>NW_028259157.1:6875000-7500000 GCF_977971745.1 Zootermopsis nevadensis
CTACTAGGATATAAGTAATCACATAAAATTTTCACTTCTTAAGGCGGTGGGGTCCTCATATAAGTATAAAGTAGTAAAAAGCTGTTCCCTACTTTGACAAGCATGTGAAACGGAGTGTAGAACACCCTTAGGATGCGCTATATGTAGCCTGCGGATACACATAAAGCCTCTTATGATATGGACCTATAGCCTAATCATCGTCTAGGAGGGCTAAAAAGACAAAAAACATAACAGATAAAAACACGACACGTTTAGAACGGAGCTGCACCGCAGAAATGTCAACATCTTATAATAGTACTGATAGATGACACGAACCAGCTGTTGCCGTTTGTAGGAGGATCGAGATTTACACAAAACGGGCTAATGTTGATACTTCCCCCATGTATCCTACGTTAGTTACTAAAATTGACTAATTTATCTTTTTCGGTTGCTGTATTGTAATGATTTGTAATACGTTTACGGCATTGATCCTCAATCGGTGTGCAACAATGCTTTGGGCTTTAGAATTAAAATTAAGTATGCAAGTTAAAAAACCAAATAATTATTAATACCACATTATTATCCTTAAGATGGTATTTTAGTGATTAGTTAATTAGTTTTTTAAGCCACATTTGAAGGAAAACTTTGTTTACCACTTTTCAGCAATATTGCTGCCTTCAGCAAGCATAATATTTGGCATATATATATAATGTGTCTACTTTGATTTTGAACGGGCTGATATTGCAATTGAAGTGTACCACCAAGTATTATCATATGTGAAATGTTTCATTTAGACCTACATACAAGAAAGAAACTAAGACAAAGGCAATTCACCCCACTCAACATAAATTCGTACTGACTTTTTGTTGACAGAGTTTGCCACTAAAGTAAATATTTACGTTTGTGAACGCATGGTTCCGTGTTGCTCAGTCTAAACATACGATGTGCTCTCCATTGAACAAAATAATTATTACTAGCGTGCCTCTAAAATTGGGCACGTTTGTTATAAGAAAAACCTATTACGAGTGGGACCAAGCTAAATAAAAACGATTTCTAAAAATAGGTGTACTCTTATATCAATTTCAGTTCTATATTCTAATTCTAGTGCGCCGTATGAATAAACTGATATCAGCGAGCACCAAAAGGTTGAGAAGCACTGACCTACATTGAGAAAAGTAGTAAATATTTTGTGCTCACCGATTGTCTCGTACCTGTGCTGCCTGTAAAACTGCGAAGAAACACTCAGTCTGTTCGTTCTATGTCCTTTCATATCGTCTTTATAAATAAAGTAAATTAAACGCATCCTCGTGTTTTCCAAAAACAGAACACAGCATTTCTTGAACTCATTATACCGTCCTAACAACAGTGGATTCCTTACTATGGAGACTCGGACGATTCTTACCATCAGCAACAAGATGTTAATCTGAAAGTTCACTGATAACGTTTCACTATCACTTTGCGTTGTAGACAAAAATGACGTCCTGCATTACACTCTAAACTAATAAATTCCACACAAAAACTTTATAACACTTCCAAACGTGTTAAACAATACCTCCTACTCCGGTTCATTCTCTTTACATACTGGAACGCCAATAGCGATCGCGCCATTTCTCGTCCTTGAGACAAATGAAGAGTGATGCACTTCTCAAGCGTAGACTGCTATCGTGGGTGCGTTCACTAAGAGTGACAAAGCAGAGAATACAACGAGGGTGTTATTAATTTTAACACAGGCTATGCAACTTGATGTACTGACAAATTAATGATAAGATTTTGTCAATTCAATTCAATTAATTCAATTCAATTAATTTATTTACGTGTTTGCCAACAGCAAGAAGCCAATAACAGGCAAACACTGATAATATATACAATAATAGTGAAATAATAATGGATAATATTACACAAACGGATTAACTAAACTTATACATGTACAGTATTAAATATAACTGCCAAGTACAGGCAAACCCAAAATAGAAACAATATTAACACAGAGCAAAAAATGAAGGAATATAAATAAAATTGCCAATAATTATAATGCAAATAAAAGCAGAGTTGCTAGATACACATAATTACTTCAAATAATAATTGCCTTAAGCGTAAACAGTGTATAAATAAGATATTAAACATGGTTAGAACAACGTGCATCAGATAAAAACAGTAAACAGTGATTTGGTAACAGTGCTCCTAACACATACTTTAAATTACAAATTCGTATAGGCCTGAAAGCTATGCATGGCCCACTGAAATACGCATGTATGGTCTATTAGAGACTATTTTAACTTTTTACATATTAATGACAACTTCTGTGTAGTTAAATAAAATTGTCTTATTTAGAGTTTCTGGTGGATATTCGTATTCATTATAGAAGTTCACGGACAGCTCAATTTCTCTCTAGTTTTTTTCAAAATTCAGAAGTTATGGCTTACTTCTAATCCAGGCTCCCTGAATCTACTAACACAATACCTGACAGAAACAATCGTTAAAAATCACACGTTTATTTAACGTTTGTTTAACTACCGTTTAACGAGAGGGGTAATTAACACCGTGGTCTTAGAATTGGAAGGTTTAACACCGATAACATCAATGCTCTACATTAAACACCACCCTGAAAGTTTCCATCCACTGCTATGGTTACAGCTTATATCCGTAAAGACTGAGAAGCTGTGAAAAGGTAATCTCAACCTAACAGCCAGATTTTGGTTGCAATAACTCATTTATTACTTAAGATGTGTGAAAATTTGCATAGACTTTTCATGAACATACCTAGAACGTTGTGTGTGAAAATTACACATAATAAGGCAACAATGAGAATCTTAGAGATTACTACATATGACAAATATCGAGTACTGGAATACTACACGATTTACCTGATTGGGTCAGTGGGGCTCGACGACAGTGGTTTCATTGCTTACCCGGAGAACAGTTTCTTTTTGCCGCCATGTTGAGACCAGCTCTGGGGCCCGTGTACCGAAGCTTCGTCACCAGCGAGGGTTAAGAATACGCCGCATTGACCCTGATGACAGAAACAGAAGTTCTCCGAAATGTCAGTTTCAACCCAGCTTTGACGCGTCTGATCGCCAAAAATATTTTAGTGCTCTTAACGTACTATTTTTAAACAAGCCAGACAAATTAGTGACGTAGCTTACATAACGTGTGCAGCTGAAAAAAGTCTTTAAATAAATTATCAGTAAAATTCAAAGCCAGTGTAGTCGACCGACAATTAAATCCGAGGCCTCTAGAAAATGTAATTCCTACCTCAACTGGAGAGGTTATATAGAATCGAATAAGACCGGATAACGATCGTGGTTGGTAAAAATAAAAGTGGGTTTATATACTGTCTCGGCATTCTTCTCAAAAAACTGAGAGGAATGCCAAGAATTGCAGTTCGAATATCCAGTAACGCCGTCGAGATTACAACCGGCTATCTCTCGAATACAAGTCTCGTTTCTTTAAAAATGTTGGCTTCGTCTTCCAGTCAAAAATAAATATTATTCATACAGCACACGCACATTGTGCTACAACATTCGGATTGCAGTAGTAGCATAGAATATTTGCACAGCAATTGTGATCACTCCGCACGGTTGAGAAGAGAAGTATATTTGTTTAGCTTTGTACATCAAAGCATGTTCCGTTCAGGACTCAGCCCGCTCGCAGTGGCAGTAAACAATGGACTGCAGTTACGTTTCCCATGTTTCTGACTTGCGTCCTTTACATGATGAACTTTAATGAGGATAAGTCCCGAATACGTAAGAAGTTTGTTGGGCACTACGTGAACGGGGATCGATTTTGTATGTCTGTAGGGAAATAATATGAGACGGAGTAGATTGGATTCGTCTGACTCAAGATAGGGATACGTGGCGGGCTCTTGTGAACACGCTAATGAACCTTCTGACTCCATAAAAGACGGGGAATTCTGTGACTAGCTGATAGTACTATCAGCTTCTCAAGAGGAATTTAACTTCACTCATCTCCCTAATGTTGGAGGCAGCAAGGACTCCTGAAACGTTGATAAACTTCTACCAGACTACATGGCCCTACAACCCAGAAGCAGAAATACTCATACTCACCGCTGTGAAAACCTCAAATCTTATAAACTATTCTTATTTCCCAGTCTTCAGTTGTGGTTTTGTCCTCTAATACAAATTCTGTTCACACATAAATCAATGACATCCAAACTTAATACTGTTCATTCTTATTTTCAGAGTACTATGGATGCAGAAAATGGTTTTTTCCATCACTAGTGAGCAACATGCTGCCAGTTAAATATACAACTGGATTTCACATGAGTCACAGAAGGCCCTTCTGTTCTTATTAATCACTCCAATTTTGGGAAATATGTAGGGCACTGCAATCTCAGTCAACTTCTGCTCTGCAAAACCATGTTGCAGGACTAGGTTACTCTTTATGAATTTTGTTCATAACCTTCACATGCAAAGGAAATATTTTGAGTAGCCATCTCCTTGCTCTGAAACAGATCTAAAGCAGTGTTGTGCAATGCTATAAAATTATGTTCTCAGTATTTTATACTCAATATATTTTCAGTTATAAGGAAGTAACAACTGAACCAACATCAGTATTGAATAATATACTGAATATTTGACAATAAAGTTTACAAAAACTTATGCAAGAAACAGATTAGTACACAGTAAGTTTAAATTTATGAGAAGGGAAAAACAATAAATGATATGTTTACACAAAGTAATGTTACAATGGACTTTGAAGAAATCCAGTTTTTTTAAACAGGATCAATGACCCCCTTTACGAATGAACAGAAGTTATTATTTATTTTCAGATTTAAAATAAATTACCTTTATAAAATATTATGTTATTAATTGCAGGACTGGCAACAAGAATGTTACCAATGACCTGTCAACAAACAACAAAGTGTTTTGAAGGCAGTCAAATGAGTACCAGTATTGATGTTATATGTAGAGGAAATTAAATTATATTGTAATTGGTTCAACTGTTTGCTTTTCAGTTTCTATTGGACACACAAGTGATATACTATGGAACCCCATTTTGCTGATTAAGAAGAGCATTATTTATCCTGTTAACTTAACCTTTAAAGGCACTTAAGCACTGCATTAATACACTGTTGAAGAAAGACAACTTAAGCATTGATTGCTATGGATTTCATTGCTCTGGTATTCAAATACCACCATATTAAATTAACATTTATTAGACATGTAATTATATAAATTCAAGAAACAAAAATGTTAAAATGTATTTGTTCAGTTTCATCCTAATGCATTTATGATAACATATATCCATACTAGAACCAGTCTGGTGTGGGATTTCTTATCAGTACTTTAAGATTCTGAGTAGAAATAACTGAAAATCTATTGGTGTAGTGTGTGACTTGCAAATTCATGTATATAATTCAGAGCATAGTTAAAATGTCCAGATAAACTCTTCAAATATTTTATGAAGATATGATCAATGTAAGCATTTATCTGTCTTCAAGAAAGGTGTTATTTCAATTGTTAAAATGGTAATTGTTTGAAGCAAGATACTCTTTCTCTAACATAACTGCAAATATAAAAATAATACAACCATATTGGCACTAAAAATGATATATGATTCAGTGATTTTATATTCCACTTTTGCTCCCATATTCTGCACATTTTGTAATTTTCAAAATAAAATGTATAATTAAACATTTCACGAAGAGTGGCACAGCCATATCTCATCAAACAGTTTTAAACATTTAGAACTTCATTTTGAATTTCATTCCCTCTAAGACTGTTGTTTAATATGACTCTGCTTTTAAACTTTCTCAGTCATACCAAGCATGAGAAAACTGCAACAAAAACATTACGCATATCACTAATAGCCACGGTTCCCTTTTAGCCTGAGAGACATTAATGAAGGAATATACTCAGATCATTAAGTGCATATGGTTATTAATTCTGCTCACTCACTGAATAACTTAAAGAAAATTATTATTTATATGAACTCTGATATATATAAAATTTTGACACAGAAAACAATGTACCAATTTCTGATGTTAAATATTTCCTAACAATGTAAGACAGAATTTCCTAATATCAGTTACATTAAGACTTCATAAAATTACAAATTAATGCAGTTATCATTAAAATAAAAACACCATTGCACATTACAGCTGTTTTTTTTGCAACACTGTCACTTACATAACGTTAGTAATGCACATGAAATTAGTGTTATGAAAAAAATATTCACATTTAAAACAATACATAACTTCATCTAAAATTTCATTTCTTGTCTTACAGCCTTCTCACATTTAAAGGAACTTTTATTTTAATTCTCTCATATAATCATTTTAATATGTTACACAAATAGTGACAGTGATAATGAGAAGAACAGAAACACAAAGTGTGACTGAATACTTTAATGAAACTATTGGTTGTGTCAAGTACTAACAAGTACTAATCTGTTTAATCCATCTCTCCTCCACGGTTGCTTTAGAAAATGTCACACAGTTTTCTAAAGACTGATATGTGACACATAGCACACATTAGATATGTTGCTTCAAAAACTGTCCAGCAAATCTCTCTCCTTTCATCATATGTCTATGTTGCAAGTATGTATGTCTGAAGACTAATGACTTTCATTCTGTTTCTTTCATTCCCTTTTATATCTTCATATAGAAACATAAACATAATGACAATAATGAAGACAATAATGAAATTGTGACAATAGTAATATACTTCTCCTACAAATATATTCTCCAGTAACATACAAAAATGAGAAGTACAATGTTTATATGTTGAAAGAACAGCACTGTTTCAAGCAAAATGTTTTATTTTGTAAAAATTCTTCAATCTGTTTTTTCAGTCTTATGATTATGGAATCCAAAATCCAGAAAATAATCAAAAGGTGGAACTATCAAAGCAGCCAAATAATCTATAATGGCGCTACAGAACATATGAAAAAAGTCTTATAGTTTTGAGGCATATTTTGTATCAAAGAAATGTAAGAGTAAAATTTAAGTTTCCTTCACTGTAATCCACAATCATGATTCTCTTTAATAATGGGAAGCATTATGATTTGTATTATTTGCCAGGTATTATTAAGGTTATCAAATGAAGGAGGATGAGACCATCATAAATAAGTTAAACATACAATGAGAGACAGAGTATATACAAGAAAGAACACTCCATGACACACATGAGAGATTAAAATTGCAGGTACCACTGCTTAAGTACTCAAGAGCTGACAGGATGACTGCATTTATGATCCAAGATAAACATTAGTCATTCTGAACAGTTACAACTCACTACTTAATAAGTATAACCTGATATTTTTGTCAGTTAAACCTCATCTTTTTCATGTAATATTGATTTTATAACTAAGGTTATGTCACAGTAATGATACTGTTACAAAATAATAACAATGAAGTTCACTGCACTAGCTGATCCGAGCAAATGCCAATAATTAAATTGTTATTAATGAAAATGTCAATTATTACCGTCGATTAATAGAAATACAGAAAAAGATTATCATATTAATCACAAGTGCTGAAGAAACATAATGTAACTGTTGAATAATTCAAATAAAACAATTTCTTCCAATATGTAGAAGTACAGTACTTTTGGAAACTAAATCAGAAGTATAATAAGAGCTGAAAACTGAAAATAATTATTTGATTACATCTTTATCAAATAAAAAAAATATTCCATGTCCTCAGTCTAAATCAAGAGTAATTCTAGTAGAAATATTTTATATTTGACTGAAGAATCAGAATGTTGAATTGCCTTACGGGTAAAAGGAAGAAAAATTCTGGTAAATTTGCTTAATTATTTCTATTAAACTGAAATTCTCTATTGCCAATAACAGTTATGCTGATAGATATATATTTTTGTGTTCCAGTTTCTCTTTCAAAATGCATTATTAAATTACAGATAATAATTTAAGTGATAATAAACTACAATAATTATAATAATTTTGGTTTCAATACATGATTTACAAGAATAAGGCATAATGTTTACTTAAATATTCACAGAGAAAATAAAACTACAACAGAGTATACATAAGTTATTTGAGACTAAATATTGTACCACTGATCATGCTGTACATTATCAGTGTTACAAACAGATGAATTTATTAGACTGGCAGAATCAAGATCTCTTAATTCTACTTCCCTGCCCATATCATAAAATGCAAGTCAGTCTATACTATTCTCCATAAATAAAGCATCTTAATTAAGTCTCATAAAATTATATATTTTTCTTGCATGGTTAAAATACCTTTCATATGTTATATATAACTTGACAGATTGACAGAAATCAAAGTCAATAAATAGTTTTTATGTAAGATGGACAACTTAATTAAGAAAAATTAATTTTGTATAGTTTATTTACTATATGTGATATATATTATACATGTGTGGAGAAAAGTATGTATGATTATAGTGCTTATAGACAGACAAACACACATATTCATTAAAGTAAATTGGTCTTAGTTACGGTACTATTAGTGTTGTGGTTATCAACTACACTACACAATGAGCATACTAAGAAAATGTGCAGTTTGACTCATTGTCTTGCGTTATAAAATAGAACATGATTAATCCCTACAAATGTAACAAATCCCTTTAAAGGCTGAGGATTTTTTGTGATTAATTTATGCAGTTTTCACAGATCAGTCTCTGATTTATATAGTAACTATGAAATGGATGACCAGGGTTTGATTCCCAGCAACAGCAAAGATTTTTCTCTTTGCCATTGCATCCAGACTGGTTCTTGGGCCCATGCAGACTAGGCAGTATCATAGCCCATTTTGCCTGGAATAATGAAGTTGACAACACACACAAAACCTAGTATCAAGGTTAAGAATGCATGGAGCTTTATCTCCACCGTGTGTCATGTAATTTATTATAAACCATATATTATTTCATAACTGTTATACAACAGACAAAAGTACTCAGCATAAAAATTAAACATTATGTTAACTGAGAGTTTTATAGAAATAATTATATAATTCTGTCACTTGTTCCATATGCATGCTCTGATACATGAATTTACAGAATTCAATAAGTACTGTGATGTATTGAATTATTTCACACCCACAGTCCTCATAAAGACAACATAATTTTGTAATAAATGTGCATGACAAGAATCTATCTGTATGCATGCCAAAGGACAATAAGATAGCCTTATTACATTACACCATCCAATGAGAGAACTTGTAAGAAGGAGTGTGTTCTATGTTACTAATGAAAATATATTCAGTGGCTTCAATTTAATTTTTACAGTCTGTGTGTTACAACTTACATGCAGTCCAGCCGGCCATGCATGGGACTACAATACTGCTAAACCCTTACCCACAGAGTTAGAATCTGACCAGCAGTTCCATAGTAGGGGATTTCCCATATCCCATTTGATAAAGGTTAAAATATCATCTACTGTAAGTTTATACATATGAGAACAATAACTAAGAAATAATGTATAATTATAAAACAAAATATTATTGTGTTTATAATTACTTCATGTGCTTGTCTTATAACTATTGACTTCCTAATGATAACCTAGAATATCAACAAATCCATAGAACATATTCTGCGTGAGAATTATTAAAATCATTCCAAAATTTTCATTACAATGGTAAAAACACATAGAGTACATGAAACACAGAAGTATAACCCTATTATTATAATGTGAGAATAATTATATACCGAGAAAAAGTCCAATATCATGCCAATATAATGTTTAAGACAGCATTCCATTGAACTATTACAGAAGAAGTGTAAAAGCTCTATCTTGAAAGTAATGTCACAAAAAACACACATGAGAAAAGCTTTCTGCCTTAGTGTCATATTTTTCCCACTTTGATGATGTGTGATATAGTAACAAATAATAAACATAACTATACACACATATAACAAGATAAGAAATGAACACACTCCTTCATACATTTCAATTAACAAAAGAAATCTTTATCTTCCAAAGTTTTCAGGAATTTGTACATATTTCCATTTTTAATGCTCTGCAAGGCAACACATGAAATGTCATACTAAGTCAAAAATGAACACTGACAATAAATGAGCATTAAATATTGAAATTAATATAGCAGAACAATAAGTAACCCAAATCACATGGTAGTATAAAAGTGCTGTAATCACTGAATAATGTGTAATCTGACATACTATAACAAAGTTCTAAGGATTTAAGGAAGGAGATGTAAAGAACTGCATGAAAGAAATGGTACTTGGAATTAAAAGTCAAATTGTTGGATAATTTTTTTGATTATACATAGTAAATATTACATGCAGAAAATTGTCATTCTATGGATGTGTATCTCCAGTGACTTGTATCTTTCCTGTAGTTATGCCAACTAGTGCAAATTCAATGTAACATAAAATGTCTATCATTACATTTAATCATTTATTCTTAAATTGAAATAATTGTGATGTCACATGTAAAATTTGTGTACACTAAGGCTTAAAATAAAAGATAAGGAAATGGGTGGTTAAGAAACAGCAAGCAAATGGAAATAACAAACAAATGCATGGGTAAAATAATGATTGATCATTATCTCCTGCATATCTTAGCCTGTCAATTCATATTCCTATGGTTGTTTAATATGAAATGTGATGATAAACTGTCACTGATTCTATATATATGTTAATACTGGAAATCAATAAGACAATAACATATGTGCCACATGACAGGAACAATCTTCATGTTCTAAATTTTGCGCTTGTACTAACTATTATGTGACCCATATTTCAGTGTATTACAAATATAGTTAATGTTATGTACAGTGTGCCAAATTGTTTGTCCACTGTTTACTATTAAAATCTTATGCACAAAAGCTGTGAATGAAATACAGTATTTACCAGAAAAGTTAATATTGGAAACTATAAGATTTGTTTACCAAATATAAATGTACTGTTAATGCTGCACATCTCAGAGATTTAGCAATTACCTTATAAATAACAATTCATGTTTTAATACTCTTGGACATAGAAGGTCATGCTTCCTTACTGAACAGACATCTCTGGGTAGAAGCTTTTCCTCTTCATACAGATTACTTCTAGAGAAATTATTTATGAAAATTTTGCACAAAACTGTGTAACAAACATCTTCTAATGTAAGTGTGCTGGCACTATTAGCCAGTATAAATGGTTGCATTCAGTGTCAGTCTAGTCTGTGCAATTTAATAATGTTTATATTATAAATCATATAATACAGTTACATTATACTTCAAGTGAGTATTTTGTGAAACTCTTGGAAATGTCTTCATGAACATGCAGAAACAGATGCACTGCCTTTACAAAATAGCTCAGTCAGTCCTGTTTTTAAGGTTTTCTGGTCACAGACATTCCATTGTTCATTTTCTCTATTCTGATTATAAGCAAATTCCATTTCCAATGACATACCCCAAGGACTGCACTGAATGTATTTCCAAACAAGCTATGTAACAATATCACTATAAAAAACTGTATTAACAACCAGTGTGATTTACTTAAAGTCATTATTATAAACTTCTTTATACAATAGTTTTCTTAAATGTTTCTGTTCCTATATGCAAACTACAATATTCAAGGAAATTTCTAACCAGTATAATATACATGTCTCTTCTTAAATATCAAGTTTATTATGTGATAGTTTATTCTGTAAGATAGATATACATGAATTGTCATTTCTTTATTAATTGTGTATCATAAATTATAAACCTTACACTGAGGCATGTATTAATGTATTACTGCTCTACAGGTAGACAAGGCATTCATTTGAAAATGATATTTTATATAAATTATATAATATTCTTATCAATATATGTAACATATTCAGGGCTTGTGTTTGCATCCAGTGTCTCTTATCTTCATACCTTTTGTGTGTGATGTAAGGAATATTAAAAGGTATGTTTCCTAGCTACTAGACAGATTAGGAAACTAATTCATTGCTATATGCAATTCAACAGAAATATATTCCTGCTGTTTCAGTTGAAGGTATGTTAAATCTACAAGTAATAAAATCTGATTGCCAGAATATCATTTGTAAGTAGGCTTATAAACTTCAGAAAAGTCAAGGCATAATTTTTAAAATTAAAGGTGTTTACCAGTTCCAAATATAACTATTCTGTCATAAATTCTAAGTAGTATGTGAGAATTAAGGTTCTCATAACAGCGAAGATATCAATAGTTTTCTGAGTTGTGATATCATGTGGTCTTTTAGGTGACTTCACCCTCAAGATGAGGGAGATACATTCCTCTGAAATGTTTGTAGCCATCTACAAAACCACACAGTGTCACAACCCAGAAAACATCTCATAAATAGTCAATGAGCAAAAGGAACGCTATTTGAACAATGACAAGCAGAGAACAAATTATTTGTAATATAGATACAACAATCTAGTGTGTAAAGAAAAAACAGAAATTCTCTCTAGCAAATTATAAAATAAATAATTTTTGTTCTACCCACTTGAAATATAAGAGGAAACTAAGATAGTCACAATGAATTCACTGTGGCTGGAAAGCCTGTAACTTTCAAACATTTATACGGGATATGTTACACTGTTGACACAAAACCAACCAAACTACTTAAGAAATAAACTTGATATTGTAAAGGAAGAAATTAATATCACACATATCAGTTTTCATTTCTGCTTACCTAAATAGCTAATCTGTTATATAACCGTTTTGGCAAAAAATTATTAAACATTTTCATCTTTTTACTGAACTGATCTCACAGCCTTGCACAATGTAAATGTCTGCCACATGTCACATCTGATGGAATGACATTACTTTAAATTTGGAATGTAACAAATGATGCACATATTACTTATTAAACACACTATGTACAAATCCAAAATGCAAGCAATTACATAAAGTTTTCATAACATGACAGTAGATGTGGCAAACAATATAAACAATATGTGAACAATATATTTTGGCCTTTTGATGATGTCTAAACTTTGGGGCTTCCATTATTAAAAATACAATAAGAATTGACTCATTGCTTATAGAGCAAAAAAGAACCAATACTTTTCTATACAGTACAATATACAACATAAACAGAAAGCGGGTTCTCATAAATAAACAAGTCGGATGAGTTGAAGTTGGTTACCTACATTAATTTACCAGATACCATGGCTAAGACTGAACAGTGACATGACCTATTGTCCCATACCATAGGAACATTGCATTGTATGTGTGATAAACATATCTACATATTCAAATTAAATCAGATTACATTTAGGCATTGAAGGGCTCAGGGACAAAAATAAATTAGGGTCCCTATGGATGTGTAACAACTGTTAACTTCTGCCACACCATTTAAATTCAGTGCACCCTCTCATTATCAGACCAATCAACTTAAAAGCTCTAACTGCATTTAATACTGGTATTGGTGTGTTCTACTGTGTTAGATATGGCAAAATGTTAATAATGTTTTAAATGTTTTTAAATGTAAGATACTTATTCCCATGACAACTTTTATTTTATACTTATGGTGACCAGAAGGCCCCAACATTACTTTCAGTGACAGCCCCAGAATTATGTGGCATATGACAGTGTCCCAATAAAGCTTTCCACCATAGCTAATTTTAACCTTTAAATGTAATCCCTCTTTCCTACAACTCTCCTCATCTTTTAATGAAGTTATATAAAACAAATGACACTGGATGATAGTTCACCATCTGTACTTACTGTGGTAGATCTTTTTCTGTTACAAAAAAAATTTAAAATATTCATATCATGTCACACATTATATCATGCAGATCAACATACATAAATATGAATTAAATACACTTTTAATTTTATTGAGAAGAATTAGTATTGTGGACATGACAGTGTTAATAACAGTGACAATCAGAAGTTCTTTTCACTATTTTATACTGAACATGATAATGTAATGGTTTTCATTACTGCCTTTCATTCCACAGACACCCCATCTGCATCCTGGTTACTGTTGGTATTTTCATAATTTTCAGAAGTAGCTCCTTAAAATAGGCTATATGTGGTAAATATTATTTTGTCTTATGGAATGTTATAATGTTAAGACTGTTACTTATGCATTAATCTTGTTAAAAAATTGTTCAAAGTTAAGGTTAAGTCTCTATTATTTATAATTTATTTTCTTTATATTTATTCATATCCCTCATCTTTCCATCTTACCATTAATAACAATCATTTCATTACCATTACCTAAAACTTTCATAACATATGCCTACTGGTGCCTCAGTCTGGTCACCCTACTATAACAAAATATTTTAATAAACAATCCTCAAATTAGAAGTTACAATTCTTGGTGGGAAGGGAGGTTGAGATCTGTAACAAACAGGGGCCCTGGGCTCAGAAAATTTATAAACTGAGCTCTGAATAAAAACACTACCTGTTAAAATATACAGGTAGCATCTTCTCTACTAAAAAGTACAATTTTTTTGTAATTCATTTTTCTTGCTAACTACCTTTAGAGGTTGTGAGGTACATATAACCTTGACCAGGATATTTGTGCTTATGGGAAACTGGCTATTTTGAATTTCAAAATATACTGGTCATATTTGTTGTTACATAAAAATTACAACTAATACCTCCTCTTCACTTTATTCAACAATCTTTATAAACCTATAGGTAAAGTGCTAAGGTTGTGGGACAACAGAGAAGTCCAGGCTTACACTGTGAACTATGTTTAGTTACACAATAATTGTGACTGTGTAACTATAAAACTTCTACAACTTAATCTTTAAACAAAAATTCATAAAATTTAAGGTATTCATATCAAATACGTAAAAATACTTATAATATACATAACAAATATGTCACAAATGTATACCTGGATTTCTATTTCAAAATATCATACTTTCTTCCACAACATTAGAGTGTCTCTGCTAATAATAATGTAAAGCATCAAAACTAAAAACAGAAAAGTATTTATAAATAGCTTGTTTACAGATATCATCTTTTGTTGCAGAATAGAAATCTGCAGAAAATTGTATAACAATTTCAGACTAATTTTAAATTTGATGTTCATATCATTATATTCCACGTTTCAATTTTTTATTAATACTGTCATAATACAACAGTATTAATAAAGATTTAAATTTCAGATTACCTTAACAAAACAATGTCAATCAACAAACAAAACAGGTAATGTTGAAACGAAAATATGGCTATATAATATATATTATATACGAGTATAAAATATAGTTGAATGTAGTGTTGACTTATGAGAACATATCTTCAAACTGGCATCTATTAATTTGTAATACTATCAAACACATTAACTTCATCGATATTACTGTCTGTATTCATAAAAAACCATATCTTTGCCCATATCTGTTATTTCTGCTTGCAACCCTACATCCCCAGTTCATTCTATATCAAGAATTGTGTAAAGAATAATAAATATATTCAAGGATCAGACATGTGTTGTGATTGTGAAGTCCTACCCTTCAAGGTAACCATCAGAACCTGTCACTTTAAAGACCAAAGGTGGACCATTATTTTCACTTATGCATCAGGAGAAGCTGGTATGTGGACTAGAAAATCTCACAAGAAAAATACTGTACTTCACCAAGCCAGCAACTGCTTACTCTCACACCTGTTTTCTTATTGAAGAATTCAATGTCTTAGAAAAACTACCTCATTTTCATTTCTTTGCAGATCCTACACCATAAATTCATTACTTTTTAAGAAATCCACAATCCACAATGTTAAATAACACCTATGTCACATTGACAGTTGGTAAAGGTCAAATAGATTGACTGTACATGCTCTAACAAAGCTATATACATGAACTTATGGATAGTACATGTATATAGCTTTGATTTTTTTAAAATGACATCAGTAAAGCCTGCTGTAGTCCTTTTTCAGTCCAATTTCCTTTGTAAACACTGACTGCAGGATTCACTCACAAAATTTCACATTTAAGGTCCCTGAAACATTACTAGGTTCATTCTATAGAATGTAAAAATCTACGATTTTAGAGCGGTTGCATAAAACCACATGGCTAAAGGACTGAAAACCATTTTCAACTGTACATAGTATTTTACTGTAATCAAGAACTACTTAACATTTTTGTACACTCTATCATAATAACTATTTAAGAGACAACATTGCCAATACCATGATGCAAAAAAAAACCCTCTCATACCTTGTAACAAATGTAGCATCCTGCTTCATATTAAGGGGTTATGGTTAAAATCTTGGCTCTGAGACCATCTATCCTGACAGAGCTTTTCTCATGTCTTCCCACTCCCTTCAGGCAAATGTCAGAATAGTACCTTAAATTATACCATGACTGCTTCCATCCACCTTTAAGATTCATTAATTTATTAATAATCTTACCATTCCATGATTTCAGTCTCAGCTGCTGACCATAGTTAAATAAACCACAAATAAATAAATAAATCCTGGTTACCCAAGTGGTCTCTTCCTCTGAGAAATAAATACACTAAAAATTTTCTAACTACAGAAAGGAATTTATATAATGTGAAAACGATTAGAAAAAAAAATCATAAAACTGGAATGTGTGTTACAAGCTTTAAAAGTACTTGTCTTTTAGTATGAACACTAACTTATTTTAGGGTAGTATACAATCTAGATTAAACAAAGAATAAACCGTTTACTTCATACTATTCATGATTATAACTGACATGATAATGAATGCATGTTTACCAATATAGTTGCTGTTAAACATAAACCCAAATTAAACATGACAACCTGCAAGTTCAGACAAACCAGTTAATAATATTTCATATACTTTTCCTGTTTGGGTCTGCATTGAAATTTTCCTGTACATGGAAGGTTTACTTCATTCTGTCTATCCCATTCACAATCACAATTATTACTAAGCATAATTATCCTACCATACAGAATATTTCAAAATGTTACCTGCTGAAAGAAACCTTAATGGTATTTTCCTCTTAGAGCTTCTGTCATGAAATTTTACAAGATCACTTACTTTTGAAACCACTTCTCAGGACTATCATTCCATGGTGCTTGCTAAGAAAGATGAGTCAACAAATCTGTGTTTGACTTATTACTGAGCACCAAAGACTTACTATTTCAACTGTATAAGTTACACAATGCCAAATGAAATGGAAAGATTACCTGGTAATTCATAAATGGATTTGGAACCAGGCAGTTGTAGCCTATCTCACCTAATAAACTGACAAAAACTACAACCACTTTACAGGGCAACTGCCAACCAGTAATAATTACAAGATACATTTTGAAAACAAACTTACAGCATTACCAACACACAAATACAGCCAGTGTGACCCAGGATTATTAAACCATGTCTTATTTGCATGGGTCCTAGGTGGTGGCAATAAAAATAATATATTCATGCTGCCTGGTGAGATTTAAACTCCATTGGTAACTCAGTAAACACAGTGAACTTCTTAACTGGCCAGCCATGATGATTGGCTATTACCAGTTTTAATACTACAAAAAAACAGAACAAACATTGCATGATTCACTAACCTAAATCCTTTACTCAGGAAGTGCAACAAATCTAAAATCTGTTTATGCTGTCCTATTCATAGTTTGTTAAATAATGCATTAATATATGGGCTGTATTTCTTTGTAATTAAATATCTTTTGGGAAGCAATAGGCACTGGAATTTAAATATTTTCAGTTATTTTATACTTAAAACACAAAAAGCATCACCAGAATAGCTCTAAATCTGGCATTTATTACTGCTTTAGCACCATTCTGAATTATATAAGTCATTATAAATATGAACTGTTTTAGCAGACATGAACTAGATTAACAATCACAACATCTGAGGATTATGTTTAGGTTGGAAAAGAAGTGTGTGTGGGTTAACGATGTGCTTGCATTGCTAGTGTTTTATACTTTCTATGGTTCTTAAAATAGTGATGTGTAAAAGCAGGTGTTACCAAATGTGTCAAAATTAAAAGCAGAACATTTATATCCAATTACACAATACATGCTCCGACAGACTCTTTGCCCTTCCCTGCCCCTCTTAGTGTGACTTTGCCCAAGTTTGGAATTATTATGAGCCCAATATAATAGGACACAGGAAGGGAGCTTGGAATGGCAAAATAGAATAAATAAGCATATTCAATACCCTACTTTATGTTTTAATAACCAAGGAGAGGTAAAATTATTTCCACATATTTTGGACATTCTACAGAATACTCATATATTTCCTTAATGCTACTATACAGGCTAATGAACAATTTCTTTTCTGAATTATGCAAACATCTGCCTTAAAAATATGTGTGTGTCTGTGTGGACAGACACATAAACACACACACATTCCACCAAAATAAACATACAAAAGAACTGTCAACAGACTCAATGTTTCAGCAATTCTGCTCTGCTATAGCAAAGCTCCCTGTAAGAATAAACAAATTTATATGCTGAACACTTAATAGTTCCATAACAGGACATGCTTTCGCTTACCACTGCTACCAATATATGTTACATTCAATTATACTATCATGTATGATGATTATTTATTGGAGCAGGAAGACGTATTGTACTGTTGCAAGCATACAATGAGGTAATATATGAACACAGGTTTTGCCTTTATGTACCCAAATAATGACATAATCCATTACATTTACATTATGGCTCATGCCAATTTCATCTCAAATGCAAAGTACACAGACACTTCACATGGAGATGAATGCATGTGAAGACATGAAGTTAATATAAAAGTTATTACAAATTTAGTATGGTGGCATGTACAGTAATATCCCCATTTAAATTTCCTCAGAAATGAGGAAATGATTTTCAACATACCACTGGAGGAAACCTTAAATGAGAAAAAGTGTTAAATTGGTTAACATTAAACATGGACTCCGCTGCATCATATAAACTGAAATAGCCACAGACTAGCCTAGAGAGAAATTTTGTCTGTTAATTTTTATAATGTGATCTTATTTATGAGCTGCAATGCCTTTAAACAATCATCTAAACCCAATCTGATAAAAGGATCTAAAAATAATTTTACAGAGACTATCACACAGCTGAGAACAGAGAAAGTCAACTGGCCAAACTCTTTGTGTTATGTAATGATGAAATCCATCAGACATGAGTTACTACTGAATTTTGTTACATTTTATATGACAATTTATCCTCAGTCGTTTACACAATACAAGTACATGCATTTTTGTCATAGCTAAAATCAATCTGTATCAGATCAGAATTAGGATTATTTAAATCCCAGATCACCATCACCTTTAAATTGTAAAAGATCACATTTAAAATTAGGACAGCAAACATCAATGCAATAGAATAATTCTATCCCAGGACCAAGAACTGTAAGATCACATGAAACTTCTCGGGTGACCACAATGGATTACTTATAACCAGTGCTTCTTCTCTATGGAAAGAAATTTACCAGTACTCAGATATCACATAAATTACTGAGGTTCTATCACAAGAAATAATTAAGCTCATGGAGCAGAGCCCTTCATTTGTAGATAACATCTGCCTAGTCAAGAACAAATTCCCTAGCTTTCATCAAGCCTGAAAATATCACTATCATTTTCACAGAAGCCTCAACTGGACCTTATCCTCAGCCATAAGAATTGAGTCCACACCCCCAAAACCTGTTTCTTTAATATCAGTTTTAATAATATCATCCATCTATGCCTAGGACTTCTCTTCAGTTTCCAAAATAAAATTCTTAAACATTTCTCATTGGTCCCATCCATTATGAATTATGAAGCTCCTGATTTATGCAATTTTCTCCTCTCCTGTTACTTCCTCTCTCGCAGGTCCAAATATTCTCCTCAGCACCTTGTTGTAAAATGCTCTCAATCTATGTTCTTTCCCTCTGGTGAGGAATCTAGTTTTATATTTATACAAAAAAGTCTTTAAAAATGAAAACACTTTTGAATATCAAATGTGAAAGCCACTACATAGACTGCATAATTTCTTATTTTAAGTAATTTTTAGCACAGTATTTTTTAGGAAGGTGCCAGTGGAAGTTCCTTTCCATAAGAGAACTGAAGCCTAGTTATAATCTTAGACAAAACACAAAAACTGACAAGAAGTCCAATCTTACAAACACTATGTGTGCACATGTTTGTCAACTTTTAAACTAAAGTATCACTGAATATATACAAATTTAAATCAAACTTCAATATAAATAGAATTAAAGAGAATGTGTATGCATAAATATTGTAAGAGCTTACAAAAGCAAATAAACTGCAACCCATTTACATGAAATCAACATCAGAATAGGAATGGAGCTTCTTAATGACATATGTAACACTCAATTTGCATTGCATGTGCATAGTGAACATTTTCATGTGTAAAGTCTACTAGGAACTTTTGGGGCAAACTACCAGTTGAAAAAGTCACATAACAGCTAAACAGTGTAATAAACCTATTAATTCAAGAGACATACAGACTACAAAAAAATAGTATGTTCCTATTGATGTACCCTGATCTTGAATCCACATGATGAGAAAAAAACTCATTTCATTTAAATTGGATACCAAGATGGATTAAATTAAAATTATATACAGTCCTACTTGTTAATCAACTGGGATGCTACATATAAACTTTCATTGGTTTACTCACAAATAATAATAAATGTGCATGCTCATACATACACACTTCCAAGTTACTTTGTGTTTATATTAATAGAGCAAATTTACTTATCTGTGCCATGAAGACTGATGAATAGAGTTCTCTGCAATAAGCTATGACATTAACTATACATCCAACTTAAAACCAGAGAACAAAAACATAAATTTCACTTCATGTGGTTTAATTAATGAGCAAGATTTGAGTTCATAACCCAACACCAGGACTCAAGCAATGCTAGGCAAGTGAAAGGTTAACTTCAGTTTTGTGAGTTAAAAGCACAAAAAACTCTGCTTTTACTTCAGTTGCTCTCCCATTGCCACTATGATGAGAATGGTCCCACATTTTTAACAGAAATGATCTGCTTCACATATTTTTACGACAGTATCTTAGAAATGCTACAAAGCATACTAAAATACTGAAAGGTACAAAATAAATACTTAAATAAACAAACCTTGCATACTTGATAAAAACAACTTTTCAAAAAGAGGAATGTCATTAATGAAATGCTAACTCAAAATGAAAAAATGGACATGTTCAGGGCACTGCAACTAAAATACACAAACAAATGTAAAACACGGGTAGAAATCGGACAGAGCACTGTTCACATTGAGACTCCACATGCATACACATAAATTATTATTTCTTTCTCACACTGTTCTTCAGGGAGACACCTCACATGTGTGAAATGTGGCTCTCGTTCTGATATTCCTTGTTCTTTCCGCCCACTTCACATAAATTAAAAAAACAGTAAAAACAACATAACTACATGACTTAAAATAAGGACAAAAATACATGTTCACATCACTTAAAAAACAAAACTATTTCTTACACTACTGAACTGTACAAAATATCATGCAAATTAATCATTGTTACATGAGAACTGATGTAAAACCAATCTACAGAAGCAATCTTCAAAGAGAAAAGAAACTGGAGTTGTGTAGTTAAAGCCACATGTTCATTACATTACACAGGCAAAGTTCTTGGGCCACTATCCTTCCTTCAGACTTCGTTAAAGTCTTTCATAAAGCCTGAGTAAAACTTTGGCTGGTTTCTTACAAAATTGAGTAAATCAGGAGAGAGTTTTAAAGAAGTCTGTCCTCTAGGATGTTTCATTATGCAGTCTGGCAGAAGTTTACCATTGTTTCTGACATGTATGCTATCTACATTATCAGGGCAATAAGCTACTCATCAAACACCTCCAAAACTTCAGTCAATTTCTAAAAGACCATATGGCACATCTCAGAAGACGACATCCTCATACTCACTACCACGATAACCTAAATTCTCACCAAGAGGAAGTTTTATTTTCTAGTGGGGGATGTAGCATTCAGGTTATGTATTAATTACAGAATGTAAAGGAGACAACTTCCACAAGAGTCAAGGCACAAAAAAAAACTTACTGTCCTGTTTGGTGTAGACAAATGGCAATAGGAATTTCCCTCAAAAAATTCTACACATACTTACAACGTTCCTAACAAAACACTTTAGATTAATTTTTATCATACATGAGCAAGGGATTTAAACCCCTGTACTATGCAGGTGCTGGCCAGACAAACTCCAGGGTTAATAGTTTATCATCAAACTAATAGGACACAGCCAGACAAATCATGCATAAGCTGTAGTGCACGGATGATAATGGTTAAACACCATAATTTTGAATTCTGAGAATGCTACTTACATTGTAACCTTATATTATTAGGTCAAATACTATGTAACTTAATACTTTAAATTATAAATAAACCCTTCTTTGCTATATTAAAGCAAATATTTAGAAACTCAAATCAGCAACAGAAATTATGTTGTCACATGTGCAAATTTGCACAGGTCCTCAGATGCTATAAATTACACTGCACAACAATTTAACAATCACTATTGTGTTAATGTAACCACATCCAATAGGGAGACAGATCTGTAATGTTTCATTCTGGAACATATGCATAAAATACCAAATTATCTCGAACTGTTTTACAATGAACGCAAATAAGCTGACAGCTAAAACCATTTTTACAGCACTGGGTGGCACCCTGAAAATTGTTATGTCACAGTATTAACATAGTACACAGATTTGTACTATGAAATAAATTAAGTACCAATTTTCTTGTGTCCTCACTTATTAAAAATTGTGCTAGTATAACTGTTGAACACTATAAAATTGTTTTTTCACCATATCACCCAGATGTTTTTAAAGAAGCAGGTTTCAGAAGTCAGTTCTACACACAACTTTGGCTGCCAACACTGTGTCATGTGTAATGCAAACACTGACAGTGCCAGCTGAAGAGTTAGAACAAAGAATACACAACTTTGCAGTTAACCATACAGCACACTATTAAAGTACCACCCAATGCCTTATATTCATATTTTTTTAAAGAGTAGAAACTGATCCAGTCAAATAGTATATCTTTCATATGAAACAAAAATCAAACATTTCAACAGAATGTAATGTGACTTAGTACCATTATGCTTAAATGCAATTTTCAGATATTTTTCTTTGAGATATTCAATTTTAAAGCAATAAATATTTTAACTAATACCAACAAGAGTAACAATTAACTATGAGTATGATGCAATAACTGTGAAATGATGTGATCCAGTTTGGAGCACATGTATTTTCCAAATCACTGGTATTGATGTTGAACTATTCACAAGTACTGACTATAAAAAATAAAAATAAAACCTATGCAACCTCCTGCAATAAATTATTTTAAGTGCAGAAAAACACAGTTCAGAAGCATGTGCCAATGTTCATGCAAGATTCATTAACTTTTGTTCACAATTCTCTATCATGTAAGCCTATAAGCGAATGGTAAAACACATGAAGATGACAGTCTTTTAGGTTGTAGTGCTGTGAAGTCTGGTAGAAGTTTACCAATGTTTCAGAGGGCAATCACCCTGATGATGGAGGCAGCAAGTACCTCTAATATGTCAGGAAGCATGTACCAGATTACACAGCACTGTAACACAGAAGACAGCAATCTTCATGCCTGCCACTATGAGACCCTCAAATCCTACTTGGTAAAATACACGATTCTACTACAAAGTATTAAGGTAAATTATATAGGTATAACATGTGAACTAAAGTATGGTATGGGAAGATACCAGCTGATTATGGACTAGCCTGACCATATGTTTTCATTATTTTCTGCATACAGATTTAAAGGGCTGAACAAATCCAGTCATCTACTTATCTGCAACAAGTGAAAATAGTCTTTTGAGTTTTCAATTCATATATTTTCTCGCATTATCATTTCTATTTATTCACAGACATTAGATAATAAATTTGTAACTGGGGAAGAAAAAGGGATTCAGTTAATGTGACAGTAATTCAATTAAGCATTTGGATATAAACAAATTATTAAAGCCAAAACAATTCACCAGTTGCTTCTATTCATTACAGTGTAAGTAAATGATTTGTTGCTTTGTTTCATTTCAACTTTTTGACACAAATAAAATGCTGGGAGGTGCCAAATGGAAGAATGACTTTAAATGATTACTGGAAAGAATATGGAAGCAATGTCAGTGTATTTTAAAGTACTATCCAAGAATCTGCCTGCAGACACTGGCCTGCCATATAAAACCAGGAATGCTAATTGCACTGTGACATTCGGTTCTTAAAGACACATATAATGCCTTGACAACTCAGTAATGGCCTTAATTACCACATGTGACAAAAATACATTCAACACAGTAAATGTTAAACCAGTAACAACAGAATTATGAAACATGCCCAAATTGCTATTTGCCTACAAATATGAAGTGACCTCAATTTCAGTTACAAGCTAATACAGTTATTGCATTAGATGGAGTGAAGTTATCTCCTCTCTTCAATCCCACCCCTAAAAATTAACATGTAACTCATGGAAAGGAATTTGAACTTCCACATGGTGGTTGGTCAATAAAACTTAACATAAATAAAATAATCATGCTCCACCACACAAAATTATTCACAGGGAACAACAGATCTCTATAATGGACAATTCCCTTATCTCCCCACAAAACAGATTACATCTAAACCATAAAATCCCTCAAAAGGATGCATCACTGCTTTCATATGTGACAAATGTGTATTGCAGGTTGTCTCAGAAAAAAAATTAAGATGACATCATTACCTACACTTAAATTCACCAAAGCTGTTACAACTTTGAAATAATTTAAGCTCACAACCATTTCAAGGTTACATATTCTTAATGTGTGTGGTTCAAGTCACACAACAAATGTCTTGGCAATACAGAGTTCTTCCCATGTGCTGTGCCACTGCACCTCAGATTCATCACTTAACTCTGCTAGGGACTGTGGTATTTGTGGTGTGCAGACAGGACTCTTGATGAACCCACATAAAAAGAAGTTGAGAGGCAACAAGTCTGTGTATCTGTCCCACATCCTATCCAACGTAATGTAATTTATATCATGACAGCACCGCATTGGACACAAAGTGAACATGGTGGTAAACTTTAAGGGTTTCTGTGGAAATCTCTATTTCAGTGCTGAAACTGTTTTTCAAATAAATACAAGTCATGAATATCGTCATCACTCTGAGACATACTGTATGTCATACAGCAATTATGTGAACATGAGGTCTAATTTATCACTAGTCAGTGCAGACCACTTCTACATTAATCATAGAGAAATAATTTAAACAAAATTAGCTCAATAATTTTCTAGTACTTAACAGATGTATGGACATCACATTTTAACCGTCACGGAACAGTTCACATTATAACATGGAGCAATATTCACGATAAATTTCAACCTATATATCTCTTTGTTGCTAATTTTCTGATAATTTCAGCATCATCAATAACAGTGAGCATTTTAAGCTCAAATACACCACACAATCTGTGCAAGAGATCAACATATAATGACAAAGCAAGGAGAAAGTAAGGACCTCTGAAACATTGGAAAACTTCTAACAAACTACATGGCACAACCCAAGACAGCCATTTTCATTCTCACTGCCGCAACAACCTCAAATCCTATTTAATCATGTAAAACATTCCTAAGCATTAATGAATTACTTTGGGCATGGACTACTAAGTTGCTCTGGCTTGTAGCACAGGAGGCATTCACTCATACTACGGTTTTGTAGAAAAAATTAAGAAGTAGCACATATCTGAAAAGTCAATACACATTAGAAACTCAAATACTGCAGTTCAAGAATATAAAGATTATATGCCCCATTACGTTTCCTGAATGGTCTGATCTGGTCACTGCAAAGTTAAAACATGGCAACAAAATAATCCCCATGCACCTATTAAATGTGGCAGTTTGCAAACTTCAAATGTTACCTGGTCTATATTCCTGTCAAATGCCTTTCTTGACGATGCAGTCTGGCCCAGAAATTCTAAAATGTTAACATGTGATGGAAAGAAGACCAAGTTTTACACATATGACTCAACAGATTTTAATTTTAAACTTTAAAGTTGGTTACTATATATTTTGAAGCAAGTCTTCAATAACTGTTATATGTTAGAAAAATGCAATATGTGAACCTTGCACCAACATTCTACATATTTAAATTCTTTCTGAAAATGTGTTTAGTCATACACTCTTCATGTTTTCAAAGTCACAAAATTCATGTATTCACACTTCATATTCATGCTCAGAAATTTCTCTCACTACAAGATCAATTACTTGCAAATCAGATACACTGTGTAACAATCACAAAATGTAATAATGAAACACAGGTCAGTCAACCTCTGACATGACACACTATAGCATAAATAAAACAAAATAACACATCACAGTACTACTTTCAGCATGTCTTGGGACTGATTTATGATTTACTTAACAACACTGTGAGTAGCTCAGACTGCGGAGCATCTATGTGTTGAAACAAAAACCAAATTGGGAATTGATGTAACACATATTTATCACTCAAGTTCCATCCTCTACTATTTACTTTACACTGATCCATCTAAAAAAAAAACGAAAAGCAATACACTTCAAGACATACAGTAAGCATTATTATTTGGAGCACAACTCACTTGCCCTTTTACAAAACAAAAATAACCTCGTTGGGTCAAACATATTTCCCAGTGTATAACACCACGGACAACAAGGTCGTATAAAAGTTTATTCTGCAATGAACACTTCCTGTTATAATAAATAATGAATGAATGATACAGCAGCAACTACTGAAATCTCATATCTTTATGGAACAAAGGTAGCAAACTATACTCAGTACTGTTCCAGTCCTATTAGTAATGTTCTGATATTCAATAGGATGATGATGCAAGTGTACAATGGAGCACTCATGGGAGATACAAGAAAAGCACAAACAATTTTAGACAGGAGACATGTAAGGAAGAGGCAACTTGACAGACATATGTGGATTAGAATAATTAGGAGAATAATATTATAATGTATCCTAAAGAAATACAGTGTGAACTGGATTCATATGGATCAGGAAAGGGCCCAGCAGTGGACCCTTATGAATGTGGCAATGAACCCTCAGGATCCATAAAAGGCAGGAAGTTTTCTAATCAGCTGAGTGGCTACCAGCTTCTCAATAAAGACTCCACTTCACCAAGTCAATTATTAATACCTAAAGAGATCATTACCACATGCCACTGTGAAAAGACACAGAGATAGCTTTAAAAAAAACTCAGTAATGTATCATTTACAACAGAGAAGCTTGGGAAGCCGCTGTTTATGGTAATTTGCAACACCTACTGCATACTAAAATATATATAACAGTTGAAGAAAAAGGCACAAATTTCAATAAATTAAATTAAATTAAACAAACATCACATTTCTGTTTACAAAAATAAAACCATGAATATGTATAATATGAACTATTATCTTCATTCATCAGTTACAATCCAAATCAGCTGTTTCATGAATTTTAAAACAGTATGGAGTATTTTTATCTACTACATTTTCACTCCAACAGAAAAATAATGCAACTCATACAGTTTATAACTTGTTCAGGATTACATAAAAAAATTGTCTTTAATTTAATACTGAATAACTTATATTCTCAATTGTGGCTAACAGACAATTAAAACGTTAAATCATAACAACTGTCTCATAAGTCATACTCTCATCTGGGCTGATATGAGACAGTTCAAATATAGTCTAATCTAAAGCCAGCATTTACCACCACTGAAGTAGGTAACATTCATGGAAACTTTTTAAATGAGAATTATTCCAAATTAATTTACTTCTTAATTCAAATATATTTCAACATTAAATTGCCTAAGAATTTAATTTGACATCAGTACTTTCCACCAATCTATGTGGCTCCATGTTTTTATTCCCTTCTCAGAAGTCTTCCATTGGCCATTATTCCTTAAACTCATAAACACAAGTCTCTCAGCAAGTAATAGTCTCAGTGAGAGAGGTTTGCAATGAAGGAAATAGAAACTTATGGATTTACTGTAGTTGATGGTCATAAGATAATTTTAAAATGAAAATCTAGTTCTTACTATAAGATTCTTTCAGTAGTATTTTTGATTAATTTATGCAAGGTACATCATTAATTTTCCAAACTGCCTGTTGTACACAGTACTTAAAGTTATGCTTAAAAGGTTCTCCAAGTACTACAAATAATTCAAACTTCTTGTTTATATTATATTATAAAATCATCTTTGACAATGTAGCAAATATCAAACTGCTGTGCGATTTCACCTGAAGTGTGTAAATAATGCCTCTGGCAAATTCTACTATTCAACAAACACTAATTATACCTGTTTATGTTGGAATTCATATATCTGGTTCCATTCAAAGAGGTCAATCATGCAGCAAATATGAAAATATCCCATTACCCAGGCATGTAGAACTTTTTCATCATGCTGAGCAACATAAAATCTGAGAAGTTGTACTAGTACAAAGGAAGACCTCACATCTGTATCTGCAGCTTTTAGACATAACTTTAAACTCCCATGATACACAGTTTTTAAAGCGAAGAAATTAATAATATAGCTGCACAGGACATTTAAACTTCATTATACCATGAGTAATTTACCCGCATCTTCGCACGACGTTACGCTCACATCATTCATGGCAATGAAGACTTGAGACAACACTATGTAAGCAATGGAATATACACTGGAACATATGCTCTGCCTCAATTGATATTTTAGCTGTTATTAATATAGAACATGGAAATCTTTTTCTATAGCACCATAGCTGTCTATATTATAAAGGAACAATGGCAGTGTTTTCTACGCAGTTCTAACAGCTTTGAATACAAATTTATAATTTAGAGATGTTCAGTCATGGCCATGTGCAATTATCTGTAATCATAAGGTGTAAAATCTGACGCTGATACCAATGTATGCAAGACTGAAAAAACATGGATGCACCAAATACTCTGTAGTAACATACAAACACAATTAAATTAATAGGCACTTGTCAAACAACATGAAAATTCTCAAAAGTGTTGCACCATTTTAAATATCTGATGTTCAACATAGAGCACTAATTTAAAATAAATTATAAACTCCAGCAAATCATCAATCACATCACATATTCACAAGAAACGAGGTTGGTGTTGCCACTTTTAACAGTGTTCCATGATCTGAATAAGTATACAAATAACATTTTAAAAATATGTGCAAATAAATGCTGCTCTTGAACATGGCTGTGAAAATATAAAATGACAATTGGTTCCATAAGGCATATGCAGCCAAAAGTTTAAAATTGTCTTGGCAGACCTAAGAGACTTAAATGTATGCAGTCAGACTTGAACACCATTCACACATTATTACTGCAATATAAAGTTAACTCTAGAAAGACAAACAAACCACAGAAATAAGATATTTCTGAAAGTCACAGCTTTTCTAACAAAATCTGAAACTGACCTCTTAAATTTTCTGTCAACTAAAAATAGACTGATTTACAATACTTAAAATTATTATATTCAATTGTAATGATGCCATGAGTGTCATAAATAATTAATTTACTAAAAACTACAGATTTTAATGCTCAAGACAAGCTGGTTACGGTAACATAAGAAAGCTGTAAGATTCATTACAAAGTTCTTACTAAACTCTTAGCAAATTTTACAAAAATTAACACCACTGAAAACAAAGAAAAACACGTACCACAACTAGTGTCAAAAATGCTAAAAAGTTCATTATTGCCAGATTATGAAACCATGATGATGACATATGACTTCTCAGTGAGCACGGCCGAATATAATTCAGCCATCAAGTATTTGGTGCAATCCCAGTTAAGTCCTTCCATAACAATGTACAAAATCACACATACAAACTACTAAAAATTCAACTCCTACTTGAATTTTAGTCACAAAAACTAGACTTACATTTACCATAACACTTCTCTACAATGTTCATTGAAAAATTGGGCAGCATGTATTTTGTGTATGTGTGGTGTGTACTGTGTGTGTGTCTAGTGTAAGACACTTCAAGGTCAACATTTTAGACAATTACTTTAACCAAATTCTGGGTCTGAAAAAAGTGTGCCCAAATAATATTTCTGTAAGTCAGCACACAAAACCCTGCCTGAGCAATACGGTAGCAATATAATATTAATAAATTAACACGATCTAATATATAATATACAATAGTAAGCCAACTATATTACACATCAAATTATGGGAATGAAGCAGAACTTCCAAAAAATATCCTAAAGTGAAAGTGTTATATATATATAAACCAATGGAGAGAGGATAAGTACGGAGAAAGGGCGAGGTTAATTCATTTTGTCACGGTGGGAGCTCAGGCAAAGAGTTACATTCATCACAGCCAATTGTGGGTCACTGCCATTATGAGGCCTTTCCCATTTAGTATCTCTCCCTAAATGACACTACATTACTAATTAATACTAAAATTAAGTCTACAGCTAGTGAATACAGTGTGGTCAAATGCTTTCCTGAGATGATGTGGAAGCCTGGTCCAAGGAATGCTGATCTACAGAGTTTCGCCTAGTAGGACGAACACAAGTCAAAGACCCTGTGTTGTCAGCACATGAATCTAAATTACAATTCATCCATGTATGCTGCAGGATGTCTTCCAGATGTAGGCGATCACTTGGACGAATCTGCAGACACTTTTGTATCAGGTCTTGACAATCTGGAACACAGGAGATTATTGTTTAAAATAACTCACTTCACAGTTATAACACAGATCTCTACATATGGGCATTATGTGTCTTCCAAATTAGTGTGCAAATGGCTGTCCACTGGATTGATGTACTTTCTGTACCTCAACTATGGCATTTATTCATAAAGAAAATTACTGCAGCAGCATATGAAAACTTCTGATTACATTTTAAACTACTAGCTCCAAGTCTCTGTCAATCTATCCAATCAATATCACAATGCAAAATCAGAACAGTATTTTTTTTATTTATCTAAATGTATTGAAGAGAAGAGTTGGAAAAAAACTGTAACCTCAACTGACAATTATTTTGTGAAAGGCAAACATGCTCCCTTGTTGCAAGCTTGCTAAAAGATGCATCAAAAGGTAATTTATTCCATTCATTGGTGGCATGTTTCATTCCTTTTGCCAGTATTAAAATATAAACACCCTAAGGCCAAAAAACTGTCTGGCTCCTAAAGTTACAGGCCACTTCCTGGTCCAAAGAAAAATGTGTAATGTCTTGTACCAAGTCCCAAATGAATACAAACCATTTGAGAGTTGTGTACGGAAATGAACAGCTGCCTGCATGATTTCTTCATCCTGTTCAAATGGAACATCTCCACAAACCATTCCATACAGTAAAATTCCAAGGGACCACACAGTTGCACTGCGACCATGGTATCGGTTATACTGGATCCACTCAGGAGGTGCATACACACGTGTTCCTACAAGTATACATACACCAATTAAATATGAATACTTCATTCTGCTATAAGAAAAGTTGAATCATGGGGAAATTACTTAATACACAACTCTCCTGAAGAGATTATTATGTAAGAATTCACCTGATCAAGAGAATAACACTATTACATGAATACTATTTCAGATATTAAAAATTAACTTGGGTCTTCAACAAAAGTAACAGCATGGAGTGATCAATTCCATTTTAAATCCGAACTTTTGGGTGGAATACTACAATGTATTTGTATAAAACACTCCTACAAACAAATCATGCTTATAAAAGGGAGAAAAATGCAGGATAAATGTAAACAAACAATTATAATCATTAGGACTTCAGAAAAACAATTTCATTTACAACAGTCTCTTCACTAATAAACTGGAATGCAACTGTCACAGAGACTTCATTTTCAGCACCTCATTCATTTTGGTAAATTGTTTTTATTGTCCTTACTGAGCGATACTTGACTTGTACTACGAATATCTTGTAGTGCTTGGCAGGGACTAACACAATCACATTCTGGTTTATCAGTGAATGCAATGTGGAGATACTTACCATCAAAGTCAGTGTAGATGCTGTCTTTCAAGTAAGTACCTGAGCCAAAGTCAATTAACTTCAAGGAATGGGATTTTAAGTCAACAAGTATGTTTTCATCCTGAAATTAAAAGACAACAAAAATTGTATAAAAATTAGGATTTCAACTTTCTAACACAAATCTTAAAACACTCCTCACCGTCTGAGGTGTGAGCATTGTGAAACTGGTCATTAACATTTTAACATATGTTGTATCAAATGAACAAATATTATTCCAAACTAGCATATCTGCACAATTTGCTTCAAAAGATGATTTGGGTGAAGTCCAACCCGCAACACTGGATCATTTGCTTTCTCGCAACCAGCTAACACACTACAACATGTGCAATGTTCTAACTGAAATAAGTATCTACCATTTAGCAGACACCAAACTGGCACTAATTTTGGTCACTGCCATCTGAACAATATTTCTGTAGTCTGTTAGCACAAGGAGCATTTTTGAAACTTACTACATTTCTCTACAATATACTATTCATAACAAATATCTCCATCCCCTATCTCAATTTTTGGCCCTGGGAGATGTCATCTCATATTTCAGGCAGACATTAAAAAACCTTTTCTTACTGATTTCAACCACAGTAATCTGTAAAGGAAATAAAGAACAGTTCCTCAAACATGGGTATTTATGAGGTGCACACACAATAAAACAGTGCTGTTCTTACCATTTTAATCTATAACACTCCATTAAATGCTCTCCCTCCTCCAGACATGGGCCTTGATTGTCCCTTTCTTCAGTGTTCTCATAAAAACATTTCTGTTTCTAACCATTTTTCTCCAAGGAAATGTTCAAGGGATCATCTGGCAGTTCTAATTCAATCATACAAAACTAAATCATGGACCTATTCTAATACCTAATAAGTGATCCAAACACTGACAGAGAAGCATATGCAATATAAATAAGTAAATTAATTTACTGCATTATGATCTGCAAACTTCATAATACAGAATACTTTGAAACCTGAAATGTTCATACAAAATGCAAAAATGTGAAACTACAGCCTGAAAGTCAATCTGAACATTTTACTTGTTCTCGTCTAGTAAATCTGTGTATCATCACATAAATAAATCCAATGTCACCACAGCACAGCTCAAATTATGTATGAAGGAGAAAACCTCCAGACATAGAGGATAGATGCCAATATGCTCAATGAGCAGTAACAGTCAATAAGGGCTGAAAATAACCTAAGTGGCAGAAAATGGACATGAGACTTGGAACTAATTGCTGGGAATTTCTATAGGTCAGGCTTCTTGAAAATAGTACCAAGAGAAAGAAGATAGCTATCTTCTGGATAGTAGCACCATGTAGTCTGGCAGTAGTTTACCGATGTACCTCCATCATAAGGGTGATCAGGCATTATCTCCCTGATGACGGAGGCAGCAAGGACCTCTGAAACATTGGTAAACTTTTACGAGACTACACAATACAACAACCCAGACAGTCATCTTCATATACACTGCCATGGAAGCCTCAAATCCTACTTAGCACCAATAAAATTAGCAAAGTATAAGCCATATTTAATGGGAATATAGGAAGACAGATTGAATTGGCGTGGTACTAAAACAGCAGAAAACTATCCATTTTTTATGGCAACAGAAATGTTAATTAAAACTTAGGAACTGACATTTTCACATATAACTGGTTAAGAGGATAGAGTTTGTTAGAGACAGGATTGCCATATATATACAAGTAAGCTAAGAGGCCATTGGTGTGACATTATTCTTGCAATACTCTGAAAAGAAAAGTCACACTATTATGATGATGAAATCAAGGGAAACAAGTTGGGCAGGGCATATAGCACATGCGGAAAATGAGAAATGTGCACAAAATTTTGGTTGGAAAGCCTGAAGCGAAGATACTGTTTGAAAGACCTCGGTGCAAATGGGATGATATTAAAATTGATTTTAAGGAACCAGCGTCAAGCATGGACTGGACTGACTCACTCATGCAAAACTCTTGAAAACATGGTAATGAACCTCCAGGTTCCATGATAGGTGGGGGAATTACTTGACTAGCAGAGTGATTGGCAACTTCAAAAGAGAGACCCTGCTCCATGCAGTTAGTTATGATTAACAATACTACTGGTCATAAAAACATGTTTGCAAGAGCAGAACATTTTATATGTATAAATACAACAGATGCTTTTCAGACTTGAATCAAACTTGCAGTACATAACCTAAAATGTTCATATTTCCCAAAGAAAATTTCTCTGCATACCAATCACTTTATCATAACTACACACATATTCACACACACACACACACACACACACACACAAAATGTTCAGTACTAACCTTGATATCTCTGTGAATAACACCAGCATTGTGACACTGTATGATAGTTTCCACAACCTGCTTGAAGAAGCCACGAGCTACAGATTCTTTGAGACAGATTTTTTCAGTGATATAGTCAAACAAGTCTTTGGCCTGGTCTGGGCGTTCCATGATGATGATGCAACAGTCAGAATGCTCATAATAATCCAAAAGTTTAATTACACCAGGAATGTGGGTGAGTTGCTTTAACAAACAAACTTCCAATGGAACACGCTGACTTCCAACCTACAAACCATTAGATACAATTAATAGAAAAACACGTAACTATAAGACTTTAGTATTTTATATTTTAACAAACAACAATCTTTATACCAACCACTGCCTTTTATAGCAATATTTGCATTTAAAAGCATAAGCAACATAAACTGATCCTATACTCTTCCACCCAACCAATTTCATGCTATACATACTTTAATGCCAGACTGGGAAGTAAACAAATAAATAAAATATGAAGGATTTTATTCACATTAATCTAAACACAATTACCATATTCTACTGTTCAGAACATATTTACTTCCAATTCACAAGTTATGCAAGTAAACATAAGAATTAGGAAAAGAGAGGTGGGGAGGTGGAGAAACTTAGAAATAAAAAACCCTGAAGACTCACTGCCTTGAAAACCTCAAATCCTTCAATAAAAACCTCAGCATTTAACTGGTAATACAGAAGGAAGTGAATGTCTGTGTGTCTGAGAGTGAGATAATGAGTGAGTGAGTGAGTGAATGAGTGTGTGTGTGTGTGTGTGTGTGAGAGAGAGAGGGGGGGGGGGAAGAAGGAAGGAAAGTATTTTATATCTGCCACTCTGAATTAAACAAAATGTTTCTTAGTGCCTCAATTTGACCTCCTGAATTCACATTACATTCAATCATGATAGTAATGTACAAAGATATCCTTGTGAGATTTAACGTTCTCACAGCAGCGAGCATGAAGATGACTCAATCTTCTGGAATGCTGCACTGTTTAGTCTTCTAGAAATTTACTGATGTTTCTGAGGTGCATGTTGCCTCTACTGTCATGATGTAAAGGCCATGATGATGGAGGCAGTACACACCTCTGTAATGTCAGTCAACTTCAACAAGACTACAATGCAAAACATCCCAGAAGATTGAGTCATCTTCAAAATTCTCCTTGTTAATATTTATACAAACCATGTTACCTCTTATAAAAACTAACTGATTATTTCAACAGCTCACACTTCAATTAAAAATTTAACACGGTCAATTAATAAAGAACACAAAGGAAATTTTCTAAGCTCTTGTCAACTGCCTTCATATAAAACCATCTTAACCTGGCTGTAAAACAAAATGTTTCAGATAAAACTGCAGATGTCAACAATGCATAATATGCAGTATTTTCAAATTGACAATAACAACTGGTTCCATTCAGCTGAAGAAGTTTCTCCAAGATGCATACACTACCAAACATTAGTGTGGCAGAGCACCTGGCAGTCAGACAGAAATAGCTGTCCAGGAAAAAATGGCAGAATATTTAACTTTCTATACCATAATTACTGATTACAAAAAATGATATAAAAAGTTCAGGTTTCCATCTTTCAGTGCATACCATTCAAATTAAATCTTAAAAAATAATCATGGAATAGATGATCAAAGCTAGTAGCATTACCAAAGCAATCATACACTACGTGGAACTGAGAGGTTAAACATAACTGTACAATAGGTAACACAGAATGGCACTATTTAAGAAAAATCACCAAATTTTGAACAATCTGTAAATGTATATCACAACAAACCCCAGGTAAAATGCTGGATACTTACCTCTATCCAATCTGTTACTTTCAGTTTTGCAATTTGCTTTATTGCTACCTGAAATGAACAAAAACAAATTTTATGTATTTATACTTTTAATTATTGTTTGAAAGCATTTTCATGGTTACGGTGATTCAAAATCACTTCCAAGACATGTATATAAAACTAACTTTACTAATATAAGAATACACATCAAGTTTAAGCATGTGAAACAGTTTCACACAATTTAGGAATTATTTTTTCAAACTCCTGCACTGATCAACATGCATAATGTTCCTCATCCTACTTGTTCCTAACCAGAGAATTAAACCATATATTCACAGCACAATAGCATACTGGAATACTTGCTAGCAGTTTTCAATTCAGTTAATACCAACCATTTCTTAGGACAACACAAACATACAAAAAGAAACTTGTTCACCTTTACAATCATACAGAATAATTAAATCAATTCTTTATTAAAGCAAACTCTTGTGAGCAAAAATGATTTCCTTTCCTCTATGTACTTTTAATTAATCCTTTGACAAACATGCATAAATATCTGCACATAATTGAAAATGAGTGTGGCTACTGTTCTGCGGGATTATAACAATGAAATGGCTGAAAAGCACATTTCATAGGCTATGTGAAGTAGCACAACAATCAACATGATAAATCAAGGAAGAAATGAGTGTTTAAAGTAAAGTGAGCACATTTGCATTCAACATTAAGAATTTGGGCACACATGACCATGTGTCTTCAGAGTACATTATGGTACACAGTACAAGGCTGTATACCTGCAAAATATGAACTCTTTAAAACCTTATGGTAACTATGTATATCACCTTTCATAACTCTGCATTTTATAAACAGTTAGTTATGGGTTATGCATAATTTTCAGATGGAGCCCAGCGGGAACTATATGTACCACTTGGTTTAAAATCAGTAAATGAGCATTTTCATTTACAGGTCTTGTATGATTCTCACTGTGAACAGTGATGACTTCCTTAACCATTAACCAGCTGATCTTAGTAATGATGAAGTGTTGTGTTCTGTTGTGTTCTCTTTGAGGAACAGACTGAGTTCTTAAATATTATTTAGGTAAACTTCAGCTTCGAATGGTTAAATAGCATTAACCAAAGAACTAATGTAATACAGAACTGGTGTGGTTTCTTTCATATAACAACAATTCAATTGAATTTTCAAATTTTATTAATAATAATCAAATAATCAATGCTTTACCACTGAATGACAGAAAGAAAAACTGACTTGCTACTTGTCAGATTTAAGTAGTGCTAGCTGACACTCTACAATGCATTTTACATTGCTGAATATCACCACTCAGCATGACTTATCACTTTATTTTGGACTCATTACTTTATTATACAAGTACCCTAATGCCATTTGCCATACTATTACAGTAAAAGTTTTACTTACTAGCACTCCATCATGAACACGAACACCTGAATAAACAGTTCCAAAACCACCTTTGCCAAGAATGTTCCCAACACGATATGACCTCTCAAACGAATCACAATGTCCTTTGAAAAGAGAAAAGGGTTAAGTTTAAGTGGAATTAAATAAAATTACCATACATTATTATGTATAAACACCAGGACTGGGTCTTCCCTAAATATAGAACTTATTACACCATTCCAACCACAAAAGCTCAAAACTGGAATACTGTCTCGAACCTGTGCAAATCACATCCTATAAAATGCATGCAGTACATGGACAAACCTTTCTCTGGACAGTTAGTGGAAGATGAAAAAACTGCCACTTTCTTTTTGAATGGCAATGCTTCAGCACAGGTAAGTATTACAGACAACAATGGTATGTGCTGCATGAATAAAAACCATTAATTTCCCCTTGGCTTTTATCTCCAAGGAAATGTGAAGAAGAAATAATCATTCCCTGATATTACAGGTAAGGTCAGAACATTTTATTTTAGTTCACAGGATGTTTGGGAACAAAATACTGAGAAAGATATGTGGACCCAGGGTGGAAGGAAAAAAAGAATGGTATAATTTAATAATTATAAACATCATTTGAGCTTCTCACAAAATATTACAAATGTGATCAAATCAAGGAACAAGAGATGTATGGAGCATGTATGCACACAGGAGATAAATGCACACAAAATTTATCTTAGAAAACCCAGAGACTATTTGAACACATAGAAATAAATGGGATAATGTTAAAAAAACAGACTTTAAAGAACAGAATGGGGGTCTCTCAAATTTCTCCAGACTGAAGGCCAAATTCACACTTACTTACAGACTCAATGACAACAAGGTTATAAATCAGGACAATTTACTGAAACTTCATAGCACTTTCTTAAAGATGTTACTAGCATATTATCACAAACAGGTTCACATATTACTCAATAATTTTCATTAACAAATCAGTCATTCAAGAGAAAAGTAACAGCTATTGCTTCAGTAGTCTTTCTGCAAAGGTTTAGTTTTTGTTATTGCTAGAATAGAATTTATTTATATAACATAGACCCTCTATTTACATGCATCCGTTTCATCACATCCTAGTTCTTATTTTGACATTTTTCATTATGCTATAGCCTACAGATCTTCACAGTGATAGTTACTGCCAAATACTAACAACAACAAAATCATGTTTCTTGATATTAGCAAAACATTTTTCATCATATGGACCAACACAGGAAGCATATTACATAAAATACATGCAGACTGCACCAAACATATAACATTTGCAGACTGAGAACTCTGAACTAGGGTATGGAAAATATTAAAATAGTCAAAGATGCCAGGCCCCTGTGAATATGGTAATAAACCTACAGAAACAATAAAAGCTGAACATTTATTGACCACCTGAACACTACTATTATAATTTCTGAAGGGAAACTACTGCATAAAATGACGATTTATTATATACAAATGCTCTGAATTAGTTACACAAATGCCCTATAATTCCGTATAACAATGTTCTTGGTTACGAAAATGGGCATGTTTACGAATACGTTCCACAGTACATGCAGGCACATGTGACTACTACTAAGAAATGTGTAACTGCCTGATTAGTATAGTAGAAATAAAATTGTACTGCTTGTTATTTGAGAAGAAAACAAAATGAAATGGCCAGATGGGCACTTTACTACTACTATTAAATCTGACCTATTGTGCGTTACGTAACATAATGCCAACTTGTAAATACATTAATACTGCAAACTACGTCTTTGCATAAATTAGTTCAATATTGCTTAATGCTCCACGTAACGCAGCTGACATTCTGAAGTAATGTCACATTGAATATTTATCCTCTAGAATTCAACACAATGCCCTTTAAAACAAACATTGTACTTCTAAAACTGGTAAAGATACGAAAATATACCTCAACAACCCTTTCTCATCACTTCCTAATCAATCATGTCCTGCCCATTCCAGGAATCTTACCTTCCTTTTCCTTCTCAGAATGTAAATGAGAACTACTTCCCAAAAGACTCGAAATAGATCTTCCTAAATCGGAAACCTCCATCATTGAATGTTCAATGCACACTGTCTATATTTCGACATTAAATTATGAATAACTGCAAGAAATTCATCAAGCGAAAGATAATCACTATTCTTGATATAAACATAAGGAGTTACAAGAAATCAAACCACACGCGAATAATTCTCAGTACTCTCCATAGAAGTAAAGAATGTTATGTCACTCTTTAATATTCCTTATCGAAACGAATACTAATACACCACCAACGAAATATTTGAAATTTACGTATAAGAAACTACTCTGCATAATCCTTAATGTGACACCATTTTGTTCTCAAACTCGTACACAGAACCACTACAGACACAATCTCAGCATAGCCCTCTTGTGGTCTCCACCAAACTTCACCTGCCCAATGCACATATAAATAAAAGCAGGTTTCATAAACTCGTTGACATCACAGATTACTACGACACGATGAATATATTGTATAGCCAACTTGCGTAAAAAGACTTTACCCAATTTGCAGAGTATTCCATGGACATAAGTTGGCACTCAGGGGGGGGAGGGGGTGATCTCATAAGCATCGCTTTCTACCCTTAACCTACGTACAATAATAATTATGTAATAAAAGAAAACCATTCTAAATAGCGACTTAGAAAGTTAAATAGGCTGTAAAATAAATACAAAAATGGCTTTATGCGCCCGCTATGACAGAACTACAACAGAAAATAAACTGTACAATATTCACACTAGACAGCATAATAAAACTGACGCCTGTTTGCACAATATATTTCAAACCGACTGTTTCTTGAACCACTTTACAAACCTTCAGTACTGCCCCTACACCATTAAATATAACAGAATAAATCCGGTAACATGCAAATATTGCTTGTGGGAGCTCCATAAAGTGGTGAAGGCATTAGCCTTATAGTAACTAGTCATAATAAGCATGGTGGAAAATTCAAACACCCGCATACTTACCAATCTATGACTGTTAGTAACATTTTCAACTTAACTACAATGTTAGACTATAGGTCACTTTCCATAACCACTTTATAGCGTAACACATTCAACTTCAATCATGCTGAACTATCATCTGCCCAGTCTTATGAACTTTTTGGATATTGAATCCACCATCCTCATTGGCCATTCTAATAAACACAAACCACACATTAAAAAATTACAGCACAAATTTCCTATAAGTATTCACTCCAATATGGACTAGAAGACTTTATTCAAACAATGAACTTTTTAATACTGTTTATACACTATCTTTCAAACACTAGATGGTTCCCGACAACAGTCTTTTCTAACTACAACCTTCTTCTGTACTTGAGCAGGTGAAATTTTTTACTGCATCATCTGTGTAAGTAGCCCACATAATAACTGCTCACAACTGCATTTGATAGAGTGTACAGAAAATTTACATTACATACAAAAATAAATGTAATGTAATGATAGGTCTTCTGCATTCCACAAAATAGGAATATAGAAGCCCTAAATTAATTATGTTCCAAATACTGAAGTTGTATTGGAACTCTTGGAAATCTTAAATGTGAAAATTCAGTAAAGGAATTATATGATAAGATGTTTGATTTTATTTTATGAACCTACATGCAAGATATCTCAATATAACAAAGTTCAGATACCTCAACTTCATTATAGAGAGGTTTTACTAAAGTTGGTATTTTGTAAAAAAAATACAGACAGATGAAATATTGCTTTACTGTTGACAGCCTACATCTAGAGTTTTAAAGGCGAACATCTCCCCTTGCATTTTGGTTATAGATATTCACTTTAGTTATATTAAAAACAAATGCTATTAATAATGAATCATGACAGTAATTATTGTTATAAACATTAATCATAAATATTAACATTAATAACAATAATTAATCACTATTAATGATCTGAACAGAAATAATTACACATTAATATACAAGATAAAGATATGGTCACCCACATTAAAACTGGGAACAGAAGAAATTTTCCCATGACATATGACATAACCTTCCTTGCCATTTTGGATACTCCACTATGGTTAACTGAACCCAGAGAAGTTTTCTTTCAATGCGACAGGTTGTATGTATGTATGGTGGGACTTGTATAATTGAAACAAAAATTTGAGCATTTATTACTTCACTGGCTTATTCCAAAAGACATCAGCTGCAAATTCCAGAGATGACAACTGTAATACAATTAGCAAGGAGGACTACATGCTAGAATAAAGTTAAGAGAAAATTGTGAAAAGGGAAGAAATACATAATTTCCCCATCCACTTGCCATGAAGAAACCTTTTGCTGGTTAGCAGTCTGCATTCTGTTGGGCAGATATTAAATACTGCATTTTTCTCAGCATTCACAGAACCCAAATCAAGAATTCTTCTATTAAAATTGAGCTTCATAGGCCACCTTGCAAATGAAAATGACAGGTAAATTTGTACAGACAGAGCAAAGGGGCATATATATCCATGTGCAACACACTGCTCTCATACTGTGGCCATCTGCTCATGTTCACTGGTAGGGTTAGCATGTTGTATTATTATAAACTTCTACAGCAAAGCATATATAATTTGGACAATGTTCAGATACTTTATGCAAGTACACCTGTAACAGCCAGCACTCATGCTGGATGTAATGAGACTGTAAGAACACAGAATTCATATTATATTTAAAACAAGTGACATGTAAGATGACAATCTATAAAGTTAATAGCTTCCTGTAAAATAAACTTACCAAACTCATATTCTTCACATCTGTGGTATTGGAAAAGGGTTGTGTAGATAACATAATTTCTAAACCTATAAAAAGCCAGTTTGCATCCTCTGTATCAAAAGTGAAGAATGAGCAGATGCCCTGAGCTCCTTATGGTGAACATGGAGCATTCAGCCATTATATGGTGGTCTAAGATGATGGATTGTCAAGGTGTTGAGTTTGATTCCCAGTAAGATCTGCATGAAAATTTTCTGATAACAGTCTACTAAAGTCTTAATTCTGCCACATAGAACTTTGCAAAAGTGAAATACACCAGGACAGCACCTAAACTACAGCTCCCCTCTGCTAACAAGAGTCTCCATAATTGCTGTCTGATTGAATCTACCTATCAGCCTTTACTGTTGAGTTTTTGGAACTTGTACATGATCTGATGTCAAAAATTACACAACATTTCAAGGACCAGATCTGTCCTCATCTTCAGGTGTGGTGAAGGTGAAGGGCACCTGCTCTGTGGAGTCTGTTAGAATGAGCTAATCTCAATCACTGGACAACTTAGGTCAAAACATCTACAAATGTATGAGCACCTGAGATCAGCTTATGTCAATGGGAGATAAGATTAACCTAGGTTATCCAGTGACTGAGATTAGCTCATTCTAACAGACTCCACAGAGCAGGTGCCCTTCACCTCCACACCTGAAGATGAGGACAAGTCCAGTTCTTGAAACCATGTGTAATTTTACAACACCAGAAGATGGACAAAGTCCAGAAACTGAACAATCCAGATTGTATTACACCATCATCAGAAACCTTTAAAAAGATTTCTATTTATCAGTGTCCCCACACCACAGAAATGGATTATAGACTTGTCCAGGGTAAGTTGAGGCCAGGATAGGTCATCATAGGCCATATTTTGGGGGTATTAGATACCAACCAATGAACAGATCATACCACATTACGTTAAATGGCTGCTATTCTCAACAACTCGGTTTTGAATGGAACACCCTATCTGAAAATAAATGGGCAGTAGAACCACAGTACTGTCCAAAACGTTGGTTGAAATGTAGCTATGACATTCACAAACCAAAACACATGCATACTTACAATTAACACCAAAACATAGAACCAGCTTTGGATTACAAGTCTAGAGACATTACTAGCTACTTGTAATAGGAAAACAATGTGAACTGGATGTTCAGAAGAGACACAAACATAAAAAATGCCATGTACCTATTTGTCTTCCAACACATTTGTATGTACTCTGGTCCTGGCAACATAATAACTGACACACATATATAATACAATCATCCAGGAAATATGAACAAGTTATAATAAAAATCAAAATTACATGTCTCTTAATAATCTTTAACACTTTCTGAAATATATTTAGTCACATTCTCATGGATCATTTCTAGATCTCATTCAAATCCTCCATGAACATACTTAAGTAAAAATGAGAAACACTATTGAAACATCACAAACTTTTTGATGTGCAGATACTGGTCAATTTGTGTCAGCAAATACTTGTGCTGCTGTTACCTACAGACATATATGAAGTAACTGCTATGAACATCCTGCGCATGATATAGGACTAACTAAAAGTTATATGGTACCTCATACCAATCTGAACAAAATGTAAATAAAATTCTTGAGATGCTGCAGAAGAAACTCTCATCTCTACTGGAATCTGATTAGACCACCAAGAGGAGAGAAATTAAAATGCCCATTTTCAATTTGCAAGGAACTGAGTAACTATTATTAAAATATTTAAAATAAAATTCTATTTGCAGATCCTGAATTCTCATTTCACCATCATTTCAATATGGGTCTACTTCACATGAGCTATAGAAACATGATTTGAATGTACATACTGGAGTTTCAATGCCAGTTAGTATTATGATTACAATATCTGTTCATTCATGGAATGGAACCTTCCACAATTACAAATACCCTAATACTAATCAAACTAAATCAGAAAAGAAAAGGGACCTCAAACATGATAAAATTTACCAACTGAAGAGAATTTAAACCCACTATTAAAATTAAAATATACTCAATAGCACAAATTTTATTGAGACTCTTAATTCAAAGATTTTTCTGTTCACATATATAATAAAACACTCTATATACTTCTGTGCTGACAGTTTTGATCAGAGTCCTTTTCTTAGGCATACATTTTGAAATACAAAATAACCAACATACTAATTCTCACATGAATATATCTGTACTAAATATGGCTCAAACACCAATGCCCCCACTAAAATGAAAGAATAAACACATACTAACTTCAATATAAAATCTCACTATATTGTCATATTAGTCTTTCACAGATAAATAAATAAAATTCTGAGCAAAGTTTTAACATCTGTATACATGTAATTCAAACTTATTCATGTGTCAATTTAGCAACTAAATTGTGATAAATGCACTTAGTTTCTCAAGCTGCCTATCAAACACAAAAACTTCAAACTCAAAATGGATGCCTGAAGATAGGTTTCTCTTAAATATCATCTACAGAAAAAGAAGAAGAAAAGTATTATAAATTCTGTGGGCACTAATGTTATGTATACACTTTTACAATATGTTTATTTTACAACAACTGTTGCCCCAAATAAACTATGTAAAACAATTTAACATTATACAGAGTGCCAACTGAACTTAATCCAATCTCAATGTACAGTACACAATCAGAAATTTAAAATAAAAAGCTAGCATTTTATTTTACTTCTCAACATAGTGAAGTAATACTCAAAAACTTCCAAATTTGTCAAACTTCAAAGCAACAAGCAAATGTAACATGTTTCAAACTACTTTCATTGGTATAAATTTTACAACCACAAAGTAAGAAAGGCCTAATCTCATTTCAAAGCCTGTATTTTATTTTAGAATGTGTATGCAATTAAGTATATTTTGAATAAAATAAAATACTATGGAAAAATCTACTTAGGCACTTGCAAAGTTCTGTGATTGTATGAGAAAATGTTACCCTTACACTCTGGAAAGGAGCAAATCACTTCAGACGGCATGTAATAAATAACATTTTCAAATCACATATAATACATTCACAAGCACCAAGACAAACATTATGAGATTTTAGGTTTCTATGGTGGTGAAAATTTAGACTGTGATCCACATTGCAACACCACACAGTTACTTAGAAAGTTATCAAACTTTTGGAGGAACCTGCTGCCTCTACTTCAGGGTAAAAGGGAAATGGAGCAGGCTCTCCCAAAACACACTAGTAACCACAAAAATGACTGCACATTGTTGAAACGCAGCAGATCATGATCATTCAGATTAGTTTCACTTTCCAAGAACAAATAGCTGAAAAACTAGGAACATACATTATTTTATGTAGATTTTTCTCCAGTGTTTGAAGAACTAAGTTCTGTTTTGTAAGATTACACATCTCTCAATATCATTTGAGAACAGAGTTCTGTCACCTAACAAGTTATTACACACCATTTCAGTTATTACAATTAAAATGCTGTGAAAGGGTAAAATTCTGTTGAGGCATCTGAAATGCAGTGTCCTAACTGTTATGTAAAAGGGATGAGACTGTAGGCCTACCTCTAGTTAAGTCACGACTCACCATCATTTGTGCAATGCAGAAATTTGTGTACAATAAAATAATACCAAGTAAAAGCTATAATATCCATAGAAAAGTACAATGTAATGCTAAACTAAAATTCTGACAACTGAAATACATGTATTCAAAAGGACCAGCTGTATTTGGGGGCAGAAGTAACAAGTGACAGATATAACAGAGCTTCTAATGTAAGTAAGATCCCAGAGACTAACCTCTGCCATATACACTGTAAAAAAATCCGCAAACTTTGGTTTGGCCAGTTGACACCATATTTTAGAGTTTGTACAGATTTAAAATTTTACAAGGATCAACACATCTATCCCAAATTCATTCCAGCCACTTGCAATGTTTCAAATCTTGGCAACAGCTGACACAAAACAAACAAGCTGATCAACCCAATATATCATACTGTGGGCACGTATAACTAGTTCTAAGTATGTTTCTCCTGATAGCTTCAAAGATGTTTGGGACAAATCTTCAAGACCATCATTTGTACCTACATACCATGTATAAGCTGTAGACTACTAATGTTGTTGTCTTACTTAGAAGGTATACACAAATATTACCTAGACCACTGTTTCACGAGGGTAAATTATGGATACTGTCTTCCAATTCCCCATGAGGTTCTTACATGTCCATAGTGACACTTATAAAACACTAACACAAAGGTGGGTTCCTTCTGTAGCTGTATCAATACAAGGACAACATATATAATATATATCAATGGAATGCTCATTCTAACACCAACACACATATTTCTCAACGTTTCATATCAATAGTAACCCTGAACCTGAGAAAAAGACTCATTAGGGGTCTTTGGATGGCACTCTCACCAACCTGACAACAACAGGTGGTTCACCAACACAGGCAAGAACTGCTCCCACACCTCACACTAGGGGTGTGGTGGCGGGGGAAGGAGGATTTAAAGCAATGTAACCATTCAAATGACAAATATATATGTACAGTTACTTCATTTCAGTACCAACAGTAAAATATACACTAATAATTTTAAAACAGAATTCTGTGGATACACTGAGCACTTTCCAGCCATCTTATAGACAGGTTTGTTACATTTCTTCCAACTTGTTACGATACTTCAATTATAGAAAACAGTGTTGGCATGTAAGTGTCCTGAAAGTGCATCGTTGGGTTTCAGACCCATGAATCCCCGCCAGCCGGAGTACTCCTGTGGCCATCCATCACCATCCCCTTTACTGGTTCTTCATATCCCCACATGTCACCTGGACCTGGAGGGAGTTGGCCATCATACTGTGGCTGTGCACCTGCTTCATACTGACGATTCTTTTTCTTTTCCCGATTTACTTGAGCGTAGAGAGGTTCTCCTGGCTTGGCTAGCTGGAACATCCACAATACAGGATCTGCATTAGCTTGACCACACAACTGCCAATTTAAAAATTCATTCTATATAGGTAATATCAAGTGTAAGTTACATGCAGTGCTTTATGTAAATTTCATAAATTCACACACATATTCCTTCAACAGACACAACGTTGTATCAAATCTTAAAACTTCTGTTGATACGGAAGGCCATTTCAGAGGAATTAAAATTCAATATTCTAAGTTATCCATAATGTAAACTGTGGCTAATAACATGACAACCAACACTTAACAAATATTTTGAGTAGCTTAATATTATCATACACAACACAAATCACTGAAAGTGAATAAAGGAAAACTGTGTATAATTAAAGTGTATACTCCATATTGTTGTTCTTGTACTTGGACTTGTTTTTTAAGAAAGCAAGAAATAAAATATGAGAGTTCAAAATAAATCACACAGTGATGTAATTGGAAAGTAATTGTATCAAGTATTCCTTTATGTTGTTGTAGTAACTGTGAACCCATTATATTGTCTACCATGCAATAAAAAACATATTCATGCAGTCAAACAGTGGGCTGCACACCTGCTACATATTTCACATTATCATCTTTCCTATAATCAGGTGAAGTCACATTCCATGTTAATGTGCAAAGCAGACTGCAGTCACACAAATGAAATGGGCAAAATCTCATGCTAAATATTGCTAATTTGTACTTTTGATGCTATGGATGGGAAGGAAGCAATTAGGTACTCTTGGCATTAGCCTGGAGGGAATAAGAACATCAAAAAACTTAATCAGGATAATAAGGAACAAATTTTAAATAGGAACCTTCACTGCCATATTGTAAAATCTAAATGAGGTTAATTATGATCACTTTTTATTGAACAAATAATATCTACAATTATCAAACTGAAGAGTCCAAGGAATGCTGTTCAGACATTTGAACAGAGTAATTGTAAATATAGTAGAACACAGGAAAATTTCTGTGTTCACTTAAGGTCACAACTTTTTCCCCTTTAAATTTATGTATGCAATATGTGCATAACACACATACATAATTTAAAAAAGGCAGACAAAATGGATAAGTCACTATTCAGCTCATTTGTTAGTAATCACTCAGTTTTTTTCATAGTTAACTTCAGAATTAATAATTTCAGAATTTTTCCACTCATAGTTACCTAAAAATTCACAAATACAATTTCATGTTACCAATATTTCAAATAAACATTGCTTATTAAAGTTTATTATATACAAAAATATTTCAAAAGAGGTGATGATCTATAATCAAGATTCAGACTACATTCTTCACTCGCCTCTTTCCTTTCATTGAAAGTAAGATAAGACACAAATCATTTCCGAACACTTCACATTAAAGAAAGTGTTTATTAGCTTCTCTCTCATATTCACACTTATGTATCCATACACAACAGGTATTTATTTGATATCATGTTGGCTGGATTGAAAATGGAAACACTTATTAAAATCAGAACTTAAAATGATGATGTGTTGATGAAAGATGAGAATGAAACACTGGCTGAGTGGTGACTGGCATGGAAAAATTGAAGTACTCAGAGAGAAATATGACTTAATAATCACTGTACAATGGTATCACAGCCAGCCGCTTTAAATTATCTGATGCCACACTTCAGTGCCTTCTTGTATCTGTTAAAACATGTTCAATTTTCTGGCATGTAATATAATCAGAAGTTCAAGTATACTTAGGTACACCACGTAGCAGAAATGTACCTTTCTGTTTTATACCAACTGCAGATGCACCACTGTCACAGGGGATGTAAATATGGCATTACAATGGATAATGAATGTACATATAATAATAATAATAATAATCAGTGGCGTAACAGCCCTCTGAGAGCCTAAGCCGACTAGCTTGACTGCTGGCCTCACATTCACATATTCATTGTATGTTCAAATTACAAACACGGCATGAGCACAAAAACTGCACGTTACGAACAAGAACATTCAGAAAATACAAAAGCAAACATACCACTCTCCTAAATAATTTTTAAAACTGTGCTTGCCTCTCTAAAAAGATGCATCATTTAAATGAAAGTTGTCAGAAAGTTCTTTCCAGAAATGCCTGTCTGGGCAAGTGTTCATATTCAAGTGTCACTAGTTACACAAGCAAATAACTAAGATAAATTCTGACATAAAGCAAATACCTCATCTTAAGTATGTCACAGGAAGTTTGAGACAGCCAAAAAGAAAGGACATATGGGATAAACAAAACAAGAAGAAAAAATGTTGGTTAGGTAAACTCACAGAAAAGCCATTTGGGAGGCCAGGGCACCAATGAGCTAACAATAATAATAAACTTAACCACACAAACAATAGTTTCCAAATAAGCAACTAACTTCTCAGGAAAGACTCTGTAGTTGAGAATTTGTTAAAATTCTTGAATTGTTCATATTATGAGAAAATATAAATCATAAATTCTAATCAAATTTAACTATGATTTAAAAAGTGGACAATGTTTTTCAATAGCAAGTCACAGGTTCAAGCAACAGAAAAATATGTTGCAAGTACAAGATTTCCAGACACACCACCCATGACAAATGGAATTTAACCTGTTTAACCATATACTTTTGTCTTGAGGCTTCGCTTACAGTTTTCAGCCAATTTTGTTTCCATTCTTTGCTGAATTGCTGAGGTGAGATGCCTTGTTGATGTTTCTCACTACACCATGTTTAAATACAGACATTATTCTCTTATTCATTTTGCACAGACAACTCTGAAAAGAGAATTTGCATTCACTACTTACTACTTACTGCTTACATGTCAGTCATATCCAACTGTCCATTTTAAGACTTCACATGTAATGTGGAAGTGGCATATGTATTTTTATTTTTACAGTAGAAAACATTAAATGATAATCTGGGACAGGTAAAGTCATGCAAAACAAATCAATATAAAAGAAGGGCAAATTTACAAAAGATTCATGGTTTACATAAATTCATGAAGCAAAGACAAAATCTTCAAAATTTAAGAGCTGGTACCTACAACACATTTCCTGTACCATTCCCTAGACAAATTTGGGAGAAAAAATATGTTCCAGAAGTTAAAAACAGAAGTCTTGACAAATATACCCAAGAAATCAATTCATAAGAATATAATAATACACTGCCTATATTTATTCTGAACAAAGATGGCAAATGTAGAAGACTATAAGAGAATTCACAAAAAAATTATATTGTATAAATCAAATACCCTGAGATTAAGTGAATATAAAAGGTAATTATAGTGCATCTATTTTAGGGCTTTTGGTGACATTACAAGACAGTTTATGAAGACCGGCCCACAAGACTTTGAAAAAAGTTTAATGGTCACACATTAAATACATATTTAGTGGATACATCAAAACAGTATAAAATTATACAAAATTGTTAAATTCAGTTATATAAAGGCAAGGCTTAAATAAGTAAGCCTAGTTTCACCTCTTATACTTATGATGGTACTATTAACAGGGAATCAGAAAAAATATAAATATCTGGTAGAACCTGAGATAAAGATAAAATATAATACAATTTGCTACTGGCTCCTCTCCTGTTACCTAACTTTAGGAATACAAAATCTGAATTCAAGAAGTATTACTGAACACTAAGAACCTATATGTAAAAGTAAAAGAACAATGATATAAACTGAAATTGGTGACAAAGAAAAATGCTCGCAACAAAACTAGAAAACAAAAGTGAATTCAAGATAAATGTGCCAAAGGAGTTTTTGTACTATTCTTCTTTACAGAAGTCTAAGAGCACTAGCAACAAAATAGATATATTAAAGAAATAAATTTAAAAAATTAACTCACTCAACATGTGTAAAACAAACTTCATGGGTAGGCACTGAATATAAGCAGTAATATTTGTAGATAAATATCTAATTAAACATTAAATAACCATGAGCAATGTTCTAATCCAAGATTTATGGTTCTCACAATGCTGAATATATCAGTTGTGGCTTTTTGGGCAATGATGCCATGTAGTCTTATAGGTAGTTACCATGCTGGAGGAACAATCACCTCCATCTTCACAGAGTAAATGACAACAGAACCTGTACTGACAATGTTCTAATTTGACTAATAATTTAAGATTTAAATACCAGATAAGGCTAATATAAGAAAATGGTTATGGATTGAACAGCCATTCACAAAACAAAGTAAAGGTCCTAACCATAATATTATATTGGACATTCAAGGGTCTTGGGCAAGAAAGTACCCTAAGATGACAGTGAAAAGTGAAACAGGAGTCATATTCTTTGATACGACCTACAAACAAGAGATACATCAATGGCTAATAATAGAGTACAAAGGTGAAATGTCATAACAATCCTACAGAGAAGGCATTTGGAGGGACCAAGACACATGAGTGAGAATCTATTAAAATTTATCTTATGGGAATGGAGTGTAAGTGAGTGAACTAAATTAAACTAGCTCAGGATAAAGTTCAATGGCAAATAATAGCTGTGATAACAAAATTCTGGGTTTAACAAAACTGAAAATCCTCTAAGATATTAAACGATCCATCTTTATATTATTATTCCTTCCCTTCCTCCTTCGTCTTCCAAGCGCCTGTTTTCCAGGAGATTTCCTCACCAACATTCCGTATGCATTTTTGCCTCTCTCATCAAGAGACATATTTCTTATGTACAGAAATATTTATATTTATAATGGTTCTAAGACTGCATAATTAACACAACCCATCATGTAAATAAGTTTAAAACTGAAGATACATGGGAGTAACAGTAACTTATTAACTTCTCATAGAAAATCTACTATCATATGACACTGCTGCAATTAAATGTTATTCAGACTAAAGAAAATATACTATCACTTGATGTAGATGTTAAAGTTCAGTTATTAAACTTTCACTTTAATAAAACAGATGAAGATATAAACTTCATTTTGTACCATTACTCACATTCAGTACTATGAAATTTGAAAATTATACTAGAAATATCATATGACAACTGCATCCACAATTGAGATGATTCCTTGTTTTAAGAAAAGTGAAAACCTATATATATTTTATTAGATGTTACAATAAAAAATACTGTACTAAATAATAGACAATTTCATAAAAATTAAAATATGGGTATTTTATTTTATATATTTTCACTGCTGTCACTTACAATTCACCAAAACAGATCTTTTAGTTTATGGTGCAATCTTATAGGTTAAACATGTATGAATTAGAGGGTAATAACAATCCTGGCAAAAACTGCATTAGCCTAGAAGGGAAGTGGTGAAATATGTATTTTTCTGCCTGTACTGTTGTATTCTTCAAAGAAAAACAAGTTGAATCCATTTATTTTTGTTTTGTTTCTAAAAACAATCAAAGAATGTGTGTTGTTTTTACAATGTGTTTAAAGAATGTTTCTGAAATAGCTAACATCAGTTGAAATGTTTGTACACATATACGCAGTAACTACAGAACTATACTTGTATATGATGTGCCTAATTAACCAAAATATATTATTACCCAAGACATGATTGGAAACGCTTTAATTACTTGCATGCATATGACACATCTTAAAAGGTACTGTATGTTGGAGAGATGAGATTCTGAGGCCAATTTACCCTCATAATCACTGTAACTCAAATCAACCTTTTGGGCAACATGAAGAAGTTCACCTACGAGTGTTGTGGACACCAGAGAGGTTATGTGGCATAGTGTATATGATGTGACAAAGAGTGCATGTCTCACTCTTAGTAAGAAACAGCATGTTCCAGCACCATTCCTATGTTGTATCCCTGCATGCATCCACACCAGCACTTATAGTGAATATCTTGTAGCAGAAGATAAACACAACAAAACATTTATCATGTTATAACAGTTTTTATACTTCCCTTCTCATGCACATTAGTAAATGCTATGACTGTATCTCCATAACCAAGCATTTATCAATGGACACTGATCAAGATTTTCTGTAACTCAAGTCCAACACCGTGATGCCACTCTGGACTTTATTCATATGTTTACACATTTCAAACTTAGTTCTATAATTTTAAGAATTTTTTGTATAACATATTAGGGTGGGAAAGCAGGTACAGGATGGAAGAAAAAACATGAAAGAGCAAATCTGATGTTCAAGAGACTTTGTGACACTTGACCAGCAGACAACAATTTATAAATGTAATCCTAATTCCAATGATTTACAACCCATTCATTACTCAGCAATACATTACTAATTGCTACAGTTCTGTTATAAATAGAACTTTGTTCAGTTAAAGAATAAATGGCATATTAAGGCTAGTTAATATCAGACTAGGATCTGTGAAACAGGAGAGTACAGACACACCGAGTTGCACAAGACTCAGTGTTATGCAAATAGACTTCACGTAAAAAGCATCTTTAACTTTTATTCCATCAATTTCAAAATACAATTACTTACTGTACTCATCAATTCTTTGCAAATAAGCTACTACTACAAATTAAGGACATTAGTTTAATGTTGATGTCAATACTTTTCTACCTGTAAAGTACAACGTATACACTGTAATAAGACAGACATACATACATAAATATGGTAATTTCTAAGGAAGCAAACCCTCGAGCAAATCAGGACTGAGTGACTGTACAGCCTCTTCTCTATCATTATTAGTGACATCTGTGTGCTCATTCACACTTCTCCATATCATCCATACACAAATCTCAGTACTTTAAAATAAAAAGCGAACTAATAACCGTATAACTCAAAACACGCAGCATATGCTGATTCTTGAACCAAATTGCTGAGCAAAGTTAAGGCACAACATATGCAGTATAATGTATTAGTAATCTGTGAAGTTTACAATACTGAATAAGGTTTATTAAGTAAGATTTGAGGTATTCACAGCGACGAGTCTGAAGATTGCTGTCTTCTGGGTTGTTGCGCTGTGGTCTGGTAGATGTCCACCAACGTTTCAGAGGTCATGCTGCCTCCATCATCAGGGAAACGACGGAGGCAGCATGAACTCTGAAACGTGGTGGACACAGACTATACAGCGCAACAACGCAGAAGACAGCAATCTTAAAGTTTATTACATTTAAAATCCTAACAGATGCAGCATGATAACTTTCCAAAGATGTGGACAACAAAATTCAGCTTAACAAGAAGTCAGAGAAATCAAATATGTACAGGCATATGTTCAATAAATTTCAGTAATGCAAGTCCAACAATTTTCAGTGACCAAAACATTACCTGCACAAAAGAAAATAAAATGTACTTCTTCTGTAGTGCTTATGAAACAGAACATTCAAAAACAGTAAAAGTATCATTCATCCCTAATTCATAGTATTAATTAATTACCTTGCATACATTTTTGTCATAAAGAAAATTTCTGTTATATGTAGGAGTATCACTACCTTGTAAATATATAGTTTTGTCTAATAATTATGAACAGTATGATTTTCAGATGAATGATTCAATACAAAATATTCTCTTAACAACAAACACTTACAACAGACCTATCAAAATGTCTTCCATGCCATATTCGCAACTGCTCCTAACGTAAGAGATATCAGTCAATGCTGTCATAACAACAGTAACCGTTAAATATTTTAAAACGGCATGCACGCACAAGAATGATTTTATTATCATACTTCCCTTGGATTTAGTTCCTTTACCTCACATTTTCCTGAACTTCTTACACTGTCCCAGAACTCAATTGACCTATATATTTAGGATAAAATGAATCCCTTCATTGGAATTGATGCAGAAACTATTACTGTTAATTAGTGATGAATGACTAATGTCAGGATGAGGAAACAATAAAATGGGAAGGATAGCAATAGAAACAATTACAGCCTAAAAAGGTGCATTACACTTTAAATTAGAATGCCAACTAGCCATTAAAATTAGTTTGCTGTTATCAGTATGTTTTACTGAGCAGGGTTTTCTTTGTCAAAAAATGTGGGCAATACATTGTTAAAAGCGAGTACTCAACATACTTTTGACAATTTGATGAACCATGTCAACAAAAACAAACTGTGATATGATTTTGACCAAATATATGAGCATGAATAAAGTCTGCAGGGGAAAGAAAAAGGAGAGGAAAAATATATTTGCCAAGTACTTTAATCAAAGATGCTCAAAAATCTCAACCTTACAAAAAGAACTGTGACCGAAGATTACATGTGGATCTCCCAGTGGGACAGAGGTGGGGAAATCTGCAATGAAAAAGTTCACCATCTCTGAGAGGCAAAACCATGCTGTTCTAAGGTTCCAAGCAAACTACCCATTAAAATCTTTCCCCCCCCCCAAAATAGTCAACCAAGCAGAATACCTTAAAGTTTTGGAATGTTAAAGGGAGAACATTAATTGAAAAACCAATTCTTTGGGTGGACAAGTAAATTTTGCAACATGACAATGTGCCTTTCCATGCAATACTCTCAATAAATATATTTTTTGCTAAAAAAACCAAATACCAATGTCCAAATATTCACTGCATATACCTCGTTTGACCCCCTGTAACATCACATGTTTATGAAACTGAAAAACTAAAAGAAGACTATCCTGAATCACTTGAAGACATTCAGAAGAATGTGATAACAGTATTGAATAGACTTCTGAAAAATTATTTGAAGCAATGTTTCCATACATGGAAGAAATACTGGAATGTATGCATGAAATCAGGGGCACGCAATATTGTGAGCACACTTACCATAAAGGTTAGTAAAATATATTCTTTTATAGAATCAGTTTAATTACTTAATTGTGATACTTCATATATACACATCTGCCATTATGAATGTGACGACAACAAACTGCAGGAGACATTAATATGGTATATTGTCCATAACAAATGTATTCAAAATCTTAATTCAAGCTGGGCATAGTCAATTCTGTAGGTAATGTAATAGATAAAGGAATTCAGTGCATTTAAAGGCTTCAGTAAATGAATAACTTGATAAGATTTGAGATTCTCACAGTGGTAAGATGACAATGCAGATCTTCTGGGTTGTGACACTATGTAGAGGACCAATATCAACAAATAACTTAATGCTACACATACAATGTGGAAAAAGGAAAACAAGGATCCTGAAACTTCTTCATATACATTAGTTTCCTTAAAAATTTTTGTTAAACAAATTTGTGTTCTACCTTCCACCCTGTGCATATAAATTTACTGATAATACTACTACAGTAAAAATTATTCTATGAAAGAATTAATTTATTAACACAAATAAATGGAAGGAAAGTAAACAGTAGATTAATTTAGACATGATATTTGTATCACTGTCATGTTGGTATTTTCCAGCAAAAGTATGTTTTAAGCATTTTGCTGAAACATTCATAATCTCCCACTGCATTAAATTTCAGTGCCTGCTTACAATCATTCATTAATTATCAATGGTGTCATACCATTACTTTGTAGGATTTGAGGTTTTCACGGCAGTGAATCTGAAGATGGCTGTCTTCTGACTAATAACTTCAGTAAAATTTTATTTTTAAATATATTGTCATTTTAGTATCCAGCACTGAATAGCACTATGTTGTCCTGGTTTCAAGAGTCAACAAAACTGCCATGTAGGAACCATTAAATGCAGGAACTCTAAAATACTGCTTTCCACTGGTTTGAGTTTTGTACAAACTTTCACAAAACTGGCCACTTTATTCAAAGGTTATTTAGGAAAAGACAGACAGCATGCACCATCATATAAGGCAATTTTTCATTCCCTAAACCAGCCCAAACATAATATATATGCAACAAATGTTTACATTGACAACAAAAACTTATAATTGGAGCAGTGTATGGCTTTGCATTCACATCTGCCTACCTTCAAGGCATCAAGTTCATTAGGTTCCAATGCACAGACTGAAATATTACAGCTTATATCCAGAACATGGACTGCTAATATTGAGCTGTAACTCAGTTCTATAGTGATGTTCTAACTTACACACATATCATAGCAAACATTAATTTCATCATGGGAACAGATGAAAGCAGTGGAAAATGAAAATCCATTTCTAACTTCAAGTTAAATCCACGCTTACTACAATCTGACACCTGCTTTCAAATGCATATCCGAATTTTATGATGCCAATTTCAAGCACAAAATCAACAGATATTCTTGCTACAAATTAGTGAAAAACTGATAAAACAGCTGTAAAAATATAATGCTATTCTGAAACTTCAGTGAATGAAAACAAAACATATATTCATGTGTATAATTCCAGTGTAGGAGAGAGCTTGCAGACTGCAGGCAGTGTGATGAAGGCAATGCCACCCACGCATCATGCAGAATTTACTAAAAAGATGTTTTCTTTTGATTCACTTTTCCTGTTATTACAGACATACTAATTAGCTGGACTATTTTATGACAGCCATCATGGTTGTATGACTGCAGTGACTGGCTCAAGTATTGACATTCCACTGTGCAAGGAGAGCTTCTGGTAAAATGGCTGGAAATTTCAGAGGATCACATTAAATTCCAAACATCCCAAGCACTTGTGGCATAATCAGTGTCATTCAAGAAACATTTCCTATGATGTCTTCAGTTTGTAACTGTAACCTTCATGTGGAGTACTTTAAGCAATACAAATTTTGTATGAGAAGGGAATAGCACTTTTTGTATATCTATACAATTGACTAGAAACTACAAAATTTTCTAGCTTATCCTGCCAGTGATAGTACAGAACAAATGACCTCAAAAATCTTTACATTTCACACATTTCTCATTATACCGGCACATATTCTGAAGCATTCACTGCAACAAGAAGAGTGTCAAAACTGTGCACAATCAGCTGTAATGATGATGATATGTGTCAATCCTTGTTCAATGCAAAAATGTTCACAATCAACTGAACTCTGTGCTACTTGATTCAGTCTCAGAGCACTTTCAATAAGCAAAAGATCAATCTTACTTTCTTAACAGTTCAATACAGCAACGTTATGAATCTATCAACATGTGAAGCTAAAGTAGGTACTTGGAAACTGAGTCATGATATCTACAACTATATGACAAAGAGAAGAGAAAACATACACCCACCAGTACAGTAGATACAAGCAGAGGACAGGTTAGCTGCGTTGCACAAGCTGGCAAATGGAAAAGAACAAAATTTAATTGTGTACACCAGGACAAAAGTGACAAGAACCTCTAAATGGATTCTTAATTCCTGTCTGCATATGATGCCTCACAGAAAGGTAATTGGTCTCATCACTGCATCTCAAAACCAAATACAATGCAATAAAAGAATTATCAGATTTTCTGCATAAGAAGACTGCAAAAAATCTATATTTTAGGTGCTCCAGAATGATTAGAAGTAGCGTAACTGTGGAAGATACAAGTCAATACATGGGTCAAGTTGCCATCCTGTCTGTGCTAACTGTATGTCACTTTAAATCACAAGAATTGGTGTTGTGTGAATATAATCATTAAAATTCATTAATTCACTAAAATTGTGTACTTGTTTGTACTAAGTGGTAACAAGAGGCTGGGAATTCTCCTAACCAGCTGAAACACTACTAGCTTCTCAAGCAATCTACTCCATGCAGTACCATATATGCACAGAATTTATACTGCTACTTTCTTTACCACATCTGCACACATGATAGTGAAGCCTGATATTAAGTGAAATTCAAAAATAAAGCGTAACTTCAGTCAAAATGAGACAGCATGGATTATAATTTTATTTTAAGCCCTGTATACTTATAAGAATAAATAATGCTCAGATTGAAAATTGGCTCAGGCAAAAGTTGTAGTGAGGATAATACACTTTTTTCTTTATAACACATTTTAAAACAAGTAACAAATGCTGTAAAATAATGAGGTGAAATAATGCTATGTTTGTCTATTTACCTCTACATATTCTGAACTTTAGTACATACATATTTTTATAAACTGTATAGAAAAATGCAAACTTTTTACATATTCTGTTATTCGTTCCTAACCTTTATTATTTTTGACACCAATAATAAGATATCTAAAAATAAAACCTAATTTATCTGAATGGGAGTCAATCAACAAAACAAAGCAGTGAGACAAGGATGTGGCCTTTCTCCTCCTTCATTTATACAATTTATATGAATTATATTATAATATGATGAAAAGAGCAATGGAGAATATAAATCAGCAGAAACTTTAATAGTCAAGTAATTATAGCCAAAATTCAAATGAATTACAACATGCAGAAAGCAATTTGCAGATAACTGCTTAAAAAACTATCACTTTTGGTAAAAAACAAAAATCATGGTCATTTAAGTGAAGACCCTACTAGGAGTAAAATTTGCATTAACAATAATAAAGTACTGAACTAGTCAATACCTTCATCTACTTGGGCTGCATCATATAATATATGATGGCTAGAGGGGCAAGGCATAAAAAAATAACAAAATGCATAAAAGCAAAATGAGTAATATACTTTCAATGTTACAAAAACATAAACAAACAGACTTAGAAGTTTATAAAACTCTGGTAAAAATCTGTAAAGCCTGGATGATCAGAAAAGCAAATGAAACCAAATTATCAAAATATTGGAATAAAAAATTAAATACATGAGAAAAATTGGTAATTACATACTATCAGATTACAAACAAGATGAAGACATTTTATAATAAGAATTAAGCAAAATCTGTGTACAAAATAATTGACACACTGGAAACAATAAGAAAGGCCAGATAACAACAGAATACCTAAGCAAATTATAACACAAACTAAAGGAGAAGAGAAGTTTATGAAGGCCACTGAAGGCACGGCGTAAAAATGTAACGGGCCATATAGCACATACCTGATAATTACCTTTGTTGTTATAAATTTTCTAAAATATACACCAATTACCTTATCCATTCTCCTAAATTCAACTTGGATCTTTCTTTGGTTAGGTAGGAGAATTTTTGTAGTTTAATACCAAACCATGCATTAAGCAGGTAAACAATAAGAAAATTTTATTAAATTGAAAGCACTTTTGAGACAACAGATAACACAGCATGATATTTGACAATTTAAGGGCAACTTCTTTTGTTCATGGGATTCTGGTAATGAAAAATTAACTATGGAGACACAACAAAGGTTTCAAGAACATTACACATTTTGCTCTTTTAAGAACACAAAATTGCCAGCTCTACATTCTACACGTTTGTCCCACACTCTGGAAACCACATTTAAATAAAGTATTATCAAGTAAGATTTCACTTGAATTCTCAAACGACTTTCCAACACCAAGACTTGTATTTGGATTCTTTGAACATAACGTGAGACATGGTGATTAATAACAGACCTGTCAATATTAATGGAGTTTAAGTACAACACCAAAGCTTGCTTCCATGGCCTCCTTGTGTAGTGCAGGTGACTACAGGTATGCAGTGACTTCCATGTGCTCATGTGCTACATTGTTAACATTTGTTTAGAACAAAGAGCACAACAAAGAACAAATGTGACTGCAACAAATTTGTACGAAGAAAAACAGTGGTTATCAGTTATAAAGAATTCACTATGTAGGATTAATAAATAACACGAGAAAGATGAAGCATAAATACTAATTCCAATGCACTCCATCTTATTGAAAAGGAAGTGGTCTGCATGGTTACAGGAACTAAAACATAGTACAATGTTAAACAGTACCCACAATCCCAAAAACTGTTGCTAAAGAAAAATAATGGAAGAGCCATAAAAACTGTAAATTCTTGCAGACACATTTTATACTTAAACTATAAGTATCCATCTATAACAACTTATATTTAAGCTACCTGGAATGTGAAACTATTATATCAAAATAATACCAATACATTAAATAAAATGACACAAATTTAGACTGCCTTTCAACTCTTCTTGCAAACAAATTGGGAAGCCCATGATGTGATAAAACCAAAGCAAATGCAAACAAAAGGAAAGATGAGACAGATCGAGAACACCTGCAAGTGTGTTTGTACACGGAAGAGTATTTGTTCAGTACAAAACAGAAAAGCAAGGACATTTTGAAAACAGTTACCATACCTATTTATCTGAATATGTCATCAGAATACTTAAATATAAATTAAACAGTTATGTACTGAAGAAGTCTAAGCCTATTTGTATACAAACATAAGTCTTTATTGGAGTCAACTGTAATATTTAAACTTATATTTAAAAAACAATGTAAAATGGCTACTATGCTGTCCATACAAGTACCAACAAATTAGATTAAGTTACAAAGCAAATACAAGTATTCTTTAATATTGTTTTTCTCAATTTATTTATGATATTAACTTCAAGTATCACAAATGGTAATGAAAAACAAAAGTGATGCCAAAAAAGTTTATTTTGACATTTGCTAGTTTAAAAATAATTAATATAGTTTTCGTTCTAACATGTTCGGCAGTGAGAATGTAAATCTACACCACGATAGAAAAGGCAACTGCTGCACATTTTAATCTTCACAGTAAAAAAGTGAAGCTTTAGTAGCTGTCTGTTCTATCTTCAAATGCAATGTTCTGTGGAGACTAAAATATTATACACGTAGATGACATAACATTGTAAAACAAACATAATTATTTATAAGTTTTATGTTTTTATTTTCAAAAAATTAAGCACTGAAGTACATAAAATATTAGCCCAAATAAAGTTCACCTAGCAAACTACTTTATTAACCGTTAAAATCACGGTTGTCATGCAGAAACTCAAATGCAACTGGACTGAGTAGTGCAAGAGGCTAAAACATGCACAATACTAATGTGTCTGTTACATATCTGTAAGAAAGTGAATGTGAGAATGTCAGCTTGGTTCTGTGTGAGAGTTATCTTTATCGAGCAGCGTCACTTACTGGAGCTGGAGGATAAGCTCGGACACCTCCTGGAGGTGGGGCATGGGTGCCTCCTTCTGGGTATGACATGTCTGCCATAGGAATATCTTCACCCTGCAAGGAAGCAAATTATTAAGACTGACACAAGAAAGATAGATGATGAACAAATGAAGACCATACGCTCCTCTTAAATGTTGATTAATATCTACCAGACTACATGATCCTACATCATGGGAGACAACCATTTTCATTAAATATACCATTACTCATAAAGCTCCCTCATCATAAGCATTGCAATTTCTTTATTTTAAAATTCAATTTAGTGGTAATTTAAATTTAAGAAAACGTCTATTCATGTTCATTTTAACAAAACTATTACTTATGTTGTGTCTAATGATTAAATAAACACCTGAACAATACTAAATCATCTCACTCAATTCTCCATTTATTATGGAAGAGAACAATACATGAAACAAAGAAAAATTCTAACAAATGGCGACAATGTTAAAACAACATAAAGAATGATGCTAGATTGATACAAAGGAAGTAACATACTTTCTCCAACTTCAGGTCAACCCTGAAGATGGAAGCAGCATGTTGGTGGTCCACAGCAGCATCAGATGTCCTGATTATGGGGAAAGAGATGGTCACTGAAATACTGGTGAGTTTTAACCATTTGACATGGCTGATATCACGAGAGGATTTTATTAATTCCTCCAAAATGTTGATCAGAGATTACACCATGGGTTCTTTTGATACAGAACAGATATATTCCATACACTATTATAATTTATTATTTCAGTGCTTAATGATCTTTAGGTTTGCAAATCAGAGCCTTGACTATCTGGGTATAAGTTTTCTACTGTACAAAAAATACTCTGCTACTGCACCTCCTTCATAATAAAGCCTGCATACCGCTCATACTCGCAGCTTGCTCCACAACCAGTCCATAAATGAATTTCTTCAACTGGACACTGAACTGAATTTTAACCCAGAGAAGATGCTGGAATATTCCACTGATTGCCAGATATTTCTCATATATATGACAGGGAGGGTACTCTAGGAAGCTGCTAGCACAGTGAAATATCTTGTCTTATGTGTGTGCACCTTGACCAGCAGAAGGGTGGGGGAAGGGGTAACAGCTCACTGATGTAATCATGAGCCATTGATATCAATGCTTGTGGCAGTTACAGGAATGAGAAAAGACTATATCTATACGTTCCACTCCTAATTTCGAGACCGAAAATGGAATAAAAGGTATGACCTATATCCAGATAAATATAATAAAATGAGCCACATAACTGTTTTATGCAACAATCTAATTAGCATGCAGTTAATTATTCAGAATTCTTAATATTGTAAATATCTCTCTCCCTCTCTCACACACATATACTGAACTCACCCGCTGGTAAATGGAAGGCCCAGGACTTCGAGAAGCACTGTTCATGTTAGCAGATCGTTGCATTGTTCTGTCTTCATACCGTGTACCTCCCTGGCTTGCCATTGGACGATTTAATGTGCTGTTGGCATTATTTGGAGAATTTGGACCTGCATTTCTTGCTGCAACTGTTTTAGTCACAAAATCTTGTTCTTTCCAACCATGCTTTTTGTAAACTTCCCTTAATTCTTGATGCTGCCACATAGTGAACAAAACTTGACCAGCAAATTTGAGTACCCTTGGAGTGTATTTCTGCCTCTGCCGCGTAATGTTCATTAGACGTTCTACACCTCCAGCTTCCAGCAAAGATCTGTGCAATAAGTATGTAAAGATAGGTGGGAGTCAGCTCTCAGAGACACTAGGGTCCACATAAATATTCTACAGATTTACACACAGCACTTAGAACAAACAACTGCCTTGGAGCTCAGAGTGACTGAGTAAGTTAAGTGTTAACAATTATTAGAATTCATTGGCCAAGACCATTTCATTTCAAACGTGAAGACCCCCAAAGAGATAGAAGGTATCCAATGTAGCAGGAAACCTTGAATGAGCCAGTTTGCTCCTATTCATAATTTATAATTCTAAAATTCAATCCATTTCCATAAATACCATTACATGAAATATTAAAAACACATACATAAACACTCATCTGTTTCTGCAAACAGCATTAAATACTTTACATGAGCAACTGAGTTATCGCACTTAGCTTGATGTAGTTTTATGTGCTTATAGGCTTGTTCAATGTCAATGACATTTTTCCATGCAACTTTAAGTCTGGGATTTCCATCACTAAATTCATTCACTCTGCTATCAGAACTCATCATAATATTTTAATGCAAATTGTATACAACAACAACAACAAAAAGAAAAGAAAGAAAGAATAAAAATTAACATGAAAGAAAATTGCCAGAATTCAAGACATAATAAAATGAAATGCTACATAGTGGGAAATGAAATACAAAACCATGATATGTGATGAGTTAACAAATTGGTAGTGTGAGGGCTCAAACAAAACTGATATGTGTTTACTGGACTGTATAAAAATGTAACATTTGAAGCAGGAATTAACTTGCAACTGCTGTCTCACCAGGTCTTTATTAAACTTTCATCCATACACTGCAGAAGGAGATACACAAACCTTGAAAATTCTGCATTCTTTTTAATGACTTCATTCAAAGTTGCAAGTACCGCTGCTATTGTGTCATCTGACGTGCCTTGGTCATGCTGTGGATTTCCTGATGGCAACTTCTGCACAAGATCCCGCATAGCATATTTCCCTAAACAAGAAATATTTTCAATATGATACATTCATTTACGAGGAAGTCACCTCACTGAAAAGTTAGCATGCCTTAAATATGCAGATAAAAAATAAAAGATACTTCATGTATTAACTTCTATTAACTGTGCACTGCAGATTACATGAAGTGGATTTTTTAAGACCTACTGCCATACGTCACTGTAACAGTGTAGCAGTGGTGTTGCTCCCACCTCGCAAATTCATGTATGTCATGTTGGTAGTGCTGGGTGCAGAAAATTAAAATGCATGAATTTAGGGCAACCTCCAATGGCATGATGCCCATACCAAATGGCATCAAAATGTGTCCAGTGATTCTCAAGCTGAATAAAAACAGACATATTGTCTGTTCACTTCATGTACATTATAGAAAGAATGCATAACAACTTTAATGTAAATACCTATGAGTTCCTTGTTGCGCTGATCAATGGCTAGGTTCCTCAAGGCTGTGGCCACTGCACAAACAACACGGTCCACCTCCATCCGTAACAATTCAACAAGGATTGGAAGCCCCTTTTCTTTGCGTACAGCTGCTCGAATTTCAATACTCGGTTGCCAGTAGCATGCTGCCAGATTTTGTAGGGCTCCTGCAGCAGCTTCTAGTGTTTCAGGATTTGAGCAACTTTGCAGCAGAGTAAGGTAGGATTGCACAACCTGTAACAAACATTACAATACAAACCAACATGACAAATAGAAAAATAGCAGCAATCCTGCATTTCCCATTGAAAGATCAGATCCAGATCCAGATAACCAGGTCCTCTTGGTTATACAGAAGATGTCAAATGCATAAGAACAACATCACATTACCATTTTCATTATTCCACACATGCTACAATAGTCTGTGATCTATTCTATGCTTCATGTTATACCATGTTTGCTCACTGATGGCCTACCATGTACATTAACCACATGTCTGTAAAACATCAATATTTTCAGTTCAGACTACAGGTTGATCAAAAAGTCACACACCCACATTATTGCTATAACTATACAAGAGCCCACAAAGATCACATCATGTTGCAACCTGTTCATGCCAGTCTGTCAGTTGTATTTCAACAATCAAAGTGCAAAGGATGTTTTTCCACAATTACAATGAATATTCAATGTCAAACACTACTTGGCATCCTGTTCTTACTTACCTTCCCAGAATAAGCTTAGGGATACATTTCGTGATTCTACCATTCAAAAAAATAACAATACCTCATCACTTCTGTAACACATGAACTCTTTAATGGGTTGCATCAAACATGAGGTACAGAGAATGCATCCATCATTGAATGCAGTGGCTTTTAAATCACCTTGTATGTTTGAAAATTGTCCATCAAGAATAATATGAAAATCTAAATTAACACCAATCAAGAAGAGGGCTGGTATATACATAAGTGACTCATAGTCACTCGCAACACAGACCCTGATAATGGAGACAGAGCAGTTCTCTGAAACATCAGTTTTATCCAAATTTCAACACATATGACCACCCAAGATTTTGGTGCATTCATTTACAACAAAAACTTGAAGACTTAAAAACTCTGCATGGAAAACATTATGTCCTTGTATGAGACCACAATTAACTCGTAAGTTTCCAATTAGATATACTCAAACAGTCTTCTTAACATTTGAGATTCTCAGTGATGTGAATATAGGTGATCTGGGTTGTTGCACTCTGATGTACTTTGGTAGTATCTCTCTCTGAACCACTGGCACATGGACACAAAGACAAAATACCACATGGCACAACAATCCAGATCAGCATCTATATTCTCCTTTTAATGTTTAGTTAATATAAATAAAATTCAATTTTATATAAAATAAAAAATCAATCAGCATAAACTATATCTTCATCAAGTGACACATTATTTCATACCTCAGGTTGCCACAGAAGCTCCATTCCTTTGACAGGCTCCGTTCTCTGTGTGGTGCTTCGACTGGTGCCAGCTGCTTCCTTCTGCTGAACAGGTTGTGTGTCTTTCTTCTTTTTACTGGCACCAAAGCATCCCAAGTTGTCACCTAAGAAGATAAAATACTCTTACAATTACACACAAAATACATACACATGTTAGTAACTTATGAGACAATGGTTGAGACAAGAATTTATTACTACCTATTGTGACTAATGTTTAATACTGTTTTCCACTTACTATATCATATCTCTTTATACAGATTATATTTGAAAACAAATCCTTCATAGATCATTACTATACACACTATTAAAAAATTAATAACAATCCAACTATGGTTAATGTAAAATTCACTTGCATTGGTATTACAAATTATTACGTTGTATCTGATAATTCCTGCACAAAGAGAAAATTCCACTAATACACTGAAATGCCCTTACAAAGAATTTCAAGGGGACCTTCGAAATTATACTTTAAAATGAAATGCCACTGCAATTAAAATGTGTATTACATTTTGAAAATTACATCTACTGCATATAAGCACCTCATTAGTATCAATCTATTATACCCGTCTCCATACAGAGTTATTTTAAAACTGTTAGCTAATCTCTACCCATTCACAAAATTTGTATGATTCTTAGTACATACTAGTGCAGAATTACCTGCAAATGGCAGTAATGAAGTACAGAGTCAGATTTATGCTCTAGTTACATTATTCACAAATAAAGATCCCCAGTACCCAATGAATTGGAGGCTGGGTGGGACCCAGAGCTGATACATGTGTTGTCACAGGAACTTGCTACCTTGGTCCAGTTGGCTGCATTATTACACCCCCCCCCCCCCCCCCCCAGTGCAATGTGATTTATGGGAGCCCAGCCCACTTGGAGCGACATCTTCATCAGTCAAGGTATGCACACATGCAGTGTATGGACTTTTCTCTTAATTTTTGGGGACTCTGGTGACCAAAAAGGAAAACATCTTGTCATATGGTCTGGAAAGATCGGAAACACACCCTACTGAGTTGGACCCTTCTCCAGCCATATAACTGCTATATAAGCAGAGCAAGTTGGTTAGACAATTCTGAGCAGGTAAGAGTCATATGCTGATTTTTAGTCAGTGGATAGAGAGAGAGCTAGAAGTGGTGCAGTGTTCACAGAGTGGGCATCTATAATCAAGACTGTGTTTTGTAAACTGACAGCGCACTAATCAAGGAAATAATTGAAAGCGTGTGGAATAAATTCATATTTCACTTCAAAAAATCCACAATAGCTTACTTATGGATCACTGTTACAATATAAATGACAGCAAAGAGGAAGTCTTGTCCCAGCAGTCTAGCATACAGCCAGACACTTCATTAACTTCTGATATGTTACTTCGGATGAAATGTCAATGACAGTCATGCTAAAAATTATGTAAATGCCATCTGTTGATATTTCTGAAAATGTACCCACCTACTAAAACAGGAAAAGTGATATTTTAAATGACTATAATGTACTATGCTCTGTAATTGAGACATTCCAACACCTGCATAACAGCAGGGAGTTAAATATTATTTAAAAGTGTTTTAAACATGCACAAAAAAGTGACTGAATATGATAAAGCCAACCACATTTTTACAATAAAATCATGATTTAATTACTTAAATATGGTAAAATAATACATTCTATACACTCCTCTCTCTAAATTAATTAGCCCATAGAAGATAAGTTATAATAATAACAACACAAATACATGTTCCACTGTAAAATGTGATATAATAGACATAATACTGTTTGTGTCATCTATCTTGGCATATTTCAAAGGGAGGGGGAAGAACGGATGCCAGTGCAACATGCTTTGCTCAGTACCACAGTAAAAAATAACACGTTTTAATTTCACACAGTAAGAGCAGTGTGCACATGTAACAATTCAGTGAACACTGCCACGCAGAATATTTGTTGACCAGTGAATACCTGCTTCGCCATCTCATTTCACAAATCACGCCAAGTCCAAATCACTACTGTGGTGTGCAGATGCCAAGTAACTGACACATACAATAACACTAAGCTCTCAAGCACTTCAGTTTTCAAGCATTACAGTTTTGTCTTCTCCCATACAGAACAATACATGCACACTGATAAACCAAATAAATATACCATTTTAAAAATGTTCATCAAATATCTGGATTTTTCTCAAAATCTTAGTCATAGCAATAGGAATTAATTACATGTTTCCAGTACCTACACTGCAAGTGATAAGAAACAAAAAGAAAGTATACTTATACAGTTTCAGCAAGCTTTACTCTACCATCCTTCTAGCATCCATGCACTTCTACAGTTTAATGTAGACTGAGGGGCATACCAGTCCAATTTGACCAATGTGTTTTAAGATTCATATATTGTACTATAAGCACCGAATACATTATGCTTTCAACAACTAGAATTGTTCAAACATTCCATTCTATTAAAATACAGATTTATTAGCTCTTTCCAAAATAGAAGCTTCATCTTACAAATCATTCAATTTCAAAAGGTTCAAAACAAATAAGTTATTAAAGATTACCTATATAGTTCACAAGTTAAAAATTAAAGGTCATGCTCCATGAAATCTTAATAAAACTTAAATTTATTATATGAATTTTATTTCAAAATGACATTTTAGGTTGTTGGCCGAATAAAGCTGGAACAACCCATATATAGGTTAGGGTGGAATATCATCCACTCTCAAAAGTAAATGTAAATTCTACATACTGAAATCAACTATATTCTACCATGACAATAAGTCATACTTTTATTGTCTTACCTTGGCACAGACTGTATGCTACAAAAGACATTTCAAGAATAAAAAACTAAAATTGCTATCCTATCACTTAAAAGATATGACAAAAATAAAGCAAGTAATTCCCACATTAATACAATCCTCTCAGGCTGTCAGTAGTGGCAAATGGTAAAACCTCACTGATGTTTCAGTGACCACTTCTATCCCACCAGGGCCCTGATGATGGGAAAAGAGATGGCCCCTGAAATGTTGGCAAGTTTTAACCATTTGACATGGCTGATAGCTCAAGAGGATTTTATTAATTTGACTGACTGTGAAAGTTTTAGATCATACAATTTCCACGTATTTTAATATACATGACAGGACACCACACTTATGTAAATGTCAATGACACACCATCTAAATAATAAATTACACTGTCTACAAATCAAGAACCATTTGAAATTAAATTTTAAATAATAGGTTTTGTTACTTTACTATCAATATTATATCAGTTATAAAATACTACTTTCACATGTCACTATGGAGTGTAGAGTAATGCAAACTGAATGGATAAAAATCCACTATGCCCGTAACAGGTCATGTTCCACATAACACAATGCACTTTCATGTTTACTTATTCAAGGCTCAACAAAAGTGAAATTGTTCCCAGGAACACTATCACTATAAACTACAGTAACAAACTATACTACAAGAAACTGAGGGAGATATGACACACATGAAAGACCCATAGCAGATATTCACACTAACCCACTCTCAAAGAACCCTTGGATAAACCCAGCTTCAGAAATGCCTTTCAAAAATTCTTGAAAGAAAATAGGATATCACGTAATGCATCTTATGTATGTCAAGACACTTTCCGACATGAAGCAGGATTGGATTAATTTAAGTACTTTATATTACTACATGAATTATTAGATTGGAAACATTATTCAAGGAAGTAAGTCCCTACTAACAAGGAACAATTAATTCCCTACTTACATGAACACTGCAGTGAGAAATTACAAGAACCTCCAACATGACAGTAATTATAAACAATTTAAAAAATAACTGGTGTCAGTGGCAGAACATCACACTAACATACTGCTAAACCATTATACCTGGAGCTAAAGTCCAGCTGGCAGTCCAATAATACTGAAATTTAAATACCCTACTCCCAAACACAACAGAAGTCAACGGTGAATCTGAAGAAGACTAAGTTGAATCCAAAGTACTAGCACAGCATTCACTTGGAGATAATGATATAAGCGATGAAACCTCAAGTCACACAGCTAGGATTCAAAGTGGTAACTCCCACATATACACACAGAATAAATGCATTACCTGACTGGTTCTACAGCGATTCAAAGAATTGATCTATCAAGCTGCCTTATTACTGAATAGAGGAGTGGTTTTCCTTTGATGTAACTGATTAATGAGCTTGATATACAGAATATCCCAAAAAGTTGTATATACACACACAGCAACAACTTTGGTTGCTACTTGTCAGTAAGATGCTTACTACTGCAACTGTGCCATGAAGCTAATGAACACCTACATTAAATTTGCTAATTCAATGAGTGCCAATGCTGACATATGTAATGGTCTGGTTGTGTGTATACATCTTTTTGGGAAACCCTGTATGAATATAAGAAGTTACCTATCACCATCAATCAAAATTAAGAATAGACAAATACTGTATATTTGCAGTCAATATATTTTGCACACATTAAAGAAGAATCTCATACCTTTCGGCTGTGCTCCAACTCTGCTTTGTGTTGGAAGAGGATGTTTGTCATAGTTTGGATCCTCCACTTCTTGGCATCTGTAGGATAAGTTACGTAGAACACAAACACAGTTCTCGACACTCTTGTTGCCAATGTTGGATTTTTCTATGGCTGATTTCACAACATAAAGTAATGAATCCACTAAACCTTCACATTCCCTCAACTTCTTTCTTGCATACTCCCCTGCAGAACTAACATTTCTGAAAAGATTAGGAAATTCTATTAACATTTTAATAGTATCATGCAGTTCCATTACAACAAAAACAAATTTATCTTCACACACTTTTTTCAAAGAAATCTTTAAATGTAAAATATTATAACAAAGAGATGTCCAATATCCTTAACAGAATTTCTTATAAAAGGAATTGTTTATGAAGATTTCTGTCTTCTGGGTTGTTGCGCTGTGTAGTCTGGTCGATTCATCGCCCTGATGACGGAGGCAGTATGACCTCTGAAACGTTGGTTAACATCGACCAGACTACACAGCGCAACAACCCAGAAGACAAACATCTTCATACTCACCGCTGTAAAAACCTCAAATCTTACAGGAATTGTTTAATTGGCAGAAGTGTTCTTTTCTCTTTTGCAGTAAAAGCTACAATGTGAACCATGACAGCTCAGCCAGGATAGAATTTTTCTCTTAAACACTATATCCCCTTGTAAATGTTCTAAGTGGTATCTCCCCTTCACAAATTGCCTGAATTTAACCTGTTCTTAATTTATTTGCTGCCCAATATTTGAACTCGCAAATTTTCAAAGGACTTATTACGTACCCTTAAAACTGATTTTGTCCTGTAGTCTCTCTGCATTTACCAATATACAAACTTCCTCAAAGCAATAAATTAACATCATTAGTATACATCAGAAACTGACTGACATATATCATTCTACTTCCTGTTTTCTTGGACTTTTCTATTGGCATATTTTAAGCAAAGCTGAAAATCAACAGTGTTCACACGAGCCTGTCTACTGGTCCGTCATACAATTTATAACTGTTTGCTCTTTAGTACCAAACTGAAATATTCCCTCAATTTTTTTATTTACTCTTACAAAAAGATCTAAAGAGCTTAATAGACGAGGTAAAAAAAATTGTTTGAATTTTGTCAGCTTACCTTAAAACACCAGATGCATTCCGGAATATTGTGGACCAACACGTCTCCCCAGCAGATGTTGGATCCCAACCCGAATGTGGAATGATAATATTGTTTACAACAACTGATAGTCCATCATCAATTATTGACCTTTTCAGATCCTGCAGAGAGAGAGAGAGAGAGAGAGAGAGAGAGAGAGAGAGATGTAAATTAAAAACAAAACATGATACGCCATTATTTATGGCCAGCAGTTTATATAATTCTGTCACCTACATTTTTTAAATAAAGAATATATTTTACTGACATGTGGATGCAATGGACTTCTAATGACAATGTATTTGTATTATGACATAGTCTACATCCTTGGCTTAGGTCTACAAAGGATCTATGGAATGTAAATAAATTCTATTCTATTCTATTCTTATATTTGACATATGAACAGAAATATAAATACCAAAATAAAACCAAGCTACTTTTTTTAAGATAAACATGTGGTGTTTTACATAAAAAAAAAACTATGGAAGTAGCCGCTGACAGCAATTTCTACCTGGATGCAAAAACTGATGATAGGAATAGTTAATACATTAGTAGTCAGAATGTTTTAGCACAAAGACTGTCCGTACAACACTCACTTGTTGGACCCAGCACCAAGAAAATGACAGGTTAAGTTTCATTAACAGTGCTGACATACTTTGAAGTAAACAGTTAAACAGTACTATATTCCCTGGACATTCCTCCATATTTCAATTTTTAAATCATCCTATATCAAAATACAATCAATATCAGTATTTCTGACACAAATTATTTACCTCACAAGATGACAGATTCCACAGGACTCCTGTTACAAGCTCTTTCACTTCACCGTCGGAAGATTTCCGTAACAGGTTTATAAGAGAAGGAATGCCACCAACATTTTTTATAGCTCTTTTGTTTTCATCATTTTGTCTCCCATAAGACAAATTCCTGGAAAATGAAATTACTGACATTAAAATTGCATGGCACCAATTGCATACACTGTTATAGTGATATACAGAATTTATAGTAGCAATCCAAGAATGGAAAAAGACACTAAAAACTCTACACTGAATAGGCAGAGAAGCTTAGCTTGTTATAAAGGCTTTCTATGCATCTGATATTTTCTCACACACACACACAAAAGGGGGTAGGGGATTTCATAACACCCAAATTTTCAAATCCAAACACACTCAGTCTTTGCCTTCTGGTGGCTTAAATATTTAATCTACAGAGAAATAAATCCTATCTATACCAATAAGATAACCACCAACCATGTGTACTTTGGTCCAAATTCTTTTTCACTCCTTTAAGTTAAAGACAACTTCTGTTCCTCCTTTGTATGTCTAGTAAAATTATCTCTGTCATCAGAATTACAAAGTTCTTCAGGAATAAAAACATATCTGTCAGTAGAATCAACCACTCTGTTTGTTCATAAACACTTCATTGACAATACCTAAAGCTATTCATTAGGAATGTTTCCTAAAAAAGTCTGCCACTACATGTCAGTCAGCCATGTTGACCACACTGTAAACAAGCAGCTATTTATTTCAATTTCTTCTTTAAACAATAGCATCCATAAACTTATAGTTCCACTTGATCTCAACAGATGGTAGAAGCCTACAAATAAATACATGAGTGTACTGTGCTAAGAGACTGAAAGAACTATATATAATGAGACTCTGTTATACCATAGCGAACACACGCACAGTACTGGAAGGGTTAACAAAACCACTTTTAAAAGAAATACATACCTTAATGCTCCACATGCATTTCGATAGACATCTGGACTGTCATGATTTAGTAACACCACCAACGGTTGAATTCCACCCAGTGATCTAGTCTTCTGTTTGTTTGGATCATCCATGTAACACAAATGTTGCAAATATGCTGCAGCATTTGCTTTTATTACATTATTTGGATTATTGAGGAAGCCAATAACTTCTGTAAGGTTTGGATCACGCCACCGCATTCCTGAAACAAACTCCTCAGTCAATGTCCTCAAAGATATGCAATATTACACAACAAAATAACTTCGTTTAGGACAACAGAAGCAGGCAAATAAATGAATAAAAAATAGCAAATCTTCTTCTTCTTCTTCTTCTATGGTGCAACAGCCTGAAGCCAAGCCGTGGCTTCCTCCCATGTGGGAGGTTTCTTTGTCTTTGAAGTGTGCATTTATAGAGTAGTGAGTGACAAGCCCACTGCCTCTGCACAATTTTTACTCAATCCTGATTTGTCTGCTAGAGCCATCAGGAGAGACTTGGGTGAGAAATGGCCACTTAATTTTGCTTAAGAAACATCTCATTCATGCTCGTAAGGTTCTTTTACATGCAGTAAATCTATGACATGGGACCACTGGCTTTACTTCCCCTCCAAAGGAAGTTGTGCTACAGATTTAACCACCCTTAAAAATCCATCGACCTCGGTCAGTTTGGCCAGCAGCCCCACAGCACGATTTAAATCCCTTATTACCATATAATAAGGTTAATCCAGATATTACTACTGTACTATCTCAATAAATTAAAATTATTTCACAGATGGATATGACGTATGTTCTAATGAAACAAACAGATACCTCATAACATAGGAACATAGGGCTTGTATTCTGCTGACATATTGCGATGATACTTGTATCCCCAGAGCAAAGGATACATATCAGAAGTCCAAATGATTTATAACTGATGGCAACTGTATGGTAGCACTGGCACTACTCATTGTGAACAACTTTATCAAATCAGGCTGAATAAATAGTATTAATAAATTAATGCTTTTAAGGAATGCAAGAAACTGGAACAAAAATATAAAACTTAATTTAAACAATTTAACAACACTTCTATTGTCTGTATATTAATATTATAATACTGTATTTGGTAAAGAAGGCAAGGATACTACTGAAGCAAATTAATGATGAACACAAAGCCAAAATAAGACAAAAAATTAAAACCAACCCCTTTGTTCATCATCAACTGAAGGAGAAGGAATGGAGGTATGCATTGAGAGATGTTTTCGTAGTTCTTCCTCATCCTCAAAGATAGTTCTTGGAGGTGGGCCATTTTCTTCATACAATCTGGGGTCTGCACCATTGCTACCATATGCGGCTGGAACGGTGCCGTATGGAGAAGGGGGAGCATACCCATACACTAGTTTGGGATCCTCTCCTACAATCAAGAAACAAAGCAAATTCAACATGCAAGAGCACACTGCCAACTAGGCTATCATCTATGTATTGCTATCAATGTTCAAATGAATAATATAAGCAGAACTTCAATGACTGGCAGGTACGTCATGCAAAATCAGTATTTCTAACTTAAAGATTCAATGAAGCTAAGGTTACAAATCAAAAGGTCTGCACAAATTTAGTCATAGTTCAAATAACCTACCATGTGGTAGTTGTGAAGGTTCCCCTGAGTCATCTATGTTCCAGGGATGAGTAATTTGATCTATTAAAATTGCAAAACAAATATAATCACTAAGATACCAATCATGTAACAATTTTGTGTAATTCTAACATGATATTGAGATCAGGGTCTGACAAGATTACACCAAAAAAATGGTATTATAAATTCCTTTCAGTTACAAGAAATTAAAGAACAGTGAAAATTATGTTGGCTTCCTGCAGTTCAGTTACAGACTCACAAAGTCCCAGAAATTACACAGCATTGAAACACATTTTACTTCCCTTTTCATCCTGATTATTAATACACTATTTTTAGGTATATGTGTCCATATAACATGAAATAATATTTTGTAGGTATTTTCAAAGCGTGTGGGTGGACATACATATTCCCCACTGAGACTGATATACAATATTGCATACTAGAATCTCTTCCTCCCAACTTACTGAGGGACAAGACCATCTATGCCAACATGTTCTGAAGGTCTCACCACTACCAGTTCACAGAACCCTAACGTACATCTCTAAATCAAAAGAATCCCAAGCTATAAAGTCTTCAACATGTAGTGAAATGCCCCACATTCCTTATATCTGAGTGCCAACAACAAAATACTCGTAAGATTTGAGGTTTTCACAGTGGTGAGTATGAATATTTCTGTCTTCTGGGTTGTTGCGCTGTGTAGTCTGGTCGATGTTAACCAACGTTTCAGAGGTCATACTGCCTCCCTGATGACGGAGGCTCTATTGTCTGCCCACCCACCCTCTTATTCAATGGATGTCTAGGGATAAGTAGACAGGGCATAATGCCGACAACTCAGCTCCACATGACGAATGAGTGGAATTATAATTTCACTGCCCCTACATCTTAATGGTGCTTCATAAGTACCAGTGATGGAACCTTTTCTACTTTTAAACTTTATAGTACTTTCAAAGATTCAACATAATATTAACAAAAGATCTATGCATGTGCAAATGACTTTATCTCAGCATGTCAGTTAAAATCATATTTTCCTCAGCACAAAGTAATACATTCTACATACTGCACAGAATACAAATTTAATAAGCTGTTGCAAATGCTAAGGAAGTTACCAGCATTTCAAGTAAGTTACAGGATGGAATTTTAGCAAGTATTTCACGTTTTTATGCGTTGATCACTATCTTTTGAGGAACATGTAAAGTAAGTGGAGTAGTATCAAATATCAAGCACATTAAAGTTACTGATCAAATAGTAAGCCTGCCCAGAACCATAAACATATGGCAGTACCACATCTAAATGAAAATATTTCACTTACCATATCGATCAACAGGACCTCCTGGTGATGGTGTTATCCTGTAATGATCTTGGCGTGGAGGAATTAGTGTTGAATCCAATTCATCATATCCAGACTGAGGGAAGGGTGCACCTTTTCGAAGGTAATCTATAAATTAATTAATTAATAATATCAATAATCCCTAAAAATAACTGAGTCTGGTATAAACATACAGCTTTAAATTCATTGCCAAGCACAATATAATTAAGACTTTGCTTTAGATTTTTAATTTTGTGATATTCTCACATATGTTGTTTAATTGGTACTTTATATTTGCAACTAACATAGACAAAGTGACAGACACATGAAGAGAATAACTGCATGATGACAAATTCCATAATTTGTACTCAACAGATGCCAACAGGATGACAAAAAAAAAGGAGAATGAAATGGGTGGGGCATATAGCATGCAAGGGGGTAAAAGAAAATAGTACAATTTTGTTATTTTAAACCCTACAGTGTAGAGACCACCTGGAAGACCTAGATGAGGGGATATGATTAAAATGAATCTTAGATTAATAGGGTGTGCGTGTGGATTGGATTAATCTGGCTCAGGATAGGGAACAGTGACAGGACCTTATGATCACGGCATGAATATGGTATATTAAGGAAACATTTCATTAACAAAATTTCCACTTCTTTTTTCCTCCATTTTCACTCATTTTAATTTTGATTTTTATCACCCTTGTACCAGTCACTCAATGGGCTCCAGCAACGACGCGGTTTGTAAAGACGGGAACTAGGGCAGAAGATGGGCGAAAGAACGCGAGATATCTTGGAACCACGGCAAGAACTTCCAATAAATTCTGTACACACTACTACGTTTTACCCAAGACAATGATTAGATTTCCACTACGATTCACTTACATGAATACTCATACATGGAAACATTTCAACAACACACTGTGCAATCCAACAACTCAAAAGTATTTCCGTATATTTCACGAAACATTCTGACACACAAAAATACGTTTCTTAAAAAATGGAGGATAAAATCAGAGTTACACTCATCCACTTCTGATAAAACCGATTATACAATACGTAAAACTGCAGACGAAGCGTCGATATTTGGAAATATATCCATAGGGGAAGTCGAAAATTCTGGAACCGTAAGTAATCCGACACAAATACTGACTGAATAATTTATTTTGGTAAACGCCAGCAAATCTGTAGAACCCACCGTTGCTTAGTTGAATGAAAACACTTGATTTCGGCATCCAGACGACTTCTGCAAGTCAAACCGCGATATTCCACATCCAGCATCTCGTGACTTTCTTTCTGCACTCCTGCATCCTCCACTACTCACAACTGACACTCCAAACTCCATCTCCTCCTCATTCAATTGGTTTGTTTCGAGCTATAAATATACCCAAGGCTGCAGCCGTATGTACACCGCTCGTCTACTGGTTCCTTCCTCGTCCCAAGCATGTGATATTCGAGAGCTTCTGACTATTCGCATTTAAAACCATCAAAAAAAATTAAGGAAGAAATAATGTATCGCTTACCAGTTAACGTACTCCAGCTTTATGTAAGTCAATCAGTGTAAACGCGCGGAGAAATCCATTACGGCGGGCGATAAGCAGAACGGAGTGATGGTTAATGGACTTCATTACTTGTATCTGTACTACTCACAGAGGTACGTATTTCCGAACGAATTTGACACAAAGCACTTAAAACGGATATACAGTGAAACCTGGATTTAACAATATAGTCCGTAAGATCGAGGTGAAAGGCACATCGATACAAATGACAAAAATAGGTTATGAAAAAATCACTTATATGCGTGTTGTTGTTCCCTGGCTCTACAACCCAATTGTGGGTCCTCGCCGCCTCCTTTTTCGGAGGTTTCCTAGTCTCTGAAGTGTGTATTTGTGAGTAGTGAGTGACCAGCCCACTGACTGCACAATTTGTATCAATCATGATTTGACTACCAGAGCCATCTAGCAGTGAATCAGGAGAGACTTGGGTGAGAAATGGCCGCTGAATTTTGCTTACGAAACATCTCGTTCATGCTCGTAAGGTTCTTTTACATGCCGTAAATCTACGACATTGGGCAGCCGGCTTTACTTCCCTTCCGAAGGAAGTTGACTTATATGCGTGCATAATTATTATAACAGCCGACTTGTACAACACCAACCATTCTGGCTAGCTGCAGTAACAGTCTGTGTGCGCGCGCGCGCATGTGTGTAAGGAGTGGCCGTGGAAGCTGACCGTGAAACCGAGGTATTACTGTACATCCTTCATATTTCTCTCCTTGTAGTGTGCTCTGGATTGTCATAAGCACTGCCTTTTGCACTAGTTTAGTCAAGGCTGCGGAAATAATCTGTAGCCTGTGATGAATTTCACATCTTCTTATGTTATAAATCTATCTGTAACAGAATAGTGAACTTCTGGGCTAATGAGCCGTATAGTTTGACAAAGTTGCTTGCAGCCTCTATCATCACGACGACGAGTGACCTGATTATGGAGGCAGCAAGCATCTCTGCAACGTCGGCAAACTTCTACCAGACCACGCGGCACAACTAAAAAGACAGCCATTTCTTCCCCTTAAAATTTTCTGGTAAACATTTCGGATGCATTTCCCCCATGCCTACATTACACGCCCCGCTGCCCATCTCATTTAAAAAAGGAGACAACACTTAGGGGACCTGTTATATCTGGTGGAAAGTTCCCACTGTTGTACGTAGCTTCCTTCATCCTCCTGTTACTTTTTCCCCAACACTTCCGTTCTCAAACCATCAAATAAATGTTCCTTTTGGATGATACATCAAGTTTCATAGTCACATAACTATGAGCCTGTATTTATTTAAAATAAGGTCTATGTAACATTCTGAAATCGATCCTCCTGCACAAGCAGAAATCTATTTCTCGTCACGCTTATTTCCGTCAGTCACACAACAGTCCACGGCTGCAAGAAGCTGTTGTGGCTTACTGAAAGATGCCAGGTCAGAAAATAGCCAGCGTGACCACTAAGAGTATATAAATCGTCGAAGTCTTCTGCCCCACAGTTAACTTCCAAAAATTAATATTGTTGAGTTAGTATGAAAAATGCTACAACGCAGTTTTATGTCAATGTAATCATAATGTTGTAGATGTAAAATCTACATAAAATAAAAACAAAATTGAACAAAGGCTAAACCGCACCCACTACCACGAACTCTGTTCTCCAACGACTTTCGACTAAAGGCGCTCAATTGTCGACTTCACAACACAATCAACCATTTGCATACGATACTAACCCTACCTATGTGAGCGCACGAGCGGCGAAACAGCCGCACGGCGACCACTGTTTGCCCGACCTTGGTGTAACTGAATATGAGAAAAGGCCGGCTCTGTACAATCCGACCATATCGGAGTACAGTGACAAAAACTAAAGAGAAACTCTGTATAGAAGTCTGTGAAGCTCTACTGCCGAACTCGAGCCAACTTGAAAACAAAAAGTATCTGAATAATTTCTTTGGATACATAGGCAGGTCCTCATATAACTTGTGAAATTGGGCTTTCAACAATCTTTGACTTACAAGTGGAGGGAACCAAAATTTATTTATACGCTTCGCCCTTACTCTTAGCATAAAGCGCACACGACGACAGTCTCAACAAAATTCATGCCTCGACTTATCAGCCTAGAGCACACGCCAATTGTCTCCAAAAAATCCAGCTCCCAACTGAAAAGAAAACGCAGACAATGCGTTTATTTCACCGTTCGTGTGCACAGGCAACAAGAATTATGCGGTTGCGGCAGAAAAACCGCTCGTGCGCGCTAGCCCTTATTCTTTCTTGTATTACTCTGCTTCTAGACGCTTTTTATGTGCTATTCAAGTTACTTTTTATTTACTTATTTATACACTGTAGTTCACTTGGACGTCAATGTCCTGTGGTAGCCGATTCAGTTGCATAGCATACTAGAACTAATGCGAAGACCACAAGAGAAATTCGAGCTATGTCGCGTTTTTCCTCGCAAACTAGTACACGTTTCCAATCATGTTTTATGTACAATATGGCCCTAGAATTTCATGCTGGGGTAGAGAACGATTGTCTGTGGTCCCTGAAGCCCTCTATCTGCACATCCTGTTTGTACCCTTAACATGGCAGTGACATATTCCTAATTAAAATTAGCAGTATGCTGTTAATGGCAGGATAACCCATTCTGCATGCACCATGTTGTGGCCGACTTATATTACTACAGACCTCTTGCAATAAGGATGACAAAGTAAACAGCATACAAATACGTGTGCAAAAATCTTTGCACACATATTCAAAGGATCCACTTACATATTTCGCAATTACTATCAGTATTAACAACGCTTACGCAGAAAATGCCAATACCATACAAACTGACTACATGAAAGGTTAAATGCGGCCAGGTTCAAGCACATGGGAACAGAAGCAACAAAATCAATAAATAGATCATTCTTGCATTGGTTATACATAAAACTCTTTTGATAATCTTCAAAATAATCAGCAGTCAGCAACTTTTATATATGTCAAAATATTAGACGAGTTCCTTACTCATGAGGCATCTAACACCAGCAGCACAACAGAACAAAATTAATTGCTGAAAGCAGCTGAAGAATGTGTTGAGAATTGAAAATTACGATATACACATTATTTAATAAAGAATTACACCTGAAGGGATTTCTCACAATTTCCAATCTTTGACTCTTACAGAAATTACAAAATACAACCATCAAACCAAATGTTGTGGCTGAGTGATTAGCCCTCTTACTTCATACCTGAGAGGTCCTGTGTTCATATCTTGGCCTGAAGACTGAGGTGTTTCACAGTTCCTTAAGTATCTCCAGACAAATGTCAGGATAGTACCATAAATTACACAACACTGACTTCCTTCCATGTCCTTTCCAACTCTTTTTCTTTTACTCTACAATCCTACGGATTGGTCACCATCCCATTACAGGGTTAGTCTTGCAAAGATACCACGGTGGTTTCACCTTGCCTTCCGTAGCCAGTCTTTATCCAAAAGACTGGAAGAGAACGGACGCGGACAAACGTCCATGCCTTGAGTGGGACTCGAACCCGCAGTCCCAGCAGCCAGGCGCACGAGGTCCACACCTCAGACCGCGTGGCTACTGCGGCCGGCTCCAACTCATTAAATTTATTTTTAACATTTTCCTTTATACATTTAAAAATATAGAGCTTAAAGTACTTCTTCCATAAAAACAAATCATATGTAACTTTGAGAGGCAACTACTTACCATGCTGTAATGCCTGCTGCAGTGGGGGCGATTCACTGCGCTCACTGGGACTAGGTGGAGTCGGCGGTCGCTCTCCATAGCCAGGCTGTTCCACATAGTTGGCACTGTCCCCATAAGCTGGGAAGGCACCAGGATATGGTGGGTTTGGATAAGGATACTCTGGCCTTGGTGGATATTGTTCATAATCTTGGTAGGTTTGGCGATAAGGTTCCGGATACCGCCGAGCTGAAATTAATTGAAACAACATGCAGCAATTCCAAATTTCATCAAGAATCCTTGAATGCATGGCCACATGTTCAAACTCTACTGCCCCATAGTAAGCACACATACCACCTATTTTAATAATTAATAACTCTGCATTCTGCTGAGAGTGCATATGATTCTCACCGTTCTTTTGCTTTTAATTTTCAGAATTTCAATAATGATATCTGACATTTTCTGAACCTATACCATACATGCTTAACGATTCTTATACAGATAATTATAATAAACTCTTTCTTATAGAACTCAAAGATTAGATTAGCTATTTTCAAAGGTGACCATTACAAATAACCCTGAGCCATTTTATAAAAAAACCTCCCACCCTCAAAAATAATTTCTGAGATACATAATCTTTCCATCCACTTCTCTGGCAGCTAAATTACCGTCTGTAGACAATTTTCCTCGATCAGAGTTACATACTCGGCAGAACACATCTCTGACTTCACTATCTGCACTTCATAAGAATTACGCCCATCACACTTCACTGTACGAGTTAAAGAAATGTGGAAAAACTAAAATTAGGTTCTGGCAAACAAAGCTATGGTGAGGCCTACAATGGGGTCCAGTGGAGTCTGCACTTAGCAGAGTCTGGCGTCAGGCAGTTGATTCTACGTTGGTGAATATGGCAGGAATCTTGCTTCAGTTGCTATGAAGATACTTTCACAATTAATTTACTATATAAAGAAATCTTATAAATTGTGTACTTTCAGAGTGATGTGCAAAGATAATGCTGCAATAAATTGTATTACTTTTCAACACAAAGAAGGCTCATTTCTGCCAATTTAGACAGGTAATAAATACTACACTAGTGACTGTCACAGTGGCCACACAGTCTGAGGTAGAGGCCTTATGACGGGCTGATCACTCATCCAAGGAGTCCTACCAAATGTCTAAATAGATTAATTAACCTCCAAAAGAGCCGGCCAAGACCCACTCTCAGTTGTGAAGCCACAGATGATGATGATGAATACTACAATAGTAATCACATAAAATCTAATAACTAAAAGAATTCTGCCACCAACACTTCTTTTACATAATTATATACTGAATACACACACAAAACTTTGTTGCTTCCATTCACTTATACTACATAATGCAGTCATATTCCATTACAATTATGAGTCATCGTGTAAGGTATAAATTCATTTTCAGATGGAATGGAATTCATCTATAAATCAATAGGATTGTTGTTCTTGATTCCAGTGCTCCCAACTTTATTTATTCACATGCAAATAAACTGAGCATTAGTTACACTTCTATTTCTTGGTGAAGTCTTCATATTCCTCAGCTCTTTCAAATCCCTTCCACACGGTAAAAAATAAAAGTCATCACTTAGCCATATATTTAGGTTCTTCAGTCTACCTAACCTTATTATTAAAATCATGAAACCCAAACTATGCATTCTTAAAGCTGTCTACCATTTTACATCACTGCATTCAAACACATAAATAATATACCGTTACATAATTACATTCTCTTAAAAAAACACTATCTTCATAAAACTACACCATGAAAAAGGAGTTATTTAATATATACTGTATTTGTTCAGTACTGTGTCCCCAAATAATAAGCTCACCCAACATTCTTTACAGTCTTTTAAGAAAAAATTACTTCAATGAAAATAAAACCAAGGATAAAAAATGACAAATTATATTAATATGACTAGTACCACTACAGAGGCATTACACAAGCACATGCAATAACCAGCAAAGCTGCAACAGCATAAACATTATTAAACACGATACCATACTTGACCATCTAAGACAGTGGTCCCCAACCTTTTTGTGCCTAGGGGCACATTTGAGAGTTTATGAGATCATGACGGGCACCAACCAATTAACAAAGCCAAATTTTCTTTTCTCTGGACAAATAAGATATGGACACCAAATAATACGCAAAACAACATGACGTTTAATCTTACAAGAAACCGTGTAATCAAAAATACGTAGTTTTATAAGTACAATTATTATTACTCAAGTGGCAAGTTAGTGTGATGTTTGGCACTGCATTTCATCGGCCAGTTTTTCAAATTTGGGAGTGTAGGATGATGTTGCTGCTCGCAAACAGTCGTCAAGATGGGCGTCAGTAAGTCAAGATCTGCGCTTTGATTTTATAATGTTCATGGTTGAACGGCCTTCATTATTCAGTATAACCTCTTTCCGTAACATCGCGGGCAACCAAAAAAAGCCTTGGCGGGTGCCATGGCGCCCGTGGGCACCGCATTGGGACCACTGATCTACATGATCTGAACGACAATGTTCCAACTATGGTACTGATATATACGAAGCACCAAAATGTTTTCTTCATACTCATTAGGAAGCTTTTGAGCAATTCTTGTTTGCTATCTTACCATTCTGTTTAAATGTTATTAAACACTGTTTTGTGAAATAACATTTACCTATAGCAAGCAGGCTTTCTTGCTTCAACTCTGTGTTTACTTGCAATCGCTCTCCTTTCAAGTATAACAGTTTTAATTACGTAAATAAATTCATTATTAACACTGTGGAAGGTTCAGTGTGGTAAGAAAAAGTAACTTAGACTCACCTGGATCCAAGGGAGGATATGGCTCCTGACTGGCCAGGATTTCATAATTTGCAAACTGCGTGTGAGGGTAGTTAGAAGGTGCTGTGGATGTGGGAAGAACAGTAACCCCAGAATAAGGTACACCCACATAGTCCACAGGCTGTCCATCTGGCCCCACATGATGGACTTCTCGCACAACTTTCGTCAACGTTGTCACCTGAAGGCAGTGCAGCAACAATAACAATAATTATAACACTATATGTACAGGTGCACAATGAACACAAAAAATATCAACTTCCTGACAATGAAACATAAAGGTTTAATACAACGAACACAAACATCTTTTGAAACAAGGGCAATTTTTTATCTGTAAAAACATTACTAAACACCGTACATAAGGTATAATTTTCATGGGAGTTCCTAATTCAGTTAAAATGTTCAGAAAGTCTATTTCTTACCTGAAATCTATGAATATCTAATGTACTGTTGTAAAAATGCCTTACCTGCTGTGTAGTCTGCTGCTTCTGCGTGCGAGACACAAGAGTTGCAGCATCGCCACTCTGCACTGACAGGTGAGAGGAATTTGGCGAGTGATTGTCCGGGTGGCCATTTGTTGGATGGTACGTCACATCCACTGAATATGAACTAGTCTGTTGCAGCTCTGGCTGCCCTCTGCAACAATCAACATATGGCGGTGTCAGCATGAACACCTTCATTATTCCCTATTAACAACCCAACTCTCACATTCTACACCATATACCAATTAAATTTCATGATACCACACCTAATTTTAAAGCTTCTAGTTTGTTTATTTCTTATTACATATCAATAGCAGTTCAACAGAAATCTAGCATCTCAGGCATCTTGATAAACAAAAACAAAATATGTTTCAGAATTAACAAAGAGAACTAGGAAAACCAAATGGAGAAGCTATATCAACTTTCTCAGCATTATGGAGACCCTCCATGTTTTAATATACCAATCATCTAAAACAAACAACACTGCTATCAAGTGAGTGACAAGCTGATTGGCTTTCGAGGGCATGCGACTGTACTTGCAGTGCCTGAAACTCAGCTGCCATTGTTTGTGTCATGCATTTTAATAGTAAAAAAAAATCTTATGGCAGGTTTTTTCCATCCATCCACTTCCTATTCTCATAACATTCTTCCTTAAGATCCACCATAATGTTATCCTTTCATTTGTTCTTCGATCTTTCAAGCAGCAATTTTTTAAGAGAGTTCCGCAAAAGAATCCCATATTCACACACCTTGTCTTTTACATCCTAGCTACATACCCAGCCCACCATAGCCTCCTAGACTTTAGTAACCTAACAATACCATCTGATTTGCTTTTCAATCATAAGTTGTGGAACAAAGCTTCACTCCATTTATACCAATCATATACCATGCGAAGTCATAATTTTAATTTGTTATACCGAGAATAATAAATTGAATATGAAAAAACATTCCTGGAAATGATACTTACGTATATTGTGGCATATCAGGGGTTTTTTCCTGCAGCACTCTCCTGAAACAGACATGTACATTAAGTTACAGTTCTCGCATCATTCTATTTACTGATGGATGGAAACAGTTCACCATTCAAATGCTTCACAAGTTCTTGTAGCCTGCGAGTACATTAATTAAACAAAATAAAATAATCACTGGCACTCAAGTGACCATACCTGGCATTTAAGAAGAAAAAATACTTCAGTATTTAATTTACATGTACACATACACTATACTTGAATTTTAAGGAATTCCTTTCATTAAACCAGGCACGAGTACACACAAACACGCTTAAACATCATGTTATAATGTTCCAAGCAATGGCATCTTCATCAAATGTTGACAGATTTACAAAACAACAATTAAAGCATGTTATAAATGGCACTTAAACACACGGAACTATAATAATGTGATAAAAGGAATTATCACTTAAATATTACATACATATTACCTTACAAATACCTTCACACCAACTCAAAACGTGCTCAAAGAAAGAGTTCTAAAAATAAATCAATCACAACGCTTAATCTGCATATACAACAGCAAGTGAAGGGACATTTGCCATCTAATTCAGGCTTTCAAACTACAAACATTAAACTGACTCTGAAACTAATATAATATTTTTATTTCAAGACAACTACAGCTTCAAACTGAAGATTACTTACATCTTCTTTTTTTCTTCTCCTTAATTATATCAATGGCTATGATACATCTTTAAAGACTCTTTATCCAGTTTACTGTGACTCAAATTTATGGTAATAGTAAATCAGGAAAGACTCTGGAAGAAGTCATGACCTGTTCTGACATTCACTTCTAACAAAAAAAATATTAAATATGATACAAATATTTGTATGATATTTGGAAAATATAAAAGATGGTGACAACCCTCAATACAAGTTGTAAGACACATGCAAGGAAGCTTACTATGATGCATGTAAGTGATGTGCAAACATGCATGACTGCGTGATTATTAGTGCAGTGCGATACCTCTGTGTAATCTCCGTGTGGGTGATGCTGTGCTCCTGCCGTTGCTCTATCCGCCGGTTCACCAGCCTGCGTGGCCAAACGGCCGAATGCAAAGCGGACACCAATCAATAAAAAAAATTGCCATAACAGCATGTTTTTACGAAATCTCATCACTTTACCCAGATTCTCCAGAAATTAGTCAGCCAAGAGCCATACAAGCTCCAACCTCATACAGTAAGCCTTCAAAATCTACTAGAAGCCAGCATTTCATGGGTTGGGTAACTAGCACTGCATCACCCCATGTATTTAGCATCTGCAAAATGGTCCAGTTGTTAATTAGGAGCATGAGAAGCTGAATTCTTATTTAGAGAGACATAAGATGTAATAATTATACTAACAGTGTATGATAATGATTTGGTGGTAAACACATTAGTTACAATTTTTCCAACCATAACATTAGAAATATTTCCATAAAAAATCTCCTATTCCCAAAATACAGTTAAGGGACCAGCATGCACAACTTCATTCAAAACACACCAACATTCAGTTGTCTATAATTTACAGACTCTTTACAAACACATATGTTACTAATCACAAATTATAATTTCCATTAACCGTGATATGACTTTTCTGCACAGCTCACTAAATAAATACAAATAGTCCAACAGGAATAATAGTCGACAGGCAATTTACTAGAACAAAAACCAATTACATGAATAACTGTACATACTTCCCCAACACCTCTCACAGCTGTAAACCTACAGAACATAAATAACTGCATCTCCTTTTGACAGATTTTAGAGCCTTGCTTTCGTGAATAGTCTCAATATTCAAACAGCAGACATTAAAATAATGTTAAAAATAAAAAACATGGAAACCCCTAGAGGTACTATGACTCAAGGTTCAAATTCATTTACAATACTTTAAATTGTACCCTCCCATAGATGCCTAGCTTGACATGGTGTCAAGGGCTCAGTACTCCTACATTACAGATTATCATGCCATGAAAAGTCTGGCCTATCCTGCTTACTGGCAAATACAAGGGGAAGAAGAAGCAAGAAGTAACCCACAACAGGTGTGCATGACTCAACACCTGAAAACAATGCAATATGTCTAGGGAAGATCAATTTAAAAATTTATATCCCTCATACTATCTGATTATGAATAAAATAAAAAAGCATTTATAATTGATACATGTGGTAATGTTACTACTGAAATTCTTATCACTTTACAAACCTGTGATTAAGATAGTAATTATGCTAAACTGAATTACATTTTATGGATTAAATTTATGTCCATTACATTAAAAAATGCTCTTTGTGGTCAAATGGATTACAACAATCTTATGAATGAATTGGTTAATAGTAACATCAGAAAACTTCTCCTACAGAATCAGTATCAAATAAAAGTAAATCCATTAAAGAAGATTAATATGTCATACTTTATGAGTAACACCAGTAACATATTGTTTATATGTATACACAAATATACCATACCAGTCAATAAATTATAGACATAATACATTTTGAATGCATTACAAGCCAATCATAGCATATAGGGATGAGATGAAATATTCTTTACACTGCAAAGAATAACACATTCAACATCTCTTGAATTCATACATAATATGGATGAATCATGCTATATCAAGAGATGTAACAGTAACGTATTGCAATTTACCTTTCTGTATTGCAAATGTGGAAGTAATGCAAATTCAATTCTGAATGCTTACAAAAATTACACATTTCTGTGTCTCACTTGTACTTTAGCTGAAAATAATCTTTCGATGCTTTATAGTCCATGAAGCATAATTTGCATTACTTATACTCTTACATATTAGATTAAATTTAATTCCGGGACTGAGTTACTTCTAACACAAATAGGAATTCTGTGTTAGTGCCAAACAAAGGAAAATTGTACTGTCAGCATAATGTGGAAAAGATGTGATACTGTAAACATGCATAAGTAACTCACATCAAGCTAAACACTGACAAAAATAGTCATTCAATGGCCTTCACTGCATCCTTAAATCAATGAGTTAATTTCAGAACTTCCAGCAATTTCAATGTGAGAAAACTAGCGCACTAAAACACTTTGGTTGTTTCTGACAATATATATTTTGCACTATTGTCTCTGTGTGGTTCAGGCAAGTATCTTCCTAGAATAAAATATCTTCTATCAACAGGATTTCTGTTTACTATCAAGTGTTGCATATCTGAATCTTAGTAAAAGAACAGCAAATGTTAAGCATCTATTGACTGCATTGGTTTGTAATTGTTTCATGACAACTTGAAACTAGTATGTGAAATGGATTTTTATTGATTTTGGTGATCACAGGTGGGAACTCCAAAATGTTTGGCAAACAGTGAAAGGATTAATATAGTGAGATGATATTATTGAAATACTTTATGCAATTTATTGTGTAAGAAGTACAGAGTTCTACCATCTTTAAACATAAGTATGGGAACAATTTCAGATTGAGCCAGATCTACATTGTGAAGAAGAAATATGTTGCTCAGAATTTTGTTTACAGATTGTTTGATCTATTAAAATCCATGTTCTTAGTCATTCATACCTAGAATATATTCTCTGCTACCAGAAAAATTCATGAAATCTCAGTCCTGATAGTTGCCTCCTAAATAATAGTACAAACTAACTCTCCAGTATCAGGTGATAAAGTGTTAACACTAACACCAAAACCCATCAGTAGATCCCATTCTGAACTAGTTAGATCCACACCACATCCTTAAAGATACAACTAAAGAAACCACATTTGTTGGTGTTTCGATTGACAACATTCCAGGATATTCATCCACCAGAATTCTCTATGCACTTCTTGTTTCCTGGATTCAAGTTACATAATCACACCTTAACAAAGTCCTTCATTGAAACACCCTAACAATATAAGTAATAGGTCATTAATAAAGTTCTTTGTTATATTATTTTCTTTGCATCTAATTCTGTTGTTCTAGTTGCCTTCATTTTAATGTTTTAGAATGCAGACAAGACAATTTCTGAATTAAATAAGATAAGAAATTTCAGAATTTGTTCATGTCTCAATTTAATTGTGAAATAAATTACATGGTCTTAGTAAAGCTTAGTACAAAGAACTGATTATTCTGTGGCTGCTGAAGCATATAACAAAAAAATAGTCAGAGCGGCAAATTTTGCTCAACTGTATTATTTAATATGCTCTACAAAAGGCAGGGCAGAGGTTTCATAGTGTCAACTTTGTTATGTACAAATCTCACATTTATTTGAACTTGGAGCAAAAAATGTACATTAATATATCATATTAACAATCTGATTAAATGTTTCTCATATCTGAATATTCATAATTCTAGAACAAACACAAAACTGACACCTGCAATAAATAACATGATTAAACTTCCGTAGACCTCAAACAAAATAAACATGCTTAAATTACACTTCTGCACAGACTGCCAACACCCAACATCATCAAAAATGTCATGCACTGGTATTTACACATTTAATGTCTGCTTGGGAAAAATAAAGTGATCATATAAATTGCAACAGCAGCAAATGGCACCTGAAAAAACCTATGTAATTCATTCAGCGTGTGAACCACAGAACAGATGAATGGGTAAAGTCACTAAATTATGCTGTATCAACTACTGGGGTTATGTGGCACTGTACTGGCAACAATGGGGTGGATGGTGAAATGTATAGAAGGGAAATCATGAGAATCCCTGAAAGACTTGCCTCAGTGCAGCTTTGTTGGCCACAAATCCCACATGGTGTGACTAGGTATTGCACTGGGATCAAAGTGAGATGCCTGTTCCCTAGCTATAAGATCACTGTATAGCCTTTGCAGAGCAGACTGGAGGAAAAGAGATGTCTAATACCAATTATGATATTATGCTTTACACGTTGCAATACACTAAAATCATTCTTTCATAAAGATTAATCAGTTTCTTAAATGTACATTGTACGCAACCTGTTCTGTAGTGTTATCACTGCATACTAAACAAAGTTCAAATTGTGAAATCCTTAAGACTAAACAAGCCATAATACTTGAAATAAAAATTTCTTGTTACACACTGCAAACAATAATGCACATCAATTAGTACCACAATAATACAATTATTCATTCATTAATAAACAATTCAAATTCCACATTTTATTCTTTTGAAACTGTTTATATAGTACATTAAGTAAACTTTCAAACAATCATTTCTTCTATCTATTCATTCATACATATTACTAAACACAAGTTGTTTTTTTCAGTAGACACTGTATCAACCAGTAAGGAACGTAGCATATCATAGACTTTCATGCACTCTGAATTTGGAAAAAAACAAAGTTTGACAGGAATCTGTTATGAGAAACATTAGAATTTGTGGTAGTGGGAGTGAATTAGTGACAAAGATGAAATGAGTGTTGTGGTTCAAAAACTATCATACAGTAAGAGAAGTGAAGAAGATATTGAAGGTGGTGCAGAAGATGAGTCAGTGAACAGTTTGCTATTGAAATGATGATGACAAAATGACCGAAAGCGAGGGAAAACTTGAAAATTTGTTTGTCACAAATTTCTTACACACAGACCATTTTAAATACTGCCAGTGTTAGATAAACTTGAAGGGTTAAACTTTACATGCCAAGAACCCTTCAACATAAACTGAAACCTTCAGCATTTAAAGACAGCCATTGTTCTTATTAAATTTTATACACTGCCACTGGTAAGAAACTGTTCCTATACACTCAATAAGAATACAAACTCAACAACAAATATATAAAATATCATGTCCAGAGTAAATACCCGAACAATGAAGTTTTTGACAGGTAAAAGTATTCACTGAAGCATCTCCTTTTAATAGAAACATATTTTACTCACAGACAAGAGTCGACCAACTGGTTGCTACTCGTCATAGCGACCTTCATTGATGTGTGATCAGGCTTATGATCTGCGGGGCCATTCAAACCCCATTCGAGCTGCTGCTCCTGGAAACATTCAAAGTCTTTAGAAACCACAGTTACTTTTAATGAATAATGCAACTGTCGAACAACTTAAATTTTAACTGACAATTCATTTTAATGGCATCTGTACCATGCCCATGGACAATTACACAGTTAAAAAGCTAGAAAAATACATTATTCATATTTGCTATATCTATAACTTTTCCACATATAATTCAAAAACACGGACAATTAACTACACAATTTGGGGCACTTCATACACAAAATTCTTTAAGAAAATAGGAACCTCAATCACTGCTGCAAGCAAACTTCTATGAAATGTTATTCACTTATCTATCCAATTCTAAGGCCTCAGAAAACATTTTGTAAAGAAAAGCCCTCAACTCTACACCTGAATTCAAAACAGCAGATTAAATTTCTTCATATCAAATCTTATTTCACATTATGGGAACTGTCCTCTTCACTTGCAACCTAAGGATGTGCCAGGCTCTTTCACCACTTGGAAAGTTGACAATTATATGGAAAAATAACAGTAAGAGAGATATTAGAGAAGCAGACTGTGATTATAAGAGGTACAGCAGATACAAGGTAACAACAGCTCTTCCAGCTATGAGTACACATTTCCAATATTGTTTAAAAATTCTGACAATGTAAGGCCTTTACATCCACCTCTAGTGAATACAGCTGTTCTTACTGTTAGTAAACAGAGAACGGTTCTCTTTAAGAAGCATACAACTGTTAATCTAGTAAAAATATAATCTCCTTTTAATGGAACCTGAAGATTCATTAACTGCCACATGGAATTCATTCCAAAGAACCTGCCAATGAACGGCATAAAAAATGCTGAATCAGCTGACATACTCAAACCCCATTTCTTTAATATTCGTTCTTTGCATCTTTCAATTAATTTTTAATCTACCAAAGGGAACCTACAGTTTCATATCAGTTCACAGTTCATAACCACTATGTGTGCTATAAGACTGCCAATGTTGGCTACAGAGAGTAATCAAACATTATCTTTCTAGCTGAGTCAACACTTAACATTATGTTATCTAGGAGTCAACTATACAGCATGATGTGGTAATGCTCCGATCTTAATTCCCGCAAAAGTAAATCAATCATCACTATACAGCTGGATGTATCCTAGAACACTCTGAACACCAAATAACAGAATATGTACATACAAAATGGACTCTTACCCAAGATTTAGAACCACTTCCAAGGCAAGATAATTTCTAGGCAACATATTTTTTGAGTGATCTGACTCACCAGACTTCACACTTGACAGCTTCCAGTTACAAAGCTATTAACCTTTAATATATGGCATTTAAGTATTTCATATGGAAAAAGTGTATCCCAGATGGCAATTAAAGGTTATAGCCTATCTCATACAAAACAGTACCAACACGAATAAAGCCATATTCATATGTAGCAAACACTTTAGCTGCAATGCAAAAAATTTAAGAGTTGTGGCAGTGCTGATAATAATCAATAATACATACAACATATTCTAAAAACAGTTGTTAACATTCCAAACAAATAAAACTGGTTCATAGTTGAATGCATACAGATATAGTAGATCTGTTGAAAAAATGCACATAAGTTGGAAATCCTAAGCACAAATGAAAGTACATCTACATATTATGATTTTCAGCGCAGATGGTCTCTTGTACCACAGCCTACTTAAAACATGTCCTCATTTTATGATTTACTTACTGACTGATCAAGTGACAGACAAATTCACACTATTTCATGATGCTGTATCAACAGTGGTTACATATCAACCAACATAATGAAAAAGTGGACAGAGGCTATAAGCAGGTAAGGTCTGCATGGAAAAGAACATAACTTATTTGAACATAAGATATCCCAACATTTACCCAAAGGATTCAAATACAGTACCTTCTGAATACAAGTATAGAGCATTATCGCTACAGCAACCACCTAAGTTCTGTATGTATTTAGCAAACACACCCTCTTATTGTTACATTTAAGATCCGACTTTCATCTGTAAATGTTATCCCCACCAACAGGATTAGTGAAAGACTTTCTTCATTATTAGACTAACCTTCTACAACAATTTAATTTTCTTTTCCAAAACAAGTAAACAATAAAACACATGTGCATGAAACTTTCACCCTATTATACAGTGCACCCTTCAGGATCTTCCTATTTCAATTTTGTTGTAATTTCCTTTATTAGAAAACTATAATGAACTACAGAAATTTGCTAAATAAAAACAAACATTCATCTTGATAAAGGCAATCTTTAAATTTCAGCAATTCTGAAAATCTATTTGGAGGCCTACCTGTCATCCTTCCCTTGACAGCAATTTTAATAAGCAATTCAATCATAAAGTACTAGATAGAAATCAAACGTAGACTATTATAAACTGTATAATTACCTTATGTTTCCCTGGTTTGAGAAGATTATTAGCATTAGAATCATCAATGGATGATGAGATCACAAAAGGTGCATGATTATCCCAATTACTCGGCATGGTGTGATAGAATATGCCTCATCACCTGTGGCCCCTGTAATTAATATTCAAAGAGTTAATGGGGTGGAAAGAGAAAACATTTAAGCCAGTATGAGAGAATTTCTTTTGGATGTTCTATAGTACTGCCCGCATCTTGGGCATACATACTACCAACTAAGCTATGATGGTAAACTAAAGAAATATTTTTTTTACTGGACTTACAAAGTAACTATGAGGAAAGTATAAAATAAAATTGTGTATAACTCTATGTCTAATATTTTGGCCAAGAAGTCAGAGGTTCAACTACCGGACAGTAACACTGGAGCCAAACTGGAGGGTAACAATTGACCAAGTCCCCTTGTTAGTAATTATATAGGAATATAAATGTTATCAACTGGACAATAAATATTACACGATATTCCTTTCTCAAAAACAACTCTGTAAGTAGAAAAATTACTGATTATAAGTGTAAATTTTGATCAACTACTGATTTGATATACACTTCAAGAAAGCCTATAAAATCAGCTACAAGAGAAGTAACATACAAAATTCTCATTAAATTCAGTATCATGTTTTTATAAATCTATAATAAATATATATGTGGTTTAAGAGTCCATCAACATTTCTGAAAGTTAAAAAAGGGTTGTGAATTAATTTAAAATTCTGCATCAGCAAGAATAGTTAGTTACCTGAAATATCTTCCAAACAAAACCATATTATTTTGTTAGTGTTACAATGGGGTTAAACTCTGTCTCTGAGGTGCTGTGTCCACTAACAGCCTACAGTCTATCCACCAAATGATACATGAGTAAATACAGAAAAATGGTGAAATGTTTTGTGGAGAAAAAGTGAAGGACTCAGAGAAAAACCTGTCCCAGTGACACCTTGTCCACCACACATTCCACATAAACTGCTATGGGAGTGACCCCAGACCTCTGTGGTGAAAATCTGGTAAGTACCGACCTGTGTTGAAGCATAGCCTAACCCACAGTGAAGTCTGTGTAGTCAACATTTGTCTGATGCATTTCCTATTCTGAACATCCTGAACCAAGGATAACATAAAAACTATTGTTTTTCAACTATGCTTTAGAATATGTCATTAAGAAGGTGCAAAGAAAACCAGAAGAGATGTGAATTGAATGGGACACATCAGTTTCTGGTCTACTACTATCACAAACCTAATATTGTATGTAGTTCACACAACATCATACACCGGAAAGTCTGAAAACTCAAAATTTGGTAATAAAAGGTTGTATCTAAATACTCTAATATCTACACAAAATTAATTGCAACACATTTAACATATGTTAACAAACCTGAAATGCAATACATGCCTGTAAAGTAAACTGTTTAAATCTGCACACAATATGAAACCAATTGTATAAAATACACTTTTCTACTTTTCATATTACTACTTCAATATAAAAAATACAAGGATGAGGCTGAGAAACAGGAAAGGAAACAATGGCAACCTCTATACTATTACTGAAAGTTCATATTTATAAACATGCATACATTTTCTGAGTCTTACCATATACACTGTCAGTCATTACCGGCACTACCAGTGCTGTGAATCTGCACGTATTCATGAACAAATGTGAAACACACAACCAAAGCATTGTTGAAATCTGTGATATGCACAAACATGCAGGGGTGGGGGAAAATGTCATATTATGTAACCATTTTCATCCTTAATAAATCAAACTACACTTTCAAGCTAAATAATGCCTTTTCAAACACTTGATGTAAAAAAAAAAGTTAACTTCTAAGCAAGAGCTTTGTACATCTCATTCCAAGAATTAGAAATGTAGTAATTGGAGATGTAATATTTCTACAGTTCCTACATATACACATACGCCAAACACGTAACATTCATCTTTCGACGCTGCGGCACTGACAGCGTCTCTCACTAAACCATACACAAACACTTCATGATATGAACCCGTACATCCCCACCCACAAAAGATGTAATGATCTAGAGGGCCTAGGCATGAAACACGGTACTTGTTATTAATAATATAAATCATTATCTCACCAAAGTCCTGTTCAGGAACCTACCCTTAATTTAAATTTGTGGCGAATTCAAAGTATCTGAACAATCACATACACCTTACCTAAAGCCATGTCCAATGAAGCAGTGATAAATTCAGGTTAAAACTCTTGGGAGATTTCTTTTCTTCCTCTCATATAAGTAATCCGGATAAGTGGAGCACAAATCTAGGCTTTTTAACTCTAGGAATAATTCAGATGCACCAAATGATTTGCAAACATAGGCCCGAGTTCATTGATAGGCCTGGTTTCTAGGCTGGGCCCGACACTCATGAAAGAACTGTAATCCAACCAGAAAGACGTACGATATACTAATTTAACTCACACAACACTTAAAACAAACACAGTAGTGCCCAAGCTTAAATTTTCTTAAATAGTACTGCAAACAACACAAGCACAACAAAATTAAGTCCTCTTCCACCGTTTAACGTCAGCAACCAGTTTTACCTTCCGTTTATGCAGTTTCTATGGGTTTCCTTCAATAGTTCGTGTAACCAATTACTAGAATTATATCAACTCTTCGATATAATAGGCACATAAGAGACCATTTTTCTGTAAATTACCAGCAAGAACAACGCAAGTAACCACTATTTTACCCACTCCCATTTCACAAGGACATTCTTCTACTTCCACGCCCAGTGCACGCTGGGTAGAATATCACCGAAATCGTTTCAGCCACAGCCATCTAGATCACATAGGTCTTTAGCCTCTTATGGTACTTTCTATTCAGACATTATACAAAATTCTGATCTACCTATGAATATACTGTTTGTGGTCCATATGTCTCATTGAACGGGCAGTGTTACAGGAGAACGGCAGACAAGAGATATGTGGTGTATATTTCTGTCATCTAGAGCAGCGTTTCTCAACCTGAGGTACGCGTACCACTGATGGTACGAGAGCCAATGTTGAGTGTTACGCGAACTAAGCAAGAAAATCAAAAGATAATATTAACATAAATAAGTTTTCCAATAACACATTTGGTTAGTGGTACGCCAGCGAATTGTCTGCGCTTGCTGTAACTAACCGTAACTGCAAATCCAAACCATAGGTTATCTAAGATGGATGTCTTTGGCGCCGTGTAGTCTGGTAGAAGTTTACCAATGTTTCAGAGGTTTTTCGATAACTTTCATTCGAGTGGAAACTGTGATGTGGGCAGTGGCACAGAGAAGGAAATCTGTATACTATTCAGATTGTAAGTATTAAACAAGTTCTCTTTTGCTCTGGTTTCTGATTTTCTGTAGTATTTGTCAGGAGTTATCGAACGGGAAGATAACCCACTACAGGCAGATTCTGTCCATATTATAGAGCACAAACTGTTATTCTCTGGCTTCTCATCTCGAAGGTTGCTGGTGTTAAATATTTTCATGTTGGATAATAGTTGCAATTACCAGACAAAAAGTGAATTCCTGATTGTCACTCTCACTTCTGGTATTGCACCTTCTCCTTCACCTTTCTTCGACAATCGGGGCTAAACAGCTCGGACATGAAGTGTGACCTAATATTGTCGTCTCTGATAGTTTTTATGATGGTAACTCCAACTATTTTAGAAAACTTGTGTGTTGGGAAATTTGAGGTTTGTACGGTGGTCTGGGTTGTAGCACACAGTGCGAACTTGTAGGTGGTGCCAACGTTTCGGAGGAACATACAGCCTCCATCTTCAGGGCTGAAGATGGAGACACAAGTCAACACGTCATTAAAGATCCAGAAGATACCAACGGGCAAAAGTGTGTTTTGTTTTTAGTGTTTGCATGTAGAATCATTTTACATTGTTAAGGAAGGTTGAATTTTTTTATTTTTATCTTCAGCATTAATTCAATCTACCAGCAGCGACAGTTTATTCTCACATTTAGTGTGCAGATATTAACAATCTTTTAGCTGTATTCTGAGACTTTTACATTCAGTTATTTCCTTGGGTGTGAAAGTAGAGGTTATGTTTCACATTTGTGTATTCTGCAGTATTGAGAACGGCGACCAGACAAATGCACACACGACAATTTTTTTGTAGCTTGTCTTTCTGTGAGACGTAGAGGGGGAGGATTTATGGAAGGTATTCCTTGTTTGTGAGAATGACTGCCCTTCCAAATCTGTCCCTCTTTTCCCGCCTTAAATTTACAGCTATAAAACAAAAGTCATTCACCCTCATAGCCTGAGATTTTAGCTGTTTACTGGGAGATACTGGGAACGACCCGTTCTTCAAGTGCCTGAGTTGGCTTGATCTATAGACATTCGGTAGGACTCCTTGGACGAGGAATCGGCCCGTCGCAAGGCCTCTACCCGTACACAGGACAGAACAACACAGAAAAACGCCGACACACATCTATGGCTTGAGTGGGATTCGAACCCACAGTCCCAGGGACCAAGCGCCACAAGGCCCACGCCTCAGACCGCGCGGTCACCGCGGACCCCATTTTAGCTGTTTACCTGAGTAAATAGTTTAAATATTGGTCAACAGATAGCAGAGAAATGCTATTTTGAACATGATCGCGCGCCATGCGTACTGAGGATGGCGTAAATTTATTGCGTCGCGTACTCCGTACAAAGATGTTTACCCCATTTAAACATTAATTTGGAACTTTAGTATTAATTGTGCTAAAGCAAAAAATCGCAGAATTGTAAAAATTTCTATTTGTGGGATGTTTGTTTATAGCAATGGAGTTTCAAACATACTTCAGTAAAACGTGTAGACTGTGTTGCATTACAAATTGGAATGGTGAGTGTATGAATTCCTTATTTGAAGGGATCGATGGAAGAACAATGGCAGCGAAAATCACAAGTTTCACTGGAATTAAGGTAATGTAAGGATGCCATACTTAATTACAACAGAAGAATCTGAGGTTTTCATGAGTTTAGTTATGATTTTTCTGGGTTGTTGTGTCATGTAGTGTTGTAATTGTATACTATCATTTCAGAGAAATAAGCTGCCTCCATCTTGAAGTGAGTAGGGTTAGGATATTGATGGTTTATAAATTGATATTGGAGAGTCAGGCCAGGGAGGTGTGACTGCAGAGAGATTCATTATCAGCTGTAATCAAAAATCTTTTGAACAAATAACCTTTTGTATTGGCACAGATTGAACTGGAAGATGGATTGCCCCCAGTGGTATGCAAGACATGTACTGATCTAGTCAACAGAGTAGATCACTTCATAAAAGTCTGGCGGTTCTCTGATAACATTCTTAGAGATCTGTTCCAGAAATACCGTGTGAGTTTATAAAAGACCCTTTTCTAGTATTCCAAAGTATGTTCCAACCAATTACTAGTACTGACTAGTATTTTGAAGTCTTGCTGTAGAAGCAGCCTATAATTTAAATGTGTTGAAAATATTTTCTTTTATTATCGTTGTCATCTGAATTATATTCCAAAATTCCTCACCAAACCATTTTGAATCTGTTGCAAAAATTTATAAAAGCATTACTTCTGTATTCCAGATTTCACTAATACATACACCATTACAAGACAAAACTCATGCGAGGGAAAATCAAAGTAATCTATCTGAAAGTTCAGATTGCTCAGTATCAAGTAAGGGCAGTAATCTTCTTCACCAAAAACCAGAAGATAGATCATCCTCTGGAAATACACCTGCTACAATAGACTGTTCTGATTCCAGTACAGGGACACACACTTCCAAGAATGTGCAGGAAAAATACCAGACTGATTCAGTACAAGAACCCTTATATTCTGCTACTGTGCTCCCCATACTTGGTCATGCATCAAAAAATATTAGCAAAATTCACTCACCTGTTCCTTTGGTTAAGAGTAGTCTTAAATATTCTGAAACAGAAGATGACAAATCAGACAGTACAATTTCCAATACACTGGATGGAATACGTGATTGTGCAGTGGTTACTTATGACAAATATTCAAATAATGTGAATACTGTGAGTAAACCCTTCAATAATACTGAGAATGGTAAACAAATCTACAACTCTAAGGGTGAAAAAAAAAACTTAAATTGCGGGCAAGCTATAATACATGACATTGGAAATAAGTCAGTCTGCATTTCTGAAAATAATACTACATTAAACAAACATAAACTATTATTTCAAATGCTGGCCAAAAATCATACCGACTCATATAAAACATCAAACGATAAAGATATTGTATGTGGCACAACACTAGTAGAAAACACAAAATTTCCTATTATTAAAGTTAACAGTTCTACGATAAATTCATTTCCTAAGTCCATTCCTAATACAGGAAGTTCCCACAAATCTGCATTTCCATTGTCCAGCAGTAATATTCAGCCTTCTGAAGAATTTACCGATGGTGTGATACCTGATGTGCAGAAGTCTAATCAGCCCTCTTACATTGCACCAGACAGTGTTGAGAATATGGACAAATGTGCCTCAAAAGTGATGACAGCTTCACTGCCTGAAATAGGCATAAATACATCTAATATTGGAGCCATGTTCAACATTTCACAACATAAGAGTGGTTTACCTCCAGTTCCATTGGCAGTATTAACAGAACTAGTGAAAGATGTTCAAAGTTATATGCCCAAAAGTGTAGGTCCAGTTGCTAGTGTTAACAAAAGTAGTGAATTCATAATGTTAGGACTAGATAATTCATGTGATGGGAAAGAACACACTGCCATTGAGATGAGAGGACCTCCTGAACAACAGATTCCACACAGAACACCCACAGTCCACAAACATGGAACTCCTTCAAGCATAGTAGAATCAACTTATACATCAGGAGAGAATTATTCATTGTCAACCCTTCCAGCATCTAATCCTCCTAGCAAAATCATGACAACAGTGTCTGTGTTACAAGATAAACCATCTCCTACTATAACAGACAATATCTCCATGAATGAAATGTTGTTAAGTCCTTCAAAGGTTACTGATGTAATTAGAACTGTTGGTTCAAAATTTGGGATATTTCTTGAAAATGATGATACTGTTGGAAACGTGTCACAAGTTCCTGAGTATCCAGCATCAAGAATAGTACTGACTTATGAAACACCTGATTGCAGCATCCCACAGTTTGGAGGTAACTGTACAATACCTTACCAGACTTCTGGTCCTTCATCACTACAAGCTCAAAGCAATGTGACATGTAGTACAGGTCAGGGTGTTCAAGTTGCCATGTTAGACACAAATCAGATTCCGCTAAACACAGACATTAATAACCAACCACTAACTTCACTGCCACCACCCCAAGCAAATTTTACACAAGTTATGGCCTCAACAAATTGTACTCACAGAGCTCCAAACTTTGCACCAAATGATTATCAGAGAATTTCTTCAAGACACATTACTCTTGTTAGTAAACCCATAGAACAAAGGAAGAGAGTTTCAGAAGAGTGTTCTAGTGGAACAAAACAAAGGAAGAATGGCCCACGAAATAAATTTCCTACATCCAAACGGAGGAGAAAAGAAGCTAAACTTGGATACTTGTTGGAAGAAAATTTACGAAGCCTCCTGGCTTCAATAAAAGCAGCACTTCCAAGCACAGGGATGATTCCAACTCAGGAGAACCTTCAAAGTACTTTGAAGAATCCAAATGATAAAAAACAGCTAGGTGTAGCTAAAACTGTAATATCTCAGGAGCTTGAAACAAACAATAGGTCTATTGGAAAGCAACAGCATTGTAATAAGTCAGCAGGAGTTGAGAAGGATGAAGCACAGCAACAAGTATCAACTGAAGGCAGAGATACTGAAATACTGAATAAACTTCATAGTTTCAGAATCAAAATTACCAAGACCGATGGGAAGTACAGAAGCTCTTCAGTACAAAATACTCATTCACACCATGATCCTCACTTCCTGTCAACCCCAGATAATAGTCTGTTACAAAATTATGCATTTGAAAAGAGACCATTCATAAGGATATCTCAGCTCAAACCTTACCAGCTTTCTCCATTTGTTGTTGTCAAGACACTGAAGAATTTTTTTGTACCTGATGTAACTTACAGACTTACTGATGCACATGTCACTAATCTTTTGGATGAAAAGTAGTAAGCTTCTTAGGTATACCAAATTCAAGCAAAATATTGTAAAGAGCTTATCTTTGAACTAAGTCAGTGATGTACTGTCCCATTGTACTCCAACTTTGTCTCTAGTATCGGGCAAATGTATAAAATTTGATCAGTGATGACACAACCCACACTGATGATCCCCAATAATTTCACTGGCATGGAGTTGGCCTTGCCAGAAGAATGTTGGATAAGACTTTGTAGGCAGATGATAAGAGGGAGATTCTTTGACAATTATTACACTGTCTTATCACCCTTCTTTTGAACAGGTACAATAATAGACTCCTACTGCTGTGGCATTTCCTCCTTGTTCCATATAGAATGAAGAAGTTTGTGTATCTCAGAATGTAACGTTTCACCTCCTGTGCTGATCAATTCATTTGGAATCTGATCAGTACCTAGAGATTTATAATTTTTCCACTTTGACAAGGGTAGGTTCTGGCATGAATGGCTAAGTCGTATGTATATATTTGTCTGCATAATATCATGAACATCTGAAACCTGGTTAAAGAAATTTTTCCACCTATTGAAAACACTGTGGGGATCTGCAAACAGATAACCATTCTCATCTTTGATACTATTAACTCTAGGCCTAGTTCACAACAAATATAAAAATGATGTACTGATGTCACACAAATTGGATTGCCCATGGTTGAATAATCAGTAGTTGAGAATAGAAAGAGCACTTGCAAGAAGACAGGAAATGAGGATCTGAGTCACTGTAGTACCGAAATAACTAAAAATAGACAGGAGAGAATTGTCTGAAAACAAATCTTCAAACCAAATTAGAAAACAGGTGTTTTAAACATTTGATGGCAGACATTTGAAAGAAACCTGTTTGTCAATTTTTAATAGACCGTGACTACTTTCTTATTCTTCTAGAACCCAGTTATCTGAGTACAAGAGCAGCCAAGTGCTTGGACAGAATGTTCAAGAGCAGATATCAGAACAATTACTGTATATTTTCATTTAGAGCAAAATGTGGACATAGAAAATTTAAATCATCCATTTGAAACAGCAGTTTATATGTTTCATCTACTTGAACTCATACCAAAATTTGTACATATTTTTATTGAAATGTTTTTTTCTTCTCCCCCCCACACAGTTATAAAGTATTGTGTACTGTTAAAGAAACAACACAATTTACGCATGTTTTCTCACCTTGAACTTCAAACAAAATTTGCACTTATATTTAAATTGATGTAAATGTTGTTATATGCCTGTTTTATACTCTAATAAAATGATCAGTTGCTCAATCATAATTTTAATGAAAGAGACATTACGTTTCATTTTGACAAAGCATTGTCTGCAAGTTGACGGTAGTGACAAGTAACATTATTGTAATCTCCTGCACTGATTGTCATTTTCCAGTATAAAAATTTTAAGTGTACATTGATTCCTGTTCTGTTCACTTACTTTAAGAAGCCATCTTTGCTACTACAACAGCTTGTATATATCTTGAAGAACTATATTATCCCTGCTCATTTGCTAAGAAACTTATAGTCACTCAGCTACTGAAGAAATCGCCCACCATCATTGATCCCTATTGTGAGCCAGATGAAGTCAGAAAATGGCTGTCTTCTGGGTTGTAGCACCATCATCAGATGTATACTGAAGAGAATATTAGGCTGTAAGAGGGGTGAAGTGACAGGAGGATAGACAAAACTGCATAATGAGCTCCATAATCTGTACTCTTCAAATATTATTAGGGTAATGAAATAAAGGAGGATGAATGAGATAGGCAGGGCATATGGCATACAAGATAAATACATATTTTGATTGGAAGATATGGACAAAGATGGGCCTGCCACCATCCAATGATAATCTGTAATACTGTCTCTTTAGTCAAAACCAATCTGGGTTGTAAAGGCCAGGAAACTACAGAATTCCACCATTTTATTTATGATCCTGCATAGCAGAGTAACTCGGCCCACTGTGAACTACTCATTAAAAAACAATAAGAAAAATTGGTGTCCTGACTTTTCATTTAAATATCGCACATCTGATCTCACTTTACTGCATGGAATTCATGATGAAGTAAAATCAAAATAGAATTTGGGAAATTTATGCTACCATTAGTTCAGAATTATAATTTTACATATTTTTTCATACAGGTGAAATCTGATGTATCATCCTTAGAAAAGATAAAAAAAACCATTTAAAGTGTCTGAGAATAAAGTGGTAATAATGTTATGGCAGTTAAATACAGAAGGATGAGATAGGTATACACGTGTATCATGAACAGAGGAAACAAAAATATAACTATATTACAAAACATCAAGCAGACAGATCACTTGGGATATGCAGGATTGAATGGTATGAGAATATTTTTATGGACATTATGGAAATATGACATGCTAATTCAGAACACTTCTCATCAGTCCATGATTTATTCCTTTTTAACACATAATACTGAGTGTGATACAACATTTTGACATTCTAATACTTTCCCAAGCATTACTGATGTCCACACTTTTATCCAAGTTCTATTCTTGAAATGAATTTTTTCTGTAACAAAATGATATATTCCAAAGGGTTATGACTATGGAGTAATACAGTCTGAATTGTTTGGTTTTTTTGGACTTCGCCCATTATCTGATGTTATAAAATTACACAGCATTTCCAGGACTGGATTTGTCCTCATCTTCAGGTGTGGTGAAGGGGGAGGGCGTCTACTCTGTGGGGTTTGTTACAGTGAGCTAATCTCAGTCACTGGACAATGTAGATCAGAACTACAAATGTATAATAAGCACCTGGGATCAAGTTGTCAACAGGAGATTATGATAAGATTAACAATAGAAATGATAAGAAGGCATATGAATGTCAAGACTAAGGGTAATGTGGAAATGGAAATTAAAATACATCAAACCAAATCCAAAACCAGAACCCCCATGCAGGAAAAATACAAAATATTATCTTCTCTTTCATATCTGTCTACTGCTAGCACCATCAGTGGACCAAGAATACAGCCGTGAAACAGAGCCATAGAAGTTCTCAGAAGAGTCTGTCACATTCAAAACTGACCTTCCTTGAGAGTTGATAATCTTGCTGATGAGGGGGATCCAAATTGGAGAAATTTCCAAACTAGACTGGCTGATGGGATTTGTGAGACACACCACATGGGCTGTTTCTTTGTATTTCCTGTATCTGTTATTCTCAACTTCCAAAATCTTAGCTTCATTGCATCTTACCCTATGACCCTGCTGATGGGCATGTTGGGCCACTTTTTATTTTTCTAGAAGACCCAATTTCAGATCGTGTTTATGCTCACAGAGACACGTGGCTAGCAGTCTATGTGTTTCCCCAACGTAGCTTCTCTTACACTCACAGGGAATGCTGTAGACACAATGGTTCATCTGTTTCAGACTTCCTTCCAGTCTTGTTCTCATAAGTAAACTTGTAAGAGTGTGTTTTGTTTTGAATATTGTCCTAATGTTGTAGCTGTTCCCTATACATTTGAACTTTTCAGAAATGCCATTCACATAATGGATAAACTTTATGGATGAGCTTTAACAAGACACCAAAAAAAAAAAAATCCCCAAAATAGGCCACTTGAATAGGGGCTGCCTGTGACCAACCAAAGCCGACAGCTGTGTACTATTTATAATGTGACTCTACTGTTCATAACCTTTTATAAATGCTACTTACTTTCATCGCTATGAAGATTGTACTACTAAAATAGGCAAAAATTTAGAAAAACAAAAGTTCATTATGAAACAAGAACAACAAAAATTCAGTATTTTACTTCTCTCCAATTTAGCAAGGTACAGTCAGATATATAAAGAAAACTAGCATTCACACCCAAACAGCTGATATACTGAAAACTGAGAGAGAAGTTGATTAATTTTTATGTGAAATTTCAAAAGCTGCATCAGTTTTCCATTAAAGTTTGCTATCACATCATGCTTACTGCTTGCCAGTATTCTTCATTATTACATAAATATTGCATGTTTCCAAATACTGTCTTGTGAATCTCTGATTTATTACTAGTTTTAAATAGTTACCAAGTGAGGGGCAGGGGGATAATGAAGTGTTTTTGTGTAATTCAAAACCAACGTGACTGTTCTGTTGCTCTGAGTCCCTCTGATCGCAGTCGGGACAAAATTGGTCTGTAAATATCAGGCGTGAATGGTAGAATACATCCTTTCTCTTGTATCTCACCTGTGAAATAAAACAAAGACTCAAAAATTACTTTTATCACAAAATGCTGAACCTAATGATGGATGCAGTAAGTATCTCTGAAACATCAGTAAACTATCAGACTACGTGGCACTACACCCCAGAAAACAGCCATTTTCATTACTGTTTCCTGTTCTAAATTTGTAACTACTTAGTGCTTGGCAAAGCAGTACATTTTCATTGTTACTAAAAGAAGAAACTGTTACCTAACCAGTCTGCAAGTCAGAATGAGTTATCATCTAATGGTGGTTCTTATGTGTTCTTTATATGAAGAACACTAAATTAATGTATAATGGGTAAACCATGTACATCCCTCCTTCCATCTATGTATTTCATCTAGAAAATTAATCAATAGGTAAGAATTAAATTTAGCCCTGAAAATTTACACTGAAGCTCAAATCAAACCTTTTCAGATTTCTCATATTTCTAATTGTTAAAATTATCAAAAAGGTTAACTTGCAAAACAATTTACTCAAGACTGTCCAGTACAGTAGTCCCTAACTGGCTTATGTATCTAGCACCTTTCTTGAACTGTTACCATATACAGAAAAAGGGGATCTAGACCCATGAACTGGTCAGACTTTAATTACAGGATTTAACTATTTAGCTGTATGCTACTGCAATACAAAGCTAGCTGGACCATATGTAAGAAAAATGTGCATAAACAATAAAGGTTAATCTGACACCTGCTTCTGCCACAACTGCATTCTGACCAGCACCTCTGTAGAGTTCTAAATAATATTTTACAAATATATTATTATTTGTAATATAGTTCTATGTTAATTACATAAAATAAAGTGCTTTCATTATGAAAATATATAGGAATATTCTTTTACAAGTTTCCCAAACTTTATATTCTTCCCACTAGTTCATGCCTTCACTGGATGCCATGGTTTTGCTGAAGAACATAAGCCCTCTGGTTCAACAAAGATCAACTCTTTATGAAATGTCTGAGTCACTCACCATCTAGTATCATCTTGGATGCAATTGCTGCAGGGAACCCAACTGCCTTTGCCATGGCAGAATGCCCATCAATTTCACCATACTCTACCAAATTGATACCACGAAGTTCTCGCTTTCCATCTGGCCACAGTATTGCCACTTCATGCCTCAACACTACCAGGTCACGTTCCCCATTTTCTGGAAAATATATATACAAAGCTGGTTGACCACAATACAACCCACTGTTTCAACCTGTCACCAGCCACCACAATAACATGTGTTTGGTTCGGAAGATGTAATTTAATGGGGTCTAATGACATTAAACATGTCAAGTAATGCAAAATTCACCAAGTTTCATATATTGGTAAATATAACCTGTTGACATACCAATAGATAGTTTTCTAGACAGGAAATGGCTGAGGCTGTCAAGAGGAGTGCCAAGTTTCACAACAAGGTCTTCCTCTAGAAGTCCCAGACTCTCAATGGCACTGACTCGTGCAGCACCTACACACTGTGCCATCTGCGTCTTGAGGTTCTCGTAGAAGATGGAGGAGTCTACCACTCCTAGTAGTGTACACACCAGCTGGCGCTGTAATGAGGTTGTCAGTCTTCATGAGTCATTAGTTATTACATTATTTGCCCTGAAACCAAACTCTTCTGCGCTGACTATCATTTGTGTGTAACACTATCAGTTAAAGGAAACTTCAAGCCAAATGAAACATTTTGATTTTAGTTTTCAAACAGAAGCTGGCATAAAAATATACAGATAAGAGAAAATGTTAATAATGTATTCAGCATAGAGAGTGTTATCAGTCGGGTTTAAACTGCAGTGGGTATATATAGCATCGAATTAAATGTGAAAATGATTACGAATAGTGAATAGGGAGGGGTTTCAAAGTTACCACCTCATAATCTGGACAACAGCTGCATGTCCAATGTTACATATGGATCAAAGCATTCAGTTTCTGTTGAATGAGAAGTGTCTTTCTCTCAGGCCATGTAGCATGTCATTTAAAGTAGGACCCAAAGTTATTTTTTGCTGTTTCTAAATTTACTTTGCTGTAACCTAACATGAACATGTTTGAGCAATTTTAATAAAGTCAAATATACACAATTTCCATAATTTCAATTAATCACTAATTCTGGTTAATGTTAATATGTTCACCTTCAGGTACTCTGCTGCTAGCTTATCATGCAGCCCAGCCACTTAGCAGTATTACACTGTAAATAAATTAATGGTAACTGACTGACTGATAGATCATTCAAGAAATCACTAAAGGTAGCTGCATGTACCACCTGGCTGTAAGATAAAACAGTGTACTCAATGTACTCTGAAAGATTTTTTTTTTGTTTCTTCACACCATGTTTCTGTCTGAATAAGGTTGGATATGGTAGTCTGGACAAAGCACCAGAAAACAACTATCCTTGGATATGGGAGTGAACTTGCGAAGAGTAACCAGCTGATGCATATCAGCCAGTTCAGCACTCTGCCTGTCACATAATCTCTATTAAACTGGACATTCTCTGCATAGCTTACCCATGTTATGTCTGGTCCCTTGGGGTGTAGAGCAGTGTGGGGATTTAGATCCAATAATCCAAGAAGCTGCAGACCCTGGATTGTGTCTGCAAACCCTGAAAACAAAAAGCTCATATTAATAAGAATACAGTTTGTATTCCAAATATATGATGGTATTTGAGGTTTACTTTGATGAAGATGTTAATTGTGGTCTTCTGGGTTGTGATGCCATGTCTTTTAATGGTTACAACCTTGAAATTGGAGGTGATACATTCCACCTACAAAACTACACATCCTCAAAGCCCAGAACACCACACAGTCAATCCTGTCTATATGTCCATCACCATGCTGGGTTTATTCATTACTTATTAGATATAAGTCTTCCTATGTTACTGGCTGGTCATAATACCCAGCTTTTTAGTGAATGCTGGAACTCTTTTATTAAAGCCGGGTTGGTCATAATACCCAGCTTTTTAGTGAATGCTGGAACTCTTTTATTAAAGTCGGGTTTCTTTCTAAACTGCCCAAGGCCATCTTCAGCAAGCTTAAAAGAAATTTGCCTTCTGATAATAACATCATGACAATTTGCAACCTGGTATGGTGTTCTCACAGTTTACCAGTTTGTAAACCAAGATTACATCCACACATTCTGCCACATGCCACACAATACAATTAACTAGCCAGATATATAAATACAACCATTTTAACTGGATATCATAATGTTTTTTTAGGAAAAATAAATGCTGATTGTCAATGAAGACTTTTGAAAAAAATGTTAAAAAGAAACCAAAAATGAAAGGATCTTCTGTTGTATTTATCTAATACAGTGGTATTCAACCTTTTTTGTTCGCGTACCCCGAGATATAATTTCTCTTCAACTTTGTACCCCCAAAGTTGTTGGTGTATAATTCAAGTTATACATAGTATATAATCTACACCTAAAATAAATTAAATAAATTACATTACTGATTATTCAGTGTTTATCATAAAATAATATATATATATATATATATATTTTTTAAATTTCACGTACCCCCAGGGGTATGCAAACCCAAGTCTGAATACCACTGATCTAATATATGCCAACAGAGACCAGCAGGAAAAATTATGCCATAACCCTGAAGAAACAGCATATCAAGATACAAATAACTGAAATGTGACTATAAAGGGTTTACAACAGGACACATCCCCATTAATAATCCTCACCAACTCAAAACAATATTATCGGTAACTATACTAATGACTGTGCTGGTTACAGTGGCTGTGCGGTCTGAGGCACAGGCCTTGTGTACTTGGACACTGGAATCGTGGGTTTGAATCTCACTCAGGGCATGGATGTTTGTCTGTTTCTTTCTGTGTTGTGCTGTCCTGTGTACAGGCAGAGGCATTGTGATGGGCTAATCACTTGTCCAAAGAGTCCTATCACAATGTCAAAATAGATTAAGTGACTTCCAAAAGAGGAAGCCAAGACCCACACTGGGTTGCAGAGCCACAGATGATGATGATCTCCAAAGTTCCACAGAATTTAACTTCTGCAAATGAAACCTGCCACTGAACTATTTAGTATGAGTTGGTCTGTTACCAACTGGAAAAGTTTCACAGCATGATGGCTACCCCAGCCCTTCAGTATTTTATTGAATGAACAATGCCCACATGCTAATAATATTACGTATTATGCTACAACATTAAGTTGACTGTTTATTGTTTTTAAATATAACAAGTATTTCCAAATTAATTCATAATGCAAAAATGCCCATTCATAATAGGTGTTCTTGATGCCTAATCTTATGATTCTCTTTCCTTCCTTACCATAATTAACATTAGAAACAATATCAGTAGGATAACGTAACAGTTCCTTCTGTATGATCCTTAAAGGAGTTCAGCCTATACTTTAACCACAGTTCATAATTCATTCTGAACTTAACATCCACAACCACATCTTTATACGAGGGTCGCTCATTAAGTAATGCCCCACATTTTTTTTTCTCAGCCAATAATGAAGATAGAAAAGTGTACTTTTACATGCTTGAGATTTGATGTTTCCCGCGTTCGTGTACGGAGTTTCAAATGATTCCAACCGATAGCGGAGCTGTAGTGAACTGTTAAAATGGCGTCTGTGAACGACTCTCGTTACAAGCAACGAGCTGTAATTGAATTCTTTGTTGCTGAAAAAGAAACGGTGGTGAACATTCATAAACGTTTGTGTGCTGTGTATGGAAGCTGTGCAGTCGATAGGAGCACCGTTGGTCGCTGGGCTAAGAGAGTTAAAGCTTCAGGAAGTGAAGAAACCGAGCTCCGTGATCTGCCGCGCTCTGGGCGTCCTGTCACAGCCACCACTCCAGACATGTTGAACCGCGCGGATGCCATTATTCGTGAGGATCGGCGCATCACAACTCGACAATTGGCCCAACAGCTTTCAGTCAGTAATGGAAGTGTAATTTCAATTATCCGGGCTCTTGCATATTCGAAGGTGTGCGCAAGATGGGTTCCACGAAGTCTCACAGCAGACCACAGGATTCAAAGGAAAACGATTTCTTCTGAATTGTTGGAGCGTTTTGATGCTGAGGGAGAGATCTTTCTGTCCCGGATCATTACAGGTGACGAAACCTGGATACACCACTTTGAGCCGGAGACAAAAAGGCAGTCGATGGAGTGGCATCATCCTCAATCACAGAGAAAGAAGAAATTCAAGACAACTCCCTCCGCCGGAAAAGTCATGATGACTGTCTTTTGGGACAGTGATGGGGTCATTCTTGTGGATGTGATGCCAAGAGGTGCGACCATCAATTCAGACGCATACATTATGACCCTGGAAACCCTCAAGAAGCGTTTCCGACGAGTTCGGCCTCACAAGCTTCCAGCAGAAATTTTGCTCCTGCATGACAATGCACGCCCTTACACAAGTCCGAGAACCCGGGAAGAAATCACCAAATTTGGTTGAACGGTGCTGCCCCATCCACCCTCCGACTCCATCTCTTTGGGCCACTTAAAGATGCTATCCGCGGAACAAGGTTTGAAGATGACGAGAGCGTTATTCAAGCAGTGAGGACATGGCTACGTGCACAGGACAAGAGCTGGTACCGGCAAGGCATGCATGCACTTGTTCCACGCTGGCGTAAAACCGTACAAGTTGATGGGGACTATGTGGAAAAATAGTATGTGTAAAGGAAACATTGATTTATATTGTCACTAAATTTGAGCCATCTTGAATAAATATGTTCTGAGGAAAAAAATGTGGGGCATTACTTAATGAGCGACCCTCGTACATACCTTTAAAACGTAGAGTTCCACGCAAAACAGTGTGGGACTCATTTGCAATGCCATATAGTTTGGCATACTTGGTGGAATCCCTGTTTGGGAAGCCTTCCAGAGCAAATCCCGGTAAGAAGTCAAGTGACTGTGTCTCTTTCATGATTTGTCCTCCACCAGGAATTTCAACAATTTGTCCATCTTGAATATACTTTGCTGTACTTAGTGTATTGAGAAGGACACCACGAGGATTCCAGCTGAATTTGTAACGCAGAGCATTGTCAGAGCACTCTGGAGCTGGCAGTCCTGTTATAAAGCAAGACTTTGTACAAACCAGAAAAGGAACTGAAGTTGGATGTTTCAAGAACAGAGCTTGAAACATGATGTATTACATTTCATTGGGCAATGCAATCGCTAATGACCAACCCAATCATTTCTGCAGTTTAATGTGACATGTTTCATGCAGGCTATGTAACATATCAACAACATAATTTATACTGCCTCTCATAATTATGTCACAAAGCAAGAGTAAGATTACAATTCTACAAATTCACACACTGATAACCTTTCATAATGTGCGTGTCTCTATATATCTAAAAGTTGCTACAACTGAGGCTTATGACAAAGCATTCAGTAAGAGAAATGGGACCATAGGAGCATCATACACACTCTTATTTTGCATACTGGTATTATGATACAGTAAGGTTAAAGATAATATAATGAAAGCAAGAGTTCCATATTCGAAAGATGTCATAAAATATACAGGGCGATTCAAAAGGTTAGAGCCAAACTGAAGGAGCGTATAGCGGGACTCAAAGAGAACAACTTTCGAATAGGAATCCATGTCTTCCGAAGTTATCTTGAGTCAGTCGAGGCCATTGAAGGTAGGGAAGTCTGATAACATACCGCTGAAATAATCGTACTTTGCTATTCTCCTACTAGCTTTTTTTATTATTATTAATGTACAAGGATTACATTAGCAATCTTACAAACCAAATTATTTCAGCGGTATGTTATCAGACTTCCCTACCTTCAATGGCCTCAGCTGACTCAAGATAACTTCGGAGGACATGGATTCCCATTCGAAAGTTGTTCTCTCTGAGTCCCTCTATACGCTCCTCCAGTTTGGCCCTAACCTTTTGAATCACCCTGTATAGTCATCTCTCACAATAAAACTATATAATACATGTAACACATATTAAAAACAAAATGTATTTCAGAAATAGCTGCTGCACTATGTACCTCAGGGGCAAGGTTTGTCTCAGGTACATAGAAGTAAACACCCTATAAAGTGGTAAGTAGATGGGATAATAATAATGATAATAATATTGCCTATTGGTACAATCTTCTAACCACTTTTTTTTAAGTTCACATTGCTGGACTTGGTTTATCATTAGGCTAGAGTCAGAATAAATTTCATGATTGCCAGACTGTCTCAAACAAGATTTGAAAGGCGACTTCTGAGGATCCAGTCACATCAGAATCCTGAAGATGGGTGATTGCCCAAGAAGATTTTATTGAAGACTTGAAAGTGTTAAGGCAAAATCGGAGGCTGTTAAAATTAAAATGTTGCACTCACCTCCACAGTATGAGATAAAGGACTCAACCTTGCCTCCAGCCTGATGCACCTCAGCAAAGCATTCCATTGCCAGCAGGTGATCTATGCCTGGGTCCAAGCCCACCTCATTCAAGATGGTGATGCCCTTCTCAACAGCTCTAGAAATTAGACATTTTATTTTGAGTTACTGAAAATAAGTCCATTATAACAAGTTCCTAAGTTTATTATACTTCAAAGTATACTCCACCTAGTAGCCATAATAAATATGCAGATTACTTTCTATTTAACAGCTTTAATGATACATAAATTCATTATTGTCTCACTCTTTATATGAAGTCAGATTTGTTTGTATAAATATGGTACTGAATATATGAGTGGTACTTTCATATATCTTATATAAGATTCTCACACTGGCAAAGAAGTTGGCTGTGTTCTTCTGGGACATGACAACAAATAATCCTGATGGTAATATCATATAATAAAAATATATGGGCATATTACTGGATATTGTAAAACTCTCTATAATAAGAAACCTCCATAAACTAATAAATTCCTTGACCCAGAAATATAATGTACCTAAGTAGGTTATAACTTCAAAATAAAGAACTCCCATATAACACAACCAAAAACTTGTGTCCTCTGCATTTCACTGAGTGGAGATTTTATTGCATTATTAATACGAAGATAAGCACTTATTGCACAAAAACACATAATACGAATGTAGCAAGGATCTGTGTATCTACAAATAAATAGTTTACTCTCTTCTCATTATTAATTTAGGCAGTTACCTAGTTGATTAGATGGTTATTTATTTATTTTTCTTATTCCTTCTTAATCCCACGTGATACTACACAAGATATCCTTTTAAATACCTGTCGTGCATTTCCTTCAGTTCATCAGTACAATATGATGCTGTGACGAGGTGCACACCAGCATTTATACAAGCCCCAGCCACCAGGTAATGCAACGTACTGGGAAGCAGTGACACAACAAGGTTTCCTGTCGCAACCAATTCCTGCAACAAGTCTGGTCGTTCCACCACATCTAGAAGCACTGGTTCAACTCCTGGGTAGCGGCCAGCAACAGCATCTGCCTCATCTTTCAGTGCCGATGCTGCAAAATATCAGAGCTAAAGAGATTAATAAAAAATTTACTTTTAATCTCATGCTTCGAATGTAAATGTTACAAAATAACCAAGTCTTAAATTAGTGTCAATGTTATTGGTAATGATAAGAAAATTATGATGTGAATGGTGGAGTGGACTGGAGAGTTAGAGTTTATTTACATTCCATAGATCCTTCTTTGTGCTACACAAAAGGATGTAAAACAAGTCATAATACAAGTACAGAACTTAGTTCACATATAGATGTACATAAAGCATAAGAATTGTCAACAAAGGTAAAATCATCTACAAAGTAGTAGAAGTGAGTTAAGAAGTAAACTTTTATATCATGAGTTAAAATTTTAATTGTAGGTGGAAAATTACTGACTACTTTGATACATGTATAACATACTCCTTTTTGATATTTAGTGAGGTTAGTATTTGGCATATGAAAGTCATATTTACAGACAGAACAGAAGAATCACAAATAAACTGTCAACAGCAATCCCTCACAGTCAAATACGATTATGACATACTAAGTAATGAATATAAAGCTGTCTCAGGTGCACTGTATTTGCACATTGTCAAGTAATCAAATTAAACATAAACTTTAACTCATTTCTTTATTATTTGAAATGTGACTGCATCAGATTCTTTTGACAGCAAAAGAGTTATGTGGGAAAAAGGGTCTGATAACACTGAGTAACACAATCCATTATATTTCTAAATGTATAATAACTTCATAAATTGTTTTACATAATAAGACATGCAAAAGAGTGAAATTAATTGTTTCTAAAACCTCTCATTTTGACTATAAACAATGCTTTCATTCCACCTCAAAACTAAATATGTTTTTGTACAAGTATAAAATAGAATTAAAGAAATTTATTTTTGCCATAATCTTACTGAGCTTTACAAAATGAATGAGCACTAGCATATTTATGCAGGCCACCTTCTTACCAGTTGTTTTACTGTACTGGTGTGAAGCAAGCTGCATGACTTCATACCCAAATAAGATCTGGGTTGTAACTAACAACCACCGAAAATTGTGACTCACCAACAGTGATATTCAAGTTGTTGCCCCTGTGAAGATATTCCACAAGTGGAGCACTCACCATTCCTGCACCCAGCACAATAACTCTCCTAGCGGGTGCCTCCCCATCTGAACCTGACACTTTATGTCTGCTACACCTGCAACAAATTAAAACCTTCTTCACAATTCTCTGTTTATAAAATGCATGTGAATGAAAATAATGCACAGCTTATATATAATGTATAACAATAAATGAACATCTATCAAATGCCAAAAGCTTTAACACCATACTTATACCAGAAGCTAAAAAAAAGGAATTTAGAAATGAAGATTTCCGTCTTCTGGGTTGTTGCGCTGTGTAGTCTGGTTGACATCAACCAGACTACACAGCGCAACAACCCAGAAGACGGAAATCTTCATACTCACCGCTGTGAGAACCTCAAATCTTGAATTTAGAAATGTAATTAATAATATTTACATCAGTATTTCAGTATGATTCTACATTATAAGTATAATGAAATCACATTTTAAATAGTGGTCATATCATGAAAATATGTGAGGAAATGTCTGAGAAATGGCAAAACTATGTATGACATACCTGTTGGCTAACCTCAGCTCCTGTATATACTGGAAGTTTGGTGTCAACTTTCCATTGCTGGCAATAATGGCCTGGGGAAGAAACACATGTACAGATCCATAACATTTTCCACGGTGATCAAGCAAATATCATATTCACTCAGAAGACTGAAAAGAGAGCTAACTGCCAAATAGGTTACATCAACTTTCCAATGGAAGTTGCGCTTCACTGCCACAACTATACAGTCATTTTTTCTACTACATAGTCCAATAGTGTTCACTATTTGTAACTGCTTTTCTACATATTTCTTACCAGTACCAATCTGAAATGTGAACTGGATCATAAAGGAAAGATTAAGCACTTAAAGATAATAATGGCCTACATATGTAAATTACTCATAACAGCACCAGATACTTTATCCACATTATCAACTTTCTCGCTTAAGCATTCCTTCTTTTCTCTATTAATTTGTATATTTTTGCATTAAGATTACTTTATGTACAGTTACTTTCCTGAAACTACATTATATGTACACTCTGTGACAAAAATCAAGCACATAAGATTTTCAAAATCTGAAACCAGTAGAGATAATGTATTCACCAAAGACACCACCATATGTGCGTAATCTGATGAAAAACACGAATTAATGTTCATGACTTTTCCAAGACATGGGACTAAGTTCCATGGCAAAATGAAGGTGAAAACTATACTTTGCTTGGACATCCACAATCCTGGTAGACAGATAATTTTTTAAAATATAAAATAAGCAAACAAACAAATTATTAACACTATAAAAAAGACACTAGTGTTAATAGTTTGTTTGTTTGCTTATTTTATATTCTAACACACTACATGGTATGCAAAGTTTTAAGATAAGTTTTTGTTTCTTAAAGCAGTATACCACTTGATGATGACTGCCTTCTGGGTTCTTGTGCTGTGTAGTCTGGTAGAAGTTTATAGACATTTCATAGGTCATCACTGCCTCCATCATCACAGCAATGAGTAAGATGCACATTTATAAACTTCTAAGAGACTACGCACAACAATCTAGAAGACAGCCATCTTCAGACTCACCGCTGTGAAAACCTCAAATCCTACTTCGTATACCACTTGATTCTTGTTGCAAAGAGTGTATAAAGTAAAGGATTAGAATAGAAATGCACATTTCTATCAGTTCCTCTAACCAAACCATATTAATGTGAGCAATCTTTAGCACTGTAGTGTTATGGAAGGGTAGAGTGAATGTTTATGTAGATTAACTTCATGCTTCATAGGATTAAAATAAAAAACTACAAACACTAGCCTTTTATTTCACAAGACATGTTCATGTTTAATCTCTTATCAAATTTCAGTCCTTAAAATTCTTGACATGGTCTGGGGATGAAAGATACCTAACTTGCCCCCCAACAACAATAATTTAAGATGAAAAATTGTACCATTTGGGAGAAGATACCTTGGTCTTCATTTCATTAAACACATATCAAATTTTGAGCTCTGATACAAATTTAGGAATAAAAGTAATGTTTCTTCCCAAACTACCTACCATGTCTCATTTGACTCATAACACCTGACCTTTCTGCTTGGTGGGAGATCTGCACTTAATCAAGAAGATTGATAGTGCAGCCCAGCCATAGAAGTTAAAAAGTTTCAACTTATGTATTTGTGCAGAGCTGTTGTACTTACTCCTGCAACAGAAGGAGTAAAGTTGTGATTCTCAAGAGGCTGAGTGGCATCAGACTGAAGGATGTCAAATGCAAAAGGGTACAGAAGGTCCCCAAAGAAATCTGTTGACTCTCTGGGGAGCTGAGTCGGCATGTTGTCTATGGAGCACACCAGTACACCAGGACCCTTGAAGCTGCAGCACAGGAAAACAATCCTTGTAAGAAATAAAATCTAAACCTCTACAGAAATAAAAGAATATTGGATGGGTCACAGTTGTTTTTAAAAAATTACATCATTAAGATAAGAAAGAATTATTACACCACAGCTTACATCAAGTCAGCCATCTCACTGTGTCTATGAATGAGGCTCATTATTAGCACACAATTACTTAGGCATCTAAAAAAAGAAGTGTACAATTTACCAGAGACATGACTACAGATTGAAGCATTATATAGCTATGAGAAAATATTGGAATTCCAAGTTTTCTCAGAAAATCATAACAGGACAAATGAAAACTGAAAGAGACTGTGCCTAAAGTTATAAGGAGACAATTACAAGGCAGTAGTTACTGGTGGTGTCACCTTTTCGTATCCTTGTTGCGATCTGCATCATATAGACAAAACGGTGTATCAATGGTCGTGCATTCATTCATAAACTCAACAGAACCTCCAGGGTCGGCTGATATGTCACAGATTGCCAACATTCTGTGAGGTAAAGCAGGAGAGCCAACTGATGATGGAAGCCATGGAGTGTTGGCAGGTCTCAGTAGAGTTTTGGCATCAGGAATAGTGAGAAGTTTGGGCGAGTCAATCGCCCAGTAGATGCCATTGATGACGACTGAAGCATATGGAGCTACCTACAATATAAAGATATAAAGATTTCATTCTGTGTTTTAACTTGAGAGTAACAGCATTGGGACTAGCATAAAGGAACTTCCTGCTTTCACTTGTATGTTTCAACTTTACATTCTAACTGCATTTATTTGAACTTATTACACTTTTTGGGCATTCATTAGTTGCTTTAGATATCTGTAAATTCCATCTTTAACCACACCAACATCCACATTGGAAGTTGTAATTTATCATTGAACAACAGTTTTAAATTTCATAATTACATAGTTCAACCTTTTTACTAAATGTTGAGATGTACTGGGATGGAAATCTTTCATACTCCTCAGGATCAAACCCTCCGCCTTCCTTTCGCTCCAAATGATGTCTTCTCCGCACCTCACATCCATAGATCTTGGTGTGAGCTGGCAACACAAGCAATATTAAATTAAAATGGATGCAAACTAGAATTCACTAATTAGTACAGAATTTCAAATTGATCTTTATGTTTCCATCCACCTAAATGTATCAAACATCCTTACCAGTCTTCTTGCCACAGAGAGCCACCACATTCATCATAAATGGTAGCCAAATGGAAAATACACATAACTAAAAATGTAATGTCTAAACTCCTGAGTCTAAAATAAAGTACAACCGACTTCTTAAAATAGACACCTTTCCTGCAAGGAAAAAAGTAAATAACCTTCATCTAATCTAAATATAAGGTAACATTTAAGCCCTACACATTCAGAACTCAAAATATCAATGGAAACAACTATTATTCTGACAAGCAAATGCTTCTATAACTGACTGGCATCATTACAAAATATTATGATTAGTTTGAAGAAGAGCACAGTGGATGAAAGTTGAAATTTAACACAACAAAATTATTCTGAAAGGAGAATGTCAATTTATGTTAAAGAAATTAATTTACTGTAATTTAAATAAATTATATATTATTTAAATTACAATTATAATGAAGAATTTGAGGTTCTCGTGGTGATGAGTACAAAGATGGGTGTCTTCTGGGTTGCAGCTCCATGTAGCCTCCATCATCAGGGCAATGAGTCCTCATTGCTCTGATGATGGAGGCAGCTAGGACCTCCAAAATGACAGTAAACCTTTACCGGACTAAATGTCACTACAACCAAGAAGACAGCCATCTTCATATATTTACAATATTTATCAATTTCATCATGCCATACACACAATAAAATAAGAATAAAATAGGAGAATCTTAAGATTCATGAGCAGGCAGAGTTGCTATTGTATGTTGTCTCTACAATTTTTTGTGGGACCCACTATTAAATGAATTTCTGAGCAAAACGTTAAAAATATTTCCTCTTTCCTATTTTAGCTTCGTCTTTAGCCAACCTTACCTATCAGTATTTTTATAGACAGGCACTACAACTGCTTGAGCAGGACCTCAAGGTCTTGGACATAGCAATTTAGTATACAAACCTATCCCTAACAAGTATCTGCTCTACAAATAAGAGGGACTAATTCAGCAATGAATAATTCAATTACATTTTGGGTTTCAGTACCAACATTACTTTCATAAGTTGAAAACATTTCCTCTCCTTGTCTTTTTTACACATTAGCAAGCAACTCACAACCATGCTCTGCCACCTTCCTTAGCATGTCTGGTGGGACGTACTCATGCGGCAACTCCTGAAACACTTCCTGTCCACCCTGAGATACATTCCCACTGCCTGTGAACACAAAAGTCAGAGGACCGATGGACTTCGGCATCATACCCAGAGCTATCTCGTACCCTGCATCTCTTATAGCCTGTCGAGCCATAGATGAATTTCTATAGTTGTGAGCTGGTCCTATATACTGCAACAATGCAATAATTTAACATTCAGCATATGATGGCAACCAACCACCTGAAAACACTAGTATCGCCAACCTCTAGTTTATACACAGGAAATCAGCCTTGTGTTCAAAGTTGGAAATATCTTTCAAAGCTCCATTATGTTACTTTATTTTAGCAATTTCAGCAATCTGTACAGTGTACAACAAACAAAAGAAACCTGATCATCCAGTCTGCAGTCAATCTATACAAAAAACTACTCCAGATTTTTTTTTAAAGAGTAGATTTCCAAATCAGTTCTTTTGTCTAAGATTATGGAAACCAATAGTTACTTAATTCATATACCTATTTTTACAATGCATTATATTGCAGTAACACTGAATGTAAAAGGAGTCTAGGTTACTATAATCCAGCACTAACCATGAAAGGTGTGTGATGACCCAGAGCTAAGAGACGTAATCCAAGACCATGCAGGATGTTGACCATGCCTGCCAAACCAGCATATTTTCCAAATGCAACCACACGCTGCCCATGTTCATCCATCAGCTTCTCATAGTCTATCAGGCGTATATTCTGATGAACAGAGCCAGTGATCATTATCAGTTGCACATTACAATATCATGATTCCAAAAACATGGCATGTGATATATAAGCAAAATGCAGACCACAGATTGGGAATAGCTTGGTCTACCAGATCCAGCAGAATAGGTGTCTGTCCCCTCTTTACCTAATGATAAAGAAAGATCCATCCTTCAAAACACAGTAATTCTTAAGGTTTAAATTTTTTTTATAAACACTAAATTTTAAGTTTTTTACTCATACCTTTTCTAGTATAGCATCCAGCAGAGGCATATTTGCTTCCTGTGCCTTGATTGTATGTGAGAAGAGACAATAAGTCTTATTAGGGATCAGAAGATCTACTGGAGCCTGCTTCACACCGAAAATCACAGATGCTTCAGAAATGTCCTCCTGGATCACCGCTCCAGCTGCAGCGTATGTCTGTAACATGTTGCTGTTCTACAGAATCAAACTACCCTAAGAAACATTTCAGTCAATGGACAGCAAGTACACCTTGTTGGGAATAAGCAGTTACTTGGGCCAGCTTCACACTGGAAATCAAAGATACTTTAATATGCAGTGCAGCTGCAAAATAGTCTCAGGCTAAGAAACATTTAAAGCTATGTTCAAGACACCAAACCCCTTCTTTACAATTCCCATTTTGTCTTCGGGACTAATACATTTGGAATACTGCACAAAGTAGCATATTATTAGGTTTATTTTACAAAGTAACCATAGATATATGTAGAAATTGTTAAAAAAAAAGCCAAACGTGTTCACAAAAGCCTGCCACTGGACTCTATCCTCAGCTAGCTGCATCCAGTTCACTCAATCGATTCCTATCTCCATAACATCCATCTTAATGTTATCCCCCATCTATGCCTAGGTCTTCCCAGCAGTCTCCTCACTTCAGGCCTCTCCCTCACATGTCCCACCCACCTCATCCTCCTCGGTTTGATCATCCAAACAATATCAGTTGAGGAGTACAGGCAGTGAAGATCCCAAATTACTACCCGCCTTTAAAAAATTAGAAATAACTGAGACACTGTCAGCTATAAATATCCTAATTTTCACCTACCTGCATTGGATAGGCTCTTCTGTTTGATGGTTGTACAATGACCTTGACTCCAGCACGAGTAAGGTGACGGACATTAGATGGTGCAAGTGGTGCTCTCCTCTCCCATACAGACTGATCCTCCCGCCGAATTGCTATCACCTTTCCTTCTACAGAGGTCTTGAAAAATAATAGTACAATGTTGTGAAACTAAGCATATCTCATGTTTCGTCCAACACATTCTCTCATCTATATAGACATATTTCAATAATAGGTTAAGCTACAATCAGCATTTTTTTACAAGTAGAATTTAAGGTTCTTGTGGTGGCAAGGATGAAGATGGCTGTCTTCTGAGTTGTAGTGCCATATAATCTGGTAGATATTTACCAACATTTCAGAGATCCTTTTTGCCTCCATCATCAGGGAGGCTTTCACAAATGATAAATCTTCCAGTTCCTATCATACTATTTAAAAAGATGAATGTCTATATTCATCAGATGCTGTATCAGGAAGTAAGGTACTAAAGACAGCTATTCACTAAGTGAAAATCAGCTAATGCACCTACTGTATATTACTCACATTGGTTGGTTTGGTAGTTCTCGTTCGTTGGTGATTGGTTCTTGTGCTGAATATGAAGCCACACCTTTTACATGCTTTCATGGTAGCCATCACAAATTGCTGCATCTTGATACTTACTAAAACAAAAGAAAAGAGATCAGTGTGGGTAAATGACTGTCTTATTATTAACTTTAGGAATGGACAAAATACAGCCCACTGGAGTAGCTCTTCGGCCTTTTACTGGACCCACAAATCAGATTCAGTATAAGGACACAAGAGCTTCAGTAAGAGATTCAAATATGTTTCCAAAGGTTGTTTCAAACTCACCTTAATTTTCAGAATGAACTTTAACTTGAAACAAATACTGAGCTTATTAACAGTACATGTCATTACAAAATATGTTACTGTGTAGATGGAAGCTCAGATGGATTCTAGTTGCATATAAAGTGACTAATAGTTTCACATATAAGAAATACTGTGATAGCATTTGATCTGTGGGTTAGAAGGTCATAGGAATACTGATTTTTCTACCCTTTTTCTATATATATAATGAAACAGATAAGCATGTTATCATGTGAAACATGTAACAAGTTGGTAGCTGCCACAGGAAAATATTAATTCCAACCAAAGCTCCAATTATATTCAAGTCCATCATTATTACTATCACAATAAACATCTAGAAAAACACAAGTTTGCTTTTTCTCTTGACTGCAGTTACACAACATGGAAATTCACACTCAATTTCAACATCTAATGATGTCAAATGCTGACTTTTTATCTCACAAGAATATCCAAACAACTGATCAATGATGAAATGAGAAACTGATAATGGCAACTGAAAATTAATACAAACATATTACAACCCAAAGAAACAATGAGCATCCAGACTGACTAAAGGAACTTAGTATAGCTAGAAGTTTCCATTAGCATCACTTTTCACATATCTGCTGTGATACAATGGTTATGAATTATGGAATAAAACAGACTGGCTATAAAATATTAATGGTTCACTTAACCCTTTAAAGCCCAATGATAACTGTATGTTCCACTTGCTTCAATAATTAATAACACTTCATTTTGTATTTATGGGTTTCATATGATTCTAACTATAAACAGGGATTATTTCCTTGGACAACATTAACAAACTAATATTTGTAATAAAATGTACATAATATTCAGATGAGCTTCAGATTCAAAGGAATTAAGAAATTCTAGAGGAAGATAAGGAAATAACTTCAAAGCTCTGTTCATCCAGCCCTGATTGTAACTTGCCCAAGATGTGAAGATCGTAACTTTTTTGTGAACCAATAGGACTGTACAACATAAAAATGTGAAATATGTGATCCACTAGTGCATATTTTATCAGGCATGCCAGCCATTCCATCATCCCTTCACAAAGTTTAGCTGTATATTGTAATATTTATTTTTAATTCTATTATCCATATCTACATATAAGAGTGTACTAGCTTTCATAATAAAATTAGCTTTAAAAGTATCGAATTCACACATTTTCACCGTGTCATCTAAATAAACACCATAAAGATCATAACCTTGTCAAACTCCTTGCATAGTTAAATGAATTCTGCTTCCTAAGGAACATGGAATATAAAGCATACTTTTTTAAAAAAATTGAAAACTTGTTAATAAGGTAACAGCAAAGTTGTCCCTGGTATTCAATTAAGCAAGCCATATAGACATATGAAACATGGAGGTATAGCTCCACACATTCTTAACCTCAACATAAGACAAAGATAAGAGGGTAGCTTCACACACAGGCCAATTTAACCCTGGTACCCAGCTGGAAGGAGGCTGGGTGTGGGTAGCAGAGCTGTTGAGGATTTTATGGCAAAAAGAAAAATTCTGCCCTGTTGGGAACAAAACCCCAGTCATCCAATAACCTAATCACTATACTCATTTAATTATTAACAGCTAATAAATATAATCCACAATGTTTCTCAACCAACACCTATTATTATTGGGCATGAACACATGCCACTTAAGTCATGTTGTATATATCTTAAACAGAAATTAGTCATGTATTAATAGTTAGTAGCGCCTTATTATGTAACTTCCTCCAGCACTGCAGTCACATACATTTATTAAAATCAACCATTACTACTTACAGCACTGGATCTGCATTTGGCCCGTGTCCATTCATTCCAATTCACTGATCATGACAATCTGGTGAACAGAGACAACTGAAACAGACCTCCATTACAGTAACCAATAAAGTGCAGAAGTAAATAAATCACAGTACCAAGGGAATGAGGAATATGACTGTTTCCTGTTAGATAAATTTTCTATACAGACACAATATCAAAGTCTGACCCTAGATTAAATCAGTTGGCAGGAGGCCAAAATGTTCAACCTTAACAAATAAACCATATTTCAAAGTTCATATAACACTACATTCAGAATGCTTATCATGTCTCTACAAGCCTCAAAATAAAATGGAGTGGCTGTACAATTATAAAGGAAGCACTTAAATAGTTACATTAACAATACATTTTTCTGATTTGTTGAAACAGTAAGTATCCAGTAGTTGCATCTTGTAGAAGTCATTTGTCTAATGGTCAAAAAGCCTGATCCAAACACACTATTTCACACATTAAATACATTTATAGAGTATGCAGATAACATTCATTTCAGGCACATGTGGTTTATACACTGTGTGGAGTTCCCCATCTCTCCAGTTTTGAGCTGCAGCCCCCAGAAACTACGATTTATCTGTGGTCACAACTGGACACACCTCTTATGTTTCACTTTCTGTTAATGTAAAATATTTTAAATGTATACATAGCATGTAAGACTTGAGGTTCTCACAGCGGTGAGTATGAAGATTTCCGTCTTCTGGGTTGTTGCGCTGTGTAGTCTGGTTGATGTTAACCAACGTTTCAGAGGTCATACTGCCTCCATAATCAGGGTGATGAAGCATATCTGTACTGCAGCAGAAGTTTTATATTAATTGTAAGCACAATTGAAAATAATTTATCTTTATTATGTACTAATGGATATTCATGCCATTTATGAGTCATTTTGTTTGAAGGTGATCCAAGGTATCATTTCTTTGGTATTAGGATCACAGTATAATATTGATTATACAGCACATCAGAAAAGGGCAGTTTTATTAAACAATGTGTCACTTTCTCTTGGAGTCACCTCTACCGTCATCAACATCATCATAGGCATCTTTGACATACATGATTCAAACACTAGATGAAGCCAATATGCAAAAACTGTTCCAAGGAACACGGGTACTGGAGACATAATTACTTAGATCACCAACTGACATTACACTTTTTTTTTTGTAGTTTAGATGCGTCATGTTTGTGATAAAATTCAGTATATATTTATTTATTATTTCCGTCTATACACAAACTTAATTTTTATAATGTTGTTGTTAAAATTAACATTAAAATTTATTTTATGTTAAACTCAGCCAAATTTTACCACAGTGAAATATAAAACAGCATATTAAGTCAATGGCTGTACTTTTTCCTTCTTTGGAATTCTGATTGTTTGGAAGCAAAACAAAGCAATACCCGTGCTTTATTCTTTTCTTCTTAACAATCACAATAGCTACAGTTCGTTTATATCTAGTATTATTTATTACTGATCACATTTTCGTAGTCTGTGTGAAGAGCCTTAAATTAGGTCAGTGCATACTAGTGCAACCAACAGTCAGGAACAGCCAGCTGGATGGCATGTAAAGTCATGCACAGACTTCTCATATATCATAATATCTAAATTGATTTCCTACACTAAGAAATACAAAAATAAATTCCTTCCACTACAGTGGCAATCCTTTATTATACACAGCATGTATGTATTTATTGATCTCAGAATGTAATAGCTTTTCTTGAGCATGGATACATTTTAACAAATATATCAACTATCTGATACTAAACACTTTCTCAATTTTCAACAGCAAAGTAACTTCATTTATGATCACACACAAATGGCCAAAACAGTAATTATTTCAGTCTTTAGTTGTGAAATAGAGGTCAAATGGGATTTTGTCGGCATTTCTGCCTTTGTTCACCTATACAGTGCATACACAAAAGAATGGTGCAACTGTGACTGGCGACTCATTTTTGGACATGTTGGAAAGCTGGTTGTTACCCCAACTGAATACCAATTATGACGATTACATGTTTTAATATTTTTATCTAACTCATATAATGCATGCAGATTACAAAAACAGGTATGTATGTTATTTTAACTGATAATACCAAAAGTATCATCAAAAGTCTGTACCCATTACTTAACACAAAAATATACAACACTAATTATGTTGCACACTTGTATTATTGGGTCCACGAACAATATTTTCTATAATGCTCGACATATCCATTATCTCGTCATCGAGATCCAAACAGTCATACTCCTCTAAAATTCCTTTCCTTTCCGGTTCCCCAAATGGCAGTTTCTCGTTCACAAGTTCAACAGCTTTCACTGATGAAATCTGGGCACAAACTTCAGAATTCAGAAATGTGTTGCATGGATATGCACCTATGCCTTTGTCTCCATTTAATGCATGTGCAGAATGTGTCTCTCTTTCCAGTTTTATACCACTTTCCAAGTTTGTCTCCATAACTCTTTTTTGGTTCATCTGTTGAACATTATTTTCAGTACCTTGTGCCACTGTATCGCATAGATAATTAAATGTTAACTTTGATTGTTTCTTTTCAATTTTCAGACATGACTGCATATGTATTGCATCCTTATGAGATAAATTCTCCAGGTTTCCTTTTCCATCTTCAGAACTGATATCCAAATTTCCCAAAAAGCTCTGAATTTCGGAGACATCAGATTTACTTGAAGACTTCATACATGTGCACATATGGCTCTGCTGGGTATACTTATTGTGTTCTTCATTCTCCTTGCACTGGCAATTATAAGTTTTCACTGATGCTGTTTTTCTTTTCAGTTTTCTGCCTGTTGTTTTCCCTTAAATGAACATAACATGGAAATCAGTTGATGTTTTAAAGTATTTAGCTAATTTAACTGTACTCTGTCAACAACGAGAAAATTTTTGCTTAAAAACATGCAGTATTCTAGCACCTAATAGCAGATATGTAAATTTTTAAGAAGCTAAGTATAAATAAATCAGCATCTTAATAAAACACCAATATCTTTAATCCTATCCCACCTAAGATAAAAAAGCAGTCATCCACACCACAATGCTAGGTTATTTTATACTGTATTTTCATACTGTAGCATAACTGGCTGGGACATATTATGAGAAGGAATGGATTACTGAGTGATATCACCGAAGGCCAGGTTGAAGGAAAGAGAGGACTAGGAAGAAGATTGATACAGCTAACCGACGACCTTAAACAAGGAAAGAAGATGACGTTCCAGGAATTAAAGCGAGAAGCCGAGAATAGGGACAACTGGAGAGCTCTGTTTGAGCAGAGCAATGGACCTGTCATAAGACAGAACACTTAATAATAATAATAATAGCATGTATCTATTCAATGATCAGATGAGGTAACAGTAAGATAACTGTTGCAAATCTGAAAATCAGCAGCCAAATAAATTTAATCCATTATTTTAACTGTATGCACCTGTGAGCATTTGCCCCAAATGCCTATTTGTAGAAAAATTACGTATAAACACAAGATTTGTTGCTACACTACTCCTTATGAAGAATTTTTTAGCCCTTAACACTGCTTATGCAATTTATGCGTAACTCTATAACCCCTTGCTGGAATTCTGAACTGTCAGGTTTTAACAAGTGTATGTAATATTTTACTACCACACCTCTAAAAATATTGGTACCTGTGTGTAAACCCATTTCATTTCTATTTTCACCTGGATTCTGAACTATTTTATTCATTTACTTATTTATTGTGTATTGAACTGAAAAAATTGGTTCTCGTGTGTCTAGTATATATGAAATAAGAATAGGAAGAAACTGGGGTATCAATCTAGGGTACATATGTAAGGGAGTTCAAAATTTAATGCAATATATGTATTCATACTTAATACTATTCCTTTCTTAGTGTTAAAGAATTTCCAGTAGATGCAAAAAGAATTAGTCTTTACTGTGATACCAATACATTTTTATATCCAAACGAACATAGCTATCAGATAAATGCATGCAGATAAACATACAGTATGCAAACATGAAGGTTGTACATGCTTGAAAACATCCATGAAATCCCTGTGTGATTTACATCTGTTTCACTTTAAATTTCAAGTTCAGCATCTTACAGTAATCTAAACTATATCTCAGCATCAAAGGATGTAACAGTTTAAATCAAACCCGATCCTAAATACTTGGACTGGATGTTCAAGGTAATAAAATGTAAGGATGCACAAATGTAGAAGAACCATAATTTCCATAAATCTCCATTTATGGACAACTTAATTAAAAACTATGTTACAACTATTTTCATACTGCAATAGCACTAGAATATTAAATTACTATTGTGTATGCATATAATTTTAACCATAAAGAAAATCCACATCTTATGTCTTAACTATTAAAAAATTATTGCTTATTTTGTGGTTTTACCTGAATGATAAAGGTTATGCTGCAAAGAATATGCAATTACTACAGCAGAAATGTAACACTACTCACCCTTTCTTGACTTTGCTTCCTCCTCCATATATTTCTCCACCAAGTCTGGGTATGCAGTTCTAAACATTTCTTGGGGCTCAGTGGTAATTCCATGTTGCACCTCGATGTTGCACAAAAGGCCATGATGGTCTTTCCATTCAACTTCGAAACTATGAACACTTTTCAGTACTCGTTTCTTAATAATTTTACATGGCATGAATGGTAATGCAGCTTGGTCTGAGTTCCTGCCGTCATTTCGCAGATTATGTAACTGCCATCTTGTCACCAGTGGAATAAATTTCTCCACGGCATATAACTCTGTCCAGTTAAGAAGCTTAACAGCATAGTTCTGTAAGACCAACTTTAGCAATTATTGAAATAAACTTCAAAAATCCTAAAACAATGAATTTTACTATATTAACATCACTGCATGAATTTTCCTTAGCACCTGAACAGAAACAGTCCTATGAGCCTTAAACAACCTAAAATAAAAACTGTTAAATTTTGTACTGAACATTATATAATGTTCAGTACAAAATTTAATATGATAAAATATTCAGTTTATTATTTCCTCCATGATCCTTGTACACACATGTAATAACATATTCCATATACACAAAATTCAGTATTACAAAAATTTTGACACAATGATGCAGGCATGTCTATTTTAAATTTAATGGTATTAAAATTTTCAATAAGACTACAAAAATGAAATTTGTGAGACACAGAATTCAAATTAATTTTGGATACTAAATTTCTATATTATGTAACATACTTTGTTATAGTATATCACACTACTCTATGCCTGTTCAACAATTTGAGATATTCAGTTTTATTCAACATTGCACAAAAACATGAAAATCTTATTGTACACGAAATAAATTCACCCTGGATATGGAGGCAATAAGTCCCTCTGAAATGTTGACAACCATCTACGAGACTATATGGCGTCATAAGCTAGATGGCCATAATCAATCTTCACAGCTGAAAGAAACTTCATATCTCAAAATGTATTAACAATTTTCACTCACAATGAAGCTGACAATGTCTGGTTGCTTCCATCGTACGTCAAATTTGGGGAGTGGCTGTCTATACAAGAACTCATCTATTATGGCCTGGGATGGGAAGTTCTCATCTTGTAATGCCTTCCTCCTCATTATGAGTTCTGCTATGATACATTTTCTTTCTCCCCTGAAATATATGTAACAAAATCACCTTTTAAGGATTATTTATTTAACCTACATAACAATATTTGTACACACACACACACACAGACTAATTTTGCACAGGGTGTATGTGGGTGCCACAAAAATGGTGCTAAGTGTATATAATTTGACATCACTCAAGAGGAAAAATTTACTTGCAATACAGATCTAAAGAAATTAAATGCAATACAAGCAAAGAAATTCCTGTTTGTCCTATCCTCTGTAAGAAGACAATACTTCACTCACGGATCTTTCTGACTAAGATGATGCATGTCAGTAGTTTTAATACAATCAAATTTTGTGGCACAATCTTTACAGCCTGACTTGGCATGCTTCTGTAGCTTCCCTGTGTGGTTGCACTTGCTGCATGTATTACCCAGAGCTGCATATTCAGTTTCCAAACATTCATAGCGAGGGTCTGTTCGCCACTGCTTCAGTCTGTAAGGAAACATTAAGAAAAACAGGTTAACATATTCACATTTAAAGTGGCACTATTTTGGCCAGAAAATATAACCTCTGTAACAATAAATATAAAAACATTAACTTTCCTCATGCTTTTATCATTTACTCAGATTATACATAATTCAGTTTACTTTAATAAACCTTCACTACCCACCTGTTTAGTATGCATTAAACTCATGTAAATAAACATCTGGTATACCATGTGTATGCTAGTATGTTGTTTCAGAAAGATGTGGAATGATATAATACAAAAAGAATCTAGAACTTTCCAACATTTTAATTTCTTGGTTGGTCCCCAACAAAAAGATGAAATTCACCTGTATGACACTCCTTATGTAGTAAAAAGGTTTTTAACAATCGACTTCAGTCCACATAAAACATTCTGTATTCTTAAGAGATCAACCCTTGTGTAAAAACCTGATACACAAACTGGGAATTTGAACTTCCTCAAAATCAAAATGAAGAAACTGACAAACAATGGAAATAAGATCTGCCACATATAATACGAGGCACGTCCCAAAAGTAAGTTTCCCACTCGTCCCACAGCTAGCAAACCTTATATTGAGCGAAGCGACTGTGCGTACGTGATAGAGCAATGACGTAGCATGGCGCATGCACTAACGGTACTTCCCGCGTTCTCACAGTAGCATCGTTGCAGCTGTTGAAGATGGAGGTTCTTATTCCAGCTACCGCCGACTGTGAAGTGCGGTCAGTGATAACGCTAGGCCGCACACAGCTCGACGGACAGCAAGTCTCCTGCAGGAGTTCAGCTGGGAGGTGTTTAATCATTCACCCTACAGCCCGGACCTCGCTCCCAGTGATTTCCATCGTTTCCTACACCTCAAGAAATTCCTGTCCGGTCAGCGTCAGCGTTTTGAGAATGACAGAGAGGCGGAGATGGTTGTCACACAGTGGTTCCAATCCCAGGCGGCAGACTTCTACGACACAGGTATTCAAAAGTTGGTCCCACGGTATGACAAATGTCTCAATTCCGGTGGCAAATATGTTGAAAAATAGCTGGACACTTGCTGTATCTGTTGCAATAAATATTTCCATGAAATTGTGTTTTGTTTCTGTAAACGGCCCCAGGGAAACTTACTTTAAGGACGAGCCTCGTATAAACAAGGAAATTTTTTTTTTGTCAGGGCAAATACAACACACACAAACACACAAAATCAGGTATAGGTGTACTGAAATAGTTACACATCCTGACATAACATCAAGAAACAATTTAGTACCTAGGCAAAATTTCATCATCTTTCAGATGTTCAAGGAAATTCAATGCAGCCTCCTTGCCTACTCCCAGGACACCTTTATCATTGTAATCACATCCACAAAGCAGGGACAGCGCGATAAGTTTCTGTCGACTGAGAGCTAGCTTCTTTTCAATGACAATCATCTTGTACTCTTCTACACTGTAACTAGTAGACCCCTGACGACCAATGGTGAAGTTACGGTACACTGTCTGAGCTCCGTACAAGAAGCAATCACCATCTTGTGTGATGCATCCATGAACCAGCTACAAAATTAAAACATATTAAGATATCTCTATAACATTAATGCAACACATCACCTGACACAACTGCTTGACATTCTGAAACTGAATTTAATTATGTTCCGAGTACAGCAACAAAATTTTATGTCGATTTCATGTTAATTCCAACACATTTGTTCTTCCTTAATTTTCCTGTAATTGTCCCACTGCAAACAGATTTTCTACAAATAAATACAGAATCTGGGGTCCAGAACAGTTATGGTTTCTTCACAAAAAAGTTTTAATGTTAGGCTTATAGCCCCACCTACCCTATTGGCATTTTCATCGCCCTGATGACGGAGGCAGTATGACCTCTGAAACGTTGGTAAGCATCGACCAGACCACACAGCGCAACAACCCAGAAGACAGAAAACTTCATACTCACCGCTGTGAAAACCTCAAATCTTAAATACAGTATTAATGACAAACATATAAGAAAAAATCCCAGCTTACTCCAGATTCATTTAACTGTGCACAAAGGGCCTCAGCTTCACCAAAACTTTGAACACAGGATACTCCCATGATTGCTAGTAAAGCTTCACACTGAAAAGAAGTCAAAATAAAAACTGAGTCAACAATAATGCAAACTGTTCTAAAAAATCTCCTTGTATATTTCCTTACTAAAACTTTTATTTAATTGCTACATCTTTCCCAGTTGTACATAAGAAAGGAACTATGATGTTGGTTTATTCTAACTATAGTTAGGAACTAGTGCTGAACTGTTACAAAAGAAAGATACTGTCAATCAATTTTCTTTACTGGTTTTCAATCAGTGGAGCCTAAACAGACTCTTAGTGCCTACTGCATCTCTAAAATAGATCACCTCAATATGACATCATGAATTAAAGAGTGACACATCATTTTCATTAGTTTTGCACACTCCACATATTACCACAGCATACACAAAAGGAAATTCAATTAAGTTAGGCCAGGTTCTTTAACCTCTCACAGGGAAGCTTGGTATTTACTAATAGTTGCAAAGAATACTAAAGCAAAAGCCATCTTATGTTACATCAGTATTTTTATGACCACTCTGCAGTGTATCTCAAAACACCTATACAAAATAATTAGAAGTAGTTAGTATTTACAGCACGTTGTATGTCTTGTAACATGGCCTACAAGCAGAAAACTCCCAACGTGATTTACAGTTTAGTGATCATAATGCCTTACAGATTTATGCTACAATGGACAGAAGGGGCTAAAAAAGTGATCACATTTCCTCAGTTTTATAAACTACCTTAATAATTGTATGGCTAAACAAAAGGAAACTATAGAATTGATTTGCACAGGCATGCACATAAGCACACATACGCAAGAAAACTCCCATATGTATGTGTGTGTACATGTATGCATACACATATATGATATCATAAGCGGTACACATATTCAAGTTTCTCATGTAACCATTTTCCATTTCTCTTACACAGACTAACTAAAGTGGTTGGACACAACACAAGACTGAAAAGAATATTAGAGCTCACTGTTAGTCATCACAAATTCAACATATACACCCAATTATTTTTATATTTATATGTATTTTCCTTCACACATTTCTAATACATGTAACTAGGATACACTGATTCATGGAGAAAGAGCCAGAAGACTTCCACTTCAACCTTCTAGAATATTAAAAATGCCACTGAAAGTATTGTATAGTATCTGCTTGTCAGCTCCTTAAAACACACTACTAATATTAATTTTCAACACAAGTACTCCTGAAATGATATCACAAGGACAAGCAGAAAAAGTTACTACAAATACACAGATTAGCTTCACCAAATGCCTCTGATATAGAAATAAATTGATATGCCCTTCTGGCACAATACCCTCAGTGGTCATATAAACAAAGGAAAATTAATGCAGAAACTATACTATGTTCATTTTGAGGTACTACGTACGAAATATGTAAATTAAAAAGGGACAAGTCAGAATGACCAGAATTACAAATTCTTTGTTGAAAAAATAATAAGGTAAAATCTTAACTGCGAAATCGTGGGGAAAAAAGGCAAAAAAGTATCATAATTAGACGCATGCATCCTCTCCATATAACTGCATTGGCCAACTTCACATTTGACAGTCACATGACTGGCACCATGAAATATATACAAATAAAGAAAATTATTGAAAACATATTAAAAAAAAATTGTCTCACAGACCAAATGTCATGCTCAAGTGGTTAAGCACTCCTGCTTTGTATTTAGGATGTCCCAAGTTCAATAACTGGTAAAGACTGTCCACACTAACTAAAAATATTGTGATTATTCTCAGATCCTCTGGGAAAATGCTGGGATAGTGCCTTAAATTAGGCCACAACCACATAATTTCCAATTCATTATTCATTCTACAAGTTAACATTATATAATCTGTTCCTCTGACAGCTTATTAAATCTACCACAAATAAAATTCAGCAAACATCACACAGATGGGGCATACATTCAGCTATACTTGGGCTATAAACAAACCTGTTTCAATATGGAGTTTAATCGGGAGCGGCTTCCTTTGTTTCTTTCCAGCCTTGTGCATTGAGACACTTTAGCACTCTCTTCATCAGAAGAGCTGCTCTGTTTCTTGTTCTTTGTCCTCTGTTGGACCCTTTGTGACATGGTGTCATATTTCAGAGTGGGGGCTCTGCCTTCCAATACAAACACAGGTTTCACACCCAACAGCAACAGACAGGAAGTACGGAAGAAGAGGTTCCTAAAAATAGCATTTCTGTCTGAGAAGAAAACTGCTCAGTTATCTTATGTCCAGCAACTCCTAATTTTAACACCACATTAACTGCATGTTATCTTGCACAAAATATAATGGACTGTATTAAACATGATAACTCATGCATCTCAAATGATGGATGATAATAACTTTAATGAAACCAATGAAAATATAGCTCTTCAACATAAATTGTTACATATGCTTGTATTTCCTTCCTTTTCAGTGACAACTGGTTACATCTTCTAGTATTTAGTTATGTTGGGCTTATCATACTTTAATATCGTACTGTAATGAACATAGTAGCATTCTGCTTACCTTAAGTACATTCTAGGTTGCTGAGTGTTCAGAACATTTTGACTATCGCACACCCAACAACTAAGATCTATTGCTAAAACTTTATCATGAAGCTCCCATAAAGATTTACGTTCGCATACTGGTGCCAAAATTTGCCACAAATTTTTAACACCCATGACACCATACAGGATTTATATTAAGAAATACATGTACCAAAGCAACTAAATCATAAATTGTTTATCGAGTTAAAATAAAGATCTGGCCTGCGAAAAGTGTTCTACTTGCTTACAAACATTGTACAGTAAAAATTGTAACATTTGCATTTATTTCAAACTCTCAGTATTGTGTAGCCAACACTTCAGTAGTAATTCATGAGACCTTAACACTGTCTTAAACTGGTAATGAGAGATCCAAATATGCGGTTTATAATCACAGATCTTCTAATATTAACGATCACATTTTTTTTGTTTACCCATTTAGTGCTACAACGAAATTCAAGCATTGTACCGGAAAGGATACGCTTTCCATTAATCCTAATCTACAGATGCTCAGAGTGATATTGTAGAGGTCTCTGTATATCATTTAAAATACAGTTGTCAGCGGGTGCCAGAGTTCGTGTCGAGGTCAGAGAAATTGTTGTGGAAAAGGATACATTGAGTCAGGTTTCCCTGGGTCCTTCGGTTTTCAGCAGTCAGCTTAGCATTATTCAATTCAATTCATTTATTAAAGTGCTTGACTACAGCCAATAACAGCCAAGCACTAACAATACAAACCTTACAATACAAAAGCAAACAAACAATGAACTGAATATATAAATGTACAATATTAATTTATTGCAAAATAATTAATAAGTAAATGAGCTAATAATAATAATAAATATGCAGGAAAGCTGGGGTAAAGCTAGAAAAGAAGCACTGGTATGAACACATCCTGAAGACAGTGGAGACAAGTCAACAGGGCCAAATAACTATTTTATGGAACCAACAATTCAGAACAGATAGAACCATCCCAAATAATAAACCAGACATTATAATCCAGAACAAAAACGACTACGTAACCGCTGTAGATAGCACAGCGTTGGAAAATAAAAACGAAAAATAGCCATGTTGGAATGAGATGATAGGAACTTTACCCATTTAGCGGATTTTCTTATCTTTGTTGGCAACCCTGTCTGTCTACCTACAGCAAATCAGCTGATCGAGTTACGGAGTGTCAACAATCTCCAATTTTTTTGTAAGTGGTTACTTAAATTCCTGTGGAGAAATATCGCTTTCAAATTACGGAGATTTTATCTGACTTTTGGCCCCTTATTTTGTTACAATAAATCTCTAATGGAAAGAAGCATTATCAAGTGCTTGGATAATATGTAAGTACATGCACTGAAATCTAAGGTGATAACTTAATTAATACGTTGAGCCCCATGTAATGTTTAAATCTAGGAGGTAAATTATACTAAGTCTTACCTCAAGTATTATAAACATTTGTTAAGATTATAGTTGTTTTACATAATTACCCTACTATGTAGGACTCTTTGCTGATTTTGTTTGTACAGTATCCATGAATTTGCTCAAGATGGTAAAACATGTTTCAGATCCGAAGTTGCCAGTGTCAGGGGATGTCTTTTGGCTGATGAACAAGGATTATGTTTAGGGGGTAGGTACATAATAGTGAATGAAGTTGCCTTGTTTCTGAAGTTTATTCCCGCGAGCCAGATCTATAATACCCACTTAACCAGTGTATCAGTCATCTTACTCTGTGGCAGGTGGCTGTAAGTGTTTCAACTGCAAAAGTTTATTGCTGTGAATGAAGTGGTTATGATGAGCATGAGTTGTTGCTAGTAAGGATTTGAAAGGAGTCATTTGTGACCTGTTTCAATTTATTGTGCATACCCCAGCATGTCTTTTGGTATAATGAATGTTGTTCTAAATATGTACTTCAGTTAATCATATTTGTTTATAGGTAAAACAGGTTTCTAGACTTTATTAGGTCGAGGCTAATAAGCCACCTTCACCCATGGGGAGAGAGTGTATCAAACATTGTATGGACCAGGTGGTCCCCAGAACTAGTCTGAGTGAGATGATGAGAAATATAATGCCTCTGCTGAGAAACTATTCCCAGTTATATGTTCCACTTACTGAGCTATCTTGACTCATGATTGATGTAACCTTAATGTTTCAGCCATCAGAAACTATAATTTGGGGTTTGTGATTTCAGTAAGAGGAGGGATTTCACCACAAAGTTCTGGAGTGATTACAGCACTTTCACAACAAGCTGGATTGCTGGAACCTCACAGTACTAAACATCCTGTGGTAATCCTTGAAAATGACTTTAGGTACAATTTTTAATTTCACTTGTCAACTGACAAATTCATAAATTCAGTATATGTACATAACATGTAAGATAGTATCTGAAATAGTGTCAGTAAATTAACAAGTTGAGGAGTTGAGCCAGCTCAGTTCACTTAACTTACATAAATAAATTAGACTGGGATGTGTAGATTGAACATTATAGCATCTGTCAAAAGTATAAAAATATTACTCATTACATGCACTAAATCAGCAGACACATGCTTACAATTTTTAACCTACTTCAGATTTCAATGTGCACAAATGGTTAGTTTCTGTTACCCTCAGGATGGTTTCTGATGACCTTTCTTGGCATGTGTCAACCATGGGCATGTCTAAAATTCATTTTTGGGGTTGGAGCACCTATAAGCCAAATTGTATTACAGCAATGATAGGATGACTACAAAGATGGTCAGCAGAGGGGGGATGGTAGGGGACTTTCCCAGAGGTTTAGCTTTGGCAGAGATTCACCACAATTTTATAGCACAGAGTACACATCAGTTTACTTGTGTAATAGTTCAGGAATTATCACATACCTCATTATGAACTGTTTTATTTAAACCCACAGATATATATTATAAGAGATAAATACACTTTACATGATCTTTCAGATACTGAAATTGTTTTAATTTTGTACTGTTTTTAGGCAGTGCTATATTCATGGGAATGGAAAAGTTGTTACTGCTATTCAAAAGACTGCAGCCTCTTGAAGCTGGTATAGAGAATTATGAGGAGCTTTTATGAATTGCAACTGCATCAACTTAATTATTATTGTCATTATGTTTATATAAAGTAAATAAATTGATTTTTTATGATTGATTTATAATTATGCTGTTATGTAATGTTACAATAATCTAATAATGAAATGAATGGCTTTATAGTTTTGTAACAGTGCTTTGTTTATTATTATGGTAATACAGTGAAACCTCGATGCATCGTTTTCGGCGGGGGTGGGAAATAAAAACGATGAATGCGGGAAAACGATAGATGCGGGAAAGCATTAAAAATTTTAAAAAAAAACAATGTTTCTCTTTCAAAGTTACTTCTTTTTACCAAAAAAGTCTTTAATGGACAACTGGTTTGTCGAAACTTTACGTTTTAGGCCAAACAGAGCCCTTTCCACGTTCAAAATGCTTTCTTCGTCACGTTCACTAATATTATGCGCATAAAAGAACGACTTCACTTTTGCCAATGCAGCGTGTGCTTCGGCAAAACTCGGCAAAGTTCGGGCTCGCATTCGTCGTTTCTCCCTCTTCCTCACCGCTCCCTCAACCTTCGCGGACTATAACAGGAAAAATGGAAGTACTATTACTGCCGAACTCAACGAAACGTAGCTGTAGAAGACACGATATGAACCAGAAGAATGAAAAAGTTTCGCTCGCCTTTCCTTTGTACTTATAATAAAAGCATTTGTGAAGAAATTCACACTGCACATGCCATCTGGCATCGCTGGAACGAAATATGAGTGCACCATAATTAAAATCGTAAAATTTCTGACAATGAGCACCGCCATTCACTCCAACTATCACCCCTGCACCGCTGACCCTCATTCCAAAAGAATGTGCTGGTTGGGCGACATAACAGGTTACCGCTACTGTGTATTCCAAAAACATTATGCGTCTTTCGGTATTAATTTATCTCAAAACTCAGCATTTTAAATTCTCAGAAACGATCATTGCGGGAAAATTGTGGGCCGGGACTAAGATTTTTGAACGATCGATGCGATAAAACGATAGTTCGAGGAACGATAGAAGCGGGAAAATGTAACATTATTTTATATGGGATGTATTCGGGACCGAACAAAACGGACGATGCATCCGGGAAAACGATAGTTCCGGGAACGATGGATAGAGGTTTCACTGTACATGAATCCTATTTTCCTTGATTGTAGTTTTCCTGTACAACTAAAATATTTATCCACATAAGTCATAAGAAATTCTGTTACTGAAAATAAATATTAATTTTAGAAGACTACTCAAAACATGTAGTTTGTTTAGTATAATCAGTTTTGCTTCTTAGTGGTGTATCTGTTCACATGTGATAAAATTAGGTATGAATTTTGCAACAAATATTCTGTCACATTTAGTCCTGCTGGCCATCCAAGAATAATTCTATTCAGAACTGAAAAGTGAAAAAGCTTGTTTCAGTCTAAAAGACAATGGACTAGTGGCAGACTTTGGTGAATATGGTAATGAACCTTCAAGCTCCACGAAAATATTGAGAATTTCTTGACCATCTGAGCAAGAAGGACCCTGCTACGTAGTTACTTAGCTTAGCCTGTCAAATATTAATCACTTCCATAACCTTTCTTCTATACTGAGAAACAGAAACCTTAGGCAACAGAAGACATCATTACCCCATATGTGCTGATATCCCATATTTTTAAAATATAAGTCCACAGGAAGAAGATTAGGCAGAATTTTTAAAGGACAGGATTCTCAGATAACCTACATTAAGCAGAAACATCTCAGGAAGAAGAAGATAAGGATTCTGTTTTGCAACACAACTAATTAATGGTATGCAGAACTCAAAATGTAACAGCATAAGTGTTTTCTAGTGAATACTAATTAACTCCCTGGTAGCAGAAACCACAGGTCCCACACCAACACCAAAGCCTGCCACCAGAAATGATCCTGTGTCAACTCCATCCATTTACCATCCTCACAGCCCACCTCCCTAAGATCCATCTCGATATTATCCTCCCATCACTTTTTTGGCCTGCCCAGTGGTGGTTTTCCAAAACAATTTCCTGCCAAACTTCTGTATGCACCCCTTGTATCCCCCCCAACCCCATGTGTGCTACAAGTCCAGCCCATTACAGCCTCCTAGATTTCACCATCCTCACTATGCTATGTGACCTGTACAATTCACGCAGCTCCTCATTATGTAATATTTTAAATTCCCCACTTATTTCGTCCTTCTTGGGTCCAAATAACTTTCTAGGCACCTTGTTTTCAAACACTTGTAATCTATGTTCTTCCTTCAAGGTAAGAGACCATGTTTCTTGGTCAAACAAGACAACGAGCAAAATTATTGTTGTATATATCTTAATTTTTATTGTTGTTCTAATATATACTGCAGACTAAAAATTAATGTCATTCATATTCTTATTAGACAGCTTATCTGTAAAAGGTGACATAAGCAGCCATACTGACATACTGTTTGTGACTTTAAAAAAGCAAAGGTTCTGAGCAATAAGTGAGGAAAGGTATGAGTTCGGTAAATTTTTAAAATCTATCCATTCACAAATGCCACAATTTCTAATACAAAACAACCGAGTGTGAGTTAGTGTCCTTGCAGACCACACTTTAAAGCCGTAAGTTCTAACATTTTTAATAGTATCTGCCAAACATTTTATAATGAAGGTAGGAGACACTTTAGTAACTGATTCATGCAAAACCTTGACTTGCATATTTGTTTAAGCTGTAAAACAAACACTGTATTGAGGGAGTGATCAGGTAGTCCTAATTTCAACATAAGCCCATCATTTCAGTGAACCAACATCAAATTCCAAAGCAAAGGCAAACTCTTAAGTATGCCTGCCTTGAATGTCAACGTATTTCAACCAGGATTACAACTATAGGTATCACATAAAAACACCTATCACCAGGGATTGAAAAACTGTGCCAAATTAAAAATAAATTCACTATCCAATACCTTTTAGAAAAGTTTCATTTGTGACTGTAAACAGACTCTTAACACTTCTCTAAACAAATTATTTAAAGCCTGTATTAATTTATGACAGGATTTTTAGGACTAGAATAGTTTTTTCATCATTAGTAACTTTTCCATAACCCTACTGAACGTCTCAATGCAGTTGTTTTTCTAACATATTTGTAGCCCCAATGATGACCAGGATATGAAGGAATGATACTAGAACAGAGCTATTCAAAGATGTTCTATTACTGCTTCAGTTCAAACCTGAAATGAAGAACAGAATAAGAAGGTAACAGAACATGTGCTACCTAGTATTAGAATAATGGAAAGATGTTATGATGAAATTCTGTATGGATACCCAAATGTATACATTAGGGTAAACAACTAATGAATGCCAGAATTAAAAAATTACTTTCACTACTGAAACAGTTAAACTTGAAGCATTTCATCTGGAAGAAATTAATTAAAAGCTACATTAAACCAACAATATAACTAGATACAAAAGCCAATGAATACCATTATAAAACTGATTAAACCAACCTCAGAAGTCAATGAACATTCTTAAACTTGCAAAAACCTTGAAGCATCTGCAGCCACATCAATACAACATTCCACACATACGAGGAATACTCACAAAATATAACAATTCATAAGTGCAGCTACATCAAGGCTCCATTCCACATATACAATGGAGAACAAGGCAATCGAAGAGTTAGTAATTAAAAATTGTCATGATTAAGTACATTGTAAGTAGGAGTAATTTACAACAAAATTAAAACGATGCATCATTAATTCTAGATGTAGAGTGGATCAAAGAGGTTTGAAGCCATACTGGCATTGCAATATGTGCACTGGACGAAGTAGTCAAGGAATACAGAAATATGATGTAGCATGCATAAAGGGGTTGTATAATGTACAATACCATTTCAATTAATTTTAAAGGGAGTTTAATGTTTTACGCAACTGATTCAATCTTTCTCAACAATGACTATTTTACTCATTTATCTTAATTCATTTATTATGTATTTTTGAACCAAATATGTAAATGTTGTACCACTGATAATGGCCCTATAGAGCTGAAACAAGCCTGATTATGTAAATACAAGCAAACAGTAAGTTAAAGTAGTTGGCTCTTATAATATTTGTATGTATTACTGCACAGTATGCAAGGTTTTAAGATTAGATGGAATACTTGAATATTCTGATGTCAGAATATGTCAGTGTTTAGTTAAGGTTCACTTAGCTTAGTACTACTGGATGAATGAAACAAATGATTACCTTTCTACTCTTGCTTCAGGGCCTGTGACTTGGTTGCCCATTTCTGTATTGCCAAGCTGACCAGTTCACGTTCTTCATATGCCCAAGAAATTGTAACAGATACAAAACAAATGACACCAACTCCCAGGTGAAGTAACTTAAACCACTCAAAGAACAGTGCCTGCAAATTAAAACAATTGTGGAGTGGTTTTGAAAATGAAACAAATTTATTCCTATATATTTCGTGCTTCACCTAAATATATATCTTACCATATCACGATGTTAATTAAAGTAGTAATATATGGTAATCTGTTAGTGAACTGTCTGTGGTTGAAATCATAAACCATGCGAGTTTTTATAAAACGTTTTGACCTTAATTACCAATATCACTACCTTTACTACATTGCTTCCAGCATTTTTAGTGCACAATAAACAAGTATATAAAAGCATTCAGTATTGAACAGGACACAACATTTAAAAATCTAGCTTACATTTAAGCACAAAAAATTTCTTATTCCCCCACCCCAAAGATGTTTCCAGTGTAAGGAATTTGTGACAACCAAGCCCATCCATAAACCTCTATATTCTCACAACTCTCAAAACCACTTCAGTTCAGTTCTCAAAATTAACAATTCAATGACCACTAAGAAGAGTTATTATTTAAAGAACAGCTCACATCTTAGAAGAGTGAGCGGTGATATATACCATCCAAATCCCAAATGCCATGAAATCTTCACAGAACAGTGTTCAAGGAATCTGGTGGTACCAAATTATGGAAAAACAATTCTGAGGAATATTTCCGAGACTATAATAACCTACAGATACCAAGGGTAATTGGTACTTACCTGTGATATCTGGGTGATCATAAATACTGATACTAATGTGATCAGAAAATATGGGCCAGGGATGAGCCCTCTGAGCGGCTTAAACTCTGTGTTAAGATACTGGATTTGAATAAACTGAATGCTGAAAATTCAAATATAAAATTATAACTTGCTTGCAGGTATAGAGAATTGTGCTGGTAGTATGAATAAATTAAATCCATTATGGAAAAAATAGCTGTCTCTGATTTATCATCTTAATCTTTCTTCTTTGCTATTGAGACTACTCTACTATATAAAATGGAATGTAAAGTAGGGGAAACAAAATGTACCTTACCTATGTCCAATCCTAGCTGCCATGTTACAGCAATTGGCAACAATAAAACCAACACCACCAAAAGCTTTTGTCAGTAACCAGGAAACTACAAGAAATGATACTGACAGTATTGCCATTAAGTAGTTATACCTGCAAATATCAACACAATGATTTACATTGGAATCTAACTATAACATTGTTTATACAGTGAGACTGCATAACAATGAGATTCTACCAAAATAGCAAGGCAATATTCTTGAATCCAAGAAAGATCCATGTTATACCAGAATTCTCTGGACAATTCAGAGTGTGTGGTCCCAAAGTACTATTACACAGATCTACTCTCCCTCAGAATATATGTGTGCTAGTTTTTGCACCACTTTAGACAACTGATATCTCAAATGTCTTTTATCTTACAATCAAAACTTTACTCCATTACCTAGTACCTACAACATTGCTATACCTTGTATTGCTGTATTAAGACATAGCAAAATTTTCTATACATATACTTCTTACTTGCCAGATACTGCAACTGCAGTGACATGTCCTGAAATAAGTGAAATTTGTCACTTCATAACTAATAAACATACATATACTGACTTCAGCTCTTATCAATGGATTGTATGTTTACATCAAGAAAATAAAAATATGAACAAAGAAATTGAAATATTCAGACATTTTTATGTAATGAATATTACAGCACATGACAGCTCTATCTTGCATGCATGATTAAAATTTACTTACAGGGAACACATTTATCAACATGTTTCAGGAACTACTACTGCTTAAAATATATTGCTAGTACATAAATTTTGTATACTGTTCTTCAGCATAACAAATTTACATTTTTGTAAAGGGTGATACAGCAACTCACTTATCAAGCTGAGCAGCGTTCATAGTTGCAAAAGCATAGCACTCTGTAATTCCATTAATAGCCAGTAAGAGGACAGCTAGGCAATGTGTCCTCATTAGTGTAGGGCCAGGACCCATGATGAGACTTTCACCACCATAGAGGTACAGCAGGAAACACGAATATGACTGGCCAAATACCAGTATCACCAGTCCAATACAAGTTATGCAGCGAAGTAATTGGTACAGCACATTGGCAGCCTCTGCCATGTGTTTCTGTGAAAGGAACTGAATGTGTCAACCATATTTTCTATGTAAGATTTGAGGTTTTCACAGTGGTGAGTATGAAGATTTCTATCTTCTGGGTTGTTGCGCTGTGTAGACTGGTTGATGTTAACCAACGTTTCAGAGGTCATACTGCCTCCGTCATCAGGGCGATGAATATTCAACGTTGGTTAACATCGACCAGTCTACACAGCGCAACCCAGATGACAGAAATCTTCACATTTTCTATCTACAATTTTAGAAGGAAAATTCCTATATTTCAAGCTTTTACTTTTGCTGAAGACTTAGTGAAGCAATTATTAATGCCAGGATGGCAAAGGATGATAAATACAACAGACTTTTCAATAACTACCCTAGCATTCTGATAGAGGCTGAAATAAAGCAAGAAAACCTCAGACAAATAACTTCATCCTAGGATTTGATCAGATTATATGAGCACATAACAGATAAACAGTTGGGTGAGCCATGATCAGGGACATAATATTATAGAAGTGGAAATACTTGGAATTCAGTCTTGAATGAGTATTACCATAAATGAAAAAACAACAAACACACAACAGAATCCATACTTCTGACAGTATTTCACTATCAAAAGGAATTAAACATAATGAAAACTCATGCAGAATTACTCATATAGCTTCTGACAATCCCTTGAAGCCAAAAGTCATCTTAATAATATTCAGTACCTGCCCCCCAAAAAACAAAACCTATGTTCAATATAAGAATAAAATGGTTAATACTGCTTCAGGAAATAATCATTGTTTACTCTGAGAATCATATGAAATCCATAAATACACTGTGGGCAAAATGCAGGTGGTACATATAGTTCCCAATGGGCTTTAAAGGGTTAACCTGCAACCGAAAACTGAACTGCTAGTACTACACACTTTCAAGAATCATGGATCCAGAGTTATATTTCTGCAAATGAGCTTTCCTTCAACATTATTGAGAAGCTGACTAGGTACAGTTCATAAATATCAGAATAAATAAAATATCAAGTTTCCTTAATAGGCACGGTAAACAAGACAAAAAATGATGCAGGTAACATCAACAGGGAGAAATAGCTGCACCTGGTTCTGCTCTTGTATTGTTGTATCTCTTGCCACCATCTGTGAGAAATAGAAGTATGCTGATTCCTCTATTGGCCGAAACAGAAAACGGGCTGCTAAAGACCCCAAGTTGTTGACAATGTCATATACACCCTGTTCAGAGAACGTTAGCACGGAGAAGAGTGTCATGATGTACCTCTCACCTTCCGTCAGAACCTGCTTCATGATGCCTTGTTTGAAGAAGCTCCATGTTAGCCTTGAAAGGCCATAGTTGATGCTCAACTGTTGACAGAAAACAAAGTGTGTTGTCATCTAGTTCTTGCTAAGAAAATTCACTGTATATGTAACATCCAATCCTCTGACAGTGTTCTTGCTTTTTCTACTATCCAGTGTCACATCATATAAATTCTCCACCCACCTAAGTAATGGTAACTGTAAAGACAAATAAATTAAGTAAAAACTCACAACATGAATTATAAAAATATATCATTTTCTAAAGTTTGACCAACACAAAAAGCTGCTAAATTCCTAATCCTGAAATTCTCTCTTACTTACATACATACATACTGAAGAAGTGCCTACATGAAAATTAATTTATCATACACCAAAGGAAAATTCATACTACATCAAAAGTCATCAGCAAAGCAAACTTCTAAAACACTTATTACATAATTCAAGGATAGGGGTTAAAAACTCAGAAATGTGAAGAAAAACTACAAGCATTATTTAAGATATCCAACATAAGGATAAGGCACTACTAGGACTGAAAAATTTATAGCGTTCATGCACTGTGAAATTTTCAAATTGTTTACATATATTCATGCTTATAAAATTGCAATAGTACAATAAAATCATGTCATGCCTTATCAGACTTAAAACTGTTTTTACAGTAAATAAGTTCATATTTAGATATTTGTAACAATGTGTCACACCTGATCTTCTATTTTTGCAGGAAGGAAATCCATTAAAGATTCAAATGGGAACTCATCCTCAATCTCTGCAATGGAGTCTCTACGAACAAACCTCAGATTCACTGGGGGCTTTCCATTTGAATCAATCATCTTTTGTGCAGCACGTTTCTTCATTAGTTTGGTAATGTAGTAATGGAAATACACATAATGTCCCACTGTGTACACACATGCTGCCAATACCTGTGTCAAAACACTGCATGTATATAACCCTCACTCTGAGAACACATCACACAGTTATTTAATATATGAAGTGAAGAACCCATGTCTTAATCTGACATAGCTGGGATAGAACAGTTAAAATATTTGGAAATTTAGTATGCATGAGGGAAGCAAGCAGTATCCAAAATTTTGATTGGGAAACATCATGGAAAGGGTCACTTAGGAAATAAAGGCTTAGACAGAAGGATAATATAAAATGGAGTCAGGGATACAAACAGGCTGTGGCAATGTGTACTGGAATAAGATGGATCAGAACACAGTTCTAACATACCTTCGTCACAACATTAAATTTAATTAAAGTTTAATAAGAGCAAATGTTCATTTAGTGTGTACTTTTAAACATAAATCTATCAATGTAAATTATCCTATGCTACATCACATGTAACGAAACTCAGTAATAAGAAAAGAAAGCAGAAACAACTTATGTACTATGTTAATTTCATATATCTGGGCACGTATATGAAGAAATTACAACTATAACACAATACACAACTCACAAGAGACTACACTAAAGCAAAAGCATTAAATAAGAGACCCCAAATGTCAAACATAAATTTCATAATAATGTAATAACAAATGCAGAGTCACTTGAAATTAATTTATTCATACTGAAAATGCCATGCCAAGCATGGCCACAATTCTTCTCAATAATGTGATTAGTGATGTAGCTGCTATACTTGTTTCTCTTACCTGGGCAACAGAGAATGCTACAACTGCTTGGTGTGGTTGATAAATGATGAGTGGAGTAAATGTTGCCGTACGAACAAATATATGGATTGTATCTAAAACCACCTGAAAGAATATTACAAAATTATCAACAAAAGAGGAAAATTCTAGGATGAAAGAATTCAGTACCTTACATATATAAGTGACATGTTTCTTCATAAATTATAAGTTAAAAACAAATTATTTACTCAGCTGGTCGAAAATTTCTTGCTTCTGTATAACCCAAAGATTTATCAATGAGTTCACTTGCAGTAATAATTTAACCTATCCTGGCATAGCTTAATTCTGTTCACAACTTCAATAAGATACAATTTAATATTATCATTACATCAACATCTATGTTTCTGAACTAATCTCTTTCCCTGAAGTTTCAGAAGTTTTGCATGCATTTATATTTTTTTATATACACATGCGACATGTCCCACCAATTTTATCCCTAGATTATCACCCAAATATTAGAACAGAAGTGCAAATTATGTGTGAAGCTTCCCATATACTATATGGTGGCACTGTATAACGTTGCCACTGGAACACCAACTACTCAAACAAAGACAGGCGTCGTTCAGAGAGCACAAAATACAAACTGTGACATTGCCCTGGCTAATAATTTTTTGCAAACTTCAGGTGGATGTTCTTATGTTTACGCAGTGATGTAGATTGGCATGCTGGTGTCTGCTTCACACATGAAGGAAGTTAATATATAATACATTACATGCCAGCTACACGAATAAGCATACTGCAAGTGTGTGAAGCTGGCTGGCCAATTAGGGAACATGACAGTAGATATGCAGAAGTGTCCAAAACTCAGCTACCATTGTTCATGCTGGTCAGTATAATGCATATGATGTCATGGGTATGAACTGTATAGTAATTAAATGGACATAATTATACAAATTTTAAATTTCTGCCCATATCTGACCCAACACATCACTGATTACCCTCATCTTCAAACACCAATATGTCTAATATACAATAAAATTATTACCATCTTTCTACTGCACAGAATTTATACATTATTTACAAAACTATATAAAAGCAATGTCATACACAAGCAGACGAAAGGCACTCTAGGTAGTGATTCTGTAACTGGTTCCAAGTTTCACACAAATGACAGGGCAGGTTTCCACTGCAAGATGATTATTTTAGAGTGGTCCAAAAGGATAAAGGCTATGACACTCTGTACAGTCAGATCACCACTGCTATACTCCTATACATATTTAATAACCAATCTGACATTACCTTAAATCTAACAAAGAGGAATGCCTGAGCTACTAGGTACACTGGCTCACAGAACATCTCAATGACACAACTAAGACAAATTGCCCACACTCCAAGTGTGTAGTGCTGTGTGATGTCTGTGCTTGGAGGTGTCAAAACATGCAGCCAAATATAACCAAATATAAAACTGAAGAACTGGCACAATGGCACCCTGTAATTCACACAAAACACAAAATTAACTCCACTGTTACTTTTATTTTGTCTTTTCCATACTGACCCTTTACATCATTTTTAAAATGTGTGTTGATCACGTGCTGTCTTGTACCATACTAACTTCAGATAAGTGGTTGCTGGGTCACATGTTTTATTGCATGTTTTGTTTTCTTTTACTACAGAACTGGCATTAAATAATGCACAAAACACTACAGCTGGCATCAGTAAGAAATGCAATGTGCATATAGAACATAATAGATTTTAAGCTTTCACAGTAATTCATTATTCATGCTGATTCTATTTTTGGGTGCTGGCAATGTACAAAAACTGACCTGTTACTGACGTTACCTCTACCACCAGGACTGAAGCAAAGAATGAAAGAAAGAAGGTGGTTTACATCAGATAGGAAATGGATCAGGTCATGAGAACTGGCCAATCAGAGCAAGGGATAAGGTGGAAAGAGCGAACAGGAAAGAGTTTGGGGGGGGGGGGGGGTGAAAGAATGGTTGGAATAGGAGAGGATTCAAGAAAACCCTGAGAAACATGTGTTACCAACCAACTTCGTAGTTACAGTTTATTGTTAAATTTAACTTTACAAACAGGCTGACAGAACATATTCTCAGTGTTCCCCAGTTTAGATTGCACTAACAACTTAAAAATAATTTTAGGCCCTGTTGTACATTTTCTTATACTCTGGACTCTTGACTTATGCGGTATTGTTCATAACATTTTATTCTAAAGACAAAGTCAAGTTTAATGGTAAATTACAGCTACTAACATGGTCAATTTGTGAAAATTCATACATAAATAATACAAAATGCAGTAAAATGATTTAAGACACTAATAACAGCTTACGTAAGCCAAAGGAGGTTGATGACCTGAGCCCAGTTGTGTTCTGTTGTCTTGCTGAGACAAGCACGTCTAAATGCCTCTCGGCTGAGGAATAATATGGTTGACTCAAGAAGAAGGAGACGAACATTCATCACACCCACCACTGACTGACTGACATGTCGGAGTACAAATGCATTTAGTCCAAATGTCACACATCTAAAAAGAATCTGATAAAAGAACATACCAAAGAATATATAAAATATGTAAAATTAATATAATTCCTGCAAAACAATGTTTTAATCTGTATTTCTATAGCTACTTTAGTAGTGCAAATATATTTGAAACCAAAATGATGCTACAATTCATTTTCTCATATTACTACTAAAGAAAATGTATTTAACCCCCTTACACCATAACATGAAGCCTGTCATAAACATTTCATATAGCCAGCTGCTACATCATGAATCAGAAACACACAGTCTGCTGTCATGAGTTTACACCATATGACAAAAAATAGGGGCAAGGAACGATAGACTTTGATGCAACACTTCACCATCATATTCATACTAAGAACTGAAACAAGATTATCAAATTGTTTCTGGTGTAACTGTAAATTCACTGTGACTCTGAGAAAATACTTATTCTAATACTACCTACACAATTCTATCCCACAAGATTTGCTCTTAAAATCTAGATACATATTTGAGGATTATTGTTCTGTCTTCAGTCGCTGCTGAACTGGGTGTAATGATGGTCAGGAACTCATTTTATAAAGAAACAAGCTTTAATGTAAACAAAGTAAGATAAATGAAGTCACAGAAAATTCAGTTTCGAATTCCTTCTCTTATAACTGGCTCTCATACCAGACAATGTGGAGAAGCTCCAAACAAACTCTGACATGCATAGCACAAATACAAGGGATAAGCATGTTCTCTATCAGGCTGATAGAGATCATGCACTCAGCAGAGCGCTAACCTCAACAGTTAACAGAAAGGTGCTTACTATGCAGGGATAAAATTATTCTCTACTCTTCCACACAGAATTAAAGGTTTAAACCATGATATAAAAGTATTCAAGCCAGCATTCAAAGATTATCTTTTATCTCACTCTTACACTGTAGAAGAAATTACATAACTATTAAATACTGTAAACATTTATGGAAAAAGCTGCAATAAGTAAACAGTTAAAATCTGGTTTTGGTATTTTATTGTACTAAGTGCTGCACCTCCCTTCCTACTAACATGGCAGGCCAGGGCAATAACTTATGATGTAGTTAGTAAATCAGTTATGGTTATCAAAACTTTATATTAGGAGACCAAATATACAATAACACACATTAAACATGCTACATAATTTAGTACAATTAGAAAATAACAAGCATGTCTGGATAAAGTGAACAAATACAAATATAAGAACAGTATGCGAGGGCCCACTGTAACAATCTCACATAACCAACTAGTATGTACAATAACAGAATGAGTCATAACACTGACCAAAATAATGCTCTAAGTATAAACAGTTTTATGAGGCCACTATATGCATCACATTAAGAACTTACATGTACAATTAAAAGACAATTCCATATTTAAAAAATTCTCAAATAACACCAAAACTCCATACAAGCTAAATCACAAGTTAATATAAAAAGAACATGCACCCAACAAAAACCTCAAAAGTAAGTAACAGCTCAGCCATGAAGAAAAAACAGTATCTAACAATTATGTATCATTTGAGGTTTTCATGGCGGTGAGTCTGAAGATGGCTGTCTTCTGGGTTGTTGCACCATGTAGTCTGGTAGAAGTTTACTGATGTTTCAGAAGTCCTTGCTGCCTCTATCATCAGCGCAATTATGGAAGCAGAAGACAGCCATCTTCAACTCATACTTATACAACCAAAAACCCAACTCTCTAGAAACATAACAACATGAAGAGGGAATAACTTACACTGGCTCACAGTAGTAAACCATGGGTGTACCATAAGCCAAAAGAATGTTACAAATACAATTTAGCTACCAGCATCACAACAGCTCAAAGGCGAAGATATGTGTGCCGCTGGCAGCACGGTCAAGATGGCCAGAGGGAAAAGATGGAAAGTTAGGTGGGAAGGTCGCAAGGAGGTATGGATAAAAGAGGAGTAACAGTCCTTGGGAAAGATGTCAAAAGGCAGAACCAACCCACAATTAGTGTTCGTATTCATACCATTACATGTTCCACATCCTTGTTACGTAGTATGATGGCGATACGGAAATAAATTCTAATTCTAGTGTCCAAAAATGTGCATGAGTGATACAAATTGATCCTCAGAAGTTCTGACAATGGCATAATACAATCTGAACTATTGGGTTTTTGAACCTTCACATTCTTATGCCTTCTCATGACTTTTATTGTTAATTTTATTATCATCTCCCACTGACATAACCTGATCTCAGGTACTAAATACACATGCAGAGTTTTTTACATAGGTTGTCTAGTGATTGCGATTAGCTTACTGTAACAGGCCCCACAGAGCAGGTGCCATCTTGATTACACTTGAGAATGAGGACAGTTTCCCCAACAATCCAGATGAGTGATACAGCTCAATTTATAATCTTTTGCTTTTGGAAATAATTCATAATTAACCTAACTCCACAAAATAGAATCTGAAAAGCTAATATTCATAATTGCTCATCTGGCATGGGCAAAGACTTTCTTCTTTGCCACCAAGTCCAGATTGGCTGCGGCGCCTAGCTAGACCCCTGTCCTATGAGTACCAAGCCTCTTTCTATGAGAATAATGAATCTGAACCATGAAGCTATTATTCACATCCTCTAGTGCCAAGATTAAAGGTATGTGATCATAAATCTCCACTCCCCCTTGGGGTAATGCTTAATTTAGCATAGGGACAACTTTGTCTTCTTACAGAATTGTAAAGTATAGGAGGTAGCAGGATTTGGAATACCTCACATGCAAGGTTCACTATATTCTACAATTCTTCAAACAGAGAGGATCTTGGTTGCATTATATTTGTCTTTTCACAAACTTAATTTCACTAGGAACAACTATAACAGTGTTATTACATAACTTACCTGAGGTGAGGTTAGTTTAAACTGCCTAACCACCACACCAACATAACTTATGGAAGTTGGTGTAAAGTAACATAATGTCTTAAGATGTACTTCCAGACACATTAACAGTGTTTAATTATTATATAGCACTACAAATCCCCCTGTTAGTTAGCATCAGAAGGAAAACGACTGTGTCGTAAGTCGTATACTCAGTACCAAAACAGAACAGGACTTATTTCTAACAACATACCTGAAATATAATATTGAAAGATGCATTCTGAAGACTGCTTTTAAGAAAATTTCTTGCCATGATTAATACCGCTGGTACTTGTATCGGCACTAAAAACAGAATGCTACGCAAGTATTTTCCATTAGAATTGCATAACTCATGTGAAATATTAAACTTCTATAAACATTCCAGGAAGTATTGATACAATAATTCGCTCAAATAAATACGTGTGCATGTAACAATGTTTCTCCATATGTACTCCTGTTACCACATCAACGTACCACAGTTGTATGTCTTGTAATATCTACACCTTGCTTCTGATATTTGCAATGAGACTACTACTTTTGTACCTCGGAATGGCAATTTTATTGAGTACTCCACAATTATTCCATTATTTCGACACGTTATAATCTCTGCCAAATCATAAACTTCGTAAAGGAGAATGGTTGGTACAATTGACGCCACAGATTTGGGAAAGATAACACCTTTCGTGATTTTACTACGCTGCGAATAGATGCCGCAGATGTTTGGCGATCCTCCCCTTTGGTAGTATGTGTGTGTTGCTAAAAACAAAAATAAAAAGATACGTGTTCTTCGCTCTATGTTAAAATATGAATAAAGCACGTTGTGTATAGGAAATGTCCGATTATGTATGATTAATGGGATGGCGAACGAATCGAATCTGCCTATGTTAACATCATTAATTGTAAGTGTAACGGTCCGATGCCTCTTGTGATTTATGTAATTTTTGATGATATAAAAAGGCAACTTTAAATATGCTTGGCTGTACTTAAGCATTTAATTTCCTGCTGTTTGTATATTGGCTTGTGTCTATCATTTTTATGAAAGAAGCTAGGTTACGGCTTTAGGTTATATTCCGAAATAATGACCCGCATAGTCGGTACTGCGTTCATAGTACTTACTTCTGTAATTACAGATACCATTTTCAGCATAACATTATATATAGACTATAATCTGTATTCTCCCACATAATCTTTTTTTATTATCCACGCGGTGCAGGGTCCTAATTAAATGTTTATAACTACTTTATTGAACTGCCGGCGCGGAATTTGAATGTTAATTGCTGCATTCCACATCCTTGGCATGGAGGATGTGTGAAATGCAAAACATTCTAATTCTGTCCTCACCTTAATCTATTTCTCCAGCATCAGTCTTAATATATTAACGTTGGTCTTCTGTGTCGTAACACTGTGGAGAGTTGTAGGTATATGACATTTTTGAAGAACACAGTACCTCCGTTTTCTGGGCCACTTCAGCCCAGATAATGCAGGCAGTACGTTATTCAGCCATAAAGATGAAGGTAAGTATGTTCCACCAAAATGTTGGTATCCACCTACAAGTCCATACAGTGTCACTAAACAGAAAACCAGCATAAACATTTTTTTACTGCCATAGAAATCACAGATCTCATATCTTTTCTAATATTGTCCTCCCATCTATGCCTACATTTTCCAAGTGGTCTTATAACGTTTTCTAACTAAAACTGCATTATCATATCTACATATATTGTACATATTATCTTTCATGTATTAATTGTAATGATGTCTAATGAAGATTTCAAATTAGAGTTTACTAGAAACTTACCCAACCAGAATGACAAGAAAATAAGTAGTGCATACAAAACATTTTTATTGTAAAACTATAACAAAGCAGCATATACAAATTAAAATAATATTTTATCTTTGCTTAATAAAAGAATATGTGATTTAACATAGTGCAAATATTGATTTTAAAAAATTATCAACCAACCAGCCAACACACATATTTCAACATATATTGTAGGCTATACAAGCATTACAATGCATTCTCTCTTGAGTTTGTAACACAAAGTAAAGGCTGTTCTATCAACAATCCATTTGTGATAACTGAATCAATAAAGAAAGAAAACTTTCAAACATGTGTTCATTTGTTTTGTTAATAAGAAGATAAGTAGGCAGGAGCCAATGAATAATCTTAAAACCTTGCATATCATGCAATGTACTGATTTATAAAATCATGCATACAAACAAGTGTAAACAGTTTTGTTTGTATGAATGATTTTATATACAATGAATACATCTTATTTTGAAGAGATACGCTTATATTTTTACATTGTCTGCAGTCTAATAGTGATTTGGAAAAATCACCACCGAATGCCAACCGACCTTTGTCTATTATATATGTTGAGTATAGTTTTACTCATTCCTTTCTTACTCCTCTGTTCCTTGATTCAAATATATTCTGCAAAGAACATTGTTTCTGAACCATATAAAACAAGTACAGTTTTTAGGATTTTGCCCTGTGGAAATAAGTAGTAGCAATAACAGTACTTTCCTTGAATCTTTGATCTGAAATCCAAATTAAGTTAGTAAATGTAGCACAGCAAACATTACTAAGCCTAGATATAAAATAATAGCTTATGTTACAACCTTGTATGCTTTACTTGAAATATGAATAAAATAGCATAAATGTAAAATTTTGTTCTTTGGAATGTTATTACTAAGCTGCATGTGGTGTTCATCCCAGTTCAACTACAAACATCAATGTTAGATACTAACGGACAAAATTTCATGTGAACATCGTACCATTAGATACCTGTCTATCATTGTCAAGGGATTTTAAAATCTGTGCTTTATAATCCTTTGGAACCATAAGATGTACCATCCAGTGGTGAAATATTTGTATTGATGAAGTACTTGTATTGACTATTGGACACATGCAGGCAGGTGGAATAGCAGGCATAACTGTTGATATGACCTTATTCCCTCTGGACACTTTGAAAACCAGACTTCAGAGTCCTTGTGGGTTTTTTAAAAGTGGAGGATTCCACCATCTTTATAAAGGAGTGGGAACAGCTGCAATAGGTTCCATCCCTTCAGGCAAGTAAATTAAAACATACTAGGAATAAAAATAACAGATAATGCATGGAATGTGTAAATTTTAAACAATTTGAATGATTAAATATGTTTCATTTTTGTGTTGCTTTACCAAACAAATTGAAGTCAGTCACCATTATTATGTTCTCTTTATAGCTTCTGTATTTTTCTGTACCTATGATACTATCAAGAAGATGTTTTCAAAACATGTTGATCCAGTGTACTTACCAGTAATTCACATGGTTGCTGCTTGTGCTGGTGAAACTGTAAGTCAAACCAGATGGGCTATATTAAATACTATGGGAAATCATGAATGAATACGAAGCATGTTCTATTTTCTGTGCACAAGGATACATGAAATAATACATTTAATCTTTATGCTAACATCCGTACCTCCTATTTTGACTCTTAAAAGCTATTCACTACCACCTATAAATTTTACCTTTTGACATGGCACACAACCATCCTGTTAGTGTTATTCTTTCTTAAGGGAACAATATAGCCTTATGTGACCATGCTTCTTGAACAATACTGGCATTTCATTTTCTCATAAAATATATGCTTGTCCTGTGGTTAAAGTTAAGACATAATAAGGAAGTAAATAAATTTTGTTTCATGCAAAGTACAGAATGGAGCACTAGAATTTGTTGACAGAAAAGTATTTGGAAGAAGTATGTATGCAAAAATTTTCCTTTAATTTTTAGTATTTTTACGTATAAATGTATATTCAACAAATTTTAAATGATTTGGATATCACATTTTTCTGTCTGTAATAAACCTATCAAAATCTTCTTTTTAGGGATCATGCCTTATCAAAGTGCCCATTGAAGTTGTGAAACAAAGGCAGCAAGCAGCATTAGATAAACTATCACCCCTGCTTATCTGCAGACGGGCTATTGAAGCAGAAGGTTATTTAGGATTATATCGTGGCTTTATTACAACAGTTCTTCGAGAAATACCATTTGTTCTGATACAGTTTCCAATGTGGGAATGGTTGAAAGCACAGTGGTACTATGCTAAAAAGAAAAATCTCGGTGTTATTGAAGTGGCAGTCTGTGGCTCAGTATCAGGTAAGTTTTCAGGTGTTGATTGTATAGTGGAACCTCCATTTAATGTTCCTTAGTATAAAAGTCTGCTCATTTGTTGAATTTATGTAGCTACAGTTAAAGATTTTCATATGCAGCTATCTTTCTACTGAAAGTACATCTGACTTGGAATTTAACTAGACCAAGAGCATTTATGTATATCAAAGAGTGCATTTTATTTTTCGTTCTCAATAAGCAACCTAAAGTAAAGTGGTCAGAATCCACCTTTCAGGATGTTTTATTAATTACATTGTGTATTGTTAGAAAATTGGGAAAATTACTACAATCCAATTTATGAGCATTTGAAGCAATCACAAGTTTTTATATTGTTTTTTTTTTTACTCCATCAGTTATTAACCAATTTAAGTCAGAGGGATGTACAATTAATTTAGAAAAGGAAATTTCTGTAACATACCTAAAGCTGTCTTGCAACACACCAGGATAACTTCAACACTCCACTTGGAAATAATTGGTTTGAGTATTAAAAATTCTACTTATCTGAAGAAAAGAAAAATAATGGTTAACATGTGCTCTATGTGTGTGTATACAGCATTGTGGTGTTGTACATAAGCTACATCAGTAGAAAGAACAAGGACCATCTGATGCTCTTTCTTTCCCACATTCCTAATACTTCCAGTTTAGTCTGCGACTTCCAACATATATTTCAGTGACAGTGTTCAAAAAACATGAGCAAACTTAATAGCTAGTTTTAATTTTGGGAAGATGTGTAACTGGCAAAATCAAATATGGTAAATGATACGCTTTCACTATATAATCTATGGACCTATGTGTTTTAGGTGGGATTGCAGCAGCTGTAACAACACCATTGGATGTAGCCAAAACTAGAATCATGTTAGCAGAGAAGAATATATATTCCCAAGTTGACTTTACAAGGTTTCAAACTGCTGCTGTGCTTTTAAGTATCTACAAGGAACGAGGAATTCAAGGGTATTTATATACAAGAAGTTTTTCTTTGAATTCCATGTTCTGTTAACCACTATGGTGTTTTTGTCTTTTACAGCATTTAATAAAGAATGACACCTGCTTTGGAGGTTTAGTGACCATTTAAATTAGAGATGATCATGGGAAATTAAGATGGCTGTCTTCTGGGTTGTTGCGATCGCTCTGATGATGGAGGCAGCAAGGACCTCTGAAATGTTGGTAAACTTCTACCAGACTACACGGCACAACAACCCAGAAGACAGCCACCTTCAGATTCACCATTGTGAAAACCTCAAATTCTACATCATGGGAAATGTTAACACATAATTCATACATTCTGATGTTTCAGTCTGTTCGCTGGTTTTATACCACGTACTCTATGGATTACGCTTGGAGGTGCTGTGTTCTTTGGTGCATATCAAACAGCAGTGGACTTCTGTTCAAATTTAGATGTACTGAGATAGAAAATGCAGTTTATTACTGTCTTAATTTTGTTAAACCATCATTTGAAGATACATGTACTCTGTATGAGATGTGCTTTATGTAATTTCAAATGAACATATTGTGAAGCAGATCAGTAATTAATTGTGGATTAAGATGAATATGATCAACCTTATCATACTATCCTTTGTGACTGCAGTTTTTCTGGTCTTCATGTTGCACTTAATTGTTCTGGTGTTCATACTGCACCCATCTGCAACTGATGCTCCTCTTCTTGACTCACATGCAGCACACAGTTTTGTACTCACTATGTCCACACAATGAAAGATTATCACTTAACTCCACTCACCTTATAAAGCCATGTAGAAAGTTGTGCACTGATCCACAAGCCTCGAGATGTTACTGCCTGTTTCTTCCACCACCAGCCAGAAGCTGTCAGAATGTTCAGTGCACTCAAACTGCTTGGCATCAATTGTGGCTACCTGCAGTAGGGAGGGAGGGGGGTACTTGTGCTTGTGTGAACAGCCCCATAATAAATGCTCGTGCTCTGGCTGACATCACAGCTGTACACACTATATTATGTAACATTTAAATTATAAACTCATTATTTCCTCAACAGAGTACATAGTAAAAATGTTACTTAAAGCTGACAATGTATTTTTCAATGGCAACTATTTTCACCGATATTTGTTTTAACAAATTTTAACAAGACTTCTTCGAGGTGAATAGGCAGATGAAGACTGCCAACGAGCTTGGGGATTGTACATTGTATTTCCAAGATATGCTGAGATCTGTTGCAAAGACATTCCATTATATTGAGTTCGGACGAATATATGGATAAATAAATAAATTATATATTAAATAGACAGAGAGAGAATGCACATTTATATTTTATTTTGTAAAAACTTTTCATTCTTTTAAGTTTAGTCTCATAAAAACTCTTTTAAAAATAATGTTTCTTAAAGAGAGCAAATGTAATTACTTTACTCATTCCATCAGAACCTGTGCAAAATTAAGCTTACAAAGTTTGGAATGTTGAAATAATTTAATAATTTATACAGTAGATTCTTGATTATTTGGGGTCAGATTTGAGATCTATCTGGTTTAAATGAAAATTAAAAATGAATTTAGAAAATCTGTTCCAAGAGCTGGAACATTTAAAAGAAAGGAATAAATGCAACAGTGACATTACTTAATGTATTAACATGAATCAGTTGTTGCTAAAACCTGAAATGTGCGACAATATAATTTTATTACTATCTGCTGGAATCTCTTTTTAAAAACAAATGGTATGTAATACATTAAATTTTATATAAAATCCTCTGTTAATGGTAAATCTTTAAAAATATAAATAGTGCATATCTGTAAATAAAGTTATGTAATTTTTACACATGTTCTGTTGACAGTCTTTCATTTCATGAAAATGGTGTGCACATCAACACATTCAAATTCAAGATAATTGCTTGTATACATACTTGTTTACCAGGTTAAAAATACAGCTTTGGACTCTGTCAAATATTTTATTTCATACAATTTCATATGTAGTCATTTGAATACCTTTTATGTTGTTTCAGTATTATCCTTATCCTGATTCTAAGGTATTAATGCATAATGCAAATCTGTAAGCTTTCCTGCTATATCCTGGAAGTCCCAGAGATGCTGAATAGTGCTCAGGAGACAAACTGAGACCACAAAAAATGGAAATTGAAATGCGGTGGTGGTGGTGATATAATTGAAGATATCCGTCTTCTGGGTTGTTGCGCTGTGTGGTCTGGTCGATGTTAACCAACATTTATATAACGTGATATAATTCTTTCCTTCCTCCCAGCAAAGAGTCAAGACACATTAAATCTTAGTTTGCCAAACATTAAGACAGCATCATATAACAAAACTTGTACTAAAACAATGGGCATGACTTAAAACTGCAACTATTTCATGTTGTACAAATGACATACATCTTCTAGGTAATCTTCCATTTGTACATCTGCACAACAGCTACCAAGCTTCTCCTTAAAAAAACTACCTTGGCTTTCACTATTATTACCATAATCACACTCTACTGCACTGTAACCAGAGTATTCTTTCATATCATTTTGACAAACTATTCCATAGTCTGCCAGGAAATCCAGAACAAGTTCCTTTGTTTTGATGATATTAAATGCAAGTCTTTCAGGCTTTGCTAATACTTTTTCCAGCATGAATACAAGATGGTGGTGAAAACACTGAAATGGTGTTGCTGTTGCTGTGGAAATGGTCACCCAGTCTTGAATACAAGCCAAAGGAGTTACACAATGCCCAGCAAACAAGGCTGGGTTTGTGAGAATGCCCCGAGCAGCCATCACACCTATGCAAGTCAAGCACAGTAACTCTTAATAATATTCTTGCAGGTTTGAAATATGGCATTATGGGACTGGTAATAACATTTGGGGAAGAAAAAACCACACACACTACAGCATTTGTTATTGCATCCTCATGAACTATCCACATTTCATACAATTACAAACCTTGCTGTGCTTCAAGATTTAGAATGAGATTAAGGAAAGGGACTCTAGAGAGTCAATTTATATCCACATCTATTATATTAATTATAAAATCAACAGTGTCTACTATGTTTTTACATACACCCACCATCACAATAAGTTTTCTCCTGCAGCAATTTTGCTGCACTGAAACTCTTCACATCTCCATTGGCAATCAGTGGAACTCTGATACTGTTCTTTATCTCACGCAGTGCATCCTCATTCACTGGCTCATACCTCTGTGTAGGGGTGCGGGCATGAACAGTAAGGAAGGAGACTCCAGCATTTTCCAAAGTCCTGCATAATTCTATACTCTTCCTAAATAGGGAATAACCATATTCAATCATTCAAATTCATAACAAATTAACATCTTCCTTATCAAGAGACTGCTATAAGAGAATTTTAAAATCAATATATGAATTAAAGTTTCAATCTAATGTATTCATTTTGAAAGGAGAAAAATACCACAGCATGGGCCTCCAGACAGTTTTAGAAATTAAGTGTAGATATTTCATGCAAACAAAACACTTTCACAAAGGTAAAGAGACAACTGCATAATGATAAACTTAAAAATTTATACTCCACCCCCAGTATTATCAGGGTGATTAAGTCAAGAAGAATGAGACGGGTGGGGCATGTGGCACATATGGATGGGGTAGAGGTGTGCACCCGGTACTGATTGGGAAGCCAGAGAGGAAGAGACCACTGGGGAGACCTAAACATAAACGGGAGGATAATCTCAGGTGGGATCTATAGGAGATAGGGGTTGAAGGAGACTGGATTTTGTTGGTCCAGGACAGGGTCCGGTGGAGGGCATTGGTGAATTCAGTGATGAACCTTCGGGTTCTGTAAGCCATCTAGTTAGTTAGTTAGTAACCCCATGGGCATTTAAACCTACAATTATTGTACATTAGTATGGTGAGGCAAATTAAATGGACTACATAATTTATTTCTACCTGGTTTAATTATCACCTTAAATCCTCCATTATGCGCAATTTGACAGACACAGTATATGGCCCTGGGATCCTATTCTTTACTTGCAATACTAAATCTCTAATAAGATGTGGTTTTCTCAGGAGATCAACTCCATAGCCTTCATTTATAGCCCACCGTTGTGGACAACCACAATTCAAATCTACTCCATCACTGTAACTGTAAAAGAATAAAGCTCTATTATTATAAACACGCATATTAATATAACTCAATTTGATATTAACATGTATTTCACAAAAATAATGTATCAATTGCTGTAATTACACAGAATCACATTATACTGGAATAATTAATGCTAAATCAGGAGGCAAGTTGGAGAGCATAAATGGCCATTTTACAGTACCATCCCAGAAGAATTGAGGTAAACAACATAAAACTTTTGTCTTATTAGTTGGTTCCAGATCATCAGTATATTAATCTTTCATACAATGCTGCAATATGTACAACTGCAAATAAAATTATGCAAAAATATGATTTATTTTTGGACTCTGTCCTACTTAAATAATATCCCCAATCTTCATCAAGTCACATTCAAATGTCTGACCCTGTCTGTGGAGTTTAAGAAATTGTTATTTACCTGGCAACCATTTCAGCAGCAGTAGCGAAATCACTGGGATCTTTTGCTGCAAACTGCACTATTAGTGGCCTGTCCCCTTAAGAGAGAAAGAGGAAAACTGCCTGTTAATAACTTTAATATATTCATGGTTATTCAAACTTATCTTTCTGGTTTCTGAAGCCTCTGACAGAAACTAGCAGATACAATAAAAGATTACAAAATGAAAGACAAATGCTAAAATGTTGGTATTTTGTGAGGTCAGTGCTCATTACTTACATTATACCCTAAGTGTCCAAAATGATGCATCAATCTGAAAAAGTTTTGTGTACCCACATGTCACTAAATTAGAAATGTGATATATGTTCAATGAGAATTCTGGGACAAGCATGAAAAAGATTCTTCAAGTGCACCTTCCATTCATGAAGTGTATATAATTCTTTTGAAGACTCTGGCTGCATATGCAAGTGGAGAAACAAACGGAGGCAAAGAATAAGAACTTTCAAACTGAAATAAACATGAAAACTGACTTCTGTTTCTTGCAATCACATTTATTAAGTGCTCTAACATAAATGCTATAATGGGCCAAGTTACTCTTCATTTAAAATCATTACAGTCTGACCTATAGTCCCAAGATCTGATGATTTAACTAAAATGTGTCTTTGTAACAATTAATATTCTGCACTGTGATGGAAGTCAGATCTAAAAATAAACACACAACATTCATAATAGCCTTAATTTTGAGAGATTTGCATCTTTCTAGCTACTTTTGCCCCATCTCCTTCATTCACTTCATACTAATATTCAATTGTTAGAAACCAGTATCTACAAAATCAAAACAGGATGCAAAGGTCTGAAAATAATTAAACTTCAGTAAAAGTGGATTTCATACCTTTATTGGTAGTAAATTCATTATTCCGTGCCTTTGATGATTGTATAAAAGAATCTGCAAGAATCATTGGTGTAAAACACAGCTGACAGTTGTACAACCTAACCAATGACCGGAATGCCAATCTGCAAGTTTAAGAAAACATGGCACGTAATATTCAAGGTTGAGCATATGTTTATATTTCCATAAAAAATTTTGATTCTGTGGCAGGTTAGGTTGGTTGCCTTTTATTTAGTTTGTTGCATCCAGTAAGCATAAACAAAATATTAATTTTACAAATGTCATGGCAGATATCCATACAAAAAAGATAAATGGTACCATACTGTCTGTAATGCTGTTTACTGGTACAAAAGCAGATGCATCCTGCCATGCATTAATAAACACCATGTTTCAAGTTTAGTGGAATGTTTACCAAATTATATACATGTCCATACTTTCATATTGGGCCAAAGGTAAGAACACCACCACCACTCAGAACACAGTCAATTTCTTTAACAGAGTTATAATTGTTACTTACAATTTTCAAATATAAAACAATTACTGCCAAGACTTTCAGATATCAAAAAGCTACAGCAATGTTCCGGGTTGTAGTGCCATGTTGTCTGGTAGTTTACCTACATTTCAGATGTACTTGCTGCATCTTTAACCTGATGATGGAGGCAGCAACCTTTCTGAAATGTTGGTAAGCATTGTAAATGAACAACACTGCACAGCAACCCAGAAGACAGCCATACTCATACTCACCACCATGAGAAATTGATTACAAGCATAAGCAACAATATTGGCTGGCTTTTTTAAAAAATGCATACCAATAATGAGTTTAGATGAAACTTCTTTCAATAAGAGATGTTTCTTCAAATGAAATCCATTCTGGGATTATTCTGGATGAAGGAACAGAGGCAACTCAAAATAGTACCAATGTACACAATAGCTGGCATTCATTGGGAATGAACTCAACAACTGTTATCACTTAAATGTGGTTTATTTACAAACAGGTGTTCACCTAAGGTATGAAAGGTTGTTCCTGGGCCACACTTAAAAGTCGATACCATATGGTAACATGTACAAAATTTCTGGTGAGCATACGAAACACAACCAAATCAAAGCTTCAAATTATACTACCTTAACCTCTAAAAATAACAAATCCTCAACTGAAATTGGAAAAGTGCCCTTATAACCATTTGCAATTTCGTAAATCTTGCTAAAAACAAACAAGCCCAAATAATTCAATTACATTTCCCACTTGCTGTAGTAGTCACACATGACCAATTTATGGTATTTATTGACACCGCCCCTTAAATCTAAGCAAACAGCTCTTCGAAAACTTACTTGCTGTAACGAACCATAGGAGCACAAACTTTAACAAAATCATTTTCCTTAAATAGCTGCATAACAGGAGAATCTGACATTTTTAAAAAATCATATTACATATCATTGCTGTTGTTTCCGGCACACTACATACCATCCTTCACACAAAAGTGGGCAATAGCGTTTAATTTTGGTTATCTGTGATTCCATCGGACGAAGCGATTGGGGTGTGTTTTGTTCGACTGTGTGCTGCGGTCTTGGTTGTGGGATGGAATGTGACCTGGGCTACCGTTGGTCAGTGCTACGGACTGGTTCGGGTTGTGGCGTGTTCAAGAAGTCACTTGTTTCATAGACCTCTCCATATATATGCGCCTCCATATCCTACTTCTATTTTGGCTATATAAGTCCATAACATACTATTTTTATTTCTTTGTGAACACCTCCACACCTGAGTTTTTTGTGAATTAATTGCCTCCATACCCGACAAGAAAAATGGCTATATATCCACCTCCATACAAGAGTCAGTGTGGCCCAACACCTATGGAGGAAGCTTATACACTCTGATTGTGAACGAATGGTTATCATGGACTGCTCAGGCACAGCCCATCCTGCTTCATGTTGTTACGGTGGACTTCAGTTTCAGTGGCCTCCTTAATATGGTCCATGTTTCTGGATTTGGTGGTGAGGATGTTTGTATCCTGGAACTGGACCCAATAGCCAAGGTTGATGCTGATTTTTCCTGATACACCAAATGATAATTCTCTCTTCCTTGCACCCTTCCTGAAGTCCCCTTTTCACCAATTGGCTCTCCTGCTCTGCCTACTTACCCTCACTCTAGTTTTCCCCTCATATTGGCCTAGCAAGGGCTATGCCTTTTCCAACCACAACCTTTCCATGTGCAGCTTATTTATCACTTTAATGATGAAAGCAGTCTTCAGTTAACACCTACCAGAATACATGCCATTCCATCACAGAAGACAATTATCTTCATTTGCCATGTTGTTTCAATAAACAGTCCTCATGTATATAACCTTACAGCTTTCAAGTCAATACAGAAGGGTGCATGTGTTTCCAGACCAGAAAATTTTAAGAAGTCTTGCTCCAATGTAATTTACAAGATGAAGGGTGACAACAAAAAATATACATACCTGTTAATATATTGTGATTCTGTGAGACAGCAAAAAAAGGAGAGTTGCTATCCAATCAGTAGCAAGCATGAGTGATGGAAGGTGATGGAAACACTTTCAAACTCACATGGGAGTGTCATATGCATCTTTACTTTAATGAAACAATTTCAATAACATCACAGATACTTGATGTGCACAGATGCAACAGTACAGAAAAAATAATACTGAAAATGCATAAAAACAAAGAGATATAATTACAATCAATATTTTTATGCAATACAATTATCAAAAACCATTGATATCAAAATATACTTAATATTTTAGAGAAAGAATGCATCTTGAAGGGGAAAATGAACAGAGAGGAAAAGAAAACCACTTCTTAAAACAGTAATAATGCTGGAAGTTCTGAAAGTCTGTACTTTCATACAAAATGTGTACTTAGCAGTAATTTTCTGAATATTGCTTTGGCTCCCTCTGTATTGTTACCACTGGCATCACCTGTTTAACAATGTATCACATAGGTATCACTGTACACTCAATGTGAAACAATACAACATAATATCACAAGATACACACCTATGTGTAATTCACACATATGCAGTTATTGAACAAAATTATGTTGAAATGTCAATCTCTTTTCAGTCACTCTAATTTCTCATCCCAAAATATTACTTTATTTACTTCTTTTATGGTTTACTACCTTCATAAATAGCGTCTGTATATTATTATTATTGGCCTTCTGGCTGTTGATATAGCACACTAATAATAAAGAATTGAATTAAATAATAAAGAACTGAATTGAATTACTGGTATGATCAAAGCTGTAAAAATTAAAATCTTACACTGACTTTAAATTATTAGAGTTATAAAATGATAATATACCATTCTATTGTGTCTAATCAAAACCAATCTGCAATTTTATGATAAATGTACCATGCTTCAACTCCATTTAAATTCAGTCGGTTAATTGTGAAGAAGAGAGCAAGTAATTTGAGTTTTATATTTATTCACTATACACTGCAGAATTTAACTGCTAGCTATCACTCACAGGTTGGTGACACTGTGATAAACAGCTGTAACATTCTTTTCCTTGGGTTTTCACACCTGGAATTCAGTGTGTAACTTCAACTTTTTGGGTTGGGCCAACAATTGGACAGCGGTCCACCCGTTCACTCCACAAATCAGCACCATCAAATCTAACTTGCCACCTACTGATTGTCCTATATAAGACCTCCAGAACTCACTCCACATTCACCCTGAAGATAACAAATGCACTTTCTGCGAAAATGTTGGTTAATATTCAACATTTGACATCCAGTCCCTTCTTTCAAAATCCTTACATATCTTACTCCACCCTATAAAAATTCCTGCCTGGGATGTATCTGTGAGGCATCATCCCAATAGCAAGACGAATGCAGTATACAGATCCATATGTGCAAAACTGTACACAAAATCAGTATAACTTGCTTTACGATTTTATATATACATTATAGTTTGAGGAACTGTCTAGTTCTCACAGAAACCCAAACCATGCAATCAGAAATTTCTCTTCCAGTAGGATGCAAAATTAACTTCATGCAAAAATAACTTCCCCTTCAAATGAGAAAGGAGAGATTCAAAAAAATTTGTCTGGAATGTTACATTATGAATTTTAACAAAGAATATGAATATAAAGATATCTCAGTGTCAAATACCCCACCTCAGAAATGTACTTTATGCCTCTGACAAATAATAGCTAACATAGCTTCTCCTTCATGACATCTGAAAGTGCAGTAGTTAACAGTAATAACTTCAAATTTCATTTTTAAAACTACCATATTTAATTCTGTAGGTAAACTCCTGCATTGCAACATAGTACCACAAAAGAAATGATTTAATATTGACAGTTCAAACTATAGCACACATGAAACGTCCTTAAAATGTTTTTGCTACTAGGTATAAAAAATCTTCCACTGTAGACAATGGCAAACAGGCTTTCACAAACATGTGCTAAAATTCAGTGTAATATAACAGCAATTGGTGTTGAATTTATTAGAAGACATTTCAGTATTTCAGCTAGCGTATACAAAAATTTAAACATTATATTAACTGTTAAACTAACTACATTTCTTATAAGTTGAATTTCCCTCACTGTACAGTATAACTTTAAGTCCAAGTAACAATTAACTGTCTAATGGATAAGCAATGAAAAGTGAGACAAGTATTTTACATATCATTTCTTCCTTTTAAGTAAAATAGCTACAGCAAGAAGCCAATCATGACATTAAGAACATTAATAACTTTACCAACTCATAGCTGTTTTTAAACCCTTACATCTGAAATTTTTGTAAGACATAAAACTGTCAAAGGGTTTATCAGCCATATGCTGTATAAAGATGACTGTCTTCTGGTTTGTTGCACTGTGTAGGCTGGTAGAAATTTCCTGATGCTTCAGAGGTGCTTATTGCCTACACCATAAAAAACCCAGAAAACAGTGATCTTCATACTCACCACCATGAGAAACTGAAATTTCACTTAGCTGTATCCAGTAATTTTACAAAATCTCTCTTCATATTCTTTACATTATCCAATCCCAAATTAATATACACAAAGTTACAATGTGCATTCATAATGGTTATGTGTGTTCAGTTATTATCTGAAAGTTAGGTTATTGCTGTATAATAAAAACATATGAATACCTAATTGTCTTCTTAAACATTGTGCACAGTATTGCTATTGGCACTACAAATATTATAAAAAATCTATCAAGTTGCTTTGGTTAGTATTTAAAAAGCAATCAATAATTCTAAACAAGTACACAAAGACAAAGTTCCAATAAAACAACCGTAATTGGAGTTACATTTGATAATAATCTCTTGTGAAATGCTACATTAATATTTGAGCACTATTCTATGAATTAAATACAAAATGCATGGTAAATAATATAAACTATGGCTTTCTAGTAATCTCACTTTGTCAAACAGATACAACAAATATATTTTTTCAGCACTTTAATAAGATGTGTTTCTCACGATAGACATTAATATTTGGATGTTCAGTCTCACACCATCAATGTGCACTGTGCATGTGTGATACTAGGCTATAAGCATGGGTGACACACAACCAACCACATTTGAGAAATGGAGTTCAGGGAGTTGAATACAAATTGGTAAATTTATAGTCCTGGAAATGACAACTGCACCACTGTCAACAAATTTTCATAACTCAACTTATAAATATAAGATTTTGAGATTCATTCTTTATAGAACCTCCCTGCATTCTGACGGTAACAGGATAGCAGTTACAACAATGCAATAATCCAGTTTTGCAATGAAGGTTTTCAAGTCTAAAAGTATACAAAATACTAAAAACTGATGTTAAGCAAGTTTGTAAGAATAAATCCTCCTGTTCAAATTGCTGTACTTAAGATGGAAATCTCAGAATAACTCACTTTCTCAAGTATGTTTAATTTTAAGAGTGGGAGGTGTACTTACTGATTGTTAAAATATATAATATAATTCAGGTCTATACACAAACTTTATTTACAGATGTTAAAATTTAAAATTTGCGCTATTCATCGTTACTACGATGTTACAATACTGCGCCTTCATTTACTACATGTTTCGATGCGTAGCATCATCTTCAGGTTTTTCCTTGTATCAATCATTTTGAGCACAACTTCAAGAAAGAAGCTTCATCTGGCATACATTCCTACATTTATGCCTTAAAAATCGGGACCAGAGATATGTGCCACTTATACATTTTAAGTGACAACATGGTAGAAATATTCTGAATTTTCATGTTCAGTTCAGTATGGAAACAATTTTCTGAAAAAGAGAGGGCATCAAAATATCACTTTTGTGTGCCATAGTTATCCAGAACATGGAAACTGCTCTGATTAGTTACACATGATCTGTGTAGTGTTCTAGGTATTCTTCGCAACGTGTCTGTGATGTCAAATGTTACTTTAACAATGATTAAATATGACAAATGTCTTAGAAAAAGCCAGATAATCTGACAAGAAAAATTTATGAATTGAAGAATGTCTCACCAGTTACAACAATAATCTAATACATGCTTTTTATTTACTCATTACAACTGTTATGAAGGTATTTAATTAAGAACCAGTAATGCATGACAGTTCTATATTAAATTAATAAACATAATTGCACAGCAGATATTACCAGTAGGAATAAATGTATTTCAGTATGACAATCTTGTGGTGAAACTTTATATAATAATGCAACAAATAACTTAACAATGTCTATACACACAAAAATAGAATATTATGATTTATCAAAACACTTTACAAGCTGGGGTAGTTCAGTCAGTATAGATAGTGTCTGACTATAGACTGGGTGACCAAGTTAGATCTCTGGCAGGGGCAAGGGATTTTTCTTCTAACCTCTGCATTCTGACTGGCTCTGGGGTCCACCTAGCATACACTCCAATGGGTGCTGAAGGGGTATCCCTAGGGGTACAGCACAGCTGAGGCTTGATGCTGACCACTCAATCTCAATAGTGCTGAGGTCAAGAATGAGTAGTAGCTACATCTCCTCTCTTCTCAAGCACTTCCAAGGTGTGTAGTGGGACAGTTTTACTTTACCAAAACATTTTAATCTTTCATTATCTTTATTATGAAAAAGAGACAATTAAATATTAGCAAATACTGAAGTTTCAGTACTTGAATATCCAATGCCAACTTGTTCTGAATTAAGTTTGTATTCATAAGAATTATTAAGGTGATACATTCAAAAGACCTTACAGTATGATTGTGGCTTCTAGGTTAGAAATTATGGTGCTAAAAGAGGAAAGTGGACACTTCAGCACTGCATGCAAAATGCAAGGGAACATGAAGTTTGGTCAGCAGGGCTAAGGTACATGGCAGCTGGTTGGAGATAACATTTAACATTCATAACCATGGCACTAGATGAAGATGAGTGCTAAGCTTGTAACTATAACTGACAGGGACAGGGATGGAAAAGCATGTCTGCATTTATGTTAATTGGAATGCTTATACTGACAAAACTTGAGTCACGATCAGAATACTGCAGTGCTGCACAATTATAAGTGTTAGAAAGTTCTTGTTAGTGGTGGACATTGAGCAGTTCTGAACTCCAAATGGTGACAGAGTTGTCTGAATGGTTAAACATAAGAATATAGTTCCATCACAATTCTACTATTCTAATTGTACAAATATTTAAAACCACCTGCAGTGATTTCTGAACTTTAGTCTGGCATCCTCTCCTTATATAGCTCAGTTGTCATACCCTCCAGGCTAACCAAACTGAATTAAATTTAACTAAAGAAGACTGAAACACTCATTCTTGGCAATATTTTGAAGTGCTACTGTCATTTTGACCTGGTTTTAATAACTACCAGACTTTTCTAGTAATATTTCAAAATATGCAAAAAATTATATATCCTAACAAGTATTTGATAAAATTACATACTGTTCCATAATCCATATAGAATAAAATCATAACCATGGAAGTATGTGGGCAACCCACATAATATGAAAACAATTTTTGTAGAATTTCATTTTAAAAATACATCTGGGTAATTACTTAAGTACCCATTTACATTTAAACCAGTCTATATAATGTGGAACAGAGGCATTACAGTAATATTAAAACCAATCAACTGAACATATTATAATTACATCAGAATTTCACTCACACAACCTAAAAGCAAATTGCTAATCTATATCCAAAAAATGAGCACATCAGTCAATGCACGATAGTTCACAATAAACATCTCACCCCTTTTCACTCATTTCATATCACCTATTACATTTCAAGGTAAACTGTTATTGTCTATTCCTGTAACTGTGAAGAGAATATTATACTGTGCAAATTGATTCTCATTTCATAGCAGAACAGACATGGGCTTTCCATAATCTTAAATGTTTTATATATATCCCATTTAAAAATGATATATTGTAACTCAATAATCACAACTGTGAGCTATGTGATCACGATAGCCAATATAACCCCCAACAACCTGATGAAAAACAAAATCCTCCTACAAGTACACACCTGAAACACTGCACACTTGTGTAACATGTAGGCCGAAACATGCACACAGTACAATCAACACACTTGAGCAAGACCTGACCCAAGAAAAGCTGCAATACTGCTTTGTAGCAGGAAACATCACTTGTTAAAAGTAAAAGTATGTATTATAAATAACTAAATAAATGCCACAGATCTAAATGTGTAAGCTTATGTAAAACTTACAAATCAACAATACTCGTTAAGTACAGTACATACTGAATTCTGAAATTAAACAAATAGAATGCAAAAGCAAAACTCTTAACAGACTAGATACAATTTTGTATAATATCAACTGAAAATTACTAAGAATTAAAATAATGTTTGTATATATTTTAATTCCAAAGTTCTTTCTATGGGTTAAGCTTAAATCCATGAAGTGGCACAAACAACCTACCTTTATTGAAAAATATACACAATGGAAACATACTCAGAGAACCGGAAAGAAATCCAAGCAAAATACACACAATCATAAGTGCTACTAACATACTTATAACATGTGAACATCTGTCCATAAGGTTTCCCACTTACAGAAGTGTTTCTCAACTTTAATTCCTAATACTCTATCATAAACTGATACAATGTGCCCAAGGTAGCATGAAAATGTTCAGAGGTATGGTACTGTTTTTATTTACTCCTGTGTCACGGATGATACTGTACATGAAATTGCTATTAAATACTATAATCATATTCTAAAGAATACTGCTAAAGATGCAAAAGTATAAACGTTATTAACACCAACCTTCTCTCCGCCATTTACCTGCATTCCTCACCAGTGACAAGCTTACAGCAGCAGTTTGAGAAATACCAGTGTCTGAGAGACTCTTGTTAAAACTGTTCAGCTCTATGACAATTACAGAACTTTGCAGATAAATGGAATATACAATCTGGTAAAAATTCTCTTACAAATATAAATAATAAAAATAAAATAGATAACTGACCGTAAAAATGGTATGAAAATCCAAATTATACTTATGCTGATATGACTAGAATATAGATAAAATAGACAAAGTGTCTGAAGTATATACACAAACTCCAGTGTGGGGCCAGAGGATAAGACTGGTTAGTCACTTCCGTATTAGAGATGATCTTATAGTCATATCTGTTACAAGATTCACACCAAACTGTCAACAATTTTTCAGTTGCTCTTTCATGTGTAATATGTGCACAGGCATAACATGGACACTTAAAACATGCAGAAATGAATGCTGATAACATGTGTGCAAAGACCATTTAGCCAACAAAGATAAATGAAAGTGCAGAGCTGCAAAAATCTTGGAGGATAAAGGGCTACAAGACAGGAAAATCCCACATCCCACATTTTACAGTGAACGTTTCTCTTAGCGAAAGCAGGTAAATTATTTGTAGTGTCTCATCAATATTAGCACTGCTTAGCAAGGTGATTTACCTACTTGTTCATTGTGATTATCATGGAAGATGTTGAAGAACAAACATATGAGATCAAAACAAGAAGATATTCAAGAATAAGTAAACAAAAGTCTGTCAACAGTCAAGACGTCAAAATAAATTATACTAGATGTGGAAGCCAACATGAAGGAAGAAGTGACCATATCATAAGTTATAACAGTGTCTCCCAAGCATATGGCCTAGACAAATCTCCATAATACACTTTCATTATAATGCTTAATGGTGCATTTGTACTGCTACAGATACTGGTTGCTGGCAGCTAGCAGGGGCAATGTTTAACTGGAGGATTACCTTTGAAATTACATAGGGCATTTCTATGTTAAGGCTTTCATGGGAGTAATACGAGGGCGGTGGTATACAGAAGGGGCACTATATCAGGTTTTGATTATACACTTGTAGATTATAATTTTCTGAGTTATGGTGTCAGACCACAATCTATATTTTCATTGCCATGAAATCCTCAGTTCTCACTGCATATATTTGTTTTCCACTTTGAATGAGAAATTTGTAACAAAAACCACATCTTTCCTGCTTTCCCAAAAAATGAAGTAGACGCATGTCCACATGTAAATATACACTTCAGAAAAAAAACATTTATGCTGCGGAGTTGAGTAAATGAAGCACTTGTGTAAGACTGCTTAGATTAAAGTCACTATTCATAACAAGATGGCACTACCAAATGCCCTACATACAAACTAGTAGTTAAAGTTTTTGTAAATGCTGTATAAAGCTAAGTGACCCAGCTATGACTGATTATGGAAAGCCATTTATTTCTTACTTTATATTACAAATTGTGCTGTCCTAAAAATAAACCTTTCTGTAGGTTTTTGCGCTTTCTCTTTCCACATTAGGCATCTCATAACAATGCTTAAAACTACTCAACACATCATACATTTTCATTCACAAATAATACAACAAACCCTGAAAGGAGCCACTTCTGTTATATGCCAGCATATACATGGGCTCCATTTCTTTAAAAAATGGTGAGTTCATAGTGCCAGTATGAGGCAGATGAGCATTGTCTTCATATGTACAGACTGAGCTGTCTCCTCAGTATATGAGTAAGTTTGCTACAATTTTACATCTGTAATTTCAGACTACAAGATATGCAAGGATATCATGATTCTTTACTTACAGGGGTTTTGTTTTGCCATCCTTCGTAATGTAACTCTTCACACCTGAAACGTACACACACGTGGTAGGAGCAGTAAGAACAACTATTACTGTGATGAATACAACAGCAATGATGACAATAAAGGATCTTTCTTTCTGCATTTGTCTACATAATTTCTATTTGAATATTTTATTTCAAAATATAATACTTGTTACGACCTACCAGATGCTAATGAGCAACAATAAAACTCCTGAAAAGCAAATTTTACATAAGCTACTTATTTAAATAAGAGTCAATATTTTCAAGATTAAGAAAAGAAAACATTACTTGACCAAAATCAATATTTCAACAAATGTTTGTAGTCAACTGCCAAGACATAGCTCCCAAAGTAGTTTTCACTGATCATTAGGACAGTACTATTTCTTCAAACAGAGAATAAAAACAACACAAAAATTTAAGGCATAAATAAAGAAAGAAAGTAATCTAGACAGTGTTTAACGTAAAAATTGGTTACAATATTTCACATCCTGCATTTCCACTGAAGGCCTTATGATAAATATTAGTGATTATATGAATGACAAACAGCCAGTGGGCAGAATTGAAAAGTGTAGGAAATACACATGTATTTTTGTAAGATTAATTAATAAATGTTTAAGGCAAAATATATGTATCTATCACTTGCTGTACAGCACATGCTTGTACACAAACTATGAAATCCCCATTTAATTTTCTTCTGAGGCACAACATGTTTAAACAATAAACTGAGGAAAACCTGAAATCAATGAAATTTAACACGATATAACAGGAAAAGCCTTAAACTGAGAAATTATAATTGGGGGCATCTCTGTATTAAATACAGCACAATTATTTAGTTTTCTACCAATACTTTTCACTTCAAAATTACCCATAAAATTTCATCTATACAGTAAAGGTAATATCTGTTATGTGGTGAAAATACTGTTTGCAGTACTTACCAGAGCTTAAACTTACGTGTCCCATTCCCAAGGCTGTAATTTCTTCAAGCAAGTCCTTCAAACTTGTGTCAAGTTCCGATCCAATTCTGATCGTTGGAGAAACTTTCTTTGATGTCTGTGTGTGCCACACCAAAATCTAAAGGAATGTATATCATATAAAAAAATAATGCCAACTATACTTCATTCAGTGTTCGGTTTCTACCTAACAAAGAATACCTGAACTATTTTACATGCTGCAAAGGCAAGTCTATGACATGTTTCTTCAACATGCAGTAGCACTTGTTAGGAGGAGCACCTACCTGTCCTTCCACGTTTGCACACGTATGTTTCAATATCTGAACTGCACATGTTACATAGCTTAAAAAGATTGGATGACTCTAAATGACAAAGTAGGAAGGAGCTCAAATATGGTGATCATGCCTTAGGAGATCATCGTAGAATGTCTGAAGGGCCTGAGAAAAACAATGAGAACCCTGACATGATAGCTGGTCTGTGGACCAAGAACTGAAACCAGAACCTTAAGAACACAAAGCAGAGTGCTAACAACTTTGTTTGTGAATGAAGGCCAATAAGTTGGACAATTAATTTCTACACCTTGCTGGCTACTTTATAGAAGTGCAAGCACTTAATAAAAAGTAGGTATTTTCCCCTGGTACCCATTGGATAGAAGACTGGGTGGGTCCCAGAGCCAGTTTTGACACAGAAGCTAAAGGAAAAATCCTCTGCCGTCCATCAGGGATCAAACCCTGGTCGTCCAGTCTGTAGCCAGTCACTACACTGACTGAGTTACCCTGGCTTATTTTTACATTTACCTTTTGGTATCTTAAGCTATTGCAATAACTTGTTTTACATAAACAAGCAGTACCCAAAGACATGGAAACAAGTAATTACTGTGAGAATTAGCTCTAATATTAGGTTATACAGTGAAACCTCGATGCATCGTTTTCGGCGGGGGTGGGAAATAAAAACGATGAATACGGGAAAACGATAGTTGCGGGAAAGCATTAAAATTTTTAAAAAAAACAATGTTTCTCTTTCAAAGTTACTTCTTTTTACCAAAAAGTCTTTAATGAACAACTGGTTTGTCGAAACTTTGCGTTTTAGGCCAAACAGAGCCCTTTCCACGTTCAAAATGTTTTCCTCGTCACGTTCACTAATATTATGCGCACAAAAGAACGACTTCACTTTTGCCAATGCAGGGTGTGCTTCGGCAAAACTCGGCACAGCTTCGGGCTCGAATTCGTCGTCTTCCTCTTCCTCACCACTCCCATCCCCTTCACGAACAATAACAGGAAGAATGGAAATACTATTACTGCCGAACTCAACGAAACGTAGCTGTAGAAGACACGAGATGAACCAGAAGAATGAAAAGTGTCGCCCGCCTTTCCTTTGTACTTGTAATAAAAGCATTTGTGAAGAAATTCACACTGCACATGCCATCTGGCATCGCTGGAACGAAACATGAGTGCACCCTAATTAAACTCATAAAATTTCTGACAATGAGCACCGCCATTCACTCCAACTATCACCCCTCATTCCAAAAGAATCTGTGCTGGTTGTGCGACATAACAGGTTACCGCTACTGTGTATTCCAAAAACATTATGCGTCTTTCGGAATTAATTTATCTCAAAACCCAGCATTTTAAATTCTAAAAATATCGCGTAAATTTCGTTATAATTTCTCAGAAACGATCATTGCGGGAAAATTGTGGGCAGGGACTAAGATTTTTGAACGATCGATGTGATAAAACGATAGTTCGAGGAACGATAGAAGCGGGAAAATGTAACATTATTTTATATGGGACGATGCATCCGGGAAAACGATAGTTCCGGGAACGATGGATAGAGGTTTCACTGTAATTAAGCAAAATGAAACCTCAACACAAGAAAAACATTTAGACACTCACGGAAAGCAAAAATAAAAACTATCTGATAAATTCAGCATGATGTGAACAAATTTCATAAGATCAAAAACCGCAGCCAAAGATTACAATTTCTTATTTAAAATTTCTTGCATAATAAGCACACCTTACCTACAGGAAGAGAAGTCTAATATACCTGTGTGCAAGAGTCAGCCTTTGGCTCTATGTCTTCCAATGCCAAGCCAAGACTTCTCAAAAACTGGTCTTCTTCATATCCAGCTTTGTATGGCATTGTGGCATTTGGATGGTTCAGCAGAAATTCAACATTGACTGCAAATCCTGCCATATCGACAGGAAATTTTCGTTTAGATGGCCACGAGTCAAAGAAACCGATGACCTTTCCCTGACAAATTATACGCAAAAATGCAAAAAGTTGGCATAAACTTATGATAAGTAAAAATAAATGTTAGCTTAGAGTTTCAGTGACAGAATTTCAACATAAGAAAGAACACTTTCAAACCATTCTGTAAGTAACATTTACCTCCTTCAGGATGGGTGAACTCACGGCATAATCTCCAATCAAACCAACTGGGAACATAGAAACTTTCTTGGTGTCACGAATCTCTTCAAACAGCTTCAAGTCAAATGTGTTATCATCATCACCAAAGTAGATTACTCCATGCTGTGCATTTTTACGTATCCAGTTAATAGCTGCCCTTCTATTAGCAACACCTCTTGGGACAATGTTGGCTTTGCGATATACTTCTGGCATTGGGCTTGAAATGTGAGTGAATGGAATACCTTCACATACAATGGCACATAATTAGTATGATGTTAAACAACAAATTAAAAACAATTCATATTCATAACAATAACCCTTTCCAGAAGGTTAAGTAGTGTGGTAATGTCACAGCACATTTACAGACCAAGTGTAATTCCATTACAGTCTTTTAAAAATACATTATAATAATGCAGCCAGTTCAATATCACCAAGCAACAGGGCCTGTTTCTGCTGAAAATGAATTTTTAATACATGTACACAATGCATGTTCATCTCTCCAGCTAAAATACAATTAATATTTTTAATACAGTGCCCCATAAAGATTTATACACACAGCAATTACATACATCAGTATTGTATACACATATTCTTGGGGCATTTAGTATATCTTAAACTCTATATTCAGCCTAAAGACCTTGAGACTGACATAATTACCGAGTATGTGCTAAATGACTTCTATCATGGTGTGACTTTTTCCATTAAGTGAACAAATAGAAATGATATCTATGGCTGAGAACATAAAGGAGAGAAAAAATAACCTCCCCAAAGCAAATATAAAAGTGCTGTATGTAATCGCAGAGCAAGTTCAAAATAATGTAGGTGACTATGGACAAAATAACATTCATTTCACAATGGAACTTAATTATAATACAGCACTGAAATTCACTATATTAGAAGCTAGTAATAGTTATAATGACACAAATGTGATCAGTACTTTTTTAGTATTAGACAAGTCTGAAGTAATAAGAAACATTTTGACTAGAAATATGTTTATGGCTCAAGACAGAGACTAGTGGCATAGTAATTAACATTTGGTTCTCTTACATGGCAGGGAATTTCCTGACTATCTTAGTAGCTATTGCCTTCTGAAAGACTCTGCCCCATGGAATTACTTAAAAGTTTGATTAATGATTGTAGAATGCAGTGTGACTTCATATACACAGATGACCTGGTTTCAAGAATGTTAATAACCACTGAAAAGAAGTAGAATGTGTGTTGGGAAAAAGCAATCGACTAAATGTCTAAATAGCTGATGTGACTACATACCACCAGAGACCGTGCGAACCCTTTATTTTGTATTATGTGACATTTATATAATAGTATCAATTGTACTTTATAATATGTATTGTATTATTATTATGACTTTTTCCACATCCTGTTGTCATCTGACTGTCTTATGGATCCATGAAATGCAATAAAATATTTTTATTATTATTATTATTATAAACTTCAGAATGTTATTTATCTAAATGCAAATTTTAAAATAAAACAAAACACCAAATACATTTTATTTCATGTAAGAATGCCTATTAAAAAGACATGATTTTTTGTATTAGATTTGAAGTTTATCAAGTCTTCTCAATAATGTTAAAAGATTACAGTATTCTGATACTAGAGAAATAGCATAATGATTCATCTGTATTAAACATGTCACAGTAATTCAATTTAAATTATAAATCACAATAAGGAATTACAGCTTATATAAACTGCAGGAATAAGGGGATTGTTGAAGTCATGCTCCAAATTCATCTAACTTTTTCTGTTAAAACTCAAGACTGATATTTTGTTTCTTGTCTATTAACAGGCCACTTGCTCTTATTTTACTTACAAAATTATGAATAATGTTTCTATTGAGAACTAGAGCCATAAAAAACTTCCTTCTGACTCTTCACAGCAGAGTTACACATCACACAAGACTCATACAAAATACCAGATAGTCTATTATAAACTTGTACATGTTCTACACAAATGTAATCTCAAACAAGTCATACATGAATGCCACAGTAAAATATAAAATCGCTTCCTCTTGTTACTGCTGCTGCCTTGCAGATACTGATGCAGTGATAAAATGTTGAAAGGCTATGCTGCAGCACAGCTGTCAAATATCTTCTGTGAAGTTATTTTTATTGTGATATGAATAAAGAGAGAACTTACCAAACTTCTTCAGAAGTTTTGCTACCATTGCATTGCAAGACTGATTGTCATCTGCAACAATCCAGTGTATGTCAGGTACATGCATCAAGGTCTGGCCCAATCTTGTCAACTCGGCAGCCTGTTCCCTCCGGGGATAGGTTGGCGTAACAAAATATATTTTTGGGAGGCCTGTGGTTTGTTTACCTCTGGAGTCCTAATGTAAAAGCAAACATGACAGATATGTGTAAACTGTAATATTGTGAGCAGGATCCGAGGTTCTCATGACAGTGAGTACAAAGATGGCTATCTTTTGGGTTATATTGCCTTGTAGTTCTGTAGAAGTTTACCAGTGTTCCAGAGGCCCTTGCTGCCTCCATCATCAGGGCAATGAGTGACAACGATTGTGACCCTGATGATAAAGGTAGCAAGGACCTCTGAAATGGTGGTAAACCTCTACCACATTACACAGCACTACAACCCAGAAGGATGCCTTCTGGAAACATTATATTTTTTTATCCATTTATTAATATTTATTATATAGGTCATCACAGTAAAACTTCTTATTACTGAATAATGGTAAAATTAAAGGTCTATTAGTAAACATCTTGCATGAAAATTCTCTGAAATTTGAAATGACTACACAAGTATCTTCACTTTCACACTTTAATACTTGCTGCCTATATATTTAAAATTACAGATAGTCAGCTGAATGTACACAAAGACAGCCTGTTACTTAAGAAACACTAATAGTAAAATTGGTTATAGTTATGCTACAGCTGTACCTCAAATGAAATGTGGCACACAAACACATTTTCCTGGTGAGCAAATCTTCGAGCAACTTCTGTCCCTTGAGAAGCCCACACAAAATACAACACAAGGAGCATCATGCCTACAGTAAGCAGGAACATGTTCTTGAGTGGAAGCATCATCTGTTTTATCATGGATCATTATCTAAAATTCAATCTGCAACAAACATTTTAAATATATGCTGTCAAAGAAAATAATAAAATATAGTCATCTACACATCATTTGCAACACTGTACTTAATCTCAATTCGACATAAATTACTGTAATATTATTCACGGACACGTAACATTTTAACATAATAAAATCAATAACATAAAAATCAAAAAATAACCTAACGTGTATACACGTCATAAAAATACAGAACTAATGTCATATAAAGTTATGAAACAAATTACCTTTCTTTTACAGTATAAAATAGATATTGAAGCATTCGGAATAACAACCAACCAACAGTCCTCTTATATTTCACACAACAACATACACATTCTAACCATTCAATAACCACCTTTCATTAACACGATTTCATTCTGCGATGTTGTTATGTCACAGACACAGATTACGGCTCCATAGAGAATGTAATCTGGTCGCCAATGTTAAATGTTAGCAATACGTATGATGTCATGTATACATTGTTCTGCCATCTATCCGCAGCTATAGTAAAACTTTCATCAAACAATCTAGCGGTAACAGTATTAACAATGTCAACTACCAACGAACTCGTTCAACCCTCCCAAGCCCCCCTTACTTGCAAAAACAATTTTCCAGATCTTTATGTCACTGTCTCCAGGGATACTATTCCGCGACCGACGTATCAAAGGTGCTTACTGCCTCCGTCACAGGATATCACCATGTGGCAGTACCACATAATGAATCAAAATACAATGAGAATTCACTGTTTGTAAATATGAAGATTAGCTTCAAAGTTTATGTGAAACTATCTGATATTAATGCAGAAAATAAATTTTGAATTCTTCAACCAAACGGAAACACAAATAGAGTATGAAAAATACCTTCCAGAACGAGGAAAATTAATTTCTGAGCAATATCATTTTTGCCTAGTATGTGAATCAAAGAGAACTGACTCAAACAGTAAATTTCAGTGGCGATAACGTTGAACTCCACTGAATATAAGTCTAAAAAGTAAGCTGATGGTTCACGTGGTGGTGATATAATCTCTTATGGTGCCAGTTACCAATTTAGTAAGTATACACTTATTAATACATATTGAGTTTTTATGAAGGAATAGGGGTCGGAGATTTTTAGTACCGACACCACAGCCCTGGACACGACAATATAACAACAGGGGTTTTCCGAGTAGAGGCTTTTAAAATTTTCAAGGTAATTCGAAAGTCATTTTTAAACGCATTTTTCTGCCGATCTGTAGGGATCTGAGTGTCAATACTAGTGTTAGTTTGGCATCAATCAGTTCAAATTATCGTAACCTGTAGGATTTGAGGTTTTCACAGCGGTGAGTATGAAGATTTCTGTCTTCTGGGTTGTTGCGCTGTGTAGTCTGGTAGATGTTTAACAACGTTTCAGAGGTCATACTGCCTCCGTCATCAGAGTATGAAGATTTCTGTCTTCTGGGTTGTTGCGCTGTGTAGTCTGGTCGATGTTAACCAACGTTTCAGAGGTCATACTGCCTCCGTCATCAGGGCGACGAATAATCGTAACCTGTTTAAATACAGTCGATTATAATATTATTCTCACATGTATGCCTCGGTTATCTATGGTCTTGTGTGATGACATAATTTCGAAAACCACGCAGAAAACTAGGTATGTGAGAACACAGAGCCTGGCAAAATTTATATTTATCTTGAGGCTGAAAAGCTGTAACTAATTACCCACTGCGAAATTGGAAATAGAACATATAATACAATACCTATAAATTCTCTTAAATACTATTGTGTTTTATGTTTATATAACGTAAGGCTGCCATGATATAAGCTTATCTGTCAATTTTCCGCGACCATAAATTTATACTAGCGTGAATGCATGTACAGAATGAGATCAACAAGTATCAGACTTATTGATTTATAATATCTGTTAGCATTTAAATTGTATAAGGAAATTCGTAGAAAAGTAGACTCTTCATTAACTCTGCCGAGAATTTCTTGTTTTAACATGGGTTGAAGACAACTGTCTTCTTCATACTCACCGCCATTAGAACCTGAAATATCGACAATGGGTTTTTTCAACATGACGCAGAACAGACGTTAGTTCTCTGAAGAGAATATTAACCAGGACCTTAAACAAGGCCAATTCTTCATAACGTAGATTGATCCTTTTCCTTCCCTCAATTCATATTTTGTTTGTAAAATTTAAAACGTAATCATTATTAAATTTAATATTAATGGTTATAAATTATCTAATTTGTCAGACAGGAAATCCTCGGAATTAAAAGAAATAAATGAAGTTGTAAACTTAAATAATCGCAAACTCTTCGTCTGGAATAACTTTTCCACTAGTTTCTATGTCTGTTCTAGTTTAATGTGTTCTTCGACTATAATTATATACGGTGTAGAAATTAAAGCAGTAAATCGGTGTAAACAACTGTGCGCTAAAGTGGCTTAAGAATAACTCGTGCGGATATAAAATACTGAACCAAGACGCTGAAGGAACCGATGTTAGGCATACTTTTCTTCTGATAACAGAGTTACAGTAATGTATGATCTTGAGCGACAGGATTTGCAAATTATTGACATTAATGAAGTGTGTTTCCTGATAATATATCATCATACTGAGTAGCATAATATTACCAAACATCTAAGGAGGTTCCTCTGGCCTCTGCGCCCAGACCGGCTCTGGGGCCCAGCCACCTTCCTATCCAATGGGTACCGAGGTCCTTTCCCGGGGGTAAAGCCGGCCGGGGCGTGACGCTGACCACTCACTCCCATCTAGTGCAGAGGTTAAGAATGAGTAGGAGTTATACAGCCTCTCCCCTAAGCGCCTACATGACGTATAGTGAGACAGTTTTACTTTACTTAGCAGGTCCCACAAAATTCATAATCGATCTGAGTGTTGAGAACTCCCGTCCTAGCGAGACTGTTCCTGTGGAATTACATTTCTAAATGTATTGGGATAATTAATTTGTTACAAAATATTTCCTAGGCTGTTATGAAAATGTTTGTATCAACTGTCTTTATTTAAGACGTAAACCCATTTTCGATCTACTGATTTTTCTTTCCATATAAGCAATACAAAACTCAACACAGATTAAATTCAGTAGCAGGTAAAAAGCTCCGTTTCACAAAATCTCACATTGGAGAACCTTTAACAATCGAGACCACTGAAAACCGAACTCGCACATTTAATTCTAGCCGTGGAAATTTAAGGACAAGAATTAGTCTGTAGTAATTAAGAGCAATCTCTTGTCTCCTCTGTAACAAGAGAAAAGTTAGAGGCACAGAAAAAGTAATACACATTTTAAAAACATTGACAGTTTTTACCGAAGGCACCAAACTTTATAACACCGTCATGTACATCTCTTTAGATAGACCTACAGAATTACGTCATTTTGTCGTCCATACAAGTGCCCAGAGTTCGATTCTAGTAACCTCGAAATAAGATAATCTATTAAAGTTTGATTCCATGCACAGGATACAACAGACGATCATGATGCAATATCAATAAATAATAAAACATCGGCCTATGACTTTGCTGTAATACGTAAGTAGTTAATTCGGTCAACCGACATAGACAGAATGAATCAAATTTCTGTTGCAACACATTTTTAGATTTCCTTTTCAGATTCACGACCGTTTCCGAGTGACGTTTTAACGCTGTTGGCATTTATATTTTTGTGATCGTCTGACGAGGCCTCCTCGCTGAGAGTTCTAGAGGAAGAGCAACTTTAAGCGCAATCAGACCCCAACAGTAGTTCTGACAACAAAACTGCTTGGATTTATTAATGCAGATTATGCAGATATGCATTTCATGCATGGCTTTTGCGATGGAAATTGTCTCGTCAAACTGAGGGTATATCGGCGCTGAAATTCTGGTCGGAACAACCTCACCTCCCCATTTTTATTTGTGGGGATGCATGGAGGAAATATTTTATGCCACGGAATTTCGGGACCGCGATGAGCTAATTAACCACAATGAGGTGTCTGTTGCAGACATCGTATCCAAACGCTAAACTACTAGCTTCTACCAGGGGCTCAATTCGACATCGCTGTGAGCCGTGTGTTGTGGCGGAGGAAGGACGCTTTGAAAATCTATTGTGATTATGTGCGGTACAGTCAGTGAAAATGGCTGTCTTCTGGGTTGTCGCGGCCGTGTAGTCTGGTAGAAGTTTACCGACGTTTCTGATGTCCTTGCTGCTTCCATCACAGGGCGACGAGTAAACTTCAACGGGACTACATAGCTACCCAGAAGACAGCCATCTTCATGCTGACCAGTCACTTTGAACTCAAATGAATTAGAGATCTTGAATGCGTTGAGTTTTACTTCAACGATCTCGTTTTTGCGATGGCGTGATCCTTTAGCTTCTCTCGTGCCCGTATACTTACTCAGGATTGCGTTCTCTTAATTTTAATGCACACCTTGTAAGTTTTCAGTCTAGCGCTTATTTGTGAGCCATGGCGATTCCTAGTGATGGCGCAGCAGTGGGAAAACCAGTTCACATTCCTTTCCTTTGAAGCGCCGAAATGCTCTTGCAGAGATCACAAAGTGCAATGGTGAGGTCTAATGGAATGCCTTTCTTTTTAGCCTATTCATTTTGTTTACAGATTTTAATCAGTTCTTACAAACGCAATAACATTACAGAAATACATATAGATAGAAATTAAATATAGTCATAAAATCACGCGTTGTTGGTATTAATGGCGTCTAATATACATAACTTCAGTCTTAAATTTAATGAAATACAGTTCACAGAACACATGGCACGGGATACCCATACACTAACGGCTGGTGGGACATTTACCAGGACAATCAAGCTGACACAGTAACAACACCTTCGGCTTTTATTACGAAGGTGACCGGTTCGAGTCCATTTCGTAGTTCCGGGTATGTTACTGAGAATTTTGTACTTTTCTTCAGTCATTCTAGGCGAACGCCAGTAAGGTATCTTGAAATAAGCGATGACTATTTCGTTTCTCATAATATCCAATCCATTGGACGTTATTATTACCTCGTTCGTATATCGTTTTTTCTCTTTTCTTATTACACGCTAAGCACTCTTTGTAGTTGGAGTAGTGTCATTATGTACCCCAATAATCAAACAACCAATGAAATAAGAAGTTTAATATATAGCATGCAGAACCACAGAACTAAAACTCTTATTAGTATATTATTATAAAGAAATAAAAGGGTAACATGTGTAACTAACTAACCAGATGGCTTAGGGAAACGGAAGGTTCATCACCGAACTAACCAAAGCCCTCCATCGGTCCCTGTCCTGGGCCAGCAAAATCCAATCGTCATCAACACCTATCTCCCATAGATCCCGCTTGATATTATCCTCCCATCTACGTCTATGTCTCCCCAGCGGTCTCCTGCCTTCAGGCTTCCCGACCAATACCCGATGCAAGAGAATTAAATTATGACTAAGCTCTATCGATCACTCCTTTCATACACTGAATAAATATCGTACAATAAAAAAAATGCCAATAACTATAAATGCCAAATCCTCAAGGCCAATGGTTGAACACGGTTTCAGGACATAACTCCCGCCCCCTATAATTCACATGTCGAAGAAGGGGGTAGAAAGAACGGAAAATAGAGGACAAGGTTTGTGTTCCATCAGCGGTAAAACAGTGGCTTTGTGGTTTATAAGTTGAAAAATATAAGGAAATATTACGTAATATTCTAGACTGTTGTATAAGATCTGAATCTGTTGGAAACACGAAATTTAGAATTCACGTAATTCGAAATAGAAGTTCAAACAAAATCGAAGAACATGATGTTCTTCTAAGTTTGATGCCGCGTATACTAAAAGACAGATGCCAACGTTTCGGAAAAATATACTGCTCCCATCTTCACAGCTGACGCCTACAGACTTCAGGGCTAAATAGAGACAACATGTTTCTCAGAAATTTTGGTATCTACCGACGAGTTTACGCGGCTCCAAAAACCAGACTATCACCATTATCCGCACAGCAGTGAGAATCACATATCTCACAAAATATATTTCCGGGTATAGGCCTACTGTTAATGGCACAGTGGAAATAGAATGAATAAGATAACGGTAAAACGCATAAGTGCTGACGTCAAAAACCAATAATACGGACATAATTAAAATTTGTATCAAAATACAATTGATAGCTAAAAGGCAGACATATGTATGGGCAGAATTTAAGAAAAACAAGGACAGACCTCGTCCATAGACTTCGACCAACTAAAACTACGAATAGATTAGACAGATGTCTTTATGATATTAATGAAAATATTATGTTTTCTAGAACATTCAGAATATAACTTATTTTATTTACTTTTGTGCTTTATTTAACAACGCTGTCAGTTTTTTCTCCGCAAAACATTCACTAATCATCATCATTTGACGATGCGACTTTATTACTGGGTAAGAAGGGCTTAAATCACTGAATATTTCATTTTACTTAAACCATTCTTACTAGAGAACCAAAGAAACAGTGTAAAAAAATTTAAGAGTAGTTAAATAAATCACGAACAAATATGAATTGGGAAGTGTGTGAACGGAAGCGGAAGTGGTGTGTTTTAAGCCATTATCATAGTTTTTCCTGTAGGGTTTCGGGGATATCACGGACCGGCCAAGTCATAATAGAACATATTCAGTCCAAAATAAGCTTGCCCCCATCCCCTGACATTTTGTGTGAAGAGATACAAATTTATTTTTCGTTGTTGCAATCTGGTATGATCACACTTTAGCACTGCAATGTATCGCGTTCAGTGTAACGACTATGTTGAATTCGAAAATCGTGCATCTAGATCAACCTGTCTCATGCATACGATCTGACGGTAAATATGGTCATTCACCATCACAATAAATACATGATACAAAGCAACTTCAAACTTTGAATGCCAACACAAATCGTACTACGAGACTAATCCAAGCAATTTACTACGACCGCGTCTGTGCCTGATGGCAACGTCACCAGTCGAGTGTGGTCTCAAAGATTGTCTCTAAGACGCAAAATCTCCAATTAAACTATATAGAGACTAGCAAAGGGATACAAATTTTCGGATGAAGCAAGTGATAGTATAGAACGGCAGCGTAAATATCGGCTTTCTAACTTGAAGACTGCAACGAGGAAAACATCGTAAAGCAGCGTTTACACCGAAGCAAATAGCAACAGAGAAGAGGCGACATGCGATGGATGATACCTGCCGCTCATAGAAACAGCGTCAACACTGGATCGATAGTGATATCGCTTTTAAAATTAACGCTCGGTGACAGGCGATATGTTACCAAGTATGATGTCTAATGTCGGCGTCGCGACGCTACTCGTCAGTTTCCCATCGTCCGGTCAGATCACTTCCAGAGACTTCTGTTGAATTCGTTTGGTGTTCCGAGTCGTCGCGACACTCGGCGTTGGTTTTCCAGCGTCGTGTCTTGTGTCTTCCGTGGGCTCTTGTTCGCGAACATGGAATCTTGAGTCGGCATCTCGTCGATACACGTTCCAACGGTCTGTATCGGTTTACCAGCGTCATGTCTTGTGGCTTTCCAGACTTCTGTTCACTACCAGTGACATCTTCAGTTGGCGTCGCTTTGGATGGGTCATATCTTGTTGAGACTCGAACCCAGGAGAGTTTTCGGGTTTGTGACCTTAGTTTCTTTAATTTCAAAATTAGTCTTGACTCAGTTCTTTTCTTGTTTCTCCTTAGTTTTGGAGGTACATAAAACTTCCTCGTCATGACTCGAACCCAGGACAGTTCATTAGTGCGGCGGTAGTTTCTACAATCTCATTTTAGAAACAAACAGTTTTTCTCTAGACGATTTCCTTCTGCCGTGCTTATTATCCGAGCTACAGAAACCATTTTCACTGGAAGTCGAACTCAGGATAATTTCTCGAGATTCTTGTCTTAGCTTTGCTTCGAGACAACTTTGGTCCAGGCGCATTTCTACTATCGTGCTTAGTTTTCTGAGTAACGGGAAACGCAATCAGCGGGAATCCAACTCGTGGAACTTTTCCGGAGTTCTGACCCTGACATGATCTATTCCTGGTCTCAGGAAATAAGCATGCTAAGTCTGATGCAAATCGGTATATCCGTTCTCAAGCTACAAGCGAACAAGCATGCAAACCCACAATTTCAACTTTATATGTGAAATTGTTTAGGAGAGCTTCGGCTTTAAAGGGTTAAATAAGACACGATCGATTTATTTCACCATTAACGTTCATCCTATCATCCAACGAAGAAAATTCTATTGAACTTTAAAACCAAAATGTAACAACGTGAACTACCTACTTTAACACTAAGTAAATCTGAATTTTCCCCACAGAATATATCATATTTATAATTTCGTGTAATTATCAGAATAATTAGCGATTAGGTCTGTTTCCCTAAACAGTACTAACCACGTTATCTATGTAATAGAGACGGGTTGTTTTTTATTTGTGGAAAAAACTCAGTCTTTAAATATTCTATAAATGGACTTTGATTTCAAGTTGATCAGGGTTTTACTGCAGTCTATCGGAATTTGTAATTTTAACATGACAAAGCTGCCTCCTAATATTAGTGTCAAAATTCATGGGAACTTTCACAGGCGAAAATTTAAGTCCCCCCACCCTATTTTACATATAGTGACTTTTCTCTCATTCAGCCGGGTTTCAAATAGCTAATAAAATAAAAATAACATTTTTAGAAGAGGATCTATGTTGCTAAAGAGGAATGTTTGCTAGCTAATCAAAATAAGGACTCAAATAAGAAAAAATGAAGCAGATTGAATATGGTAATAAGTGGATCTGAAATCATTTATGATACCTTCCTCGCTTTATACTGAATATAATGGCACGGAGCGTGGCTGTCCCAATGTCTGATTCAGAGGGACATAAAATGTGTGTCGAAAGTCAATTTATCTCCGTCGTAATTAACTACTGTAGTTCTGCACTGTCTTATTCCGTATCATCCAGAGTTCATACATGCGTTCGACGCCGCCATCCAGATAGCAACGAATATGCAAGCCTTTATACTGTGCCGAAGCATCCGATCTTAGTTCGCCTCGCACCGCGACGCTCATGGGACGTCAGAGCCCCAAACCACTCCACACACTTGAATTCGTTTATATCCGGGACATCTCGACTCCAATCGGAATATCGCGTTCGCTGCGCCAGTGAAGTCACTACCTCGATCGTATTTTGGTTTCCTTTGTCAGAAAGCGTCTGACGTTCAAGCAGTAGCGACGATCGCCGTTTGCTGGAAGAGACAAAAATGCAACGGCGTAACCTCTTTCGAAAGTTATATTTTTCGGATAAAATCTTCAAATTAAAACGCTTGGACGTGTTACTTGCGGCACTGGAACTTAATCACAAATTAGACTTTTAAAAACAGTTACTAATGAATTTTAAACTTACATATCAGCACGCTGAGTCGTGTCGTGTCGTGCATATAGCATCGTCAGTTTTCACCGTAACGAAACAACAAAGTGAAAAGTTAATAGGAAGTTTACTTTAAATTACTTCAAAAATTTTAAATTTTCCTCTCTTTAAGTTTTTGTTTTTCACTTTTTCAAGCCTTCGTTTAAATGATCGCCGAAAATCAGTCACTAAATGTACTATCTCTACAATATATCAAAATATAATTACGACATTAACCACCTAATGGAGATTTCTAGTGCTTACAGTGAGAACTTTATAGTAAACAGCAGTAGTGATAATAATACAAACCACAAAGCATGTTCGATAGAAAATAAAATTAACTTTTCTTACGCATGTTCGATGTTTTGGAATAAAACCACGTCTGTTTATGACGAGACTGTTGAGAATTCAAGTGCAGACAGTCTGGAAGACAAGGTTTATTTAAACTTGGGTCTGGCAGTACCGATGGGGATTGCCATGTACATGCTTAGTCTTGTGACAGTTGTGGGTAACGCCATGGTACTTCACGCCATTAGAACCGAGCGACGTCTTCAAACTGTAAGTACTAACACTCTAATTTCAGAACTGCTGATAGTTAAAATATAAAGCCTTATTTTATCAACCATTTTTATGTACTAACAATGAACAACCGGACTGCAAAACTAACCATTCACCCCCCATTTAATGCCGAGGTCAGGAAAAGGTGGAGTTATACCTCCACTACACCATACGTGCTACTTTTATTTCTTTTTAATTGGTTGTTTAATTTGTCATCCAACAACTTTGCACTTTAGCTCCAAGAAGTGTACATGCAGGTGTGTGTGTGTGTGTATAAGACACGTTCAGTAAACTAGAAAACAAATTTGTTACTTGATTCGTATGTCATATATCCACCGTATTAACTGTAGTCGTTATTCAGCATCGACAATTTGAATTAAACCGTAATTGTATATATCAAAGAGATGTCGTATAATTCTGAAAATAATTAAGATCTCAGTCGGGACAGCCCATGCCACGACAGAAATTCGAACCGCGTACCTTTAGAAAATACGTTAATTTTAGCCGAAGACAGAGAATACCTCTACAGAGTAAAATTAACCAAAACATTTCATTCAGTTAATAATAATTATCAGTATTAATAATTAGTAAAGCTCGAAAACTTGTTGTTTTCTTGTGAACTTTTAATAGTGAAAACTAAATTATATAAATTTCTAATTTAAAGATCGCTGTCACTTTGAACTTTTTTAGACATATGTTGTAGTGTGAACCGAACACTTCAGATTCATCATATGTGTGAGGTTCGGGATCAGACTGCCACCTACCTGCAAATTTTCTCCTTCCACTTAGTAAAATTTGTGTGAGAACATTTAAATAATCGATATTCGTCACGTAAAATGTTATAAAATAAAGCTTTAAGCCGAAACTCATATAAATAATATATAAAAATTGAGTCCGTACCAGAGTTATTGACTGTTAAAGAAGGTTGTGTATATATAGTAACCACCATGCTCTAAATGGTTAAGAAAAGTAATAAATTATAACACTAAGATAAAAATTTGTTACAAAATATTTAAAATTTGGAGGCAGTAACAGCTCAACAAGGAGATAGCAACAGAGGACGATTACAAAACAGGGCTTAACAGATATTACTGCTCATTTTTGAACAATTTGTCAATTGTTTTTATATGTACAAACGCTTTTTCAAGATTTCGCGGGACACTGCGACTCGCGTGTGAATCACTGAAATATTGAGGTCGCCAGTAAGCTACTACAATGCAAGACCTTAAAATACAGAGATAACGTAGATAAACCGCAGCCAGACAGGAATAACACATTGTAATTTAACTAGTACTTGGATATGTGACATTTACATAGATAGGCGAGTGACATGTTTTATCTTTGTGACTTGCATATGGTTCATATTATGATTCTATTGGCGTCCTTACATGATTGTCATTCAAAATAGTGTGAATTTTTACAATTTGCGAAACATTATTGTATGAAAATTTCTTAAAACACTTTCTAGATGTATGAAATATTTACAGTTGTATGCACAGTTCAGCGACTGTTAATTCGAAAACCACACAAACTGACTACCAAGCAAGCTGGCCTACTAACAAATTACCTGTATCTGCTTGTCGTAAAATCAATGTCCTCCACTGCGTCCCATCTTGAACTAATCCGGAATTAATCTTCACCTTCAAGATAATTTCTCTGCTACTGGTTACTTAAGCAAACTTCGTATTTCGGTATAGTTTACCCTACGTGTGGCATATTACCAGTCTCACAGATTTAATTACACCAATTAATAGTACTATAAAAATAGTTAAGGCCTGCATTATTTAAAACTAAGCCTAAGCTTATCGCATTCATGAAATATGTTCTACTCATATTACAGTTTACACTTTCTATAAAATAAAAAGGACAGGTTTTGCGTTTAAAGAAAAGACGGATAAAATTTTAGTTCAGTTAAGTGGATTATGGGCTAGGAATCTAACTAACTCGATAGACAAAATTCCTGTTTGAGAAGCTTGATTAGTCAAGAAATTCTCCACATTTTATGAAACCTGTTCACAACCCTCACCGGCCCCAGTCCCGAGAATATAAATCATATTAACCCAGTCCACACCCCCAACACTGTTTCCCATAGATCAACTTTAATACTATTATCCCATCTACATCTAAGTCTTTCAAGTAGTCTCTTTCATTCAGGTTCTCCAAATAAAATTCTATACGCATCCGTTTCCCCACCCCCCCTGGCTTTGTCAAAATCTTCATGCCTTGTATCCTTCTTAGCCGCAATCTCTCCAGGCCAATGATGTGAAATAGGGCACGGCAGTTCTTTTTCTAAATCTTACCTATACACAGTTTACGACCATTTTCCCATTTAATTCAATAAAGTGTCGCAGTTGAAACAGGACTGTTAAATAGAAAAATAAACTTACTTCAAACAACTTAAGGGACGTAAGATTTGAGGTTTTCACAGCGGTGAGTATGAAGATTTCTGTCTTCTGGGTTGTTGCGCTGTGTAGTCTGGTAGATTCATCGCCCTGATGACGGAGGCAGTATGACCTCTGAAACGTTGGTAAACATCGACCAGACTACACAGCGCAACAACCCAGAAGACAGAAATCTTCAACTTAGGGGACCATATTGTTCACTGAAATCACACAATTGTTCTATCTGACGATCATAAGTTGGGCTGTTAGTCACCGGATTATCACCGTGGTAGCAAGAGTTCGCGTCCCTGTCAGTTCATGTGGGGTCTGCGGCGTACAAAGCAGCACTGGGTCAATATCATTCCACCGCGGATCCATATATCACTTCCGGGACGGACAAAGGACCCGTTAAGATCCCAGCTCCATAGAAAAATATTCTCACCCCATTGAAATAAAAAAAATTTTGTCGTCATATTATATGATGACAAATTGTTTGTACAAAATAATCATGGCGTAAGACAGGAACAGGGGAAACATCTGAATGCGTAAATGTTTATAAGCTATAATATTTATGCAAAATTCATGGAAATCTTAGTACGGCGAATGGAAGAAGATTAGTTGAAATTTCTCACAAAGATGAATAAAACAGCTACGTATTCTATTACACATTAAAACCTTGTTTGTCGCATCGCTTCACGAATTAGCACCATAGCAACGCGGCGACTCCATGTACTCCATCTGAGCTTGATATTCTACATCTTTACAATTAATCGCCCCTTGTAACTGAATAATATTCTTTTGTAACATGACAAAGATTCGGTGTAATTGCACTCCATTCATCACATTATTAAAGAATTCTAAGTAATTAATATCCGGAATTGTAAACGTATGGTCAGCACTTCGTATGTGCCCCTACAATTTTCTGGTCTTGATCAAGAGCCCATTATCATTTTGGATAAATTAATGTGTTTAACGACAGGTTAAGTTCGTGTGATAAATGTACCAGGGTCAATTCTGGACAAAAACCGTTTATCTATTGTTTCTCCCAGTCACAACAGCTCACTTCCTACTGCCCTGCCATTTTATGGTGGCCACTGAAATGCGCGAGAAGGGAGGAAACTTAAAATCGGTAAGGATAAATAAGACAATGAGCTCCGACGTCAGTAACAGAAGCAGAAATTATGGCAGCGTGGATATTGATCTGTATAGAAATATAAATTAATTATCATGAGACTTAATGATGTCTTACGCAGAGGTTTTACTGTTAGACTTACGGCTACTATCCCTCGTTTCGCTGTGCCTAATACTATTTTATCGCGTAGTTCAGGCGGCATATAACAAATTATGCTTTTGCATTCTAGGTTCACGTAGATGGAAGTGGTCGTTGCCGACACACAATCCCAACATTTACTTGAGAAAGATGAAGGAGAACATAGTCTCTTAACGGAAAAATGCAAATCATGTCATTAAGTGGCGTCTTCCTAATAAGATATTAACATATTACAACTCGCGACTTAATACAAGCGACAGACAGACAGCGCTACATTTTCTTCCTTTCAGGAGAAGAATAATCGAAAGTGGAAATCGTAAGGTAGATCTTGACTCATTCTACGTGGTATAAATTTGAATTAGTTCGGGAAAATTTGAAATTCATGAGGTAGGGACACACAAAGCGAAGGTTGTCGGATCGCGATTCAACACCTTCAAACTCCTTCCAACTTATTCTTCTCTCATTCATTTCGAAGACGAGACTAAGAAAATAATTCCATAAAATTATAAGGCCGGATGGAGTCACATAAGCGATTGGTCTCTGTCACAAATTTAGCACGTAGCCGGAAAAGGGGCAAAGCAAAATCACAGCGGAAAGATTGTACTGAAATCAGGTAACTTCACAGGAATTCAAGCATGGCAGAGGAATCAATGACGGTTTCCTGCGCTGAAAAGAAAACCAGTTACAAGATTATGATGATGAGAGATTATCCGCTTGAACCTGGCTGTCATATATGTTAAATTAAAACGAGCAGTGCGCTTTGTAACTCGACAACGTCGTACACAGATCTATCATTCTCGGTTTCTCACTTAAAACGAGATTGACAAAGACGTATTCTTTCGAGTACAGTAACTTTTTAGATGTGTCTAGACGCTACTGTTGAATTAATGGATACCCGTTCATAGTTGAATCCTAGGCCATTCTTGCACTAATGAGTGCTCAAACCATTGTTACACAACGTCTTCAGACGGTAATCTCAGATTTTTTTATTATTTATTTAGTGTTCTGTCTGATGACAGGTCCATATGAACAGGATCCTTCCATCCTTTTCTCGGACTGGGACCTGTTCATACACGTTCTTGGCAGATGATCCAGAAGTGGTTTGCCATTGCCTTCTTCTGTGTGTGAATGGAGTAATTGTTGGGATGCCACGGAGAAACCGGGGAAGCCCCCGGAGGAAAACCCCGCGTTGCCTAGACCACGGCCTTGCCCAACACAAGTTATAAATTCGGGCACCGCCGGGAATCGAACCCGAGACCCCAGGATTACAAGGCCAGCGTTCTAACCGCTAGACAATCTCAGATTGTTTTGCAATAATGTGATTAGAGGTCCTACTGTTTCGCGACAATGGGATCAAATAATAAGAATTTTATCCCATTGTCGCATAACAATGGGAGTTATTAGGTCCCACTTTTACTCAGCAATGGTGTTGACTCATGCGGACAGACGTGGACAGCCCATAAGGTATTCTTTGCTCTCGCTGGAGCGTGAACACCTTTAATCTAATTCAAGGTTACAGCTGGAAACAAGACCGAAAGTTGAACCGGCTACTTCCTGAATAGAAGTTTCGGGTGTTACAGGCATACCGAACCGCTTCGTGGCTTCCAGTCAAAAGCGGAATAATTTATAAATGGTATGTTTTCAGGTATTAGGTAGGAAGGTATCGCTCAAGTCCTGAATAATCCAAGTTACAGTAACCAGTGACACGTCAGAGATTTTAAAATAATCCAGAAACCTTTGCTGTGATCTAAAGTAGTTCGGTGTGATTTATATGGGATGAATACAAATCTGAGAAAGAAAATTATGAACTTGATTCAAAGATATTTCCAACGAGAATCAGGATGTTCTACATTGATGAGAGAACAGGCCCGTAGTGGCTTTATGCAGGGGCGTTAACACAATTAATTTAGCAAAATTATGATGATCCGACGTTACGAAAATGAGTGTATATGGAAATATTTACTCAAATAACTCACAGTGGTAACAGACTGAATCCGTAAATCAAGTTACTTTTACTCGAAATGCGATTAATATGTATAGTTCCGTTTTAAATTTAAATGCATTAATTTATAACCACAAAATACATATGGGCTAAATTAATAACACACCCTAAATAAACCGTGTAGACTCGTCGGTACGTTTCTCCAAAACGTTGGAAATCTACCGTCGAGTCTACACGGCGCTATACCCCCGATTAATAACATTATCAAAAAGGTCTGATATTAATACCAAGTTTCATAAAAATTTGTCAGTTGTTTCAAAAGTGATTAGAGTTTGACAGAAAGAAACATAATACCATACAAGTAGACAAAACCAGTCTAGGAATAGAGAAACAGCACAGAAGAAATTCCTAATGTATTATCATTGCGTTCATCTCTTTACTATCGTTTGCAGTAACCAAACCTCAAGTAATATTTCAAAAGGTAAAACTTTATTTAGGTTCTGGTATTTCACCTTCAATTCATTTCACTTATTAATTCAGCACAGTTGATCCTAAATAATACGAACAATTTTGAAAGAATCTTTATACAATTCATAAATTAACCACTACGTAACTCTGTATTCAAAACGCGGTCTGGACTGAAGTCAGCAATTGTATCCTCACAAAACTTCTGTTCAGCTGTGGAACAATAGCTTGTTAATGATTAAATGAAGCCACTATGAATATTGTACGTAAAATGTATTATTTACCGAGTCCGCATGAGAGTTGAAAACCACAAAAATATGTAATTTTCACAGTGTGATTAGGAATAATTCTTTATGTATTCAAAGAATATTCAACTGCGTTGGTTATATAAGGTCTAGAACCATATGGGACGATGATCCTGAATTGTCAAATGGATTGGTTGTCATGATACAGAAACCTTATTTATTATTATTATTATTATTTTTATTATCAGCCACGTGTGTCATTGCTGCAAATGATGTATGTAAATTTTTGGACGTGTTTGGCTTAAACATTGTTTCTTTTGAGGGCACTTTCTCAATAAGAGAAATGATTTAGAGAGTGGCCTTGATTGGATCTAGCTTGGTTATTTATTTTAATTTGATTTATGTTTTTTAATTTGATTTATGTTTTTTATTTTGTTCCTTGTATTTTATTTTATTAATATTTTATTGGTGTTTTACATTTATACTGGTGTTTACCTAAGTAGATTATTTTCTTTTTATTAAATTTGTATCTCTGTATTAGTGTTTGTCTGTCATAGGCCCTATGCTGTTGGCAAACACTCAACAAAGCAACAAAGGAATTTAACTATTATTATTATTATTCAATAAATGAATTGAATTATTATTATTAATATGGTACATTTATATATTTAGTTTCATTTGTATGTTTTTGTATTTTTAATGTTTATTATTTTTATTATTGAAATGAATTTAATTATTTATTATATTTTATACTGTACTATGATTTAGTGCTTGGCTGTTATTGGCCTTTTTGGCTGCTGTCAAGCACTTAAATAAATGAATTGAATTAAATTATTATTATTGATACTCCGGTAGTCTAGTGGTTAGCGTAGCATTCGATCACAATTGTGGTCAATAATAATTATAACCACGTCAGCATTATGACAACGATTTACATAAAACGTGAGTAGAGTCAACTCCCGAAACGTCGTGTACATCAAATATACCTCAGATAATGGACAATAGCCAACATAATGTTCCTATATAGGTCCACTCACATCACAGTGAAGACTTCAAGCCCTACAGCTTTATAGCTCTTACAACTGTTTTAAAGGAGTGGTTAAAACATTATACGGTAACCTTTTCATTGTTTATAGCCATCGTCGCGGGACTTGATGCTCTGACCCTCTCTCCTCTACTACTGGCCAACTACAGCACTTTACTCCCGTTCAGTCCGTGATATCGCATTTCCAACATTTCGCCTTCTCAGTTCATCTCGCTCCCTCGATCGAGAGTTCAACATTAATTACTCTTGTTCTGTCTACGAAATCGTTGTTGGTCTACACGCGACGTTAAATAAAATACGTAAGCAACTAACAGTATATCTTGGTACAAGGGAAACATATTATACACTATGCAGTTAGCACTAACATTTTTTATTGATCGATTTTGTGATAAATTTTGAACCCGAGGACTTGCTGTACTGACTATGACTTTTAATTCTTAACATTAGTTTACCCAGGAATATTTTGTGATCACCCTTAAAACACTCCCCTGTTCTTTAATTTTACGTTTATATTATATTTATTTAGTGTTCTGTCTGACGACAGGTCCATATGAACAGGATCCTTCCATCCTTTTCTCGGACTGGGACCTGTTCATATACGTTCTTGGCAGATGATCCAGAAGTGGTTCGCCATTGCCTTCTTCTGTGTGTGAATGGAGTAATTGTTGGGATGCCACTATATTATATCACCATTATATCTGATGCTACAGGTGATTCTAATACGTATTCAAATCTCAGCCCGAAGTTTAGCTATCTGGCTAAGGTCTTTCGTAGTTACCCTCAGTTCCTCCAAATAAAAGCTTGGAAAGTACCTGAGCATAAACCACGATCGCTTGCTACCACATTCCTTCCAGCTAATCATCCACAATCTTTCTAGCAATCAAAAATAATTATCTATGTTGTTGATAAAGCGTCATTGAATACGACAAAGATCAATCAGCTCACAGGGTCCCGATATAACGTACTATTCAGAAATAATATCAGATTCTTGGACATCCCTTGATCAGTTGCGGAACATAAACATCATCTCAAAAGTTTCCATTCGGAAACAAAAATTTTTTAGCCTTCTACTGATCTAAGGAGTGATTGGTTGATCTTCCCTGAGCTCAATCTGCCAACATATTTGTCTTTAATCAAACCGGCAGATGTCCTTCCATTCAATGTCTTATGCGAAGTGTGTCCGTAGGCACAATCATTTCCGCGGTCAATACATAAAAGAGCCGAATGCTATCCCATCTCTTTAAAAAAACAGAAAAGTAATATGAGTACATAGGCGTATCTCTTGTTATCATAGTCAATCAACTACAAAGCATTTAACATTTCAATTTTTATACGCTTCATCAGGGATGTACCACTAGCACTGAAGATGTTTTGAGTCTAGGGGCGGAGAGTTCATGTTAACTGTGTTAGCTCGGCTAACACTTTGCAAAACGAAAAATAAATAGTCTTCTGTCTTACTTTCGTGGTTCAGTGGTACTCCATATACTAGAACACAACAAAAATCATAAGATAAAATGTATCTTTATTCGGCTGCAAGCCAGGCGCTCGCAGCTATCGTAAGCCCAAACTAGTGGGCTAACACCACTTGGCTGGCTGAAGTTGGCTAACGATTCATTCTATCTAATCGGTTCTGCTGTGTTCCAGTGTTTGGAACACTACTAAATCAAGAAAATAAGACAGAAGACATTTTACCTTTATTTTTCAGACTTTTAGCCAGGCTAACATGGCTAACATTGTTAACAAAATGCTCCGCCCTTATTTGAGGCATAACAAAGTGCTGAAGAGTATATCTGCGCCTGAAAGAGAGGGATTAACAGGATACTGCAGAAAAATGCATAATATGGAGTTGCAAAATTTCTACTTTTCACCAATTATAAAAATATCTGTTTTCTGAGATGATGCTCCATTGGTGTTTCCTGCCTCCATTATTATCACCCTGATGATGGAGACAGTAAACACCTTTGAAACGTTGGCCAACTTCTATCAGACTACACGAATCAAAATCCTAGAAGACAGTCTTCGTAAAGCATTTTCAGACCGATGAAGTCAAAAAACATGGTCAGGATTTGTAGTACGCATAGAATATAAGAAATACGCACAAAATTTTACTCAGAAAACCGTAACGGAAGAGAACACTTTTGGGGACATGAATGTAGATGTGAGAATAAATTTAAATTGGTCTTAGAGAAACATGGGATGAAGGTTGTGTTTAATAACGCACTTAATTTTAATACCTTCATTCTGAATTGTAACGTTTATAATACCAATTAATTGTGACAAAATGCACAACCATATCTCGTTTGCTTAACGATGAGGACTACAAATGAAATCAATAATTAATGTTGATTATGTAACATAATATGTTTTGGAAATTCATTCTCTGTAATACTATTTCAATAATAATAATAATAAATATAAATAATTATTTATTGAAACGTATCAAATGACTCATATTAAAAATTACTGCTTCCAACAAAGCTACCGAGATCAGTAGCGGATGTTCCACTTTAAGCTTTCTGAACACAAAATTCATCTAAAAGTTTTCGTAATTCTGTTTCTACCTAAAAAAGACACGTTTCCATTACGTAGATAAATTGGTTTACGAAAGCAGTCTTTGTTTGTTCTGAATCATGTAGGCCTAAAACTCATAAATAAACGCTGTTCACAAAACGTGAACGTTGTTCCAGAGAACAAGAAGGGACGGCAGTTGGCACAGCTTCTGCAGTCAACAGTAGGAAGAACGTCTAGTTTACTGGACTGGAAGGAGAGGTGAAAGAACGTCAGTATAAAATTTATTCCAATTCAGGTCAGATAAACATGGTGTAGGATTACACATTTTCTTTCTTTCCACGTCGATGTAACTACAAAGATGGGAGAAGGCGAAGTTATCGTATTTGACTGTCTTTCCTTTTCATATGGTCTGTTCAAGAATGTGTGGAACAGACATCGACAAACACTGGCCAGAAAGTGATATAATACTGTCTTTCTATTGGTCGAAAGTCGGGCAAGTATACTTTTGAGCGCAATTCATGAAATGTACTTTGCCACAAACTGTGAGCGTAATCCCATTGAGCACGTATGAGCTAAGAAAAAGCCCCCCGACATTTTGTCGATTGTGAACTACGCGTGTTATTTACACATCATTGTTTAGTTTCGCTGAATGCATGTCTAGAAAAGAACACAGCAGGATGCTGGTGGTACCAAGTCTGATCCTCTCCTGGTCGCGACCATCTACTCAAGATCGTGCTTGCCGCTGTGAAGACACAATGCCGAACGTCACAGTCAAGTGGATAGCACTTCTGTTTCGTATTCGAGAGAATCTGTTTCTCGTCTCTTCTTGACTGAGATTTTCTTAAAACAGGTCACAGTCACTTCCTTCCACACCAATTCCAATTCACCATTAATCTGCCGGAGTGGGTTGCTGGTGACGTTAATAGTCGATACTTGTAACCAGGAGGAACCCAGTTAGAATGTCTGTCTGCTTATCGGGTATCATAACTGAGGCTTTATCGCATTCTTTAATGTCTTCAAGTAACTACACTTTACTTCCTGAACTAGGAGCTTAACGTTCAAGCTAATTCTGCTATACTCTCAATGTCCTTATTGGTAAATCGTGTGACAATAATTGTTACACTGTCACTTACTCTAGCAAGTGTTAGTGAAAATCAAAACATAAAAAATAAAAAAATTGCTAAGAATAAACGTGTAGTCCGTCACTGAACTACAAATTCCAACTAGTGTCAGACAAAAACGGGAGACGAATCGATAAATAGACGGGTGAATTGGTCGATGGGTCGATATATAAATAGACGGACAGATGGACAAACGGGCGACTTCACAGATAGATGAAAGAAATAACAGATGTACAGGCTGACAACAGCAGAAAAAAAATAGAATAATAAATTTAAACATAAAGTGTACGGATAATTCAGACATTCTTATGCACTATCGATAATAGAGTTGTTCTTGTTTTTTTGTATTTATATACTTCGTATGATTCTCACTTTACTTAGGGATTACTTCCTTAAACAGCGCTAACCAACCTCAAATCATACGAAACAGTCTATGTTACGCAAAAAACACCATTACACATACATGCAATAGTTAAGCAAAAAATTAGGTACAAATTGTTAATGCAAATAGAATTGTGTATAACACGAAACTTCACAAAGGGGCTCCTTGCACTCAGTATAATAAATTTTTATTCTCTTTCCTTAAATGAAAAATGAACAGACCGTCTACCTTCAGAAAGAGCCTAATCACCAGTAATAAATCTGAGTTTGGAACTCCCATGTCTGTTCCTGTCTTTACAGTTTTTCTTTTAATAATTTAGTGGAAAACTTCTTCCTGCTGCCTACCCATGAAAGCACTAGTTATTTTTGAATATACGTATATTTGGAGCTGCAGGTGTGAAAGGGCCTTACAACCATTGATGTGCCTTAATGTATAATGCAACTGACCAGTAATGCAGGCGTGAAAAATTAAAACGGTAGAGACTACCATTTGTGAAAATGACGACTGACAGAGTAGTTAATACTCCATGAGCTGGTCAAACTTATCCACTCCGCCTACTCATATTAGTACTTCGTATGGTTTCAGGACAGTCGACTTCACTGACACATTTTATGCGCAAAGATGACTGTATTCTGATATGTTGCGCCTTGTAGTCTGGTAGAATTTTATCGACGTTTCAGAGGTGCTTGCTGCCTCCAACATCAAAGTGCCCAGATGAAGGAGACAACAAGCACATCCGAAAAGACGGTAAACTTCTACCAGACTACAAGGCGCAACATATCAGAAGACAGTCATCTTCAAGCCAGCCAATACATTTCGTTGATCAGAAATATATCCGAAGTTTGGATTAAAAGAATAATTTCTCCTCTCGGAAAGGGCTACCATGACTGAATTATCCGCAACAACAACAGTCTGTTTCAAATGTCGGACGCTCCAGCGTTTTAGGCACACAGATTTCTTCTCAATGACTTCAAAGGCACTCAGGCACACACAGACTGCTGTTTCCGTGAGTAACATAATTACAGTGCGGTAGACGCACGGAAGTCTCCATCTTCTGATGACTCTTCATTCAGAATCGGAATAAATAAGACACAGCCGAACGGAACAAAAATTAATTTCTTCATAATGTCGGAGAAGAAGCCACGACGTAAACGAGCTTTACATCAATGCATGGAAAATTACTTCAAGATTTTGTCGATGTGAATACAATTACAGTCGAGTAGACAGTATTCATAAGATGAGACATTAAAGAGACCGCGTTCAATAACAGTAAATGTGTAATTTGGGTTTCTGAGCAAGTATATTTAATGTCGTTTTACCATCTGCGTATCATATAATGAAATAATGATCGTGAATGTTAAGTTAGTAATTGGTCTTGGTCAACGGTGCACGTCTTTGAAACGGAAATCGAAGTGGGGGCCTCTGAAATATGAAGCAAAATTAGTAACCTCTCAACAAAGAACCGCTCAGCACAGAGCAACTGGGCACTGTGTTTCGTAAATAACTGACTTCGCCGAAGTGATCAGGAGCGTTCTGCAATTTGCGTGCCAAATTTTTGTAAGATTAAAGGAAACCGTAGAATGCAAAATAAGTTTTAGCAAAATGTGTTATATAACGGATATCAGGAACAAACACATAATAAATGTAACTGGATGACATTTCGTTGCTATAATGATAGCAACTCTTTCCTGCATTTTTATCGTAAGGACAAAAACTAATAAAATGTATGAGATTTTTGGTTCCCACTGAGGCAAGCATAAAAATGTCTTACGGAATTTTACACCGTGTAGTCTGGTAGACGTTTACCGACGTTTCAGCGACAGCAAGCACCTCTGATGCTTAGGAAACGTCTTTCAGACTACGCGGCGCAAGATAGCAGATGATAATCATCTTCATAATGAAACATGGATTTTGAAACATTTTATGCGGTGAAGTTAATTTAAATAAAATCCTCAGGAATGTGAACTTTAATCCCCTTAGCGCGTCATACACTTAGAGAAATTTAAGGCCGATAACGTAGATCAAGGGATTAGTACATATACAAATAAATGAGAAGAGCATTGTGGCTGGAGAGGAAGAAAACAAGTGGCCAAAGATAGTATAAGTCCGATTTAGATTTTTGAGACCGGTACAGGCGTTAAGGAGCTTAATCTGTGATGACAAGTACAAATTTATAATACCATGAAATTCAGTATCGTGGTAGAGTGGTTGTCTGTCTTACTTTCTACTGGGGAGCTCCCAGGTTTGAATCGCGACTTCGAGACTTATCTTCCTGACCAAAGATTGTCGGTGTTTTACTACTCTCCTCCAGGAAATAATTTAATTGGCCAATGCCATTTCCTTTGGAGCAGTTTTCAATTCGTCACTCACTCTCGTTTTACCATTGGATGCCATTTAATCTATGCAGTGTAAAAACGCCATTAGATGGCTCAAACCTGTCATGAAATATCTGCGGTAATGAATCTGATTATCTTAAATTTATGGTAGCGCAAGAACTGCACAGGCAAACTAGGCTACGTGAACTTTGTTTTACTTTCAACTTGTGAACAAATATCATAGTATCGACTTTTTCAACTTGACAACTCAGAGTGCCAGAATTATATAATTATTCAGATATTCTAAAGCAGAAAAACTGCCTTGTCTGTTCACACGTCATAATGATATTTCCCCCGGACAATATTGTTTATTTGTTATCATCTGAACTTATGAAGCGCGAGTTTTAATTAAATATAGAAAGACTATCTCGATGTCTTATTGTCTAAAATACATTTTATTGTCTGCTAGGTTTAATCTCAGTCAGTTGTAAAGAGAGTAATAAACGAACAGCTGAAACTGTAATTTTTAGCCAACTTTTCTTATTGTGTACGGAAAGACGAGCTTGCTGTATAATTACATTTGTGTGTTTGCGTACTTGTAGATTTTCATTGACAGTGCAATGATTATCATACAGTATAATTTATAATTTTTATTTTTTATATTTTTTTATATATATATTTTATTTATTACGTACGTAATTTTTTCTCACGTGAGAGCGACACTAGCGCTTAGGCTAGTGTGCGGTCTTACAAATTTCGGCTGTAATAGGGCTTCAAATAATATAAAACTTTCTTCGAGGTATTTTATAACATAAAAAAACAATCGGAAATAAATGAAATTCTATACATCACGGTTTCTTGGTGATAACAAGTACAAAACTGGAGATAAACATTTGACATTTTGTATGGGTATATACGACGTTGGTTAAAAATGGCGACGGTGGGAAAATGTTTGGCATTATGCCTGAAAATTTAATTCAGTCATTTATACAAACGCTGTTCACAGATTGAAAAATGGCGAGGTAATTTTATTTATTTGCTCGCCACTACTATAAATGCCTATGGAATGTTACTCGTTACAGGCTACATCGTATGGATAGGTTTTTCTGCTACATGTAACTAGTGGCATGGAATGGTCTATCATCTGCGTTACATTCATTATGGCTCGATAGTGCATATTTAAATTCACTGTAATTAAAAGTGAGCGTGTCTTGTCAGTGTTAAATTCCAGTGTGAGCAGTGTTTCATTGTCGTCATTATAAAAATTAATTAAAGTTATGCCCTCCAAGACCTGATGTGCTTGGCATGTTCTGTTATAAAGAGTTGAATATTTAGAAATTATGCAATTCGTTTTAGAGTGAGTAATTTGTTTGAATTGATCTGATTAAAAAAAATATATTTAACGCGAAATGAAACTTGTCATTCACTTCATAATTAACATTTACCTTCTCTGTTGTCGGATATTTAATCTTGACGTCATCGACGTTAATGACTCGTTTCGAAAGAAAGTTGAAACGAACAGAAAATTGAGTTGACATCATGACGTATATATACTTTGTTATTTCCATAATTTTACAACGGAACCTAGTAATACTGTAACACACAGTATGTATCTAAATAGGTCTCTCCATGGACCAAGTCGGCATTTACAGAATTTAAATTTCGTTACCGTGTTTAAAAGACCTCATAACTGGACCCTATATTCAGCCAGACGAAGCCAATCCACAATCTACCCAACACGATCTCCTTAAGATACATTTTAATAGTGTCCTTTCATCTACACCTAGGTCTTACAAGTGTTTTCTTTCCTTCAGATTTTCCAACTAAAATGTACGCATTTCTTGTCTCCCTTAAGTAACAATAAAATTAATTAAATGCTATCTAGTTCAACCAGTATGTGTCAGACGCATGCAGCGCACAAAATATAGGTCTTTGTCACTCCATCCCAAACACATTATTACGAAAACGAAGACAATCCTGAAATTTATTGTACATGCCTAGTGCTACAGGTTTGTCTGTCTTGCAAGCCCTGTATCTGCTGAATGATGTTAAGGAGGATAGCTCCATTACGTAAAAAATGTTCTTTCAGATGTCACCGTTAAACGGTTTATAAGAACTAAGAACAATATCAAAAGATAATGATTTTAAAACTTATGCAGTTGAATACAAATGTTCATACATTATGCTATAACTATATAAACTCCAAAATAGACATATCCTAGACAAACGAAACAATAAAATCAGAAACTTCTCTTCTCACGATTAAATTTGAGAATAATTATTGCTTTTTATAATTTGTTATATTCAGCATGCATGCATCTGTCATACTGAATGCGTAAGGATTTATCGTAGAAAAGTGCATAAAAGGGGAAAACGCCACATTCCAGAAAATTCTAGTCAATAAAATGAACGAAATTATAGGTTTTGGCGCCGTAAAGACTAGCTGGTTGAGGCATGCGTTTCGGAAAACATATTGTCGCCATCTTCAGCGCTGAAGTGGCGACGTTGAGAAGCCGAGGGGTTTATATAGGATGGAGGAAGGCCTACTCACTCAAACCCCCCCTTCCTGCACCCTACGTAACTCTTCAATTCCCAGCATCACCACTTCAGTCCTGAAGATTTAGACAGTTTGTATTTTTCCGAAACGCTGTCACCTACGGACGAGAATTAACGTAACAAAAATATTCAGCACAGAAAATACTGAAACGTGTAAGACTTCTACAGAACAGATTAATATGTCTCAGTGCAGATTATAAGGTCAGGGGTTTGACGTCAAAGGCGATAAGCTGAAAAGAGCTGCAATTTTTATTAACAATAACATATACTTTAAAAGAAGTCAATAAATAATCCTATTATCCGTGCATGATGGGATCAACGACTGACTAGTGGCGGACAGGACTAGATTTACCAAGCCCCAAGGATTATTTATTCTATATACAGAACGTGCAAATGTAGAGAAGCTTCAGTATTACATAAAACTCCTCAGAGCTAAAATGGTATAAGTTACATTCTTCTAATTTGTAAAAAGAATTTTCTCGTCAATTCCAAATGAAGAATTTAGGGTAATTTGAAGTTCTTGCCAGGAAATGTTATTTCCTGTAGAACACATGTATGTTCATTGATCATAGTTAATAAATTCGAAACACACATATAAAACATTTATTCTATACGTTCTTGACTTGCACCACTAATCAGGTTATATCATACTCTACATAGATAAGTGGATATTAGAGTTCAGGATAATTGCTGATTTTCTTTAGAAATTCACATCTCTTTTTGTCAGTCAGAACAAAGAACAGTAGGATCGACAGACTCAAAGGAACATATCAGCGAAGACTTTATTTCCATTCCTGTCTGTTGGGATGCCTCGCCGTGTGGTTCGGTAGAAGTTCACCGATACTTCATAGGTGCTTGCTGCCAACACCATCAGGGTAATCGCCATCTTCCACTATTTATACGAACGCGAACTCGCTCACCCGAAATCTTCCGAACAAAATAGGCAACGTCTCGCAGTCAGTCAATGAAACGAGACGAAATTCGGTTTATACTTAGCTTTGGTATACATATTGTGAAAGAATTTAATAATCTGTTTCCATTTCTTGGATGTTTTGTTTCAGGTAATAAAACTGTTGATTCCTAATTCTTTGTCATTTTTCTGCCGTTCAGGGACGCAACCTCAATTATAACATTGCGCTAATAAGAAATGGCGACTCGCTTTATAAACTCTCTCCGGCAACACTGCTTGTGTTATCAAAATTAAATCTTAATTCAACAAATGTGAGAAATAATAAGCTACAACCTAGAGAAAATTCTTAATAGCCAACGAAGAAAGAGTGTGCACATCTGAATTATATGGAAACCGCTTGGTGTATAATTGCACTCACAGATATGATTTTAAAAGTGGTGTGTTGACCTCTAAAGAAAATTTTCAAATCACGTATCGTGGCTAATTTTTCTATTACTTTCTTGCAACGGTATGTGTGTGACACGTTTTGCTTATGAACGGCTTTAGAGCTATACTGCACATACTTCGAATCCATAAACTTTGTCCTAAAAGCGACGTCTTTTAAATATGTGCATTTGATTTCAGGTCGAGTTTTTCTTTCAATGAAATTCGACGGGTACTTACGAGCTTTTTAAGATATCCAAATAGACAATGTGATCTGATATGAGAACTGAAAGGAGGAATACGTAACCAAGAAAAGCTGAAAAGGGCCCAAGAGACTGGGATATCAAAGGGATGGAAAAGAAGTACGGAAGACGGAATGGAAGGAGCTAAAGATAAGAAAGAAGGAAGAGTTTATTTTACTTTTCATAGTTTATTTAACAACGCTGCCTATAACTCAGACTATATAAAGACGAATGATAGGACGACTGATGATTGATGCATTAAAATGACATGGAATGAAGCGGTCGTGGCCTAATTTATGGTACCACCTCGACATTTACCTGGAAAGACTAAAGGAAACCACAAAAAACTTCAGTCAGGATAGTTGGTCTCAATAACGACATTTGAATATGGAGGCTCCAAAATACGAAGGAGGTATGAAAAACGACGTTCGACGAACGAACGTGAAGGAAGAAGATAACGAAAGAGATAATTCCCGCTTAATTACAACGGGCGTCTTACGATAGAAATGTTATAATAGTGAATTACATATATTGTTCCGTTTTGATTCAGTTCGATCATCACATATCAGATTTTAATTAGTTATGACGCAATATTTCTAGTGGTACCATCTCCAGCCGCTCATAATTCCAGAGAAAAGTACAGATATATTATCTTCGTTAAATGTAAGCATATAAATAAAATTCTGAAAAAGAAATCTAAATATTTGCGTAATCCCACTCAATGATATCAGCAGTTAATGCTATTAGTATTTAAACATAATCCTAATTTAACTGTATTATCAGTTACAGTGAATTAATTCTTGTATTTTCACCAGAGGTGAGCATTTTGACCAAAAATATCAGCGATAATGGCGGACTTTAATTACAATTAATGTTACACCCTGCTAAGTGTTATTTCATGGAATATTTCACAGACAATATGTCAAATCAGTAAACACTGTTAAGTCTGAAATTTGTGTAACTACAAAGCGAAGAGTATTGTGTGTAACAAGTGCCTCAGTTTTTATTTTGTGTGTACAATTATAAGAACAACAGAATACAATACTATGAAAACTAGCCCCCCAGTGCACAATGAACAGAAAAAATACTTTCTATGCAAGAGAATAAAAATGTGGTTTCGATTTATTACAGACTTAACATTTAGCACTTTCCGTGCTGTGAACAATATATTTCTTCCTGTACGTTAAAAACAGTCACTAGCGTCCTCAACAAAATCGACGATATTTATTCGGATGGGTTATATGCTTTCACATTAAAACTAAGATTGTATAATTACAGGGCAAGCTCCTACTTGTGTGGAAATGAAAGTAGATTTTTCAAACACGGGTCCAAATGAATAATACAGGTAACTACTTCTAAGGCTGTTCTCTGGCTTCTATGCACATACTAGAATTACAGAACAAGAGACCATAAACTGCTAGTAACAACAAGAACAATACAAGAATTCTTCGCTTCATGACTGCTCAGTCAACGTATTTTCACACTTTCGCATTTGGGAAATCAATACTTTCTCTTTTTCGCTTTATCGGATTGGAAACATCAAAACTTTTTATTTTTCGTATTATCGCATTTGAAAAAAATAATGGATTCCCTCCCCATTTTTCTTTGAATATGTAAGGAATGCCTTTTCGCTTCAACAAAACCTCTTAAATCCGAAATCTAACCATCAATATCCATCTGCGTGTGGACGTCAGACGACGCCACCTCGTTTACTGTTTTCAATTTTGTCCATTTCTTCCTTCATGTTGTATGCATATTCTATTCAGTTCTGTCCAGTTTAAAAAACTTAATTTTCATTAAGATAAATATATTTACTTAGTAATATACACTTACATTATCCGATTAACAATTTATATTCGGCCCTATTATCTCAGATAACTGCACCTTTAATTATTGGTTATAAATTAATGGATAATTTATTTCTGTTTAATGGATGTTTAGCAAACGAGCTATTTTAAATTAACGTATTTATTCCGTAAAATAAGCAATTCAATATCGTACTATCATTAAAATAGATTATCATTATTCATTAACCTGACCTAATAACCCGATAAGAAACAAATACAACTTAAAAAGTCATATTGTTTTTTTAATGGACGGCGTTAATGAAACAATGTAAGACGTATCAGTTCATAATAAAATAAAGAAAAAGGCAAATATGCTCTAGAAAGGACATAACAGTGACTTCATAGACGCCATCTCTTAACGGTACAAACACAGTTATTTTATAATAAGTCGATTATCTTTCATAAATGATACAACGAACTTAATGCTCAACAGAAGTTTCTTTCTTTAAAAGCAAAATCTTTTTTTTTATTAACGTTATTCTACAGTGTATAGATTGATGAGAAATTTGGTGTGTATATAACAAATGAAAGCGGTTTCATATAAATATGTAAAACACGTGATGGAGATGCGTTGCAGAAAGACATGGACCCAAGAGAAGGACGTCAAAGCAGAACCGAGAAGCTAGAAATAATACATAACCTAAGGAATAGAAAATCAAATGACACATAAGATATTTATACGGATAAAAAAAGTGATTTAACGGACCTCCAGAGAATAGAACACATATTAAATAATCCAGAAATTGAAACACTGCATGAATTTAATCTACATTTACACGTAAAAATAAAGGATATGGAATAAATTTGCAAGCTATATTATAGACACTATTATGTTCGATAAAAGCCCCATTGTTTTCAAAATATCACATCACTGTTACACCTCTGGGAACGTGGAAATGCAAACTATACCACATGCCTTCGAGCACATCAACATGGCTACATATACCAATACAGTATTATGGCGGTTAACCCGAAATGTGAGATGTTACAAAAGCTGGAAACATTCGATGTAAGTACGACACTGTGTCATTTCTACATAACCAACACTCAGGGGCTAAGGGTCGCTTTAAGGCAATGATGGACCCTGGGTATATTATGATCGCGGGGCTTCGTCGCCTTCCATTTTTTTATAATACAAGACCTTAAAATTTGATAGCATTACAGGGTTTATTTACTCAACAAAAGTGAAAATGACAGAAAACAATTAAACGTATAATCTAAAAACGATCACTGTTTAAAATTCCTTTTCAAAATATAGCACCGGTACGTAATATTTGATACATTCAGACCAGAAGTATAATATGCTTAACTAATGATGACAAAAATTGTAATTACTTTTATACCTCCACTGCACAGACACGTGAATCGAACATACAAACTGAATTAGCCATTAAAGACCCCTGAACTTATGTAAGTAATGTACGTGTGTATTCTGGAGACATGCAGCGTAATTATAAACAGATTACTGTAATATAGACTAACGCAGGCATGTCGAACTGCCGTTTAAGAATAAGATGATTTTCAAGGACCATCACTTTGGTGGCGAAAATCAAAATCGATTATGTAAAAACTGAAGTTTTCGTGGCTATGTTACTTTTCTGGTTTTGTGTCTACCCACGAGTCCACACAGCGTCACAATCCAGAACACCGTCATAGCCGCCTACGTTAAACAATTCCGTGTTTAACCTCAACATATATTTTTTATCCCCAAGCACACACAAATATGAATTTCACTGCAAAAATCTGCACTTTATTTAATTTAAAAACAAAACAGAGGTACACAAGTAGCTAGCCGACAAACGTCTCAAACTTAATTTGGGGACGCAAACTGTGCTTATTTAGAGAACTTTGGCTGCATAGAACATCAAAGAAGGCCACAAGTTTTACGTGAGTGAACTTAAGATTCCACAAATATGTGTTTGAGCTATTCGGGAATAGTTAGGGACATTCTGAGCAAATAATACTGACGCTTGCACGATTGGGGGACCTAAAATCAAGTGGCCCTAGACACGTACGCAATTTGCCCATTGGATAAAGCAGTCCTACATATTAGTTATATAATTACAGTCATAAGAAACAAATAGTTGTCCGTAGCAGGCGAACTTCCTTGCTAGCATCTAAGAGACATTAAGCTTTCTTCGTCATCGTGTTTATATTCCCACCCACAAGATTAACATCATTAGCACAACAAGTGTCTCATTTAGGCCATTTTGTTAGTCCTCTTTTCATCTCTTGTACTGTTTTAATGGAACATTCTACAGCAGAATTAAAGACAATGAGATACAACATCTGTTTAATTTAGCGCACCGCGAACTGGAAATTAATCAAAACAAATGTATCTAAACTGTTATAATTCTTGAGTTATAAGATACGCTCTATTTATCATGTAAGTAAGCCCGTTACTTTGAAAAAGATTATTTAAATATTACTTCATACTCTGGGCAAGTTATTTTCAATTCAAATACTCCACATACTGGAGTTCAGATAACAGCGCAGATCTGTGTTAATCGGATGTCAACGACCATGTATGACACGCATTTTGTAACCAAGTGATATATGGCGTGATTTGATACGACATGATTTATTTATTGTTGTGATACAAGTTACAATTTTTAAAGATAGCAACACATTGTTAAGCCATTGTACACTGACAATGTACCTAATACTTATTTTGATAAAATCCACATAAATTATTGTGTGATAAACTTGATAAATAACAAATTCATGTTTTGATTTTATACACGAAGTCACGTGCATTTTATACTTCCGGGATTATGTTTATTGTATAGGTGTTTCCATCATTATTCAATCTCAGTTTGTTACTTTATAATAATGATACACTATGATATTATATACATTCTCGACCACTCTTTGTTCTTTTTGTCATTTTTAAACCTAATTCATAATCATGATATCCAGTGTCAAAACCTTGTCATACTTCTTGCGACTCACTGCTACCACCTTTATCCAATGTGAAACCTCTTTCATCTCTTCCGGATGACACAGTGCTTTAACCCAAAAGACAGCCATCTTCACTTTTAAACAAGGCGCGCTCCGCCACTGATTACCCCTATCTACCCACCCGTCTGTCTACTCATCCATTCATCTAACAATTCATTCGTTCATACACACGTCTTCACAAACCTTCCATCAATCTCGTTTTACCAAGTAATTACGTAACTGCCTACAGATTCCACTAATTGTGGTGGGCCATATTAAGATTTGAGGTTTTCACAGCGGTGAGTAAGAAGATTCCTGTCTTCTGGGTTGTTGCGCTGTGTAGTCTGGTCGATTTTTACCAGCGTTTCAGAGGACATACTGCCTCCGTCATCAGGGCGATACAATCGTTGGTAAACATCGACCAGACTACACAGCGCAACAACCCAGAAGACAGAAATCTTCATACTCTGATGACGGAGGCAGTATGAACTCTGAAACGTTGGTTAACATCGACCAGACTACACAGCGCAACAACCCAGAAGACAGAAATCTTCATACTCTGATGACGGAGGCAGTATGACCTCTGAAACGTTGGTAAACATCGACCAGACTACACAGCGCAACAACCCAGAAGACAGAAATCTTCATACTCTGAAGACGGAGGCAGTATGACCTCTGAAACGTTGGTAAACATCGACCAGACTACACAGCGCAACAACCCAGAAGACAGAAATCTTCATACTCTGATGACGGAGGCAGTATGACCTCTGAAACGTTGGTTAACATCGACCAGACTACACAGCGCAACAACCCAGAAGACAGAAATCTTCATACTCATCGCCCTGATGACGGAGGCAGTATGACCTCTGAAACGTTGGTTAACATCGACCAGACTACACAGCGCAACAACCCAGAAGACAGAAATCTTCATACTCTGATGACGGAGGCAGTATGACCTCTGAAACGTTGGTTAACATCGACCAGACTACACAGCGCAACAACCCAGAAGACAGAATTCTTCATACTCTGATGACGGAGGCAGTATGACCTCTGAAACGTTGGTAAACATCGACCAGACTACACAGCGCAACAACCCAGAAGACAGAAATCTCCATGTATTCTATTCTTAATGAATTGCTTTTAGACTGTTGATCAGGAAGTCAGATTGGCTTCGCCTCAAGGCCAATTTCTTACGCAGAACATTGTTCCGTCAGCAATGCACGTCAAGTTGAGTAAAATAAATCCAGCTGTCACCTGCTGCAGGGGGTCCGATAATCGGGGGGGGGGGGGGTTTCCGTCAATACGTAGTTGTAGTGCCTCTTGTCCGGTGACTACCCCGAGTTGGAAAATTCCGGGTTCTCATATTTTAGCACGTTTTATCATTTGCGTTGGGGATTGTTCTAAATGAAAAGGCAGGGCGAAATCGTTTGTGCGTTCTCATTAAAGCTGCACTTCACTGTATTGCGGGTCGGTCTCGAATGTCTACGTACGCTACAGGGGATAAGCGGTGTTCTTTTTTTTTTATTTGGAATTCGGTGACCTGTTCATATCGTGTTATCATCTGTCCCTGGGTCATTATCTTCACTTTGCCGTCGGGTCCCTAAATTTTCTGACTGCTTGGGTTTTTAGCGCGGATCGGAGAATTACAGCGGTATTTAATTTGTGAGGTTTTGGGTTTTCACGGCGATAAGACTAATGATTTTGTTCTTTTGGGTTATGGCGCCGTGTAGACTCATAGGTGGATACCAACGTTTCGAAGAAACATACTGACTCCATCTTCAGGGTTGAAATAGCGATGTTAGGTAAATGTAAAGCTGTTCTACTATACGCCATGCAGGAGCTGGGGGGGAGGGGGCTAGGTATTGCTCCTACCCACAACGTATTTAAAAGTGTTGTAGAAAGGAGAGCTACGTAAGAGCTCTTTGAAATAACGATCAAATTAGAAGAAATACAAGAAGGAAACGAAAGGCCACTCGTATGCTCTCAGTCCAAATCCTATTCACCAAAGAAAAGTTCTGATAAGTTCCAAACATTATAAAGTAATCTACAAAGTTCAAATATATTTAATTAATGTAAGTGACTTCTGCCCGAAATAGCTTATGCAAATAGTATAATATTCTCCATACCGCATAGAGTTTACGAAGTAATAAATATGTAAAATAATGTCATTCATTTTAAAAATGAAATATGACACATGACGTTTATTGACGTTTTGTTTCGTGTTTACGAACTGACATTCTCGTAAGTCACTACAAATGAGTTTGTCGTCGCAGAGCTATTTGAAGTCACTTCCTTTTTATGCAATCCCCTCCACGCATAGAGTTCAAATATTTTATGGGGGTGGATGAGTTTTAACTGCGCACAAAACTTAGGCGAGTTCACTCTCAGGGGCTGTGTGGGTCTATCTGGCTATAGTTGCATTAGAGTGGGATACAGTGCAGAATTTACAACTGAGATACTAGCTATCATAAAAACGTCGGTTTTAGTGTGTCGCGTGCGCTATGTAAACCAAAAGGGAAAAATCACGTGGAACCTAACAGGAGGGGAAGTAACATGTCAGCATACTAAATGAAAAACAGCAAAATCTCTCATTGTTTTATTTTCCAAAACTTTTTCCATACTAGAATGAAAATATCTGCAAGCCTGAGGTACTTCACAGTGAGAGGGGAAGGAAAGCTTTAAAGGGAAAGGAGGCGTTTCCCCCCCCACGTAATTATAACTGTTAGAGAAGCTCGGAGATATCTTGCGACGAGCATACCTCAACTCCTCTCTCACGCACGGCAGAGGTCACAATGTGTCACACTGACAGTAATCTTCAGACTCGCCGCTGTGAAAACCTAAAATCCTACACAGGATAATAGTTCGCTCCGGGCTTCAAGGGCAGAATAAGTCTGACACATACGTGCATTATTCAGGTCGCAGACGAAACGCCGGCAGACTAACTTCTCTGCAAGATCATGAAAGGCAACTTATTCCACTTTCACGTCGAAAATTACACAGACGGAGACCTGACTAGGTCGTCCGTGAGAAACGAATGTAAAATGTCTCTTGAGATAATTCGTCTTTGTGTGAACAATATAAGGAAATCATTCTTTAGCACGTCTTTTCCAAGAACATGGCGTGTGGATACTTGAATCCTTGTTTTACGGTTTGTAGTTATTTTCATTTTCATATGATTAGAGCTTGGATGGGGATTACATTTTAACGGGTGAAAGTGTGTTTGTGTGTGTGTGTGTGGGGGGGGGGGGGGAATAGGCAATTCCAAAGTGTCCGCGGGCCAGAAAGCCCCAAGAAAAAATATATGAAGTTTAAAATTTGTTAAATACCTATTACTTGCACTGCTAATCATTTCCTGGTTTTGGCCATCCGACTAACCCCATATGACAGCGTTGACACGTGAGCCACCTTGATCGGCCGACAAATGCCTTAGATGAAGCGTAACAAAGTGTTCCAGAAATCTCACAATTGAATTGTAAGCCAAAGAATGCTTAATCCACCCCCATACCTTCGGTCTTATGCCTCCAAAATTCCATTTAATATTATCATCTCATCTACACTTAGGTTTAAAATAGCCAAATTCTTTGGGGTTATCCAATAAACATTGTAGATCCTGTAGGTAATTATGTCCGTAGATGACGGGTAGACCCACTGGTTTTTAAACTTCTCATGGTGGGATTTTCTTTAAACCTATTTTCAAAATCTCAATAATAAAACACCAAGCACTCTGATGTAGACTGATTCACCTCCTGTGAGATACTCGTGGTATTCTTCAGTCCCAAAGTGAACATCGGGATAACACGTCGAGATATGCAAAGACGACATTTTTGCCTAACCCTTCACTGCCAATACTTTTCATTCCTTACAAACTTGTACTCTTGTTTCGACGTTGCATAACCCTTGTAGTAAAAGAAAATTAGATAGAAATCGCAGGCTTATACATAAAATAAAACAATAATTAAGTAGTGTATGTATGTTTACAATGTAGGGTGGCTATCTTCTGGGTTGTTACGCCCTAGTCTGGTAGAAATTTACCGACGTTTCAGTCGTAATTTTAAGCAAGTAAGCTTGTAGCAATCACCTCTGAAACGTCTACCAGACAACACGACACAACTACTCAGAGGATAATCTTCACACTCGCCACAGCGAAAACCTGAAATACGACGTACATACATACTTCGTGCAGTTTCTCAATATACAACTTCTTCAAATTTCTCACATACTTCGTTTTATTAGGTACTTATATTTCGTTATTACTTTGTTTTCACACACTTGCAGTTTATGGTCTGCCTACAGAGTAGATGCGTGTTTCAGAGCTCATCCTATCTGTGCAGGCTAACTGTGTAGATGATCTGTTTTATGAGGTGATGTTACTGTTGTAGGAAGATGGCCGAAAACTAAGTGGGCGTAAGTGACCTAGCAACACACTGTTACGTCAGAGCAGCGTGTAATCAGTTTCTAAGCCTAGAAGGCAGCTATTTTATGACACATGCAAGTGCAAATGAAGTTTCGACGGACAAGTAAAGTAAACCTGAATAAAAATCCTTCAACAAACTTTCGGTTTCTTTGTATGATTTGAGGTTTTCACAGCGGTGAGTATAAAGATTTCTGTCTTCTGGGTTGTTGCGCTGTGTAGTCTGGTCGATGTTTACCAACGTTTCAGAGGTCATACTGCCTCCGTCATCAGGGCGATCGGTTTCTCACTAAAGGGTGGAACTACTTTCCTATTCAAGTTTCTATTCTTCTTAGTTCACGCCTCAAGAAATAACAGTAATTAAAATTAATGACTACGGACAGGACGACCAGGGTTCGTTGCCCGATATGACCGGAGCAATTCAGAACGGTTGTGGTCTAGCGATAGATTTGTTTGGCGATGAAGATGCCAGGATGTGAATCTATCCATTTACAACCACCTACTGTCGACGTTTGAAATGCGTAAAGGTGAAGACAGAGACTATATGTTTCTCCGAAACGTTGGCATCTTCCTATGAGTCTACACGGCGCCCAAACCGAGAAGAACATCATCATCGTCACCACAGTGAACACCAAAATCTCAAAATAATGCAATTTTGATATAGTACCCTTTCACTGCTGCAAATGACAAAAACCATGAACACGTAACATTCGATCCATCAGCCTGCCGAACGACTATCCGGCGAATCAAAGCGGTGCTAACTAGCTGCATTATTGATTCCGTGCGGTTAATTTATCACATGATATCGATAGGTCATTGCTCATTTAAACTTCTTGACTTATCTGACAGACGATTTCTGTTATAACTTTTGATTTTGGATTGTTTTATTCCAACATTGGATAAAAGAAGAAAATCCTCCTCGGCCACCTGTACCCAAGCCAGGCTTTGTGAAATTTGAGACTCCTAAGGCAGTGAGGATAATGATTTGGTGAGGAGGTTGGCGTCGTATAGACTCATGGACCCAGAAGAACAACATCAAGTCCAACTTTGCGTGCGTGAGCAATGTCTCCAGTTCGTTATCGTGGTTCGGATCCCACATGACGCTGTTGGCCTTAATCATCATCATCGATACCACCTTATCGGAAGAACATGGAAATCCTGCTACTATGTGCTCCCATAAATGCAAACTCCTTCCTTCAGTAAACACAGGCGGGTAGACGTCACGAAGCTTAAACACCAGAGTCTGAGGCACAAATTTAACACAGCGATGTGTTACTGCGCGCATTTGCATTCGAATAAGAAACCGACACGTGTTTGAAAAATTACAAAATTATCTTAACAAAGTTCGAAGTGTTTATATAATACTAAAACATGAAGAAATAACAACTTGCATGCATGAATCATGGGAAACATTGGTAATTCTATGCTGAATATGTTATGAGGTGTCAAAAGCAGAATAATTGTGAATAATGAATTTTTAAAGGACGTGAAGGAGCAGTCATAACATATTTTAAGGCACTTTTCTAGCCTGGGCGAACTTAGGGGAATCACGAAAATCTTGTCTTGGAAGCAGACCTCTGACCCGAAATCTCCCGAATATAAAGTGCATATTACTAACCGTTGTATGGTGGCGTTCTGTAAATCCTAGTATTGACATTTTGTAGAAAACTAAAGTGTAGTGGAACGTACTGCTGTGGGCCTGTCTCTTAAAAGAAATATGTTATAACGATGATTGTTTTGAGGAGGTAATTCTCAGCAAATGAGTAGGCCTATTATGTTTTGTCAAGGTGGTTGGTGCAGTGACCGTAATTCTTACTGGGAAGTCTCTGTAATGTCAATAAAAATAATTACCACTGACCACCTGTGGCTAGTTCTAATAAAAGGAGTGACGTATACAAGATAAAAAATTTATTTTTTCGAGACATCCAGTTCGTTTGATGCTACAAATGTGCCGGGGTTGGTTTTGTGATTCGAAATTCTATGGTTCGACCTCAGGGTCGGGAAAGATTTCTTTTATTAACGTCTGTACACCTACTAGTTGCCGTAATCCCAATAGTAAAATATCCTGTACTTTATTTTATTTCATACGATAGTAAATGCAGGAATTCAGTTCGATATTATTTATGAAGATGAGAAATGTTCTGTACTGGCACGTCAGTAAAATGCTTTTCGTGTTTTCATCCCTGAGCTTCTAGGTTTCCTGTTTTATTTTTGGTTTTATGGACACAATTTTATGACCAGCCTGAGCAGCAGAACACGATGACAGCCAGTAGCTGTGGTGATTGTCATGAAGCTTTATATTTCTTCACCCTTGTCTGTCTATCTCTGAATTAGCTTACCTTTTTAACCCTTTATGACTCTGTGACTGTTATCGGGGTCATGTGCTCCTCTTATGGATAGACGTTACCGGTAATGAAGCGAGTTATACTACCGATGGCATTCTACTCTTGCATGTGAAAGCATTGGATTGCATTAACGAATACTTGTTAGGGTCTACCCGTATGTGTAACGTCTGCAGTGTCGATTCCATATAATTTCGATTAATGAGGTTGGAGTACGCGAAATGTCCGATACTATTTCTATAGGTGGTATACGCAGCATGGATGGTACACCGAATAATTCTCTACAGGATAAACGTGATTACTATGGAGAAGTCCTGCAGAGCAACAATACTAAAAAACACAGTTTAGTTATAACGCTGCCTGCAAGTTATAACTAACTCCATGGGTGTCTGCTAATGCATCTCATAAATGAGGCAGGCTTACAGCAACATGCAATGTCCGACACAACTGATATATTCTAGTTTGAACTCATTTCGTTTGAATTAAACTGGAACGATACAAACATAAATTTGTATCAACCCTCTGAAACCGAAATGTGTTTAAATAATATTTAAATATTCAGTTTATACTTCAAAGGAAATACAACATTAGTCTTTACAAAAAAAATCAATTCGTTAATTATTTTTAAAAGAAAATAACCACTGTTTAATCTGAGAAACATAATATTCTTTAAATACACTTCATGTGCAAAATGTAGAGATACTGATTAAAGCAGGCGGTACGCTGAATTTTAGTGTAATGGACACAAATATTAAAAAAATAAAAACAAGCCAAATTTTGACGTATTACTACAGGTTGAATGAGCATGACCTTGAAATTTTGCGTCGAGGGAGCATAGAGGTGGGTCTTGTGTCATGTAATAATTACAGACACCTTGACATCTAGAGGTGCAATTACAATTTATTGTATTTATTTGAACTTCATTCAACGACGCTGTCATTTGACAGACTATAGAGTGAAACGATAAGACTATTAAAGAATAATGATTTAAAAATATAATGGAAAGAAGCGATCAAGATACTGGAGAGTCTAGACAAAACCACAAAAAAAAATGTTAGGATAGCCAATCTCCGGATCGAGATATGAACCCAAGATCCCCCCCCCCCCCAAAAAAAAAACACGAGTGCCAACCACTCTGCGCGACGTTCTGTGGTTTTATTGTAAACTAATAATAAAATATGCAACAAGAGGAAGTAATATTTAAACAGGAAAAAATTGTATTTGTATGTCACGTCAGAATGGGATCTGGAAATGTGTTGGGGCATTGATTAGTGTGAGTGGCGTGGAAATGTTTACTGACCCTGTCCGACGCGAACCAGTTAATTCCGAAAAAAATAAAAGTAATTTCGGTGGAAGGGATGGGCGATGTTTTCGCCTTGTCGCCTCGTGTACAAAGCTGACATTACAGACTGTCTTCGTATTTCAGATGTAAGTACCTTCCTTTCTTGTAGGATTTGAGGTTTTCGCGGCGGTGGGTCTGAAGATGGCTGTCTTCTGGGTTGTTGCGACGTGTAGTCTGGTAGAAGTTTACCGACGTTTCAGAGGTCCCTGCTGCTTCCATCATTAGGGCGATGATCAAGGCAGCAAAGACCGCTACAACTCAGAAGGTGGTCATCTGTAAATAATGACCGAATGTAGCTGTACTTCTTCAAAGTTGAAATTCCTTGCCTATTTGCAGATTATCCTGATGGAGGAGGTTAACGCTTCTGAAGATCTCCATGGAAACATTAGGATATCTTCAGAGAGGCCACGACCGCTTACTTCGACAATATTTTAAAGTCTTCTTTAATAATAATATTCACATTCGACAATATAAAACCTGTGAAGTTGAGGAAACGTTGCAAATAAACCAAGAAAGGTCAAACAGCGTAACCAAGATGTAGGCCTAATGATTACAAATTGTGTTAAACAAGAAATTAGATTTAAGATTGAAACAGTATGTTTCTCCGAAACGTTATCATCTACCCACGAGTCTACACAGAGCCAAAACCCAGAAGAACAATACTAATTCAGTTCAAATTCAAACCACACAGTGTATAAGTGTGTAGCGAAAAAGCGAAACTTTGAGTACAGAAACAAACTATTCCTACAACCCCTACACGTGCCATTGAGTCGTCGGTCATTTGAAGAGATTACCGGAAGATTTACTGACGTACATAAGAATTGCTCTGAAAATAAATGTTGTAATTGGACGCGATTACCATACGTATGTGAAATCCAGCAATTTAAGCTCCTCCTTCAGTGAAAACAGCACAACTGCAGCCAATAAATTCAGTGATTGCCCTCAGTAGTTACAACCATTAAATCTTCAAATACTTTCTAAGGTTTCATTATTGCTTTTTACAATCTTATGCCACCTTATTCCATCCATTTTCAAATCAAAACAAAAATCTGGGGAAGGGATTATAATATAAATTATGCAACACAATTACTGATTTAAAATTAATTTAAAATATAGATGCAAACATTTTTGTATTCTTTTAATAGTTTCCATTTTGTATAAGTAGACAGCAGTATAAAGTTAACAACCTACTTTTCACACACAGAACTGAACAGAGACTAATAATATCACGAATTATTTACTGTTTCATATTAATATATGTTTACAGAAGAAATAATGTCCGCAATCTGTCTCCTATTTACCGGTTCATTCATTCAAAAGCATTTAATTTTTTTTATAGAATAATATTAAGAACACATACATCTGTGCGTATAGGAATAAACGCTGTTTATAATATATGAATATTTTATAGAGAGCGAATATGGTATTAAGGTGCTCTTAATAGGTACGTCGGATATGAAACATAGATAAAACTTTTTCTTTTCTTTTCAAAGATAAAAAACATCTACTGCCTCATGATCTACAGAGTGTGTGATTAGCTACTACCTATTTTTAAACGGTTACAGATTTTCTATCTTTAAACTGATTTTAATTAATCGACTGTAAATGACAGATTATTCAAGGTTTTATGTAACGCATTAAACGTCCATGATCCTGCATCGTTGTCACATTCCACAATCCAACACTCATGTCTGCTACTACTGAACGCAGTACCATCATTTCCGGAAATGATGATAAAACATTGGCTTTTCTTTCCTCCAGTTCTTTGGCGTCTTGGATCGTTAAATAACTTATTCCTTGGACAAGCCACACTGAAAAAGCCTAAGACGTGAAGTCTGGGCTGCGAAGAGACCATTCATTAATGCCACGACTCCCAGTCCACCGTCCTGGGAAATGATCCTGCAGCCATGCGAAAACATCCGAAGATGACTGTCCTCTGGAATTCTGCGCCGGGTAGTCTGGTAAACTTCTACTAGACTACAAGGCGCAACAACTCGAATGATATTCATCTTTATTCTCGCCGTGGTGAGAACCTCAAACCTCACCATGTGCGAATACCATTTGCAAAATAAGGGGTTTTCCATTTTGCATGAATATCTCTTGCAACCTAATTGAATAATTTATCACTTATAGTTTGATCAGCAAAAAAAAAAAGCATTCCTATACCTTTTAAGAAGGCAGTGACTTATCATATATTCTGTATATAAAAATAACTAAAATATTGTTTGCTCACAAGCATGTGCTTTTGGGTTTTTTGCAAGTTGTTTACAATCTGGAAAAAAGGAAAATTTCAAACGTTCAAAAGGCTTCAGTGCCCTGTGGACGAGGATCATATATTTAAATAGCGTAAAGTAAAGTTGTCCCACTACACGCCATGTAGGCGCTTGGGGAGAGGGGCCTCGGGACTAGATGGAGGTGAAGGTCAGCATAGTGCGTTCATTAGAAGTTATAAGAAGTCTGTTTAATCCTGTCTCCGTGAAGAAACTAAACGCATAGAGCCTACTTCAGAAGCGAATAGTTGCTTAGCTTGTCAAGAAAGCCTGGGCTACGCTGTTCGTGTTGCAACATTGTACAAATTTTCTGGGACCTTGAAGCATGCAATTTGGTGACAGCTACTACAAACAGCCCCAAAGAATGCCAAAAGCATCGGGCAGAAAATACTGTAATCTCTTTTAAATGTACGGAAAAATACAAAATATATTCCTAAAATTTGCTGGCGATTAAATTTATAAATTGTAAAATTCATACAATTATAAATGGTGGAATATCTTTACCAGATGATCATACATTCATTTACTCTATTTGTCGCCGATTTTCATCAGAGAACTTCGTATATTTTCCACATTCGCAGAAAAGAAGCTCAACTACAGAAACTACATATCTTATACAAAAAAGATAATAGGTAGGAATATTACATATCATTATTCGGCGGCTTGTTTTGTAGAAAAATTATATGTGCACATTAGACAAAAACAATAATTATAAAACAATAAATATTATTTCTGATGATCTTTGTAGCCCGGAGATCAAATACGTAACATTTAAAAATCCAGTTCATACCAGAAAGAGAACAGAATTTGTCTCCACCACAAATATGATGTGGTAAATAATGTTCAGGAAATAATCGATGTTTATTCTAAGAATAATATGAAACACGTTAATATACTCTGCGTTCAAAACACTGGTGGTTCATAATGACCTTTAACTTACGTTCCTAAGAGAGGTTTCAGTATGTTATGTATATATCATGAGAATAATAATTTTAGAAAAATTAAGTAATGTATGTATACGTTGCTCGGTTCAAAATTTTACATCTGAAGAGTAGTGTTTTGAAAAAAGGAGCAATATCATATCATCTCCACCACAAAAAATAAACATATTCTTTTCAAGAGTGTCTTGTGTGATTACTCTCCAAGTCTGACTAACCACAATAATTTTTTACCGGATGTGGGCAGACAACCTACATCGCAGAGTAACTAATGGCGGTAATTACGAGGTCTGCAAGTGGTAAAAACGCTCACGCACGCACTCACGGACACTCACGCGTTTCCCAGTCCGGAAGTAGTCGAGGAAAAAAGCACAACGCTTTAACGGTCGCGATCACATCAAATTTCGAACCAAAAGCGCGGGAAGAGAACCTAATTTGATCGTTAAAGCATGAACAGTTTCCTTGCAAAGTTATATCAATTATTTATTTTAATCCGTCTGATCACAATATAATTTTATTTAAAATTTCTTATAATTAAGATAATAAAATATTATTCATGTTCCATATCGATTGATCGATTTACATTTTGGAACATTTACACAACATGTTTCGGTTTATATAAAACCATCATCAGGTGTAAAATATATCTAAGAACTTAAAACTCAATTATAATTTCTGTAGTTTTTTGGTGATGTTTCATTACGTTTGTTTTTCCATTTTTGGGCGAAGGTGCTGTTTTTCTTAAACTACAGAAATCATAATTGAGTTTTAAGTTCTTAGATATATTTTACACCTGATGATGGTTTTATAAAAACCGAAACATGTTGTGTAAATGTTCCGAAATGTAAATCGATCAATCGATATGGAACATGAATGATATTTTATTATCTTAATTATAAGAAATTTTAAATAAAATTATATTGTGATCAGACGGATTAAAATAAATAATTGATATAATATTCACAATATGACGCAATTACACTATCTTGCAAAGTTATATTTAATGCCCCATCATCAGGTCTATTTTCTAACTGCATCAAGACAAAGGAAAGAAATAAAACAAGTTTTGATTATCTTAGAGTTTCACATGTGGAAGGGCAGTTGAACTCGCGACTAGGGTGCTTTGTGAATTCCTTTATTTTTCGATAATAGATTTAGCCCTATATTTAATTTAATCATTGTTGACAACTGGCAACATAAATTTTATCCCACAAGGCTCCAAATCCCTGAACAAATACAGCCACCATTCATACCTTGCCTAATACATAAATAAATAATCCGCAAAATTACATGTTCCATCACAGAATTTTTTATAAAAAAGTTAATGCCTGATTGTGTCAGGTCGGATGTTGACAGGCCAATGCCTTACGAATAAAGTGGACATAAAAGTTGTATCTGACATTTATAGGGAAATATGTCAAAAATGAATTACAATATACCAAAAACAAATGCTATTAATAGTTATGATCAAACCCGTATGAATGAGGACAGGACTGTAATTAGGGATTTGTAAAGAACCAGACCACAAGTCTCTAATACTGAAATCTATATCTTTTCGAGTAGAGACTTTGAATAGTTTCAGTTTGTAACCTAAAACGTACATTGACGCACCACAGCTGGGCAATAAGGCGTGGAATACGCTGAACACAGGAAAGACAAGCAAACGATTGCATTCAATGGGGTTCCTTGATAAGACATTTTAATTTTAAAACCAAGTGACATTTTTTGTGTAAGAATTTTATAAGGTATGTATAATATCCAGGTTTCTAAAGGGAGTATTCCACAGCTAATTATTCTTCCTAGGGTAATTATTCTACATGGCCCTACATTTCCTGCGTTATTTGTTTGTCTATAATTCCTTCCTTTTCATCTCCTCTCCTTCTCTTTGTTCTCATTCTTCATTCACCATTTCTTGATTAATTTCCCATTTAATATTCTTTCCTTCATTCTATATTCCTGTCATTCTTTACTTGTTTTTTTTTTATAAATTTTGGATTAATTTTTCCTTCTTTCCTAGCTTCTCATTCTTTTGCATCCTTTTTTGTTCATTCTGTGCGCCTCTTTTCCCCATCCTCACAGAGTCAGTGATACTTGTTCGTTATACACCAGATTTAATTATCGATTCGCCGCAGACGTCGATATGTGGATTTCGGATGCCACCGCTTTGTCAGATCGCAGTCTTAAAAAGAGACATTAATGGCAGCGGTATTTAACGACAGGATTTGCTCAAGACGTGAACAATCGCTGCAAAATGAATGTTCTAGAAGTCAAAGAGCAGAACATTAAACGAGAACTTCGTTTGAAGAAAGTAGGAATTCTCGGTTGGTTTATGAGCATCGTTACGACATATTATGTCACGAAGTTTGGGATTAATTAGGTTTTGCCGGAACACACAGGAAATTTAAATGCAAAAACTAATAGAAAATGTGTTAAATTTCGTACTACAAAGTATATTTTGTTTCCACAGGCAAAAGAATGTAAAATTCCCAAATAAATTACACTTTAATCGATGGCATATTTAATACTTTTAGATTCTCTGTTTCAGGTTATCTGTAGGTCTTAGTGCGACGTAAGCGAATATTAGATTCAGGTTCCTTGTCGAACTCAGTACGACACTGATGTACACAATTTTCAGGTTCAAATTTGGGTTCCAACTATAAGAAACAATCTCTACACTGAAGATTTCTGATAGCAGAATGTTGAGAAAAGTGTTTTGATTAAGAGAGATGAAGTAATAGTAGGATGGAGAACACTGCATTATCACTTGTTATTTTCACCATATATTATTACGATGAACACGCGCGTGAATACAAGATGGGTAGAGTATACAGCACACATGGGAGATATGTAGAATTAAGATACTTTACCTCTACAACCTGAAAGGAATGGACCATTTTAGAATCCTACATGGTAAAATAACATTAAAATGGACCTAACAGAAATAGGATATGCAGATATGGACTGCATTCTTCTGACTCGAGGTACCGTCCAATGACCATTAGTGAATTTTCGGGTTACAATCAGGTCGGGGAATTTACTGGTTAGCCAGAAGTTATTATAGAAACACTGTGTAGGACATTGTTAGCTGCCCGAGGTGTGTTTGATATATATGACGTTTCTGGAGCTGACTATACTCCTCTCCTCCGGTGATCGGTTGTCATTGTATCCATACTTTTCTCTCTATATTATTAGTGACAGGAGCCTAGGACCGAATTCTGCACCTTTGAAATACTATACCACCGGTGTGGAGGGATGGAAGTCAGAACTTGGGCTAAATATTAACTTGTTTTCCTGAGTTTATTCTGTACTTCATTCTAACAGTTCCGCTAATTTTTATTTGTCGTGTATCCTATTTGCGGAGCAACTGGACTGCCACAAATTGTAAAGAGCTGAATTAGCAATCAACTTCCTGCTCGGCTCCCGTCATCCGACTTCAACACGGATTTAACTCTTTTTATACGCCGAAATCAAACCATAGTAAAGAGCATTCTGAAAAGCTGACTGTAACAGCTTGAACGAAGAAACATACTGAAATTTGTTTATTGCAAAAATTGCGTAATTTATTATGGGAACAGACATACATGCATGTATTTTATATATATAAACACACACACATCTATTTGATTGGACGTCTTAGATTTTTATGATAAAATCCTGTCGTAGACGATTTAGAGACTGGTTCTATCCCCGTTTTGGACTATACATGCAAACGAGAATCCTAGCATTTTCATAGTTTTCATAGCTTCAAAGCAAAACAGCTTGAAACACACACATTTACTATTTTCAGAGCAGACACATTACGAGATATATCATCCCGGTAATAGAGCTGTGACATGGACTAAGGAGTGAAGTCGACTTAATTAAATAACAATGGTCTTACAGCGAGTCAAACTTCAAGTCTTCTGTCGCACACTTCTCTTCTAATTTATCTTAGTAGCAGTTACATGGTGGCAAACAAGAAATACACATTCTGAGGGGCAGGTTGATAAATGATATATGACTCAGAATCCGAAAGTCTTCGATTGATTCTAGTTCCATCTGGTGTGCTTAGAACTGACACCAACTTATCGACTGACTTAACGACCGTATCCTGAAGCTTCAGTATAGATTCCACAGAGACCGGCCCTCTTACCTCGTTTTTTATACCAATCCGATGGTCGAATGCTGAGGTAGCATAGCAGAACAGATTATTTGACATCTAATTCTGTCATTTCTACACCAAATCGTATTTTATCCGATACCATCTGGCCTTCATTCAAGACGTGTTACATCTTCATGATATGATTCACGTTAAGACCATTACGGGTAAAAGTGGATATAGAGAAAGAAGAAGAAGAAGAAGAAGTGTTTCTTTCTGTCCTTCCTCTTGTCCTCTGAAGCAAGTGACTAAGGAGTTGTCCACCGATTTCTAAGTTATAATGACTTTACAGAGATAATTCGGTCATGTCATCAATAATATATTTTGAATAAATTTGTAATGTGATTACGTCCATGAATTTCCTTCATATTGGGACAATAATAACAAGGGCATACCTAAAATTATTTATGTCTTACAAACACACAAAATGGGCCTGTCCATCCGTCTTCCTTTCAACTGCTTCAGATTTTGATTACGTTAAGTATGTAGAGTACTTACTGAAAGATACTGAGCCCTATAATAGACATTATTCCTCTTAGCATTTGTGATGTATCCTGTTCCAATCCTGGATAGGGATAGGACTTCATAAAGTCGTATAGTTAGTTTCATCTTAGCCTCCGTAAATGAATACGAGGCTATTTCGTTTTCCCCAAATACACCTAGGCACATCCTTCTTACTGCCAAGTCACCGTCATCTCTCATCTAACGCTGCATACACTAACTACCTAACTCCATGGATCAGACAGAGTCCTTACTGGCGTGAGAAGATAATAGTCACTTAGCTAGTGAAGAAAATTTACCCCTGTATGGAAGATCCCACCAGTGGTACCTATCCCGACACACAATACTCATGTCCACAACCATCCACACTAGTTCCTCAACATCCATTTCGGTATTATACTCTCATCTACGTCTAGGTCTTGCAAGTAGCCTCCTCCTTTCGGGCTACGCAATCGAAATTTTATAAGCCCATTTGACCCTTTTAATTTGATGATCCTAATAATGTCTGATGAAAAGTGAAGTTTGGTCTTCTAATTATAAGGTTTTCTACCGCCTTCAGTCATTTCATCCCTCTTAGCTCTAAATCTTCTCAACGGCCTGTTCTGAAACACCCTCAATTTGCGTTCCACTGTTACTGTGTGAGACCAAGTTTTAAACCAGCATAAAGTAACAGGTAGAATTGTAGTTCTGCAATTTTAGAATTCAGACAGCAGACAGGTAGACAAATATTTTAAATCGCATTACTGCAATGATTCCTCCATATTTAACATGCTCTGAATTTCATAGTGACTATAATTTTAATTTGCTACGTCGTTCAAAAATTGCATAAAAAGTAAATTAGTCGAAATACATTTCAAATTACCATATATTTCAGCGTGGTGTTATATTGTACAATTTTTTTTAACGAAACATTTTTTTAACAAAAGGAATCAGACTGAAATGTTACTTATATAATATAAAGTTCATGACATGGCAGTGAATTCAAACAATCAAACGACATTTTAGAAACATGGCGTGTAGACTTTATATTATGTTCGCGTGAACGGACATACAAATAAACACCATTACAGTTCACCGGACAAACGTTCGTAGCATTTGACAAATTCGATTGCATTTGTACGTTTCATCCAGTGCCTCCAACACATAAGCCTAAATAAATGTAAAATATCAAACAGGATGAATTGGGGAATTCGAGTTTAAATAACATTTCCAGAGATATCGGTTACGTAATAAAAATAACAAAAGCGAAAAATGTGCCACAAATTTAAGTGCACGTGTTTTTGAAATGCGTTCTTTGCCATTTTGCATACGTCACTGGAATGGATATACACACAATTCTGATATGAATCTATAATTTCAAATGTTGTACTACGGGCATTACTGTAAAACAAATTCGTTTTCGTTCTGCTTCGTTAGTTTTTCATAGACAGAAAAGAAACGTTAAAAGAACTGCTTTTAACTAGATCTACATTTTAGAAAAAGTACACATTTTATGGTAATGTGAACCATATTATATCTTTAAAAAATTATTGCGCTGGATATTTATGTGCAATGAGGGTTATATTAGGCCCATACTTACCAAAATTTAATTTCCCTAAGATTTTAGTTCACTTCCTTAATGAAGATTTTAATAAAAAAATCCTGTATGTTCTTCAATAGATAAAAATGTGTTCGGATAATCTTAGTCTGCCCAATATCTGATCATTCTTAGTTTTCTTCACGTTATTACGGAAAATGAGATCATCATGCTGTATGTGTGACCACACAGACCAAATTTTAAAACAACTCGCTTATTTTCATAAAATTTGATACAAACCTTGCGGCGTTTGAAGCAACAGCAAGATCATAATTTTTAATTTCCTATAACCAGTAACAGCAACAAAGCGGACGCATAAACGTTTCTATTGAGAGCGATGGCTACTATAGGGTCCTGAAAAGAGCAGCTTTTGTTTCTTCGTAGAATGTATGACAACATATAGGCTGTAGAAAATATTTCTTTACTTTGGAGTTTGACAGCGATAACTAATGGGGAGTAGAGCTAGGGATATTAAATATTGTGTGAGCATATAACTACAAATTACGTGCAAAATATTTTGCCAATTAATTCGAACATGGAGGCGGTATGTATTTTTAGCTTATATCTGAAAACAATAACATGTAGAGAACGTGTAATAATTAATGAGGTCTTCTCAAAAGGATAGTAACAAAACTGTTATTACTACCATTACAATTACTACTTCTAATAATAACTGAATTCAGTTACTTATTTTATTGTGTTATATGTCAAATGGTCAATTATATATATATATATATATATATATATATATATATAGCACAAAATAAATGAAATCAAAATTACAATAAACAAATCACAATAAAATTGTATAATAATAATAATAATATACAAAAATCTGCATGCATAGAAGTAGTAGGAGTGAGAAAAGAGGTAGAAGAAACCCACTTAATTCTCTCAACGTTGCCGGCATCCGTCGACATTAAAGAATTCCATGCAAAGAAGGCAGGTTTATACACAACAAAAGTAAAATATAGCATCGAAAGATTTATGTCATAAGATGGAAAAGAAAAGGTTAATAATTCGGTAATATAACAACAATAAATTATACTCTCTATGAAATCTATAATTACATACAATACAATTTCCCGAATCTCGTAGGATTGGATCCAATGACCGTTTACGCAAGAACCAAAGAAGCTAGCTCATGAACAGAATCTGTATTTATGATTTGAGATTTCACGGCGTTGAGAACGAAGATGCCTGTCTTCTGGGTTGTACCACCCTGTAGTCTGGTAGAAGTTTAGCGACGTTTCAGAGGTCCTTGCTGCCTCCATCATCAGCAAGATGACTAGTCTGGTAGAAGTTTACCAAAGTGTCATCACCGTGATGATGGCGACAGCACGGACCTCTGAAACGCTGGTAAACGTCAACCAGACTACACGGTCCTATAACCCAGAACACAGCCATCTTCCAAATCTTCGTTTTATTATTGGATTATAAAACAGTACCGGAATATAACAACAACAACACAATATCTGTAGGAATGCACGTCCGTGTAATAAGATAAGTTTTATGCGTTCTGGCCAGAACTAGCTGTTATCGCTCACACACAAGAGAACTTCAAATGAACGTTCTTCGATATTTTGCTGTATGATGTATATTGTAAGGAAGTCAAATGAAACGGAGATTACGAGAACTGAAACTGAGCCCATTCTAATCGGTCTCCATCGAATCTCGTAGACTTGAACTGTGCACAAATGAAACAATGCCCACCCTACGCCGTCTGTGGATACATCTGCCAATATCTAACGCTGTGCTGTCTTGCATGTTCCATTGTTCTCGAAATGCAGAACGGAATATCCTCTAGTTAGCTATCGGTTTTATCAGTGATCGCTAGCGATCGCTGTATTCAGGTAAGCAGATTGAATAGCTTCCGTTCAGTCAGAAGGTGCATCCTCAAATCAGAAAAACAAAGGTCAGTGATGATTACATTTTCAAGTCAAAGTACAATATTCTGTAGCTTCTACGGATGTAATATAGACTAACCCATACCCGTGGATACACATGTTATATTTTCAAGGACTCGATGACATTTTTTGGTTCTTTTTTTAAAATTTCTTTTATCAACCGCTTAATGCAGAAGCCTTTAGCGCCTGAAGGGAGTACGTCGTTGAATGACAAAAGGACACAGTAAGAACTGGTCATAGAATTTTGAAATAAACTGTCAGAAAATATGCCTGGTGGTACTCAAAAAAATAAGAACGTCAGACAGGATAATTGTCCGCCTAACTACCCCTCCCTTCCTCTATGCGAGCCCAACTCATCCTCCTCGATTTAATCACCCTAACATCAGGCCGTGAAGCTCATCATTATATAATTTTCCTCATGATCCGACTTGCTCCTTCCATTTGGCACTAACGAAAACCCGCCACTGATATAATGTGAAAGTATTACTTTTGGAGAGTAACGAGATATTTTTACATGGTCCCTTAATCAAATATTTCCAGAACACTGATATACTTTGCATGATTTATCACTTTTTTAGTTTCATTAATATTACCAGTCAACGGTAAAAACACACGCAAACAGCCGGCATCATTCATATCGCTGCCGCATATCTGACGTGCCCACAATTTGTATAGCTACAAGCAACCCCCAGCGCCACTTTGCTAAGGGCATAAACCGACGTCAGCAGTGGCGGGAAAAACAACGCTTCACACCTGAACGACTGACAACCAAGAGCAAAATTCAAATACAGATTGAAAAAAGTGGACAATATTTCAGTGACACTTTTTGTACGATTTGAAACTTTGGGTTCAACTCTGATGTAGATGTGTGTAATTGTACGTATTTCTGTACATGAAAATATTTTCTGGTATGTGTATTCATGCGTGGTTAGTAAGTCATACTCATTTACTAAACCACTGGTCGTAGAAAGGCAGATCATCATTGTAAGATTTAAGGTTTTCGCAGCGGTGAGTATGAAGATTTCTGTCTTCTGGGTTGTTGCGCTGTGTAGTCTGGTCGATGTTAACCAACGTTTCAGAGGTCATACTGCCTCCATCATCAGGGCGATGAGTATGAAGATTTCTGTCTTCTGGGTTGTTGCGCTGTGTAGTCTGGTAGATGTTTACCAACGTTTCAGATTTATCGCCCAGATGATGGAGGCAGTATGACCTCTGAAACGTTGGTTAACATCGACCAGACTACACAGTGCAAAAACCCAGAAGACAGAAATCTTCATACTCACCGCTGTAAAAACCTCGCCCTGATGACGGAGGCAGTATGACCTCTGAAACGTTGGTTAACATCGACCAGACTACACAGCGCAACAACCCAGAAGACAGAAATCTTCATACTCATCGCCCTGATGATGGAGGCAGTATGACCTCTGAAACGTTGGTTAACATCGACCAGACTACACAGCGCAACAACCTAGAAGACAGAAATCTTTAGATCATCATTCTTTAAGCGGCTCCGACTGCGAGACAGTCTGTCAGACACACTACTTAGTGTGAATATTTTGAATTAACTCCCACGAATATGAGAATAATAACCGACGAATTGTGTCACTGTTGACATTTGTAAACGAACTCTGAGTCAGGCCAGTGGCACGGTGCAAGCAGATGTGACAATTGAGCCTGAGACGCAGGTTATAAATTCTGCATGCATTTTAATAAGCCCATATCAGGGCTGTCCATAGAATGTAGTCGCAAGTACGCTAACAAATAAAGAGTGGAATTTCAAGTTTTTAAGTTTCCGACTATGAAGTTGACTGTATTCTGGAACGTTGCTCCATATAGTCTGGGAGAACATTACCGACCGTAACCGCCCATCCGCACACGACCTGTCGTCCGTTTTGTTGTAGCCACGGAATCGACTCCAGTGTTGTGCCTGACGCTAGTGTGGTTACAGCTATGTATGATTCGGTATACGGACAGGAATATAATGGTATCTCAGGGTAATTTGGTATAGTGGCTCGTCGGTAAGCAAGGTTCTCTTGACACTCAAGCAATATATACGTGGAAGGCGGTTATTGAAGTTAACCTTGCGTGAAGGTAGCGAAATCTCGTAGTCGATGCAACTAGAGACAGCACAGATGCTAGTTTTGAAGATGTTCACTTTGTTAAAATTTTGGCACAAGCAGATGCGAAACCCTTCACATTGATATTAGGTCAGCGCTATGATTCGGCTGTTTACGTACTGAACTTTAATGAACAAGCAGAACATGTCTCCTTGACTCGAAGACCCAGACTTGAGAGAGCGACAACACAAGCACGGCTAGAAACTCCCCCCTCCCCCGCATCCTGCAGCTGTTCTCAAATTTTGACTTGAATACGGCGATCCAATTCGTCCCCCCAAATGTCACCCCATGACACCGAAACAGTACCGAAAAGCCATATTCGAATTTCATTAATTCAAGTCGCCCCTCTGCTACTGTCCTAGAGCAACATCTGGTAGTAATTAAGTTTTCGCCTCGAAAACAACTTTTACGAGTGCGAAAGCTTTGTGAATGTCACGTCGCCACTAGACTGAAAGTCTGGAAGAAAGACGTTCAAGCGACTGACTGCCGCCACTATCTTCCAATTTAATACATTAAACAAAACCAAAATTAATAAATTCAGTCAATTTAGATTGAGTAAGGCGTATAAAATATCATATAATCACGCCTCCTTCGTTTATATAAACCTGATTAATACGCCAAAGCCTAGTTTAACTTTCATCTCAAGGTTCAGCCCGTTCGGGAATCGAACTACGAACCTGAACTGGCACACGACGTTTCAGAGGTACTTGCTACCTCCAACATCAGGCGATCGTCGCTATCACCCAACTGATAATTCAAGCAGCAACCACCTCTAAAACGTCGGTAAACGTCTACCACACTACAGGGCGTTACGTCCAGTAATCTTCAAAAGAAAAACAAAATTAAATGTTCCAAATAATATTTTCGAGTTGATGAAAGATTCTCGGGTTACAAACCGCGTCAGGTGGCTGAACGGTGAATAAACCATATTTTCTGCTAACGTTTCGAGAACAATCTCTGTTCTCGTTGTCAGGGCTGCTGGGTAACGCGCTTGCTGATGGGAAACTGCAGGATGTATATGCGTATGAATAAGCTGTCAATATTATTCTTCGCAAAATGTTGAAGTTGTCCATGGCATTTTAATCAAAGAACACACCACGCAGATTTGTGTGGGAGTAGAGATATACATCCGCGTATTCCTTACCTCGGTACTACTTTGTTTTCATTTAGCCTGTGGCCTTTGCATCACTGGCCACAAAATATTTGGAAGGATTAACACTATTTAAGGAGCTATTAATAAACGATTAGACAAAATGCGAACAATAAAATTACTTCTAAAAAGACGTAATACGTAACAGACGGAATAAGACATGAACTAAATAAGGAGGTAATGCAACAGAATAGGTAGATGAAATTAAAGAAACCGACATGTACATTTTACTGTTGTTAGAGCAGTTTGTAAGATGCTGATACATCTGCAGAATTCAAAATGTCGTAACAGACCTGCTGAGGGACATTAGCCTACGCTGAATGTATGTATCAATTCTTATACCCATGTGAGTGCTAGCCTTCAGTACATAATCGCAGTTCCTCTAGTAGAACGAAAATAAAACATAATAAAATGTAGGTTCTTGTGCCAAACCAATAAATCTGTTACTTCGTTTTAAGACAGTAGCTGTTCCCGACTTCCACATTTCAGATGTAATAAAAAAATGTATAACATTTTATTGGAAAAATCTGAGATACTAAAATTCGTTCCGGCATTATACCATTTCCCCTGAGTTTCTCTTCACCATACTTTCGTTAGCTCATTCATTTATAATAAATTTCATCGACAGAATATATCTGATTTGTAGTAGTAGTTGTTTTATAGTAGACTATATTTTGATCATATTAATATTTATTTACGTCCATTAGGATTGTAACTATAACAGTTACCAAAGAAGTACTGATTATGCATTAACACAGGAAGAACGAATTATCTTTCATATTTAAAACTACAGAATTAACTTCACATCCAAACGATTTCAATTTGTTTGACGTGCTAATTTTATATCTCAAACAGAATTCGTTGGGTGAATAGTTAATTCGTAAATTGTTTTATCTAAAGCTTTCATTTTTATTAAAATCTACACATACTTTCCTGTTTCCGCGTAGAGGTAATTTTACCATGGTTTTTATTTTATATCTATGGAACCTGATGGATTTTCATATAAAGTGAACTCTTCCTTAAAAGTCGCTCGTTTACAGTCGGATTTTATTGCACTTATGTTTCTCGTTCATCAATCTACAGTTAAAATGCCTTCAGATATTTGTTTTGTTTTAAATATTGTAAAATGACGGACCAAATTACTTTAATAACGGTAAAATAGCGGAATTAAATTGTGAGAACATTTCGGTAAGGAAAGTCATTTCTCTTTGTTTTTTTGGGAGACTGAACGACAATTTCGATAAATTTGTGCTGTATATTAATTAATCATTGCATATGAGTTTGTATTTAATGGTGGAGTAAAAAATTTTAAAAATAACCGTAGGTTTCGAAAAATTACATTTCCGCAATTTAGATCTGTAAAAATAAAGAACTTTTTGAATTCAGGTTAGGAAGTTAGAGACATTATATATGACCGGAAAATACTAAGCAGCTGAAAAGATGGGTATAGAATATAGTTATTTCTATTGTTAATTTAAACATCTTGCAATTTATTATGTTTATATTATAGATAAGCTAACGCAATTAATGAGAATACACAATCTAATTTCAGATACCTTGAATACCCGTCTTGAATACCTACCAGGTAACTCTCACCATACGATAAGAACTTCTGAGATTATATATAACGCTGATGTTAAGATAATTACTAAATATGTTTGGCGAGAAAATGGCGGGGGGGAAGAGAAGGGAAATGTCAGTTGTTCACACAAACATACAGAGAGATCTAATTATAGTAAGAAAACAACTGACAAATCCATGAAACGTGTTACCTCTCCCATTAAGCCTCAGTTAAACACACACGTAACTCGCTGTTTTTTTTAATTCATAGACAACAGTTACAACGACAGCCTTTTTGATATCTGCAGTTTAAATTTCCCAGAAAATGACACAGAAATCTTCAATCCAAACAAGGGAACGCCAAACATAAATTATGTGTGCTGACTGCATAACGCCTGTGCGAGAGAAGTTGCTATCGTAGCACGGCGCCTTAGAACAAGAGAGAAATTCAGTCATGAACACAAAAGGGAATACAGAAGCTTTGCATGTTAAAAGGACATAAATGCTTCGTTTTACGTTTTTATGAAGCTGTTTCAGCTGCAGAGGTTTTTCTCGGCAAGGTAAATAACGAGATACATTTTTAAAATGTGACCACTCCGTGGGATTTGAAGTTTTGAAGGCGGTGAGTCTGAAGATGGCTGTCTTCCGACCATTCGGTCTTCACATTCTTTCCATGAACACTGGATCGCGACTTTCATAACATTTGGGCGTCTATTTTTATATAATCTTCTGTTATTCTGTGAACACAGATGTCTTACGTTGGACTAATTGCTCGTTTAGAGAATTCAATCGTCTGTCGGCACTGACTTTCGAAAATATTACAGGCCAAAGTACGAATAGGAATGTAACGCCAACCAACTCCCCCCTCCTCCACAAAAGAAACACTGACTAGTAATTTGTGAGATTGTTTACCTTGCAGGTAGACACCATGCGAAGGACACATTTTCTACCCAAGGAACTGAAAGTAGAACACAAAGTTGTCATTTTGAGATCCAAGGAAGTTTAAGAGACCTGCGGTCCCAATCGATAGATGTCTCTGCATCTTCAGTCCTGAAGATGGAGACAGTATGTTTTCACGAAACGTTGGTATCTACCCACGGATCTACACGGAGCCGAAAACCCAGAAGGACATTATCATCCTCACCGCCAAGATAACCTCAAATCTCACAACCTTAAATGAAACTGTGACAGCAACTTTTACAAAAGATCTCTCGCGTCGTCATTTTTTTGTAGTTTGATACTGATAATATTCAATGTTGCCTTTTTTATACCGAAAGAATATTTACCGACTGTGGTCCATCGTCGTTCTTAAAATACACACTCGGGGCAGCTTTCCCGCTCGTCTCTGACCAAATCAAATATTAAAATGGTACATTTTTCTTAGAATTGACTTCCACTTGGAACAAGGCAGCTTAATTCTTGGGAGCTAAAGAATAGAAGAAAGATCAAAATATCTACAGATCCTAAATTTTACAGAGGTACGACCAGGAAGTACGCGAAGTTGAGCGTAAATTCATTATTTAAAACGTGGAAGGCAAACTTATAGAAATTTCCAAACACTTCCTATGTAAAAATGCCTACATACTTATTTGTAGATATATACAATAATATAAATACAATTCGCATATAGACCCATTTTGCATCATCTACACTTATCTATTCTTACCGTAACATCCAAGCAAGAGTATAAAATACGGCACTTTGATTACATTGAAAGAAAGAAACTTTGTGGGGCGTTTACCAACTCCTCTGTGCATAAATTGAAATCCTATTATTTATTAGGGATATGGTAGAATACTAATAATTACATATTATCAAATTATTATTATAATCAAACGTTTGGACTTAAGATATCACACATGAACCTGACACTTTCGAAAACAGGAAAAAATGTGTGTGAAACTTTGGGTCTAAATTTTACACATTAACGTAATGTTTCACCTAACAAATATAGCATATTTAAAACCAAAGCTGTGAAGACTAATCCGTTTTTCACTTAACAGAAGCACAGAACTTTGAAAATTAAACTTCTACCTTAATTATGCATTATTTTAAAAACATCTTCAAAGTAACTTAATTTTGAGACGTTAATTCAAAGTGCTGACTAATGGAAGAAAACATCGTTAAAGTTTTAAATTTATTATTATCGCAGAGAGAAAAATTCTGTCCCACTTCAGTTTAAAAAAGGCATTATAATGCAATTAATAATAAGCGAATATTGAACATAAACAAAACAAAAAAACTAAGTATTATATAAAACAAAACTACTTATTAAAACCGTGTTACATACAACAAAGTTCTGTTTAGACAATTTTGTTATCGTATTTTAGTAAGGGAAATTTAAAGCATAGAAGAAAAAATTATGGAGTACTGCTGAACTCATACGTCCTTTATATGCAGCATGCATGTAAATGAAATGGAGAACAATTAAATATCCATGACATCTAGATTCAATTGACAGGAACTCTTGCAATTGTCACACACAATAAGATAACTGAATATTCATTCTTGGTGTAATTATTGACGCTTTCTCGAGGTTCTGGCGTCGGTGGTATGAAGATGGTAGTCTGGTGGGAGTTTGAGTTAGTAAACTTCTACCAAGCTACACGGTGTTACAATCCAGAAGACACCAGCTTAATAGTTATAAGCTGAATAGCAAGACGTAGATAATGGAGGCAGCAAGGTAGATGCCGACGTTTCGGAGGAACATGTCTACGATGTAGTTCTTATGGGTTGTGACACCGCGTAGACTCTCCACTCGCCAGCATCGCCAATTCATCCATGAAGATAAAAACAATTATGTTTCTCTGAAATGTTAATTCATTCATCTGATTTCTTAGAGGATTTCGTCTGTCTAGCATTTTCCAGATCACAGCATCTCTAGTGGCCCTGTTCTTTCGCTACACAGACTTAATCCTTATAACCCTGCCCTTCCGTATATCAAATTATGTCTTACTAATTTTGTTTTTACATTTAAATCTAGCCTTTTACAAAGATTATTCTATATTCCATAATTCTACAACATCAGTACAATTTATTATTCTATTATAAGCTACTTCCTGCTAAAAAGAATCGTTCCCTCTACTTCTTCGTCACATATTTCAATTAAGAAGTTACTATAAAACAAATGAACTTCAATGACTGTCTACAGATAAGTAAATGTGGGCTTATGGATTTTTGTGATCTCGAAAAGAACACTAAGTTTGCATAAAAATTAATTTTGTTTATCAATACTGGCCATGTACTCTATGATGATTTTTTGTTTGGAAACAAATTACAAAACTGCGAAACATTCAGGTTTTGAAGACAGCCATCATCAGACTCATCACCGTGAAAACCTCAAAACTTACATATTCCGATTTATATTTCCTCTGAACCAGGCTTGAGAATATTTGAAGTGAAAAAAGATCGGAGAAAACTACATACTGAGGAAATCTATTAGTTTGTGCTTTTTACAAAATAATTGTATGATCAAATTAACGATTACGAGATGGATGGGCATAGAGAGTGCATGAGGAAGATGAGTATTTTTATGTTTAAAAGGAAAATACCACTCGGAAGACCTAGGAGCAGATATCTTAAAGATTTTGGGCGTGATGGTGTTAATTGGATTCATCTGGCTCGGGATAGAGACCGCTGGCAGACCCTCATGAACAAGCAATGAACCCACAGGCTCCAGTGCTCCTAATTTTCATATCGGCTTTTCCCCTTGAACCGTCACACAGATTCATTTCTGGAAGGATAATGTGAAAGTGAATACCCACACATTAAAAATACACAAAAGTAATTTTAATTAAATTCTACCCAGCGGAACGGCAGTTGTGGCAAGAAACTTAAGCTAAACGTACGAAGTAAATAATAACAAAAATTACCTTGACTGCACCCGGTCTGCTACTTCAAAAATCCCTGCTAATCTGAGTCACGTAACTGACTACACTGCAAATTATTAACCGTCAATATTTTATATTCTTGCATTTCTAATACCACAAGCTTTGCTGTCAGCGAAATGAGTCCCTGTAAGGTTTTGTGTACACTTAATAGGTATTAGACGATACACAGACTACGAGGGCTGTATTCTGCTACAACATACTATTATATTTATAACAAAGTAAATATTTTACAAAGTATAATGATTTTTTAACCGGCTGCTTCGTAGTGCAGAATGATAGACGACAGGACAATTATGAATGATAAATACGATCAGAAAGTTTTCAATATTGGTTTTCTGCGCTATAACACCGCGTAAACTCTTAATTAGATACAATCATTTCGGAGAAAATACTATTTTCATCTTCAGTTCTGAAGATGGAGGCATTATGTTCCCCGAGACATTGGTTTCTACCTACAAGTCACCCTGTATTCTAAGCCAGACGACCAACATCGGTAATGCTACCGCAGGCTAAAATACCAAATTATAGGCAGTTTAAATGTTGCATATATACACGTAGTTTTGAAGTTCAAGGAAATGTAAAACAATAGGTATATGCATTCGCGGGGGAAGTAGAAACCGGATCACTGGAAAATTGATGCTACTCCTGGAACAGTTTGACATTTGAGAGGGGTTCTGTTATCGAAAATTACATCGGACACTCAACACACTGAATTTGCTGCACAAACTGGTACAAAAGTTACGATAGTGAAATATTCCACAAAAAATTATAAAAACGATTTTACAATTACCTATTAATTTTTACTTTATTTATGGTTTATTTTACGACACTGTCAACAGCTGAAATTCTATAGCTTCCTCGAATGATACAATTATTGGTGATGGAAGGGACGTAGAGAGAAGAGTTTGGGCCTGATTTAAGGTATTATCCTGCTATTTGCCAGTCTTCGATTGTAGAACTTAAACAAGGACTTCTGGGCAATAAAGCACTCAATCGCGATCTTCAGTGGTCCGTTTATGCTTGCGAATGATGGTGTGTTGTTTTGTTTCAGGTGTCTAATATGTTCATCATGAGTCTGGCCGCTGCTGACATAACAGTTGGAGGCATCGTTATGCCCATTAGCTCCGTGTATGCGCTCACCGGTAAGACATTGAAGATGTGAATGGCACAAGACACTATTTCTCATACTTTCATGATAAATTTATTCCACTGTTGGAAGTACAAGGTTAAACATAACGTAGCAAAACCTTAATTTATAAAGTGCCGGTAAACTTCAGTATGCTACTAGTTTATTGATTTCCAATACAGCAATTACAGGACTTTAAAGAATCTATAAAAAAAACGTGTTTTTATCTTTGCGAGTAGTATTAACCACTTTCTCAATGTCGGACCTTTACATTTGCAATCCAAGAGAATTTATGGAGAAATAAATTACTGCGATATTCGATACTCTGAACGTTCTTGTCTTAATGAAAATCTGTCGCGTAGTTCAAACAAGTCAAGAGCTCAGAAATGCTTTGTGGGTGCAACTGGCTGAATTACTGTATTTGCAGACACTGAACTAGGGCTAGGTAATCTACGGCACACGTATCACAGGATACACGCAAAGAAATTCTAAATGGAACTCTGATCAAAGCTACTGAATGACAAAAGTATTAAAAACAACAGAAGATTAGCAAAAAAAAAAAAAAAAATGTGTAAAAGTGCTTCGATTAATTTCACGTCTATGAGCGCTGTTTGACTAAATAATTGACCACGTAAGATTTAGAAGTGTATTTTTTGGTTTTTAACTTCGAATTTAATACAGATATTTTATCAATTATCACATGTCGGAAAAATCTCCTATTGAACGACCTCAACATTAGTTGAAAAATACTAACAAATTTAAATAAAGATAATTTAATCAGACCAACACTGAAGTAAGTTAACTCCCAAATACAAATGAGATTTCAGGTTTTCACGGCTGCAAGAATAAATTCTGGGCTGCAGCGTCGTGTAGTCTGGTGGACGTTCACTGAAGTTTCAGATGTGTTTGCAGCCTCCATCATCAGGGTGCTTCATCGCCCTGAAGATGGAAGCAGCAGAAACTCGTTATCACACAATTATAAAACATAAACACTTCAAATACATTTTAGATTACAAGATCTCTACGTCCTTCGGAACCCATATGGAGGCTTGCACACTTTAAATACTCAGATACACTTATTAAGGACTCCGAAATTTAATTACATTAAGCAGCACTACTCTAATAAATTAAATATAAAAATAAGTATACAAACAAAACTGTTTACACTATAAATGACACTAGTACCAAATGCGTTTCGACCTCAAGAGGTCATCATCAGTGGCAAAAACGGGGAAAAAAGAAAGAATGTGGTTTTAAACAGATCATAAAGGTGAGTTCTTTACAAAACCATATTAATTAACACTTCACTGGATGCTGGTTTCACAGGAGTTGATGTATTGTATTCTGCACTTAGCTATTAGTCCACTGATCTGGTGGCCGTTTTTTTAATAAATTAAGTTTAATCTTTTCTTTAAAATCCGTAAACATCTAATGAACACATCCACTAGATTCACACTTCTTCTCTAACATATTCCGAATGAAAGCTACTTTATCGTTGCCAACTATTGTGATACATAACATTCTTTGTAGCCTACCACAGTAAGATCAAATCACGACACTGAACTTCTCATTGTCATATATTCATCATTCTCAGAAAATCGGATGGGGTGGGGAAACAAAATGAACATACGCAAAGACTACTCGCATTATTCTCCACATTTTTTTAAATTCGCTTATTTCAGGCAAACAAACGATCCAACTGCTGGCTTTTTAGTTACGCCGACCCCCTCCGAAGGTATTTGACCTGACAGCAGCTAAATCACCCTTATTTTCAGGACTTCCATCTATGTCTTCACCAGTTATACGAAAACTCTGCGTCATTACACACACGGTGGAAATGTCTATCGCGAACATTAGAAAAAGACCTGGAAAATCAACTAATTTGAACGTCAAAAATTTCTCAACTTAATATCTCAAAATTGAAAGTAAATTAGTTCAAAGTCACGCCACCTTCCCTACCTTGCAAACAACGTTATAAGTAATATACGCGTAGTTCCAAAACTTTATCAATATGCAGAACTACACAAAGTTTGACCGCCTTAATGCCTCGCTAACTGAACGACTAAAGATAACTTGTTACATCTTATGGAGCACAAAGCAGTTCAGAGTCTAACATTTGATATCGATCATGAATCTTCACAAAGCCCAAGGGAGACAGCTTCGTGTCAGAGTTGATATTTCAGAAAAAATATATCAAACTAAACATAAGGAATAAAGTGAACAACTGACAGCCAAACATTCTTTAAGTCAATAAAAATAGCATACCTTTCGCTGTCATATTATAACAAGACAAAAGCCGTAAACTTCTTTTCACTGCCAAATTTGATTTTACCCAACAGTCTCAAAAATTGAAATTCTTCCGCTCTCAAATTCGGCTATAACGGCAGAAATCTTAAATTGTGAAAGTTAAGAATATTCACACGTGGCCGAGTACAAAGATTGCTGACTTTAAAAGCCTCTACACACTGAGTTTCTAAAAAGGATATAGTTTAGGATATTTTATTGAGTTCATTATGTTTGTCTTTTAATAATAACAGTAAAAAGTACAAGAATTCATCTACAGAATAATATCAGGCCTACAGATACTTCATGCAATTTATATTTCCTAAGGAACGCATATCAATTTGTTTTTGTTTTTTATTTTTTGATTCTCAAATCAGTACTCATATAACAAAATTTACAACCCGCAACTGCGTTTCTCAACATTTCTGGTACCACAAACCACCTCCCCTAAACTATCTCACACATTTTGATTAAAATGAATGGAAACTAATTACGAGTAAAATATAGATGGGAGGTATACTTTATTTTTTCATAAAAATGTTACGAAAAGAAACTTACAGCAAAACAGTATCGAAGAGAACAAAAATGTAGGATCTACTCCACACAAGTTGCAGACCCCCGGTTAAAAGAAAACCGAACTATGAGGTCTCTGACCATAACTACGTGAAGCAATGGTGAGACCTTATATAATCTCAAAACTGCAGTTACACACCCGGTAGAGGAGAAAGAAATGTTAAAATCGTCTAAAAATGGGGCAAAGATCTTAAACAAAGAATTTGATAGGAATGTAAAGTAATTTCTTACACGTAACACCTTCATACTTCAATTAAATGTTTAATTTGTGAAGTAGACTCGTCGTTTACTGTGGGAATATGTCAACGTCAAATACAGTTATATTCACTATCAGAGCATAACTAACAGTCATATCTATGTGTTCGTGGTACTTGTGTCTGTACCGAATGACATCCGGGTCTTGAAAGTAGCAGACACATTTATTAAAATACTTCGTTATAAACTACACATAAATCGTAGATGGTTTCACTCTCAGGTAAAGTGAAGTTGAATAATTCAAAATTATGCATTTTTAACTGTCTCGTGTTTGTTTTTAGTCAATTTTACTTGTAATTAAATTTTAGCCTGCTTCTGATTTTATTGGCTATTCTTTTAAAGTCTGTAACCATCCTCTCATCGCCCGTGTTTAGAAAGATAAACATTATTAGTCTAGTAATATGTGAGTCAGGATTTTGAATAGTTTCCTTAACATTGATTTGCGTATGACAAAATCGTTTGGGTGTTCTGGAGTAGAAATTACATCTGAAGACCAGTGCACAAGGTACTTGCGAGGCTCGGGGTAGTGTTTGTGTTCTCCTCCCCCATAATATGCAGCCTCTTCTGTCCGCAAATTCTACCAGGGTAGACTGCCCCTATTATGCTATTCTGTGTAACTGCTATTCCTTCCTTTTCAGAATTTACAGTTTTCTTTGTCCGTTACATTCCATTCATCTCATCACATTTCCGACATAATGCTCTACTTTCGTCACACTCTCAAGTTTCATGAGCAGCTCACTCCCTCATATCCATAATGATAGCAGGATTTAGCCAATAGAGCCTCTGGATAATCAGTTCAAACATCAGTCTGAAAGCGTTTTAATAGATCGGCTTCAGCATAATAAATGTACTTTGTTACGGACATTGTCAATATTCGTACACAACAGAAGATTAGTTGGTTGTATATTGAATTCATGCAACAAATTCCTCAGGTTAATCAACACATTTCCGTCAGTGCTAAGTTCGATAATTAATATTTTTTAAACAGATTAGGTAACTTATAAATCTTAACATTTACTCAAAAGTCTGCGTCGGTCCGCGAGTTCCGTGCGGTTTCAGCTTTAAAAACCGCCGCTAACACGAATTGCCCGATTGGTGGCCGTCCAGTTTTATGAAACAACAGATCTGCGGACTCGCGACAAAGTGGCCTCGCGGTCTGAGGTGTGGTGGGTCCTGGTCACTCTGACATTGGGATTGTGGGACCGAATCCCACTCGAGACATCGATATTTTTGTCCGTGCCTCTATGTGCTATATTGTTCTGTGTAGGTGGATACTCTGCGACAGTCCGCCTCCGCGTTCAATGAAAACTACCAAATGTCGAAGAAGTAATTAATAAAGATTGGAAGACCGTCAATACAACCCATGTATTACATTTCACATTTACACAAGATAATGGGTTCAAAAACTGGTAGGAACATTTTCCAGAAAGACCAAGACCTATACATGTATCACAATACTGATGTAGGTTATGAAATTCTCACCCATTCATTCACAGACCATCTTCCCATCTTCCTTTCCTTACAAAAGTGCAACCAAAGGAACAAGTGGCGAAAATTATTACGCTCTTCTAGGTTCTGGCACCGTATAGACTCGTCGGTGACTGGCAAATTTTCGGAGAAAGATGTTTCTTTGAAATTTTGGTCCCTACCGACGAGTCTCAACAGCGCCAGAACCCATGAGATTAGATTAACCATCTTTACCGTCGTGAAAACCTCAAATCTCACACGTGGCGAATGAATTGTAAGGATATTTCAACTTAGTTTCTAAAAAAATCATGGCAAAATCCCCAAAGTCTGCAGAAATGCAGATATCTGACATGAGCGTTTGTGTTCCCGCAGGTCAATGGGTGCTCGGTCTCCCAGTGTGCCAGTTCTGGTTGTCGGCAGACTACACAGCATCCACAGCGTCAATCTTGAACCTGTTCATCCTGAGCATGGACCGGTACTGGTCCATCACGTCTCCACTGCGGTATTTGAGGCGTCGCACTAAAAAAAGAGCTCTAATCATGATTGGCTTGGTGTGGGTCGGGTCAGCTCTTTGGATCTTACCAATAATCGGTTGGCATTACATCGAGTCGGGAGGAGAACGCATGTATCCCTCCACCGTGTGCGAAACAGAATTTGCAAGTAATGTTGCCTTCAAAGTGACTGCTGCTTGCCTCAACTTCTATATCCCCACATTATTCATGGTATATTTATATGGACGTATATTCTTCGAGATTAAGAAACGAAGTCGCTTCGATCTAGGACAGTGCAACCACAGCAGTAGACTAGAACTTGGCGCCAGTGCCGTATGGGGCACTGATTCAATTGCCGAAGATCAACCTCCAAACCATTTAAGCTCGAAGTCTACAACATTTACAAAGAAAGACGTCATGGCCGGAGAGACGCATCAGTTCCGTAACCTGACTGTGTTCTCATACAAACTTGAAGGCACTCAAAGCCAAGGACTCGTCCATTTCGAAGGAGTTACTGTCAACGTGGAATATGTAGAACTTGCTACAGCACCAACAGATGTCAAACAGAAAACTGGGAAGCAAATTCGCGAGAATTCTGCCGGCAGCCAATATCGACGCACGTTCGTGCACAAGAACGCAGCCAAAAGACGCAGTAACGATTCCGATTCCACAATTTTGCAGAAGGAAAAGAAAGCAGCTCTTCAACTGGGAGTGATCATGAGCGCGTTCATTCTCTGTTGGCTACCTTACTTTGTCTTGTTCATGGTTATAGCTTTCTGTAGTGACTGTGTAAATCCTATCGTCCACACTGCTACAATATGGCTTGGATACATCAACTCCACACTGAACCCAATTCTGTACCCTCTTTGTAACACAAACTTTAAAAGAGCCTTTAAGAAAATGCTAGGATTTGGCAGCAAGGATCCAAATGGCCTGATATCAATGGCGAGCCGGGTAGGAGCCAGACAGTCAAACCAATTACAACGAACATTAAATAATGATCAATATCTTCACTATCGTTAACAAATCAATCAATAGCTGTTACATTTTAAAAATGTCAGCGATCTAGTGTGCAAATAATGAAGTACAAGAAAATTGCGGGAATAATATTGTTTAAATAAAAACAAATCATGGAGTTTCATCACAAACGATGGACGAATGAACAGGAAAAGAGAGATATGGTAACTGTGGACCAAATCTGATATGTACCCTAAGGTATGATAACTGCGGACCAAAATCGATCATATAAATTATATGACAACAGAACTACATACTATTACAAACAGCCTCTATCTGTGATCATTCAGCCCATTTGGAAAGACGAAAACTGACAGACACCTAAACTAGGGTTAAACTTATTTATTGAAATATAGACGACAAAATGTATCGTATTTAATATTAATAAATGTATTAATAACGTACATCACACAGCTAATGATTTGGAATCCCACAGGAATGTTAGTACACCATAAAAATTCGTAATGACATAGGTTCCAAAGCGGATTAATTTAATATAACAGAACGCAGTTCAGCGTACCGACTCTAATCCTACACGACTAACTAGCTCAGCAGGAAGATTCTTATTTCAGATAAATGATAGGACTGTGGCTTAAAACTAGACAACGAACCACTCCCACTGTGATTATTACCAATTCGTATTTGGTAAATTCATCCATACCTTAAAAAAAGTAAGAATTAGGAAGTACAACTAGCCTGTAGGAGCATGCATCTTTTACTGATTGGAAATAAGTTGGCTGAAACAAATCATCTATCAAAATAATACCACACTCTCAGTGGTATTTTATCATCATTATATTGCAAGTACCACTGCTGGAAAGAAATAGATACAAAATCCACTGCATGCAGATTTCTGTAGACAACATAATATTTGTAGCAACAAAATACAGTGCTGTCTTCTGGGTTGTAGAGCCATGTAGTGTGGTAGAAGTTTACCGACGTTTCAGAGGTCTTTGCTGACTCCATCATTAGGGCGATGATCGCTACAGGCCTGAGACGCATTGTCAATCAAACAACGAAAGTATTCTAAAATAATGCCCTCCATTTTTAACATCCTACGTAAATACGTACATACATTAATTTAAAAAAACTCAAGCACGGTTTAATTTGTTTTTTGCCTGTAAAGTCTACGCAATAAAAGAAAATATGAAAGCGGACTGAGAGATTATAAGTTCTATAAGGAAAATTGTGGTAAGGTTTTATTAGATAAAATGAATAATATGGACATATTGAAACAACTAATGATTCATCTCAGTTTATAATTCGTTGAACACAACAGATTAAACTGAAAACCCTAGACTACATTAAACGATAAACTCATTAATTTCAGACGTAAAGTCACTAGAATGAGAGAGCATACCACAAACAATGCCTCTGTGGGAGGTGGCGTACACTCAGACGAAAGAAAAGGAGACCAATAAAAATATCATAAGAATACATACAAAAACCAAAAATCAAGCACTAAGTATATATTGCGCCGAAGTAATACTAACTAAACTACTTATTGGGACTGGGAATGTAAAGTAAATGGATTTCTGTAACTTTTCCTTTCTCTGTTATCTACAGCACAAGATGACTCGAGCGATTAGTACCTAGGACATACCTGGTTCAAACCCCCATAAGGAACACTGATGATCGGGATGGAGGTGTTTCATCGTTTTCCTCAGTCCTTCAGGCAATTACTAGGACAATGCCCTGAAATAAGTGGCTTCCTTCGCAAACCGTTCAAATTCACCGAACGTCATCACCCCAGCACATTGTTCGATCGAGGCTAAATAACAACTGCAGTTAATACAGTTTCATTAAAAATCCCCCTATCCAATGAGACTCGTGCATGCACGTCTTCTCTAATGGGTCCACTACATAGCAGACATTTTCGTCGCGCTTTTCCACAGTTCCTGTTACATCAATAACTGGTATGACGTAACATTCCATACAAGGCATGGTTTACTTTATACGCGGAGAATCTCACATTTAAGCTCCTTTTTAGATTCCTTTTTACAGCATTTCAGTCGGTTCGAATAGTAACATCAATCAAGAAGAATATTTCCTCTTTTATGTTTTCCATCTTTTATCCGGTTTGTTTGTCAGAACCTCTCTGTCCTGTCTGCGCTGAATGCTTCCAAATTAATGTTTTGCGTTATTCTGTTCGCACACTGAATCCGAGTGTTCCGTTGTTGAAATACCTTACATAAGAAAATTCCTCTTCTGGGTTGTTCCGCCGCGTAGTCTGGTAGAAGTAAACCGACGTTTCAAAGGTGCTTGCTGCCTCCATCACCAAGGCGAACACCTCTGAAACGGTGCAACAACACTAAAGAAGACAGTATTCTTCATATTCGCTGCCGCGAGAACCAGAAATCTCACATAGCCTACATAAGTTTTCTCGCCTACATTGTATGCATATTGTTATCCATACATAACTATATTATCATTATCATCATTTATTGTTATATTTTTATCAGCCTGTCATAGACTCTTTGCATCTCGCCAAAACTCTAATAAAGTAATTGAATTATTATTATTATCATTATGTACAGTCAAATACTAAAATGTACACAAACCAGACTTCATAATTTACACTCTTAAAAAATATGTTTATGGTGAAAAAATCAATTAGAATGAAGTTGTGGGAGAATTTAATATATACTTTTATGATACACGATTGTAGAATTCCTGGCACAACTTTCACTTCCGACAAATTAATTCCTTTTTTTTAATATAGTTTGTCCTGTTTTCAACGAAGGACATTACTAATATTATACGAAGATTCTTGATTTTACAAAATCAATAAATTTTTAAAAAGCACGCATAAGCGCATTTCACTAACATGTCGGACGTATCTGTGCTTATAATTGTGAATAAGGAAGCACTGTGAAATTTTTGGATCATCAACATACCGTAGAATAATTACACATAAAGTTTGCTAAAATTAAATCTTGAACTGAACTGAATGCGGCAGCAAATAACGTGGAACTGAAGACAAGATAGAGATAGACTTACGTGAGGAATATTAAACTTGGTCTGACATTAATTATAATTAAATTTACGGTGCACAACATGAGAAATGTACTTATTGCAATAGCAAACTATTTTTCTATGAAGGATTTTTTACTTTGTCCAGATAAAATACATTTGTACTTAATTCAAAGACAACAGAAATGCTTAAAATAATCACATATCTTCCATACATATAAACTGCAATTATTGTCCAATAATTCAACTACTTCGACTCCCAACTAATTCAATCCCACATATGTCAAACTAGCTAACTACACCGAAACTGGCTTACGTCCAACAGACGTCAAACTATCCCAACGAGTTAATCAATAAAATGCCTCCCTGACATAGCTCCATTGAAAATCATGCTAGACAGAAATAGGCAGATAAATTAAGTAGTACTCATACAAATGGTAAAGTGTAAAGTTCACCATAGTAAAGTCTGTGAAGATCAGAATTAAGTTAACATCGTAAAGCAAGTCCTTGTTACAAGAATAAATATGCAATGGATGATGAAATCTGAAATAATCTCGAATAGCCACCCACATGAAGAAGCACACAAGTCATCTTCCTGCAGCTTATATTGGTACGAGTACATACAGACTGATTAAAATAATTATTTATTTATTTATTTAACAATTTTCTGAAGTTCATAAGTTTTATGGGACCAAATGGGAGGATAATGATGAATGATAAATTATAAAGGACATGGAAGGAGACGGCCGTGGCCTTTTTAAAACATTTACCAGCATCTGTCTTAATAAAATGAAAAAATTCCGGCCGATTTGAATTCGGGGACTCTCGAATAAAAAGCAGAAATGCTAACTAAAATTCTTAAACACAATGTTAGGTGACGTTGAATTCGGCTTAGTTTTATAATACACAGTGTTTGGTTAGTCACACATTTAACGGATACAAGAACTTCAAAATAAATAAAACTGTTTTACGAGCAATCGAAATTGTTAAACAGAAAAAGTTAAAGCCCACACAATTTATAAATAAAAACCTTTCGAAAAACACAACATTTCTCTAAATGATCCTATAAGACACTTGTACCATTACAAGAAACTTATTAAGTATAATTCAAATTAATTAATTTTCCTTCCGCTTACTTCCAAATTATGAAAGTAAAAAAGACAACGAAGCCAGGTGGGCAGGAATGATCCGAGGGCATTGCTGTTTTCAAAGTAAAAATATGTTGCTGTTATTCCACCGAAGTATTAAGACAAACTTTCGAACTAAATACATTTGTCTTCGTTCAGCTTTTCTTTGTGAAATTTAAAGGAATTGCAGCAATAACACGTAAGTACTTCTGAGTACAAAATCTTACGTCGTTCCTTTATTAATATCTTATCGTTTACCGGGTGGACGGCATCAGGCGTCGCGGCGCGCAACTCATCTGTTTCTCTCTCACTAAAAGTACAGTCGGATTTCTTACACGTGGCCGTTGTAAACACGACGCGCCTTATATTTGTGTGAGACCAATAACAGGCGTAAGGAATTACAGGGGTGTGAGAGTTAGTTCAGCTGCAACTAAACTACATAATTAACCCAACGGACCTACCCTTTTCCTCACTTCTCATCAGACGCCGCACAGCGGACACGTCCAAAAATTCGAACTGTGCATACGAGTAACAACGAGCAGTATATTTTTCAGTGTCTGACAGAAAGTCATCTGTCTCCCTCACAAATTTATCTCTCCAAAGAAACCGATTTTTCCAGTACAGTGGTTTTAAATTCGAGAATGATTTTATAGTTAGGCTAGTCAATTTTGAGACAAAATTAAGTCGGTTTACGCTTTCGTACATCTGCTTTGAACTGTTAACAGATACGTTATTGTATATGTCCATTTATTTTACCCTGACAAATATAACGTGCTTAATTAAAGCTGTTTGTTAGTTATGATGATTAAAACCACATGAATAATTTACGAATATGCTACGCTGTCACTTCAGTCTTCAACACATATGAACCTAACAAATGTTGAAAATATTTCATTTTCACAAACAATAATCCGTTGAATCAGTTGGCTGGGTTAGACTAGTATGGAAAAATGTAACCAATTACTTCACTAGGTCAACTGAGAGGAAATGTTTCATAAACTTAGCTTTAATAATATACTAAAATGTGTTTAGACCGGTAAAAATTAAGCATTTACTGTTACAACAAAGTCTTTCTAGAGCTCTTCTTCTGTGAGTTTCACAAGCAATATGATACGTTATTTTAATTAAATTATACGAAAATATAATATGATCAAATCTTGATCACGTTATGGTTTCTCTTGGCCTTCTCTATTCCGTCAAGGTTTGAATTAGGACACGACATATTTTGAACGGATGCCCATCAGAATGACAAAAATAAAATGAAGTTTTAATATTACATGAAGAGGTATTATTCATCGTGATCTAATCTTAGAAGAGTTTATGAAGAAATATATTACGTACATGTTCCAACAAAGTTATGAAATAGACAAATAAACAGAGAAAAATGGATTTTAAAGTGGATGAGCCCGTTTCAAGCACATCAGGTTTTACAACTCATTTTCTTAAGATTTATTAAGTTATTTAACGACGTTGTTTCGACAACATAAGCTACACAGTGTCGAATGAGATGGGAGGATGATTATAAACGGCAAATAAGAAAGCCATCGTGACCTACTTGAGGATGCATTAGCTTGGGACAAAAGACCTCAATCGGGTTGTAGGAAATTTCGGACAAAATTTAAAACATTATTTCCCTAAGACAAGTACAGAGCCTCACCCTATTTAAACCTACTAGATTCTACTTTGCTAACAAAACCAAACTACCTTCGTTCCGAGACCAGCCGAATGAAAAGTCGTGAATCACCCTAACTTGACCGAGGTAAATAAAAATCTGCTGTTTGATCTCGCTATCACACATCACATGGGACGAGAATAGAACAATGAAGGAACCACGATTAGGAGAAGGAACTTGAATAGCTTGGAAACCTGCTCCAGTACCAATCTACCCACCACGAATGTCACTTAAAATCATTCATCCTTAACGTGACCCGGATGTTCGCGGTAAGAAGCCGCTACTCTCTAAACCACGACCTACTTCCCTAAAACCCATCCTGTACTCGGAACAAAATTCCGTCCAATAGCAGAGAAACGAATTGTCTTTAGAGACAGTGTGGAAGAAGGAATGAGCAGTGTCAAAGGTTATATAGAACTTCTTAGAATTGTTTGTCGTCGAACGGATGCACGAACTGACAACACATGTTCTTAGGATGTGAGGCAGGAAATGAAATAGAGACTAAAAATGCCATTCTTTGAAGACAATAACTTACACAGTAATTCTTTTAACCATCTGTTGTCGGTTCGATTGTGGTCTTCAGAGCCATGACGCCGTACAGACTCGTCATCAGTGTTCTTCGCGAAATACAAAAATGATAGCTTTTCCAGTTTAAGAACGACAAATGGGGAAAACCTAAGTTTTTTTCTCATTATCAAATATTCATTCTTATTAGAGAAATAATTATTTTCGAACGATTTTGGCTTCATATTTATGTAAGGAAACTACTATTTATTCGTCGATGTTGGTCTTCTGGGTTGTAACACCATGTGAACTTGTCGGTAGATATTAATGTTTCGGAGGAATATATTATTTACATTTTAAGGTCGAAGGCCACGCGTCGTTACAACCTAGAAGACCGACATTTCACCGCCATGATACGCCGATTATTTCAGTGGAAGAAAACAACCAACTGCAGCCAGGCTGCTACTACGGCAGCAGCAAACTCTACTGCTTCTTCACTTCAATTAAAGCAATAAAACCTGCACCCTCTGTAAATTAGACAGTTGAGTAGGATGACCGAGTTTTTACGACACCGTCAGAAACCAATCAAATTATACACACTGCAAGCTCTCTCAAAGTTTGTACATCTTCAGATTCACATGTTAGAAACTCTCCCTAAGTTGATCAGTCAAGTTAAAAACAGTCTGGCAGCTTTGGGAGCTTCTCCTACATTTCAAATCCTGGAACCAGAAGATAAAATTTACCCCTTGGCCAGCAAATGTGCAACTTGAGCATTCTACAGCATACTACATATATACAGCTTAGGTATATTCCAACATTTCAAGATATAAGCAAAAGTGTTTTTTTTTTGTAGGCCTATATTAAATTTAAATTATGAGTGCGTGTGTATATTCGCTTACAAATCAAGAACGGATATATAAATTTACACAAAAAGTTGGCGTGCTTATTCTTTGAGAGCACAAAGCAATTACAGAAATGTCGAAACACCGAAAAAAATTGTCATGGGTTCGAGTCCCGGTGAAGATGGTTCCTGCAGCTGGAAAGCTAAGAACGATACAATAACAAAGTTGTTTGTTTCGACGAGGAAGTTGCTGGGGAAAAGGTCACAAACCCAAACTATGTCCTGGTTTAGAGACCCTGTAAAAATGGTTGTATGGATAATTTTTTCTATGATATTCGACGATTCGTATGAAATAATCAGGCCTATAAGAAGCTTCCGGACAATGCTGATTGATAGTAAATGCAAAGAAAAGTGACAGACGGAGACAGACCGTATATCAGCACCGAGATTCACGAACTTTAGAAAAAGCAATCCTAAAAGACACAGTGCACGAAACATTCACTTGGAGGAAATGAGTAAAGCTCTGATGATCCGAATCAGAATAGCTCCTTCCCTGACTGTTTCTCACAAACAGGTATCAGACGCCTTATCGCTACGCTAAACTCTCTCAGTCATTCTTATTCCATTTGATAAGCATATAAATTCTTACTTACTGCATTTATCTGCAAGGAATTTACTTTTCATAAAATCTTTTATGTGTTGCTTTTTAGTTTCAACAATCTTTAAAGCAATGCAACTGTGCTGTCAGTATATTCTGCTTTAATCTGCACCAATCACCGTTGTGTTACAGAAACAATGCCGCCTCAGACAACGAAATTAGTACCATTCAGTTCTCCTTATGCAGTGTATGTACCTATATGTGTGTTACGAAATTAACTCAACAGACCATGAATGGAGATATGGCTACACGCAACCACGCAACTTACAAACAAATGAACAGTGATTTACTAACAAAGTTCTCCATCGTATGCAGTGGCTTGCCGCTAGTAATATAAACACACTGCGAAAATGTTAGCAGGAGGAGTAAAATTGATTCGTCTTTTGAGTTACCTACCTCAAAAGAGATTTACAACTTTTGGAAGGTTCTTGTAGCTTCCAATTCTACGCCAAATTTTTCTCAAAAATAATAAATTCGTCAATATTATTGTAAAACGTTATTGGCAGACACCACGTTTCAAATAACATTAATCAGAATTGTGTTTAATCTATTGGCATTGTATTTTGGTTATTAGGAGACCTCTACACGCATCTCAACAGAACTATGCCTTCATTAAAACGCTGTTACAAACTGACAAACACTATGAAACACTTTCTTTACATCATCTATCTTCATAATTTTAATTACAAAACGACTAGCTCTATCGATTGGGCCCAATAGAGCATGTTTCACTTTAGGTAAGAGATAGATTCCACTTTCCAGAAATCCGTATTTTAATTATAACTAGGACGACGGATAATGTCCAGAACGGTTGTGATTGTAATGATATACCATCGTCACATATCTTCAGATTTAAATCAAAGACTCAATGCACTGTAACTCAATGTAATGAAATATACAAAATTATATGTGAACAATCATATTTGAAATCTAAAATATCTGATAAATCGAAAAATGTTACAAATAAAATTCATGGTAATTACAAAAAGAAATATTTTACATCACGAAACATCCTATTTCCATAGCTTATAATCAATTCGTGACAAGCATGGAAATAAGCTAGGCCATCCCTTGAAAAAAGTTTTATTCTGAAAGAAAGACTGCAGTAAAGGCCCTTTTTCAGGTTCTCCGTCCTTCATGTTGGAATACATTATCATCTTAACATAATGCTGCTCAGTAGGAATGACACAAATTTTCTTAATATCACGTATCTTTGAGTAAAAGTAAAGTAAAGTAAAGTTTGTCCCACTATACGCCATGTAGGCGTTTGGGGTGAGTGGAGGTATAGCTCCTCTCTTCCTTGATCTCGGCACTAGATGGGGGTGAGTGGTCGGCATCACGCCCCGGCCGGCTTTTACCCCCGGGAAAGGACCCCGGTACCCATTGTAGAGGAGGCTGGGTGGGCCCCAGAGCCGGTCTGGACGCAGAGGCTAGAGGAAAAATCCTCTGCCCCGGTCGGGGATCGAACCCCGGTCGTCCAGCCCGTAGCTAGTCACTATACTGACTGAGCTATCCCGGCTCATACGTATCTTTAAGTAATAATCATAAATTAAATACATTAAAAGATTCGTTTAATTTAGGATTTTGTTTTTATTGACATTTTCATAATCAGATGCGAAACATTGCTGTCCTATACAAGAGTTTTCAAGAAAGACAATCATGAATTACTAGTTACCACTAAAATAGCTACTTGAAAGACTGGTGCACTCCAATGCAGGCTTCGTGGATTTTTGCCAGAAATTTCAGCAAGCCACAACAGCTAATAGTGTGGTCCCTAACCAACGTTACAGCGCGAAAACATCTGACGCCACAAAGCAACGCCAATAAAATTAAGCTACAGATACATTAATATTATGTAGTCGATGAGGCTTTCTTAAACTAATTTAAATGTATATAACTGGGCCTTTATGGATAAGCCGCGTCAAATGTTGAAGGTTTCCGAACGTTTCGACAGACAGTGGGGCTGCCATCTTCAGGGTAACTGTGGACCGGGTACGACTCTATGTACATAACAATGGGTTTATAATACATAGTCTTTTCTCATTTCCAAAGCTGTTTGCAGATGAAGCTGGATCTCCTCTCCGAACTAAATTAGACCTAGTTGTTATGTCTATATGTGATGTGTTTAACAAAGTTACTAGTAGGTCATACGACACAGCGTTGATTGATAGAACTGTTAATGAGTGAACTGGAGAGGATATGGTTATGGCCTAATTTCAGGTGATGAGGGGGACTGAGGAAAACAATGAAAAACCTGTTGGAATAGCCGGTCTGTGGACCAAAATTTGAACCCGATACGTTCCAAATTCGCAACAGGTCAGCCGTGAATTAAGTAAATACTTATTTTCTTTCATTTGTTCTCTGTTACAGTTTTCGAAACCATACCTAAACGTAGTCTTGTTCTTAAATACAATAGAATATGCACTTATAATTATATATTTACAGACAGTAAAATGTTTGAGTAGCCTCGAATTAGAAGCAGCATCTTAATGCGAATTGTCTATATAACAAACACATAACCCACAGTCTCTTTCATGACTCAGCTGATTAATCTAAAACACTAACTTCATTAATATGACTGTATTATACGTCTTAAAATTCAATTATGCTTTATTATAGTAGATAGCATAGTTCATATTACGCACCAAAATTTGACTATTATTTTAAATGCAGCGTGATGAAAGTTAAAGTTCTTGTGCGTTGAAACCCTCTCCAACATGTTTTTTGTTGTCTATTTTGTTGGTATATATTTGGGACAGATTAAATTGCCACTTTTATAGATCCGCAAGTCCCATTATTACGTAAGGTTTATTGTGGAGACGTTATGGTTTAACATAACAGCCAGTTTAAAGTTGATGCCACATCCTTCACTGCTTCTCTTGAAGCAACGGTTAACTAATCATGGCAACGCAGAATCCTCTACTAAACCTTATACCGAGTCAGTTTAATTCATTTCACATCCTCACAATATATTTTCGAATGATTCATACTAATATTACATGAAAATCGCTTACCAAATGTGTCTTTATCACGACATATCCATGCATATTTCCTGTTTCCCCATCAGACCTATGTATTCGGTCAAGTTCAACAACGTTGCGCTATTTTTAGTAACTTCAATCTAGATTACACAATATTTCTCAAAGATTCCATTTAATATTAAGACGCCACTTAACTCATGTTCGCCAAAGTGGACTATTTTTATTTAGTGTTCTGTCTGACGACAGGTCCATATGAACAGGATCCTTCCATCCTTTTCTCGGACTGGGACCTGTTCATATACGTTCTTGGCAGATGATCCAGAAGTGGTTTGCCATTCATTTCTTCTGTGTGTAATGCCACGGAGAAACCGGGGAAGCCCCCGGAGGAAAATTCCGTGTTGCATAGACCACGGCCTCGCCCAACACAAGTTATAAATTCGAGCACCGCCGGGAATCGAACCCGAGACCTCAGGATTGGTCTATGGCCTTCAATATTTCCAAAAACCTATCAACTTCTCATCCTATAATTCTTACTTTATGTCCCATGGTCCCTAATTTCACCGTCGAAAAACTAAATATGAAGTGAGCAAATTATGAAGTTCTACATTTTCCGTTTCCAGATCCTCCTTATTTTCAAATATTATTTTCGACACTTTGATGTTTCCGCGGTGGTGAGTCCGAAGATGGCTGTCTTCTGGGTTGCAGCACCATGTAGTCTGGTGTCTGACTTAAATCTCAAATCTATCTTCTAACACTTCGTTCCCAAACACCCTCAATCAACGATCTCCCTTAGAGTGAATTTCAGACCCAAATAAAATAAAACTTCTAGTATATTATAATTTTAGGGTTTTAGATAGGCCATGGCAAGATAAATGTTTTGGAAATGAAGGCAGAAGAGTTTAGCACATTATCCAACAATTTATAAGCGACTTCTATATTATGAATTTACCCGCATTTTGTGAAGAAATATGTACAATATACTTAGTTGATTCCTACGCCAATCAATTTACTGGCGCCCAACGGTTGTGAGATTTTCACGGTATTTGTGCCACACTCTTACAAAGTACCAACTTCTATCGTGCATAGACATATCTTACATTCCCAATACATATAATTACGCACCCATGATCGTGTGCTAATAGCCTAATTATCACGGCTCGGCTGCGAAAGTTAAGCGAATATCTGGGACCACTGTCGGAATAAGACATCATTCATCGCCTGCAAAATCGCGAATAGGCTTAATGCACGACATAGTAAACAGAGAAGTTGCCGCTCTAAAAGGCGCTGTGCAGGTACAAAACACTGTTTCCAAGAAAGTATTTTATTTGTGGTTTATTTAACGACGCCGTCTGTAGTTCAGAGTATATAGCGTACGTATATAGAATAATTCCGAACTTTCAAACGCATATTTTAATATAACAATTCCAAAATGCATACAAAAAGCACCAAAAATGTCGGTATCTGAAATCATTCACCATTCTTTAGCCGTGATGATGAATTCAGGAAAGATCTTTGAAACTTCTTTAGACGGCAGTATTTCCTACGTTCAACCCTGTCTAAAAAAAACTTTCTTAACCGTTGCAATCCTATGTGAATTTATTTTCATGCGTGTAATCAATTTCTCGCTGGACGAAACCGCGTTCGAGATGAGTTTACTACATTTTAAACATGAAGAACCAAATTTAAGAACTTTGATACAACTGAATTTTAGCATAAGGAGAATTACCATGAAAGTAAACATGTTTATTTTCTCTCCTCCCTCCCTTTGTAAACTACATACAGTTTGTTTCGACTACTGTCTTACTCAGTTATTTACTCAGTTCAAAATTCGTAAATTTGAAAATGTCAAAATAGGCCATGCCACATGTCTGAAAGTGTCCCCCTAAAGAGAGATCAATACGTAAAAAATTATAACTTGCTAATTTCTAAACATAAATTTAAAATTTCATTAAAACTGGGTGTCTGCGTGAGAATATGTAGTCCTTCTAATGCAACAGCATTTACCCGGTTTTATATTCAACGGTAATAGTAGAATTATAGCTAACGCGTAACAATCTCATAAAAATAAATTAATGAAAGAGAAAGCATGATATGTTTTGAGCTTGACTTTTATCAGTTATTCTACGGCGTATCCGATTCCATGACTAAGACGTACTTCCTAATGAAAGTATGTTATGTTTCGTATCAAACATTTTAATTTCTCCCAATCCTTTTCAATTTTATGACTATAACGTAACCAGAAATTAAACATTTAACTCATGTTATAATTTTCCAAACCATAACGATTCTGAAATATCTCTGTGAATACTTTACTGCAGTGGAACGCATTATAACGCAGTAGGTTAGATAAAGCATCAGCTTCATTCCTCCGTGGCATCCCAACAATTACTCCATTCACACACAGAAGAAGGCAATGGCAAACCACTTCTGGATCATCTGCCAAGAACGTATATGAACAGGTCCCAGTCCGAGAAAAGGATGGAAGGATCCTGTTTTTTTTTTTTAAGAGCCGGGATAGCTCAGTCAGTATAGTGACTAGCTACGGGCTGGACGACCGGGGTTCGATCCCCGATGGGGGCAGGATTTTTCCTCTAGCCTCTGCGTCCAGACCGGCTCTGGGGCCCACCCAGCCTCCTCTACAATGGGTACCGGGGTTCTTTCCCGGGGGTAAAGCCGGCCGGGGCGTGATGCTGACCACTCACCCCCAATCTAGTGCCGAGGTCAAGGAAGAGAGGAGCTATACCTCCTCTCACCCCAAACGCCTACATGGCGTATAGTGGGACAAACTTTACTTTTTTTTTTTTTTTTCATACTTCAGTTTTCCGGGTTCCATTTTCGTTACAATTTAATTAATAACTGGGTCTGTGATAAATTTGCGGGAAATGTTGCGATCTAATGATTTTGGGGTGGGGAGTTGGACGGTTGAATGTCTGGCGTCGGGATGTAGTAGCTAAGAAAGCGTTTAAAGTTTCTGCTGTGCATACGTTTGCTTTCTCGGAGTGATATATTGTATTGTGAAACATTCATCTGTGTCTAGCACACCACAGGAACAATGAAACTCACAAAAAAAAGAACTAACTCCCTCTTTCAAGTAAAATACGCTAGAGATCGAGTACGTATACTTCTAAATGTTTAATACCTCAAAAAATACACTTACAGCAATGCTATAAGTACAAAATGAACACTATTTTAGCTCTGTTTGGTTAGTTGTATATTAATTAGTTATCATTTGGTTCACAGTAAGTCGAAGTGGAAGAATAGTTAACCTGAATATACAGTATTATAATTTGAATGTCTGATATTTACCTGGTAAATACCTGTATTGTGCTAGCTTACTGTTAAGGTCACGATTTAAGGAAACAAGTTATGAGTCAGAAATGCTTGAAATTGTACATTCAGTAAGTAAACACATGCCTATGTGTGAAGTTCAACAGGAATAATTTAAAAAGAATATGGCAAGTGATACATCTCATTCTGCTATTTGTAAATTTTGCTAGCAACACTGGCTTGCTATAAATTAAATCCCTTAACATTCCATACCATACCTTAAGATGAAAGATTATCTATATATAGGAGCAGAAATGGTGTTTCAGGAACACAAAATAGTTGTACCTAAATCATTGCAGCCATGTGCGCTAACACTGCTTCATAAACGACATGCTGGTATAAGAGGATCTGTAATTAAGAGGCTCGCCAATCATTTTTCTGGCCTTCTTTATCATATGATATTGAGTTGTATGTCAAACCATGTAGAACATGTGAGAAACATCAAGCAGCCAAATTAGGGAACCTCTAATGCCTCATTGCATATCAAAACTGAGGTTTGAAAATCTAGGGATGGATATCCTCGATTATACAGGTAAACCATACTTGATACAAGTTGGTTATTTTTCCCATTGGTTGGAAATTTGTCCAGAAACAAGATAATAACCCAAAGCTGTGACTGATGCTATGTAAGATGTATTTAAACACTTGGTAACCTTAGAAATCACATAGCTGAAAATAACCCATTCAAGTGTTATGCTTATTTCTTAAGGATATTACAATACACACAAGCAGTGGAATGACAGATAAAGCTGTTGCAATTAGCCTAAGTTGCTGCAAAAATCATGATTATGGGGTAGATTTCATGCACACAGGAATGCTCTAATATTATGTGGCATTAATGCCTCACCTGCACAGATCTGACTTAAGTACAAAGAGCATACTGCTTGAGCCCATAATTCAAGCTAATGTTTATGATGCTGTCTGTACTAAGCAAGTTAAACTGCATCATAATAAAACAGCTACAAGGAAAGAAATATATTTTGAGAAAAGACAGATCATAAGTAAAGCAAGGAACCAAGATCATATTGGATGAAACAACATGACTACAATGTGCTGGTCTGAAGGAATATTAATCAGGTCAGACCCCCTGTTACCAAGAAGGATGAATTGCTACTCTTGTATTCTACAGTGAGAGTCCTTAACCAACGTAGAGGAAACCTGAGGTACTGCGATCTGGTGGCTAAAATGGGAACTGCCGAACAAAACATGTACGAGGTGCGATCGGAAAGTTTCAAGACTGCGCCTATAAAAACCCGTACACTTATCTCAGGTATTAAATTCATCCATCACCCTCGAAGTAGTTCCCCTGGGAGTGAACACAATGATCCCAGGGCCGCTGCCAAGCCTGGAAGCATCCCTGGAAATCTTTCTTTGTCAGCCTGTCAAGCATAAGTGTACGGGTTTTTATACGTGCAGTCTGGAAACTTTCCGATCGCACCTCGTAATACGTCTAAATGAACACTGTATTGTGTACTCCAATATCGAATACGCATTCTGAACTTGTTTTGTTTTTCCAATACATACTCACTGTGGTGTTGGTATGTATAGTAGTGACGGGCGAATGTGTAAAACTGCCTCACCATTTCTCAGTCTGCAAACGGCATGCAATAGAACGCAAATGTTTCTTCACTTACCCCCGGCCTGCCTTTGCACATACACCCCGATTCTGAAAACTGTTTATGACGCATTATCTGAATAAGAGGTGTTCCGTTTTTACGTTACACAGATGCACTGTCTCCACAAACCACGTAACACACCATGCCTTCTCAGCTTGATTCGCCATATTGGCTGTTTATGTTCGGAGCGCTCTTCATGGTGACTTCAGAAACTTCATGTTCATATGAAGAAAGAACTTTCAGTTACACTTTCTGAATATGTAACGACTGTATCAATCTCACTTTACTTAGTCACAGTAAACTTTTTAAAATGTTTTAATTCTTTTGTATACTATATTTACGGTAAAGTTCCAGGCATTAAGCCAACGATGTTTAAGTGCACCCCCCACCCCAAGTCTGCCTTCAGAAAACACGATAAATTTTCAGACCTATATAAAACAGGTAAAACTAGTTTATATTTCAGTCTTACAGTGGAATTAAAATGTTTTGCTTTGTGAACCCACTGTAAACTTCCATGCCTGAATTTGAGAATCTGTTGAACTTCGTCTAAAATAGCAAACATTGAAAAAAAAAAAAAGGCAACACATCAGACATGTCCAGGGACGAAGAAATGTAATGGGTTCTTCCAAGAAGTAACACACCTACTATATATAATTAATCATTTTATTGTCACAGTTGTACTTATATTAACATACATAGTCATAGTCAAGTACCACATTCTACAAGTGCTTTGTAACCAAAGTAAGTCATTTTGGTTCATTCAGAATTAATTTTCTTGATGTCAGGTACAAAATGCTTTCTTCACCAGGATAATTCTGAATGCAAGTTTCACGCAAGCGTCTCAGATCCGCATTGCCCGTTTAAGTGTATTGCCAGAATCTCCAGATATCTTGCGTTTTAGTTTCCGAGCCACTACCTGCTTTGGACCTGCCGCTGCGACGGCAAAGCGCCGGATTACTGGCAGCTGCTGCATAGGTCTGGGTCGAACAAAATCTGCAAATCATTATAATATTAGTAAACAAGTCATTTGACCCAAATTACAAACAGAACATATTGTATTTAATACTCTACTACTATAGTCTATTCTTAATCTAGGTCCATAAAAACTAAACTTTTCCTCAGTAACATCAAACTTTCTCTAAAATAACCTAATGCTAATATCTAACCTCATCATACTCACTGTTCCATGAGATGATATTTTATATTGTGGCAGATGAGATGAAGAAGAGAGGCAGATAAACGCAACCTGCAATAACAAAATATCATATATTTTCCAAAAATAAACCAAGGAAGGTTTATAAGCGTGTCCTGGGTAGTTACGCAGCGAAACATTTCCATCGCACCACCAGAAAGTTGCTTTACCGTAGCCTAGCATTAAGACGATTCTCTACACTGCTCACGTCCACCGACTACAATCAACTTCAGATGACTTCTTAAGCTAGTCACAGCATCCATTACTTCTCCACACGACAATGTGTTCCGAACACACGGGTTTGGATTTTGCTATCAGCTGAAGTCCGCATGATGGAATCAGGATTATGATAGTCGCACATAATATAGATCTTTGAATCTGTATACATGAACAGGTACCTCAATAAATGTCTGAGACATCGTGGCAACCCCGGTATCCAGAATTAAGCTTTTTATAAGAGAAAGTCATCTTTGTGAGGCAGCAGGACTGTAGGGCGTAAACACCAGCTGCTCTTGTATAATCCCATTTAATATTTGCTTTAAAGCTTTCCTCTGCTCTAAACCATTGTTCCCCATAACATCACATGGGGGTTTCATAACACCATGGTACAGTCCTTCTTGAGGAGTTAGGTCATTCATGTAGTCAAAAAATGACTTTTCATGGAATACTAAGATTCATTACCTTGTTCAGAAAGGTCTGCAGATGCGTACTGAAATATTATAACTGCGTTAACTATCCCGGACCTACTTATAAAAACCGAGATATTTTTTGATGTAGAAAGCATTTATTCAAAGCTTACTTGATGCAGATGAAACAGATACCCTGTGGACCCCATTCAATATCGCCAATGGCCGTATATTATTCTCACAGTTCCTCTTAACAGAGACAACGAGTGGTTTCAGGCGTTCTTCTCTTTCTTTACGTATCTGCTGTCTGATTCTTTTTCGAAGAGTGGAGTCTGCATGACACAAGTTCAGCCACTTCCTGCTGACCATTGCTGCAGACAGTAATGTCTTTGGGTCTAATAACCTGTGAACAAGATTTCAAAAATCAATTAATTACACAAGATAGGGAACAAACTATGACTGTGTGAACTTAACCATAATGCTTGTGCCACAGAACCAAGCACTCTAGCTTCTATGTTTAACACAAGTTGAATTACACAATAGAACTTGAGGTTGAAATCAATAATTTGGAGAAATTGTACAATTACCTGTGCTGCATATACAAAGCATCAATAAGAAATATACTAAAACATATTTTTAAAAATGTATGCCTACAAAGTAGGATGCAATGAGGACATAAAGAGCTTGAAGAAAATCTAAAATAAATGGTTAATAACGATTAAATAATAATTATAGATCTCAATGCTCAAGCAATAGACGATCGTTATTAGTGGATGAGAAGAAAGCAAAGAGTTAAGTATAGAGAGGAGAAGAATCTTAAAGCAGCTGAACTACGATACTAAATAATTCAATATTTATTCCAAAAGCTGTTAACGTTAAAATTCTCACCTAGTTTACTTTCTTATATTTTTCGTAAAACTTTAAATTTAATAAAGCCTGTGAACACTGTAATTAAAATGTTCCTAAATCAAACGAGTACTGGTTGCCTATCCATGCACGTTTTTCAACTGTTCAAGCTAATGTTACAAATAAACCGAAGCGGGCGTATAATCGGTCACATGTTTAACTTGAAGGCCATTACTTTCATATACAGTAAACTTTTAGGCTATGTTAACAGCAACAGTGTGAAATTAACATTAAGAAAATCTACCAACAAAATTATATGAATAATAAGTTCTCGAAAATATCGCAGGTTCTGCAAACTGGCACTTCAAATTTCAATAAAATAAATGAATCACAAAGAAACAGAAAATCAGTTCATCTTATTCCAGCAATAGATGGATTACAATTCGACTACCTCACCTCTTAACAGTATCACTCGTTAAATCAGAAACACGTCGTGCACAGTTGGAATGTGCTCAGAAAATGAAAATTGAAATGTGTGAATGTTATGTCCGTTTCATTACTAGAATGAAAATCCTAAGTACATATTAAAAACGGCCAAATGCTACGACCAATAAGAAAATCTTTTGTTACCTGAGAATCATAATGCCCATCTCCTCTGGAACATTTCCAATAATATCTTTGAAGCCTTCTTCTAACACAGAGCTCAACCCAAATGCAAGCATCAATGAGTAGAATGGCTCCATCTTCTCAGTAATATACTAAAACGTAACAGTACAAGGAAACTAAACTTCTTGTTCCAAGAACACTTTAACCACAACCACACTCAGCGATTTCCAACTGCAAAATGGGACCCAAATTTTCAAAATCACGCCTTTTATAACTTTAGCCCAAATAACAGAGCAACCAATCAAGAGGAACCTCTAAAAAAACGCTTCAAGAACGTCCACCAATAAGAAATCACCTCACAACGGAATTCTGGGTAACTGCTATTTGTGGACGCTATGTATCAGTAACATAGCAGATATTTGTGATCCAAATTTTCAGATGTATTGACTACAATGAAATTAATAAGAAACCAATTTACAACAAAGTACGTACATTTATTCCTTAACGATAGCAATTAAGAACACAAATAACACATTTGCACATGATTTAAACAGTACCTTTACACAATAGTGTGGCAGATTTCATTGCTTGTGGTAAACATTACAGAAATTAAGCAGGATATAAGGATTTGAGGTTTTCTCGGTGGTGAGTACGAAGATGGCTGTATTTTGGGTTGTACCGCCGTGTAGTCTGGCAGAAGTTTACCAAGGTTTCAGGGGCATCAAGGACCTCTGAAACGTTGGTAAACTACCAGACTACACGAAGCTACAGCCCAGAAGACAGCCATATTCCTATTACAGAAATGTCTGAACGGATACAATTTCTTTCTTTAGAAATATAAACATGTGTGTGTGTCAGAGGTCTCTCTTGTTTGGTTCAACGCGCAGCGTTTGCAGTAACGGAGCAAAAGAATATTAAAAAGAATTTTTACTGGTTCCGTACGTGTAAAATAAAATGAATCGTACGAAATCCTCTGGCATTTTCAAGCAAAGTTAAACTTTTTCTCAGTCCGTACCAAAATCAAACTATGACGACAAAATGAACCCTGACGCCAAAAATCGGAATGCGTATATTCCGAGACAAAAATTGCTTCAAAATACACGGATTTCTTTCAATAGTTTTTTTAATCTAGGAGTGATCATATACGACATTAAGAGTTTCACTGTTATGATTATAATTAATTTATACGCACATTCTATAATATGCTTACGCATAAAAAGCCTGAGGTGATAAAACTCGACACAGTTCTCTCTCATGTGAATAAATGGTTTACTGCAAACAAGCTAATTTAAATCTAGATAAAACAAATATAAATAACTTACTACAATAAAGTTCGGTTGGATGGAGTAACAAGGAATGTATACAGAATGTTAGTGGGCAAACCTGTAAAGCAAAATGTAAAGTTCTCACAGCAGTGAGACGTCAATGTCGTTCTTCCGGGTTGCAATGCCATTGACTTGTAGGCGGACACCGTCTTTCCCGAGAAACATCCTGTCCCCATGAGCAGGGCCACCACTTTGGTGACCAAGCAGCAGATATGACTATCTCTCTGCCAAGTAGGTTGAACGTGTGCAACACGGTTCAGGAATTGGTCCAGTGACACAAAGCATTCTCAGAATTAACATATTTGACAATAAAAAATTAATATACACGATAGATGTGATTAAACAGGTTAGAATTGACACCAGAAGGTAGTCTGTTAGCACAACAGTATTTGTTATCTGAGTCAGTTGAACTGTATGAGTTGGTAAAAAGCGTAAATCATTGTCCCTTATTATATTTTTAAATCTGTCATCTTTATTTCACGAGTGCCTACGTTTTTCCATTACATACTCTGAACAGTTTGTCACAATTTCATTGTCAAACCGTCTGCAATGCATCCAATTACACATACCTAGGGTCCTGTAATTTTGAGCGCTTTCATGTGTTTGGAGCAGAAGTGGGCCTAAGATTAAAATCGAAAGTAAACAATAGTTTAATATTAATCACTTAAAAAGTAAATTTCAAGAGGCAATATTTTTAATATCCCTGCTATTTTGAACACAGATTATTAACACAAAGTGAAAATGAAACCACACTTACACAAAACTGCATCGATTTGAATACATAATTCCTTCTATAACCTCTTGAGAATTCACATTCTAATACAGCAAGATTATTTTCAAGCATCCCACTAATCACTGGACATCTCGTACACATTATCCTCGGCCCTCAGAGACTTGGATTTCTAGCAGGATCAACAATCCTACAGCTGAAACAATTGCTGGAAAAGCTCTTCATTGTCTTGCTTTCATTTTCAGAAGTTTGTTGCACTGTGCTGACAAATTCGAAAACCCAGGTTCCTATATAAAGTGTCTGGAGAGACTTCTGAGAACATGTTCAAACCTAACACCAATTACATCCAACTTCTCTTCAGTCAGCAATCAGCACTTCTATTCATGTTTTTTATCTTAATTATCCTGTTTTCATTTATTTACAATGCCATGAATAGTTCTTATACGTGGAACTATTTCTGACATTGAAAATAACACAATAGAGTGAATACTTATCTCAGAAGTCTAGTAGTGTAGCCAGAATTAAAGCAACATAGGACTCAACATTTACGATTTGGCTGACCCATAACGCACGAGCTCATTTCAAAGTAACTATGGTGCAGCTTTATAGGGCACCTAGAAAGAACTTCATATAAACTAAACCAACAAAATATATCTGACATTCTACACTTCCACACTGAATTGAATGAAAGTGAAGAGACATGCCTGGTTCTTATGACTCCGAGTACAAACATTTTCTTAACTGCAACATACGCCCATATATGCAGTGATTAACTGCGCTGTTTAACCAAATACGCTTGCAGATTTCTTTATATATTTATTTATACCAAGTAACTAACGTTGCTCATATTTCAATCAAATCAGTAAATGCAAATAAATGTAGAGTTTTTAAACAACTTGAAATCTGATATATATATATATATATATACATTCACAAAAACATGTACTCTCTAATTATCACTACAGACCAAATGGAATGACTAACACGACAAACAGAATGGCCACTCTGCCTGGGACCCAATTAAAGATGTCGATTAGGAATCACATGGTAAAATAATACTCGCCATTTCTGTTAACTATATGTTATACATAACAGGACAAATGAACAGCATTCTGAGTGTAAGAAGCGGCATTTATGACACTCGGTTTCATATTACTAAAGTGAATAATTCATGAAAATCGTATAACAAATTTTATTTTTTGTTACATGTTCAATCTCAGGTACTTGGTGCGTTTTGAATTCAAAATCACAAATACCAAAGAAAAATGACTGTGGTCATACACTACATCTATGAAACTCATAACAATCAGTGAATTCTGAACAATATAAACAGTGAATCTAAGAAACAATATTACATAACTACTGACTTGCAAAGCACTTCTGTCAAGCAGATTTTATATCTGCTTCAGCATTCACCATACATTTACCTGGGACACTAAAATAAAAGCATTTTTGTAAAGCGTGAATAATAAACTGGTGTAACTGAACCTATTCCAGTTCTTCTCGGCTGGTCAAAAAATGTATACACTGGTACATATTCATTTACACTAACTTTATAATCAGTACTGCAAGTTGCTTCCCACAAAAAGAAGTGCCTTGTATATTTGTTCATGTTTGTATACTTTCTGCGGCAGCAAACTTCAACCACACATATTTCGCTGAAAATCTTCACACCGGTGCTCCCACAGTGATCCATGACATTACAATATTAATAAATTAAGACAAATTGATGCCAATGGGAGCTAATGAACAACAGAACACTTACGCTGCTTGCAAAACTGGCTGCGGATCCCCACGCAGTCACTTTTGCATGCAGAAACGTGTCTCAGCCTTCACGTAACATGTCTGGTATTTTTTGGTTCCAAACAAAATTGAAATGTTTTGACAGTTTTAGTAAATCTCCCCAATATCAAACTAAATGAAAACTCATTCAGTGGGTCTGGCAAAATACATGGTGTCTGATTGACCTTTATGGGCGGCTCAAAACTGTTGCAGTGGAAGTCTGTGCCATGCCTTGCCGAAAACGTTTATCTTCGGTTTCAGTTCTGGACAGAATTTCAAGCTGTACAGTGAAGTGCATAGTCAAATGTCTCCAATAGCTGAATCAATACAAATTTATGTTTTGCTAGCAAAGCAAGCACCTGACTTTGCCCATTAACTCCGACAGGCTAGCACGCAGTTGCAAGCGCTGGTTTCAGGCAGCTAAGGCTGGGGCCACACGACCGTACAAAGTACGTCCATTGTAACGCACATCGTGATGTCCGTCATAGAATTATGAAGGGGCATGTGGCTCCAGCCTAAAACACGGGATGTTCAGGGCATCCAGTCAAATCCCTGATGCTATGGATGGAAATGGTTCCCAAGCCGATGATTTCATTTTACCATTTCATGTGGCTGTGGATTATATTGGGTTTGGTCACAATGAAAGTTTCATATCACTTCAGAGTTAGCTAATTTATTCTAATTCTTATTTTCATTATTTGACATATTTTATGAATTAGATTTCATCCCAAAATATGACTGAAAAAGACTGTTCAACAACTATTGATCCTTAACAGACATGCAACTCACCCTGACTATTTGTGTTCCTCGTCTGTCTCAAAGACCCACTCAGTAAGTTACCACAAACACACCCCTGACTTTGGAATTATAAATTTATAATGAACAGAGCAGTGAAATTCAAGTTTGCTTGCCAAGTCATGGAGAAAAAATTCCAGCTGTACTTATTACAGAACAGCTTCAACCATACTAAACTTTGTAACACAATAACAAACTTCTGAATTAAAATGTACAATTCACAATGATTCTTACATATGATGTTACCCTGTCATTTAAATATAGCTTAAAAATATAGTAGATTAAAACAATTTAAATATATGTTTGTAAACACTCATTTATAAAATATGTTATTCTATTTATTTTTGTATTCCCACATTCTTTTTTAAAAAAATGTATCTCAAATTACATACCTTTAAGTATGTTTATGGTTAAATTTGAGCTTTGTGCAGACAGTGGCTTCCTGAGAATTTCCCTCAAGTTACAATATTCAAATTTGTTTATGCAGACTAGAAGAAATAATAACTAGGAATCCTACCATTAAACATCTTCAAACTAGTGCAATACACATATCAAACCATTAATTCACTACTCTACACATTTTGTATCTATCTAATCTGCTGGGTTTTTTTTCAATAACAAACTTGCAGTTTAAAATTTTCTTTGGACTGAAAGATCGTATCTTGCCACAGTGATATAAAAAGAAGTCAAAACAGTTACTGAGAGGAGATTCAACAAAACAGATGTAGTTTTGAGGTTTCTGAAGATAATCCTGAGCTAAATATTCAGTTTACATAAAGGCCATACTATTTGAAGTAATAATGTCTGCTCTGGTAACTACTTTCAAGCACTCAGTCTTCTGAAAACTACAGTTACAAATATTTTCTAGAGTTTTGAATAACATACTGGTTAAGAATTATGACAAATTACGAGGGGCGTATACAAATGATTTAGACTAACCTGAATTATGTGATCCATGATGGTGGTGGCGCCCAAGTTACCCTTCAGCCCGATCCACATATTCTCCCTGGAGGTCGATGCACCATTGCCATCTCTCTAGCAATTTCCATATTGCCTCACAAAACCATTGTTTGGGGGTGTCTCGTACCCACTCCCTGACAGCATGTAAGACGTCACTATCAGGGAAATGAACACAGTTGCACGTGCAGTCACTGGAGTTCACCATTCTCCCACACCTGCCCTATTCCCCCGACCTGGCACCAGGTGACTATGCCCTCTTCCGTGAGATGAAGAATCCCCTGTGTGGTCACCGATTCCCCGATAGTGAGGCCTTGCATGATGCTGTCGGGGAGTGGGTACAAGACATCCCCAAACAATGGTTACGTGAGGCAATACAGAAATTGCCAGAGAGATGGCAGCGGTGCATCAACCTCCAGGGAGAATATGTGGAACGGGCCAAAGTGTGACCTGGGAGCCACCACCATCAGAGGATCACATAATTCAGGTTAGTCTAAATCATTTGTATATGCCCCTTGTATTATATATGGCAAATCAGAAAAGGTGGCGATGTTGGTATACGGTTCATGGCACTACTATGGTATCTCCGAAGGAGTGAAAATAGAAACAAATCCCAATCAGTCGACAAACATCACAGAAAAGTTACCATTTAAAATATACGTCACTATAGTGAACATGAGAATTCAGCTCAAGACAGAGCGAACTTGCTTGATTATAGATGCATTGTGGAAAGTACACATTTACACAAGTTTTCCAAAATCATGTTCAACGGTAACTTTAAATATTCACTGACACGCACAAAGAGAAAGCAACAGCCTAACTTACACGCTGGCTGAAAGATTATTATAATATTCACAGTACTGATAATTTACAAACCCCTCACTAGAAGTCCCCATCATAGTTTACAGAATAAAATACAAGTTTTGTCCTGAGACCAATCAGCAACTCTGGTGACATCTTTTCCTGTCTATGTAACAAGGCATGTGACATGGAAGACCAAGTAAAAATGCCAACAGACTGATTTAAATATAAAATTAATATTTTATTCTGTTTATATCCCAGAGGGATTCACATGCCAAGAATAGTTCAATGACAGTCCTTAATTGAGTAAGCAGAAGCAAAGAAATCACAAAAAAGAACACAGCACCAGTTCATATTTCTAGAAACTAGGCTACCTACTTAACCTCAAAAAATTACTGCAAACATGGTCTCACTGAACATAAAATTGGACATTATTTATGTATTAAATATACAGTACCTTGACTAAATGTGCTGCAGCTTCTGACAATAGAATCTGTATGATGCAACTTTTATTATACAAAATTATATACTCCTAGTATGTATAACTAATATATGTATGCATCTGTATTAACAGATTAATAATGTTCCTGTCATGCTCAATCTCCATTACTAACGTGACGAAATGCCATTTTTTGGGTAATTTGAAAAAATTATGCAACTAAGTTTATAACGCAATTTCCATGCCTTAATTTTTTACTGCAGTAATCTAACAACTGTGAACCCCTCCGATTCATAAGGTCCACATACTATCGAATAGTAATGGCAGCCAACTGAGAAAATTCAATTCCAGTGATACTGAAAAAGGCGATGAGCAATTATATTTATAAGGCCCCCATCAAGGTCAGTAGTTGGGTGCCAGAAAGTCAAGGAACTTCATGCACAGCTCAAAACCTATAAAACAGGCTGCATTAGCAGGGAAGGCTCGCAACATCACAGGAACAACTCCTTTGTACAAAGCTACAGGCCCTTCTTCTTTCATTAAGACCTTGAAGACATCACGGATCCCATTAGGAAATGAGCCTTCTGGAGCTAAAACAAGTGTCATATTCAAATTCAAATAACTACCACAAAAAAATTCATTATCTGGGAACTTCAGATAATAGACTTGTACATACCTGTTTGTAGTCTGCTTTTGAGCACATCTGCAGGCATTGCAACTATCCAGTTAGCAATACCAGCACTTCCTCCTGCAAAGATGGTGCTCAAGATTCCAATCTGACCACTTTCTGAATTCTGTGTAAGGAGCTTCTGAACTAATTCATATGTCATGAAATACATGCCACTGGCTGGAACATCTGAAAAACATAATTGAACATAACAATTACACACTCCATGGGTTACAAGGAGGTTCCTGTTTATTGGGATAGGTAACAAATTAATCTAGTTGAAGTAAATAGTCCACAATCTTTTGTTATAAACTCAAATACTGAATTTATCAACTGTTCTTCTATAACGTCATTATTTTTCACATCTGCTTCCATCTCAAAAAATACTGCAAAACACTACAAAGTTAGAAAATCATCTTAAATACTGCAAACATCAGTGAGGTTCTCAAGACAGTAAACACACTGATGTTGCCTTGGTAGGTATACAGAAATGCTTGGGAGGACCATAGTGCCTCCATCTTCAGCCCTGAAGATGGAGGCAGTATGCTCCTCTGAATGCTGGTGTCTACATACAATGCATCACCATCCAGAGGACAAACATCAACAGTCAATATTACTGTATGGGAACCCATGAAAAATCCTAGTAACAATATTAGGGATATGGTAAATTTGAGACAGTAACAATTAGAATGATAGCGTTATATCACAATATTTGATAACTGATGTAAAAAAAATTCTTAGAAGAGAGAACAGTGTATTTTCTTTAATTCATCTTCACCTATAGTCTGCGACTGAAATCTTGAGACTTGCAAGGAATGCAGGAAGTCCGAAGCGGTAAAGGCTGACGCTATCTTTCCTCCTTCACCCCACTTCCTCACCCCGCAAGTCTCAAGATTACAGTCTTACACTGTACAACCAAATTTTAATATGTACTATTTATGATGTGAACTCATAATAAGAGTAAAATTCTGATTGCTGTCAATTATACAGTATGCCGTACATTACACTTATATGCACGTATTTTTAAACCATCTTTCAATTGTGTATTTCTAATAAAAACACCGAAACTGTACAATTACAATAATCTTTTCATAATAGCCAGCAACCCTGATAAGTAAACACTGCAAGATGCTGTGGGAAAGAGTGGGTTGTGACTCCCAGGAAATGATAGAATATCTCCCAAACTTCCCTCCCCCACCCACCCTCATGTTCCCTTCCTGCCTGCATGATATATCTTCTACTAGAGACAGAATACTCAGTTGAAGCCTGCAGGTCACCATGTGGCATCAAGATATGCCTGGCAGACCAATAAGTCTTCTTTTCCTGTTCTTCCTGAAACTTCCATTTCTGGTGAGTGAGCTGGTACTTCTTTAAGAAAAAGTTACTTTTTCCTAAGTTTATTTTATACTGTTTTCTCAACTGCTCAAGTTATGTAGTGTCAAAACATATCACTGTGAAAGATAAACCAGGAAAAATGTGGCATGAAGTTGTTTTGGTCCATTTTTAGGTACTATCTCAACATCTGCCTGGAGGGGCTGAGTAATAAAACCCAACATTTCAGTCAAAATAGCTGGCCTCAGGCCCAAGAATTAAACTAGGCATCTCTTGGCCACTTATCTGCAATGTTCCTTACTAAAAAGTCCAGCCACTAAATCATTACATTAAGAATGCACAGTGTTGTCCCAGGGTGTAATAAATTTAAATTTCTCACATGTAAAACATTGTTATAAAAACAACACCTATAATATTTATTACAAACCTACTACTCACAGTTTGAAGACTGTGGGTAAAAAATTACCAAATTAAATAAACACCTAACAGTCAGGTATAAAATACATACCATGACCATCTACTGCATATAATGGCAGGAATAATTAGTTTTGGATGATCTTCTACATTAAAAAGATAAAAAATATCTCTGTACTAATATTTAAGGCACATTTAAAGAAGCTAGATAGTTTAAGTATTATTAATCATCTACAACTTGGTTAACCATGAGTGCATGGTACTTATACAACGAGAGTACGTGGAACTTAGGTTTCCAGCCTGTTGGTAGTGAGAATGTAGTGTAATTTCCAAGAAAGAAAACAAAATTCCTACAATATAAAGATATTTCAGTGACTGCACAGCTCAATTTATGTCTAGCATTGAGGCTGCTTAATAAGCAAACCTGGGTTCAAGAATAAGTCATTCCACATTGTAATTACAGTGCACAGAATTTTTTAACAATTTTTCAGAAAGTTTACTCATTTGATATGAGTTTTATCAATATCATTGTTTGTATTCACTATCAACAATGAATTACCTTGGTAGTTTACATAAAATTGTCAATTCACTGAATATGCTACTCACTCCCTAGTAAAATGCAAATGTTTAATTACATCTGAAATTCATCATGTAGGTTAAAAAAGCTATGTAACTAAGGATTCTTGATGACTGGTAAGCTTTTTGCAGGTGATTTGCAGAGAGGAACAATGGAGTCATCAATGCCCTCCAGCCTGCACCTGTCATGAAAGCCCATTCTCAGAATTACCTTTATATCATTTTCTACAAGATGGAACTTCGAACAATGACATCCCAGAAGTGCCATCCCATTTCAATAATGATGTAAGTAATCCATCATTCATAAACAATTGTATGTACTAAATTATATTCTCACCAACATTCATCATATTTAACATATTCAATTATTTTAAAACAATGTATGAACTTATCACTTCCATAACATACCATATTATGGTCACACCTTTCACCATAGACATTCCATTTTATTTATTTACTTTTGTCATTCCTCTACTGTATAGCTTTTTATAGTAACCTTTTTAGATTCCAAGTCACATAGAAATTAACATCCCCACCAACCAACTCTCTAGTGGTAGAGTCCAAAAGTTCAACTCTGCAAATACCAAAGCCCAATATCCTTGACTATTTCTATCAACCTTACAAACCATTTGCCTATGAACTATCATCCTTCCAACTTCTTTCTTAGTCTTGTAAATTACTACTTTTAAATAGCTTTCCCCACCACAATTTTATATGCATTTCTTGCCTCTCCATCCAACCAATGTGTTCAGTCCATCCTAACCTCCTTAAATTTACCATCATAAGAATACTTTTCTGAGGCTGATGAAAAAAGTTCCATGGATGCTGGGGACAACAGGGCTCTAGGCTTTTCACTTTTTCATTATCACAACATTCCCTTCAGGCACACGTCAATCAACCCAAAGCAGTTGTTATTCGTGAATTTTATCATTACCAACAGAGGCTAGAAGAAAAATCCTTTCTCTGCTGAGGATTAAACTCTGGTCATCCAGTCAGTGGTCAGACACCATACTGACAGCTACCACAAATCAAGTACAGAAGCTTGAATTCAGATTAAGATAAACCTAAAATGAATACTTCAATATTTGTCTTCCTTCTTGTGTGACTGTCAACATAAAATGTTTACCCAATAATCATCACCCGTGGGATACTAGGCATATTATTCACTGAATATATAACACTATTTCATACATTCTGTTCTAAAGGTAATTTCAGAGATCTTTAGTGTTATGGCACTGATGATAAATTTCAATTAAATAAATGTACAGATAATATGTAAATACACAAATAACTTTAACTCTATGTTATGAAAGAATAGTATGAATTCTGTGATAGGACAAGAAATAAATATCTGCTCAATTCAATTGATAAAAATGTGAATGTGCTGGATGACAAGTCAATAAGCTACTGAGCAAAACAAACCTGTCTTTTGTTTGATGTTATGTGTACAGATCAAAATTATATTACTCATATGTCCAATATGCTTTTCCAAACCAGGTTATGTATGAAGATAATGGACAAACTTCAGAAAAGGGGAAAGCAGTTCTGAAGATGGCAATGTGTGTGTTCCAGTTCAGCACTGAACCTCTCTCACTTCTCAGCATGCTATCATCAGATGTTCAGGTAAATGCACGTAACACAACAGATAAAAATATTATTAGCAGGCAGCTCTCAATTGTTCTACATCATGGATTCTCAGCCTCTTCCACATCCAAGGACATATTCATCCTTGCTTATCAATTAGCAGCCTGCAAAGTTTATAGTGCAATTTATTAAAACATTATTAACATACTATAACAAACCTGTTTGCATATGAAGATTTCTGTCTTCTTGGTTGTTGCGCTGTGTAGTCTGGTTGATGTTAACTAATGTTTCAGAGGTCATACTGCCTCCGTCATCAGGGTGATTATTCATCGCCCTGATGACAGAGGCAGTATGACCTCTGAAATGTTGGTAAACATCGACCAGACTACACAGCGCAACAACCCAGAAGACAGAAATCTTCATATTCACCGCTGTGAAAATCTCAAATCTTACACAGTTTGCATATTACTCAGTTTTCTTTAACAAAATCAGTCGTATGTGAGACTCAGCCTTTATTTTGTCAATCTTCCAATGTTGGGTTTAATTTCTGTTGTTGCAATTCACATATATTCTTCTATGTGTTCATCAGTGAGACATGTCCTGTTACGGAACTGGCGATGTTCATTAAGCTGTAGTTGCACACAGTCAAAGGTACTGCCAAATAGTGACATTAATAAAGTGTTTTTTCCAAAATCAAATAACTGTTTTCCAACAAACACAGTGACATTACAAAACACATCAGTAGATCTGGAAATTGAGAATCTCTGTTCTAATTGATAATGAGGATTGAATCCAATGATGAAAAATAAGACATCAGTAAAGAGAGCATGCCAAATGCTTACGTGGAAATACGGACAGAAATATGTTATTCCTTTCCATTGCTTCAACCCTTATGTTATAAACCATACAGTCTTTTTTGTATGTTCTATTTTCTACAGTACAGAATTTTATGTTTTCAGGCCTTGACAATCCTGCAAGCTCGAGACTCAGGGGAGATTATTTTGGAAGCTGAACACATGTCTCACCTCCAACAACTGCAAGTTCTAGAAATCCATGGCTTTCACCATGAAGTAAGTAATTATTCACAAAATGAACTGCCAGTAACCTCGGCAGATTCTAAACAAAGCAAGCTGGTGTTACGAAATGATGCACTCCATCCACTCTCTTCACTCAAGTATCTCAACCTTCAGCACATAAAATTACTAGGCTACCCAGGACAAGGAAATCATGCTTCTCTAGCAGTTGTTCCACTTGAACCAGTCTCAAATGATATTTCAGTCAACAGCTACATACAACCAACTTCAAAGAAGGTAAAACACAAGGGACAACATGGGATCGGTATGCATCGTCTCGTATTCCTCCCTCCTATAGATGGGGATGGAGACATCCTCCCTTACAAAGTGTACGCTGAACAGCAGGAGCAGGCAGCTATATCAACCTTCACTGGTCTCACCAATCTGGAGTTTGTAAGAGTGTTTGAATGTGGACTGCGTGAAATAAACTGGGAGATGTTTGATGGCCTCTACAACTTGCGTTACCTCTTGTTGGAAAGAAACCACCTTTTGTTCATACCAGACTTTGCTTTCTTGGGTGCACCAAACCTTCATACTTTGTCACTTGCGCATAATCACCTATTGAGTCTTCAGAGCACGAGCCTGGCTGGCTTATTTGAGCTAGAAAAGCTTGATCTCTCTCATAACAATTTTTCACATCTATCTGAATTATCTCTTCCACCTTTCCCCAAGCTATGCATAGCTGATTTCAGGCACAATCCTATAGAATCTGTATTTGCTAGCACATTTGAAATTATGAATGCCACTTCAATCTTGTATATTGGAGGGAAAGAATCACCACTTAGCATCCAACCCAACTCTTTCTTTGGTCTAATAAATCTCAAAGAGCTGACTATCCTCAATGCAGACATCCCCATGTTAGACAGAGAACTACTGAGAGGAATGCCAAAGTTGAAAGAGTTGAAAATAACTGGAAACATTGAAGGTTTGTCATTTGATGCCTTCCTTGAGGTTCCCAAACTTGAAAACCTAGTGCTGCATCAATGCAACATCCATTCAATTTCCATGGACGCTTTCTACGGGCTTTATGGTTTGCTTTACCTGGATCTGTCAGATAATCTTCTTGAGTCCCTCCCACCAGGGCTATTTGACCAACAGTTTTCACTTCGAGAACTGCTTCTACAAAACAACAAGCTGAACAGACTTCCCCCTGGATTTCTGTCAAACATTCCAGCTAAGATGGTGCGCCTTGATGGCAACCCATGGCACTGCACATGCGCTATGAAGGACTGGCAACCAGCTGTCATCAATAAAATCAAACAGAAGGGTCAGTTCAACTTTTGCCAATTTCGCTATGACAAAGGTAGCATGTGTAACTACACTCAGGTCGCTGATCGTTATGTCTACGACAAGAGCGTCGCACCACAATGCACATCACCATCAAAATTTAAGAACTGGAGTGTGTTTCAAGTGCTACGCAAAGAGCTCAGATGCAACAAGAAGCAACATGTCAAAATAGATAGGAAGGCCTATTTGAAGAAAAAGTATGAGGACTATGAAAAAAGCATTAAACCTAAATACATAGGAAATAAACTAATCTACAGATATTACTCTCATGTCACACAACCAAATGCAAATAATAAAATGGTGGCTGAAGGAAATTCAACTGGGAATGCTGACCCAAAACAAAATTCAACACAAACACCAATTCATGAACTTCCAACTACTATAACGTCCACTGGAACAACAAAGATCACTCCAGCCTCGCCTGCATACAACACTACAAAATCTAGCAATAACGAGCAAAAACTGGAGGACGAAAGCAATGAGACAGGTGTTACAGAGAGTGATGATACAACCGCATCAACTTTACATTCAACTAGCGCACTCATTACTGCATCAACTTCTCAAAGCACAGATAAATATAATAATGATCTGATCTCAGATAATTGGACATCCACCAAGCAGCCAGATGTTACAACAATCAAAGCTGATGTTAATATCACAAAACAAACAGAAGACACAGATGTAACCATGTCAGCACAAACTGTACTTGACGATAAAAGTATGAATCTTAGAAACAAGAAGGAAAAGCAAAAAATGGAACTACTGAGAGAAATGAAGGAGAAAGCAGCTGCCAAGCAAAAAATGAAACAAAATGAACCTAATTATATGCTCCAAGAAGAAAATGGTAAGCCAAATAAACTGTCAAAGAAAGCATGGAAATTAGAAATGGAGAAAAAGCGTCAAGAGAAGATGAAACGATACCAAACTAAAAATTAATAACATTACTCTCTAAAGAAATGGTATGTTCAAAATGAAGCATACATGTTCTAGGAAACAAAGAAGCCAAAACTGATAGTTTTAACTACGGAATGGAAAGAAAATATGTGTACTAAGAATAAATTTATCAGAGTAATAATGTGTTGTACATCAATTTTAAAAATTCACACAGAAAATTTGTTTTCTACTAGAGCAGTGTTTTTAAGTGTGATAAAAAAATTAAAATTAAGTTTAAATATTTTGTAAACATTTTCATAAAAAGGATCATACTAAATATGAAAATGTAATGTATACTGCAAACTAATGATTATTATTAGAAATATCAATTCAATGCTCCAGAATATTCCAAGTCAAAGTAAAATACATATTTTACCAAATGCAGCTTGGCAAAGTAATTATTTCTTCCTTTCAAATGCCAAGCCATTTTTAAAGTACAATAAAAATAGCTAATATAGACTTTTTAGTATAGTAAGTTCCTTTCAAGGAATTTAAACCAGCTGGAATAATGAGTTAGTTTAAAACAATTATGTAGTTCCCATTTTTGACACAAAGTTGTGGCTGACTAAAATCCCAACAGACTTGTCTAATTTGCTACACAAAAAGTAGTTTGCTTTGGAATTTGGTTAGTAATACACTTTGTTTCAAGACCCTGGTTACTTATGTATCTAGAAAATTAAAGGGTTAATATAAATGTGTGTGTTCATAGAAAATTTAAAACAATACAATAACCCTTAATATGACTGCTGAGGAAATAAATGTACTTTATCTTAACTTTGCCTATAAATGCTGGTGAAATCAGTAATCATTCCTGATAACAACTGTCAAAATAACAGGTCTACAAAGCAACAAAATTTAACATTAAAACTGGACAAACATAATCTTAGTAAATATAATCATAATTAAATTACCTGTAAACATCATTTAAAAATATAAATTCACATAAAACAGTTAAAGAAAATCTGTATTCTAAGAGCAGCTTGCTTATTTTCCATACCAGCTTTTCTTAATATAGTACAGTAGCAGATTATCAGATTAAAAAGAATTTAATTCCTGATACTACCCATCCTGAGTGAGATATATTTGCGGTTCATTTAGTCCCAAAAAAAAAACACAACTCATGAAGTAATGATACTTCACTTACTACAAAAATGTAACCATGAAGACGGCTGTCATCTGGGTTGTAGCATCATGTAGTCTGGGAGAAGTTTATTGACATTTCAAAGGCACTCATTGCCTTGATGATGGAGGTAACGAGCACCTCTGAAACATCAGTACACTTCTACCAGATTACACAGCGACAACCCAGAAGACAGCCATCTTCATACTTGCCAATATGAGAACCTCAAATCCTAAATGTAACCATATTTTTCAATGTGTAAAACACTCTGAATAATGATTCTAGGAGATGCAAAGTGTTTGTGTTCCAGTCACCAATCTATACCAACTGTACCCTGATTCACAATGGAAAATACATTCCCATCAGATAATTAAGAGTTTGGTCCCAGAAATTAAAATGTATTAGATAGGAAAAATTATGTGATAACAGCAGAGTGAATACTGTCTTGGACTGATTGCCCCTTTAAAGAGGCAATCTCAGGCCAAACTGTCAGATGATACTCGGGTAAATATTGTCTCAGTCTGGCTATTATGTGGTCTGGTGAGAGGATATGGGTACTCTCAGCAATATGGGACAAGTACTAGAGTGTTCATGGAAATTATGTATAGAAAAAAAGATTGTGTTTGAGAGAGGACATTAAATCTACATAATTCAATTCACTCCTTAAAATAAATTTACTGTTGATTCAATAATTATTTTACTCTCTAGGATAGTGTTAATATGTGAACAAACCCAAATGATTATTCATGATTCCATTATTAGGTGCTGGAGAGTTAGTTTGTTAAGAGCTTTAGATAACCTGCCTGTATCCATCTTGAAGGCAAAGTTGACTAAACAATTGTGTGGGAAAACATACGCACCAAGTTGCTAATTAGTTACTTTCATTTAAAGACAGAGGCGGCAGAGTTCTCAAAAATATCAGCAAGCCAAAAAAATATCTGTCTTCTGGGTTGTAATGCCATGTAGTCTGGTAAGTGGACTCATCACACCTTGATGATGGAAGCAGCAAGGACCTCAGAAATAAATGTTCATAAGATTCCAACAGACTACATAGCACTACAATCCAGAAAATTGCCATCTTCATTAAGAGAGAAAACAGAACACTGAGGCAGAACTGTCTCAAGCTATTGTACTGTTTAAAACTCATCAGTGAATAGGCTTAGATGTGTGGTAAGACATCATATGTTCTGACGGTATGTGATATCAATCCTGGACGGACCACTTACCTCGAGGTCTTTCTTGGTAATCCTAAGTGCTTCAAAGCAAATACCAAGAAAGTTCTACACAATATGTCATCATTATTGCCCCAGATTTGCCAGTCACGATCTTCCTAACATTTCCAAACTGATGACCCATAAAATCTGCAATGTTATATTACCGCCAAACATGTTATAACTTCAATAGGTGACATGTTACGTCCCATGGATGTTCAACATGTGAAGCAGACATATAATTTGTGAACCACTACACTTGGTATAATAGGTGGTACTTACCTCTTAGCATGGTGGCAAAGGTGCCCTTATAAATGCTCCGAATGCCCCCTTCCTTGTATAATTGTTTTATGGCATCAACTGGACCAGCATACTTAGGAGGCGCAGTACCACCCTGCTGAATCTAAATAAATAGAAAAGTGTACACAAATTCTAACATTAATTATATTTATGGTACATGTGCAAATGATTTTCTGCATCAATGGTTCCATTACAAATTGTACTACTAAACAAAGTAAACTACAAGGTGAGATTTCAGGTTCTGACAGTGACAAGTACGAAGATAGCCGTCTCCTGGGCTGTTGTGCCACGTAGTTTGGTAGAAACTGACTGATGTTTCAGAGGTGCCTCCATCATCATATGAATCCAGAGGCAATAAGCACCTCCAAAATGCAAATAAATTCCTATCAGACAATGTGACACAACTTCCCAAACAACCATGAACAGCTTTAAAATATACTTTATAAATTGTCTTTTTGCACTGTTTTGGGATCTCGCTGTTCCATATTATTTATTTTATAATGTGGTATAATTATTTTACCCCCCCCCCTTTGGGTTTTTTATCAACAAGTGAAAAATCTACTGAGTTTTATCAAACATCACACTCTGATAAATATTGTAAATGAAAATTTCTGTAAAAACAACATGTATTTTATAACTAATGACTTAAAACTAACACATTTCTGTCCTGGCTCTAATTTTTGGATGTGAAGCCTATATATACAGATAATGTATTGAGGCCTTCTAAAAGAATGAGATGGAATGAAGAAGAAACATGAGAATAAATTTGATCATCGCTGCAATTTCTCAGTCAGTCATGCCTATCAGATAAACTCCAACACTGATACGATTCCAGGGTTCATGACTGCGTATTTACTAACACGAAAAATGTTCATACCTGAAGTAAACACTTGATGCGTTCTCCTGGAGCCATTATAGAAGTAGTAAAGATTCCCGAGAATGCTCCGGCAAGAAATAGCTGTGTCAGAGTCAGTTTGTCATCAGGTGAGCTCATTTGTAATCGCTTTCCAACTCCAAATCCCATGAAGCTAATTGCAAATATTGGTGCAACTCCAGCAATCGGTGCACCCATTCCTGGAAAGAACGTGATAGAAGTCCTTAATATACCGAAGAAGAAAAGTTAAATTTCATCTAATGGTGTAAACTATGTGATGGTACTTTACAGCATTGATTTGCAATTTGTTTTTACATGTTTAGAACCACTCATACCTGGTGATCAACAAGTAGATGATATGAAAACATGTTCCTTGCATTATATGTCCATACTAAAACTCTGATAAATAAACCATTTCTGTATATTGCCTGCTCTTGGTTCTTAATTGTAGATCTGAGAATTAAAATGGTACTGAAATTATCTACAACCATTAAAGGTCATAAATAACAGCAGTGATTTCTTCAATCACCTTCGAGAACTGCCACTTAGAACGTCACTTTGGAATATGTGTGCCAAAATTATGTACTATCACCAGCCACTTTTTTAGTACAGGAAAGACAACTATGAGTTGGTTGATTAACAAATTACAATTTCTCTAAATTCATATTTTGACTTACCATCATAATATTTACTGGACAGAACATGTCTTAAGCACAGGCTACTGAAGTTTTATAAAATGAGCATAACTACATTCATACCTTTATATAACCCCAAAAACCCTTCTCTTTTGACAGTCTTCTTGGCACAGTCCCATGTTCCTGTGTATGCTGGAGTTTCACCAGGAGCAGGTCTGGGCATAGTCTGCAGCCTCACCTACAAGCATCAATAACATTTCACTGAAAAGATCCTCCATGTGGTACACCTAATACTGCTTTGTACCCTAAGTCCCAGTTGAAAGTAAAAGGAAATTTAAGCCTTTTCAGTTCAACCTATGAGTTTTTATATAACCTTTAATTGTAAATTCTGAAGCAGACATAATATAATTACTGGGCTAATTCTGACTGGTAGGATTTGAGGTTCTCACAGCAGCAAATATGAAGATGGCTGCCTTCTGGGTTGTAGTGCCGTGTAGTCTGGTAGAAGTTTACCGACGTTTCAGAGGTTGCTGCCTCAATCATCTGGGCAATGATGATCATGATGATAAAGGCAGCAAGCACTTCTGAAATTCTGGTAAACTTCTACCAGACTACACAGGGCCACAACCCAGAAGACTGCCATCTTCAAAATTCAAACTGTTAGGTTTTAACTAGTCACAGCCTACTTCAGCCACATACCATTAAACAGAAATCCCTGGTTAGGTTGCAATCCCACTGACAAACCCACTCTTCAGTAGAACTGCTACCATTCCTACCCTCAGTAGGTCCTCTAGAACCCAGTCTTTGGTATACCCTCAAGAGGAAAATTAACATAGGAATGTTCTTGGTAACAAACCTTGGTAGGTCCCAGTCCCTTGATGTGTGAGGAAGGTTAGAAAATCACCATCAAAGACATGCCTGGCTGTATATACTTATATATCACAAGAGAATAATGATATTAACAAGAATAAATATTATTCCACATGCTATGTCACTGATATGAGTAACTTTTGGCTCCTAGCTCAGGTTTGCCTACTACTAAGCAATTCTAAATTCCTTACTATTCTTAAATAACTCTGCCCACATATGACAGGTCAGTACCAGGGTTTCACTCACTTGAGAGACTGCACATAATGGCCAGTAAACAGCAAATTATATTCTATACGTCATTGGCTCCTATGGTCCCTCTGTCTCAAGTCGATGAACGACACTAAGATCTGTAAATCATGTTCCTGACTTGCCTTCATTACCCAATTTATACCTCTTTTTATACATTGCAAAGGCTCACATATATGCAATTTAGAAAGTGCCTACTTGTACAACCCTGTTACTGCTTTTAAAATTGGCTTTCTTCACTGCTGTTACCGAAATCCCTCATTCTTCAGCTACATTTCCATGTTGCTAAATTTTATGACTGCAAGGCGACATCAGGTTTTGAAAGTGGTGCCACATAATATTCCTGGTAAGAATGCAGAAATATTTTTCCAGCATTTCACGAAAGTAAGCAAAGATTCCAGTCAAATATCTGTAGGTTTCCTTTTTCACCTCTAAAAAAACTAACAAATGTTCATGTGTAAGACAATATTAACTGTCAAGCACTACACACCTACAAAATTGAGGGTCATGACAATGGTCAATCCAGAATTTGGCTTTATGGTCAGTCACACAAATTATAGAGCCAAAATTATGGCAACTGTTATAATAATGTCCATACATGCATAAACAGCTTTATATTATTATTTTCAATATGATTAAAAATTTAAGAAGGCCGTCTTCTGGGTTGTAGTGCCATTCAACCTGGATGATCGAGCCAGTAATGATCTTGAAAACGTTTGTAAATTTCTACCAGACTACTTGGTGCTACAACCCTGAAGACAGCCATCTTCACAACTGATGCCAAGAAAACCTTAAATCCTACTTAGGCCAAAAATCCCTTAAAATAACACACACACAAACACAGTCATATACATAATGATATTATTATTTCGTATATAATAATATCATTATGTCCTGAATTTTCACTGAATTTAGCAGTACTGTGAGAGACTTTCTGTAATCCACAACTATAAGAGTGGCAAGTAAAATTAAAGTTCATTTTGAGACAGAAGTACCCTAAAGAATTTAAAGCTGGTCTTCCGAGTTGTTCATAAGTAGACACCAGCGTTTTGGAGGATAGGTAAAACTGACAATAAGTATACAAAAGTTATAATAGTTCAAAGCAATGCTGAAAACTACATAAACATAACCCTTTAAGATTTATACATATTTAACAAATACCTTGATGGTGTCTAAAGGATGGCCTGCAACGACTGTACAAACTCCACCAAATCCACCAGATAAGAAATATTTTATAGGATTCACAGGTTTTTTCTCAGACATCTTTATGCAGTTACTTCAAATTAATTCAATTATATTCAGCAACCACCCGACACAGTTGAACACCGATGATTCTACAGTACACAGATAAGTGACTGTACTCTGCTCTTGGGTGTCTTCTTTTCCAAGTCACAGATTACCTACAAAATTTACAATAACAACTTGGTAAACACGACTGGTCGATGACAGCGAGAACGCACTGTAATATTCACAAAAGAGCATTTTTACCAAAAGCGAAATGTAATTGTTGAGAAGAAACGTACACAAAATTTAAAGTATAGATTACATAGTAAGAATTTTAGTTTTGCGCGGTCCAGATTTAGTCTTCCTTTTACTTGTGCGTCTGGAATACCTTTTTCTATGTAGGATATCTTTCGGATGGTCGATCAGAGCCGACAGGTGCAATTTATTTTGGGGTTATGGTAGCGCCTCTTCCAGCATACCTTATCACGTTTCAGCCCGTGTTAGCCACTTTGTTCAGGCTTACGTTCCTCGTCTGTTTGCACAGGCGCCAATAGAAGATACACGATATAATGAAGGCTTGAGGATAAGAAACTACAGCCCTAACCTGCCAAACGTCGAATGCTAACACGCTGCTTCCTTGAGTGCTGGCGTTTAATTGAGAAATCGTGAATTGTCCGTTTTGATGAAAATCCAACAAAGATTTTCCTGTGGACTTCTCTGAGGAAGAAATCATGGTGCCAACTTGGTAGGCCCCAGAGCTGGTCACCCATCCCATAGCCTATTTTCAATACTAATTGAGCTACCGTTTCATGCAGGTGCACATGTTTATGCCTATAATTTTGGAACAGTCGATCCATTATACCTGTACATTTGAATGATAATTTGTATCTGACTTTTAGTTACATTGGGTCAAAATCTGAAAGGAGAAAAACACTCTCTCTCTCTCTCTGTCAAAATATTTTTCTGATCTTCTAATATGCTTGAATCACTGCCACTGATTCTTATGACACACCACTTAAACCAGTGGGGAAACTAATTAGTAAAATATGCAGGGAAAATAACACATTCAAACATCCATGTCCTAGACAGGATTCAAACCTATGACCACATTCTTTATTTTATATATACTATATATGAAGAATCAGAATCATTTTCATGACCTGGTTCTTCATCCTCTCTTTATGTACTTCAAAGCATTTTCACCTATGTTACTGTAAACATTAAAAACAAAAAAGTTGACAGTGGAACGACGGTTCCGGAGAATCTGACGTAAATACTTCTCTGTAATGTAATGAAATGTAATAATTCTTATATAAGATAAATACTTGTGATATTCTAAAACATGTTTACCAGCACAAAATTATCTAGTCTACGATGCACTTCTTCTACAAGCAATTCACAGCTCAGATCTTTCCGCAATAACGAAAGCGGATTGTTGACGGCAGTAATGTAACACAACAATGCTGAGTAAACAGATGACGCAACAATTAGTTTCTTAGGTAACATAACAATGCACGCAGGAGTTCATATAAAAGCTGACCATTGTTGTCAGTCCATATTTACACATTGTTAATATGGATCTTACACAACTTCGTTATACTTTTTTGCTGAATGACCCTTCCTTATAGACGTATTTACGTCAAAAATGTGTACACAGTATGAAAGGGAGACACATTGTGTATACTGTAATATGCAATAAGCATTTGTTTGGTTGGTTGTCATTTTTATTGCTTTAAAAAATGAACATAAGACAGAAAAAGAACAAAAACAATCTTTCTCTCAATGAAATGGTTTCTGTGATACCTTAGCAGATACCAAGGCCAACTTCCTTCCTGTTTTCATTCATAAACTCATTAAATTCCACAAGATTCTGTATATCCTGCATACAGTAATAATAACTTTACTTTGCCTATTATTGCATTAAATTCTTAATGTTAAAATTTATATTCTTGCTTATGTCCCCTGTATGCTATACATACATTGTTTAAACATAAATTGCCAATTAAAATATTTCTTTACTGAGTCTACTGTACTTATATAATTGTTATAATTGTTTTCATACCATAATACTTGACTTTTTTTGTTTACTTAGAAACATATTTTGCAGTGACCATGAAACCTAAATGTATACTTCAGTTTATTAGAGTCTCTACACTACCTAGCAGTCCATTCATCTTTAATTCTGTTGTATTGTACATCTGAACTGCATTGGGATTACAATATATTTACTCAATTTAATGAAAAAAATTGCATAAATATGAACTGTTTCAATATTAGCACAGATATATGTTTAATGTGAGCCATGGTTTATATTAAACATGATAAAACAGTGAAATTCCGAGTACAAACAAGTGAATAATGACCGCATACCTGGGACTACAGAAAAATTTTGAAAGGCACTGTCTTCTATAAATCAGATTATTGCTTAAATTTGGTGTTATATGGGAAACAATGATGTCAATATTTAAATAGGTAATGCACCAACATGGAAAGAAATGCACAGTACAACAGAATTTTGCTTGAAACTCTTAATCCTACTATTACACATGATCTAGTTATATGGGTATGAACTATAATGTGTATTCACAGAGATAAACAGAACAGTATGACCATGAAACATGATAAAGGAACTACAATTTCAGTTACACTTAAAAAAATCAAGAGCTTACAATTTCAACTTCACAACGTTTCTTATTTCAATAAGCATACTAACAAATCAATACATTAAGAATATAATTTCTCCCCTGATAGTTCAAAACAAAAGTCTCCATTTTCAATTTGCTTAGAAACTGGTTTTAAAAATATGCACAAAAAATATTTCCACCATTTCCTCTTAACCTGTAAAATAATTTATCTCCCGTTACATTATCATTCATCAACAATAAACAATGAGCAACAGTGCATTAATGCATTCTATTTTTAAATGTTTTCTTCATTCAAAATTTTAACTTTCATAACAATAGAAACAGTTACTTTTGTATCTCAAAAGAATAATCCACTTTTTTAGCAAATCTAAAATAAAAAACACAAAATAACATATCTTGGCAACATTTGTTTATATGTAACAATCTCACACATCACACTGAAAATTAGATTATACACTATTTTGACTTTTTGACATATCATCATTATATTATGTGTATACATGACCAATGCCATTATTTGTTAATTAAAAAAAACAGGAGGTGATTGGCAATTATGGTTGCAACTAAAATGTTAACATTCACATATGATTATCAGAGGGGAAGGCATCTATATTCATTACAAGACATCAGAGTATTAATCTTCTTTCCTCTTTTTTACTTCTCTAGGCACTAGAACTCTTAAATAATACTCTTTTTATAGTAAATTTGTAATTTTCATTTTAACACATGAACTACTTTGTAAAAGTGGAAAATAAAAATCTACATATCACAAGGCCAGTGTGATCATATATAATAATTTGTGAACAAATGCAATATAATTAAATCTCTGTGTAACTTTATTTCATACTTTGGAAACCTGTGGTATTGGTTGTGCAATTATAGTTTTTACAGCACCAAAGCAGATGGAGTTGAATCGTCAGATTTCTTATTTCCTTATAAATGTTAAGTTATTGATTAAGACTTGCCACATATGCTAGAACAGATAAGTTACATTCATTGTGGTCTTCTGGGTTGAGACACTGTGTAGTCTTACAGGTGGCCACTTCAGAGGAACATACTGCCTCCAACTTCAGGGCAGAAGATGGAATTAGTGTGTTGCTCCAAAATGTTCACCATCGAGACCATATGACATCAAAACCCAGAATACGACCGATAACATCGTCACTGCTATAAACCTCAAATCTTAGATGTAATGTTCACCAAAAATGTAGGATTTGAGGTTTTCACGGCAGTGAGTTTGAAGATGGCTGTCTTCTAGCAGACTACATGGCGCGACAACCGAGAAGACAGCCATCTTCATTCACCAATGATGATTAGGAATGAAATTGTCCATTTTGTAATATCCATGCTGGTGGAATTTCCATTACAAAATGATATACAGAAGCATCTTAACTGCCATATTTTATTAAAATATATATTGTTTTTTTAGATTCAAAATTTTAATTTGTGCAATGTATTTAAACTTCTAGGAATTTAATCATGAACTTGTTTTTAAAAAAAGTGTAGAAATTAGCTGTTCATTGACTTAGTTATCCTCTTTCCTTGTAATTTCACTTACAGGTTAACTAGAGAGATCTACCAGTTCAGTATACATGTGAATTCACAGGTGTTGTCATTATTAAGAAGACAGATTAGTACTAATTTCTGTTACAGTAGATAAACAATCTTCATCTGCAATCTACAAGAATGTTCCAGTGTCCTAGAAGTAAAAATTGAGCCCCATTTAGTTTATGAAAATAAGCAAAATATAACACAGAAGTGACATATGGCAAGAATAGTTGTAGCTTTATAAGTGAACTCATATTTAATTGCACTGCAGTAAACAAAAACAATTATAATTTGCTCAAAATATGTAAGTTCTGTGAGCATTAGCAGTTGCATTAATAATGATATGTTTAAGAACAATTAATGTATTATTAGGGATATAATTCAGGTAACTGAATAATAACAAGAAATGTATCATTTCAGTTACTACCACAATGCATGACACCTTCATATTCTTTAAATCTTTATGGCAAACTTCAGCAAAAATTATGATTAACAAACAATTCCCATTTATTTCTTGTATATTAAAAAGTTTCACATTTCTGTAACTTGATTTAAATGCTTTGAAAATAACACCATTCTCTTGTATGAACATCTCAGTAACACCTTCAAATAAGTTCAACATGTAGAAAAAGCTTCTCTTTCACAAATATTTTAACAATGCATGTCAGACACAAAAATTAAGTTGAAAATAGTTTATATATTGTACGTGTGACATTACATAATCATATTAAAATCGTAACATTCATTTTTATAAATATTAAAAACCATTAGCATATACATGTTGCATATTTAACTGATTTTGGGTTTGTTTTCAATATTGTATTATAATTCTCATTGCCAATAAACAAATTAACTTTTTCACATTTTTAATTCAGCTTAAAATGTGATTCATATCAACAGAATGGATATATTCAGTTCTGGATATACACCCAACAAAAATAAAACAATAATATATTTAAAATATATTATTATTAGTTATTATTACCACTGATTAACATATTTTCAATTTTGCAGTCTTTTACAATCTTAAAAGGACTTTGCTTTGAAAAGTCTTGTTAGGGGTGGGGGAAAGTGTTTTTATATATATATATATATATATATATGTATATGTATATATATATATATATATATATATATATATATATATATATAATTTATATAACAGCAGGGGAAGTTTGACAGGCAGTATGTAGATAAAATAAACATAATTTGTGAAACTTCATTATCTCTCTCAGTTCATGTCATATCAGAACATTAACAACATGGGACAATAAAAGTTTTCATTATATTAACTTAAAGTTTCCGTAAACAAATTATTTGAAGTAAAAGCAACTTCTTGTAAATCTTTTACTGGTAATGGTAGAATAATGGTATTTTCAGCTTATTGCTACTGTATAATGTGACAGCACTCTAAACAATTTTACAAGCATTAAAATGGTTTAATTATCTGCAGTTTCATCAACTCAGTTGTAGGAAGTTGGTTGAAAGAAACTGCCACATGCATACATGTTTATTATATCTTACCAGATTGGTAACAGCATGTTACATTACTAGTGTTAACCATGTCACAGTTTTGGTGTGGAATCAATATCCTCACCATTTGCCATAGAGACTGCTTCCATACTGTCATTCCTGTGGTATTTGGAAGAGAAGTTCTTCTTGTGAGAAAACAATATCTAATAGGTTATTGCTCCTCAAATCTTTACATCACGTGGTAACACTATTCCTGTTCTTGATATCTGTATTTCTCTTCTGCTTTATTTTCTTTGCCACTTCATGTACATGTATGTCAATAGTTAAAATGGACTTTCTGCAAGACCCACATTTTCTTAGTACCATGAATGATAGTCAATCAGCCTGTATCTTACTTAAGCAGAACATACCAGATATATGCATGATTATTTATTATGTGGGCACATATATGTATGTACAGGCCAGCACAAATCCCAGGTGCCAGTTGGCCAAGACACCTAAATATTTTGTGATAGTGCCTAGGATTTTCTGCACATTATTCTGATGGTTTTGTATCTTTGCATACTATTATTATGTAATATATTCCAGTTCATACATGTAGTAGCTTTCAAAACATATTCTTGTCTTATCTTTGAAAACAATGGGCATTTAATTTCGTGACAACATGCCAAAAATATTATTTTAAACTCTGATATATTCTGGCTCCTAAATTTGCATTAAATTTGTGCAGACCTGCATATTTATTTGAATATTTACATCAAAATAAATATTTAAAAATGTATCAGTTTTAATACACAATCAGATTTGTCAGAGGATGATGGTAGATAACTGCACTTATGCTAATGGAATAATATAAACTCATCAGTTTTATTGTCCTTTCTGAATTTAAATTTTCTGAAGATGATTTATTTCTCCCCCTTTATTATCACTTGAATTATACATATTATATGCATGATCTTAGTGCCCATCTTGGAATGGGCAGAATCATTTAGGGATTATTTATTCCTCACTGAAAATTTTCCAAGAATACCTGACTGATAAAAAGAGGAACACATTTTTGATAAAGTATATTCAAGCTGCTGTAATTGCTCTGCTATATAACAAACTTGAAACAATGACTGAACTAAGAATAATGATAATATTTATGTCCTTCAGATAATTTGTGTAATTGTTTTAGTAACAAATACAAGCCATAAGTACATTTCTTCATGCTACAGTCTTCCATTCCAAAACTCCCTCCTTTAGCACTATTTGTTCATATAGTTGAAGCTGAAGTAATTACGAAAGTTTAATTGTTCTTTACAATTTATGTTACTTTAATTATGTATTTATATTGTACTCAATACAGAGTCAATAGCATGACAGAACCACAACCACCTTGTGATCACAGTGCATTGAAATTTACATATAGACACTAAACATTTAAGACACAAACAAAATCTCACTTTGGAACAATTTGTATGTTCATTTGAATTGATTTCCTACAGAATTTCCATTGGCTGTTAATATTTTATAAGCTGATTCAAGTAAACTTAATATTGTGAACAGTAACTTGAACTTATGTTAAATTAGTTTCTATCATGACATTCTTAACTATTACTTGAGAAGCTTCTTAAATATGTCAGAATTATGTGGAATCAACATTTTTCCCCAATATACAGAAATGAAGCAGAAATAAATTCAGAATACCAGTCGCACCTTCAGCACCCACCATGTTATCAGATGAATTGATTTGCATCATTTATTGTATGTCATATCAGTAATGTCTATAGCCTGAAGTAAACAGTAGCATCCAACTATATTATGGAAAATATCCACATCACACTTGGCACACAACGATCAGAAACATTTTCAGAAATGTAGTAAATCTAAATCACTTTATACCTATGTTCTCTAGAGTTATGGGATATTTTAATGACCATGGTGAACTTTTGAAAATCAGTTCTAATTACCATCGAAACAGAAAGTATAAGAAAGTAATGATTAATATATAAGAAGGCCCTGAAGAGAAGCGACATAAAAATGAATAATGACCCTGCATCATATTTAGCACTTAGGTCACTTTGATTTCATGATCTCATGCATATGTGGCAAACTTAAAATTCCCTAGATGTTGTCAGATGGATATATTAAGGTTATAGCACCATACAAATAGGGAATTTCTTTAAAAAAATGTTCAGTCTAACATTTCAATTGACTGCTGTGATTCCATTTACTGTGTATTTCAATCAGAACTAATATCAGATTCTACAATGCTGACAAGATTTATTCCACAGCTATAAAAATATCCCAAATTCAATTAAAATTTTGTCTGTGTTCTGTATTTGAATTCATCAGGCTTACTAATCAATAATCAATTAACAATGCTTGATTATGCACTTTATTTCTGTGTATACCCACCATTTAGTTGGTTGAGAGTAAAAACTGACTTGTGTCTGATATTGAAACCCATTTATGTATGTTTTTTATATATTAATCCTTGAAATACTTACATACAGTTTTGTCCTGTTATGCATTTTTTACATAGTAATAAGCTTCAAAAGCAATTATGAATATTTCTTAATTCATCTTTCTGTTCATACCTAAATACATATAACATCAGGTGCTCTTAAATCAATACACTTTTGCAATTAACAGTTTAAAACTCTAAGGACCATATCATCAGGATTGGAGACTCAAAAAAGATTTCCAGTGAGAGGCTCTTTTATCTCAACAAATTTTGCAGAATGTGATTATGAGTTTTTCAATATTTACTTGTTAAATATTGTTACATAGGAATCATCATGGTCTACATTTTTGCAGCAAAAAGTATAAGTAGACATTTGTTTCTTGAGCTCTGGTTACAACTCCAGGATGTGATCCAGCTTGGGATTTTGTTTGCCCAGATTTGTTCTTGAAACCAACATGAAGGTATAATCACATTTGATCATTTTATTGGGGTAATAATTTTGCAAATTTGGAGTGTGACTCCTGCAGTCCATTTAGTAATTGTTCTTTATTTTAGATTGGGTAGATTGATCATAGAGTTTAAATCAATATTAATCATGCCACCTCTCCTATAGTTCAGATAACATGATGGAGAAACTATGATTGCGCATTCTTTCCATTTAAAAAAACCACTCGAGGTCTCCTTTAAAATGTCACCATGAAGGAATTTCAGAAATGTTTAGCAGAGTGGCTCCCCTCATTTTGCCTACCTACATACAAACCAATGTTCTGTTAATGTACCCTTCCCCAAATTAAGACACTCCCATTTTTTTTTCATTTATGTGTACTTATCATTTTGAGGAATAATACTGAAATCAAATTTTGTTTTAGGAACAGGCCTATTAGATTTTAAAGTACATATTTCAAGTCTCCCTCACAGATATTATTAACTGCTATGTTAAAACTGAATTAATTATTATTTAGAGGCAGCAGATTTAACTACAGGTATAGCTAAACCAATTAAGAAATGCAACAGACATGAAAACGCAATGTTCATTATGACTTCCGTATGATTGGTTCATGAAAGTTGCTCACAGTTCAAACTAAAATGAAATGCAATTCTGAAGCACTGGCACTGCTGCAAACATATTATTGGCTGCTGTTATTTAGTATCCCCCCACATGTAACTGTAATATAAATATTGCCATGAAATGCTTATTTTAAACAAATTGTTTTGAGGCAGTGTGAATGTTTCATTGTAGTATACAACATATACCACCACAAGGGAATGGGCCTTCACCTTTTAGATTGCTCACAAGTACCGACGATTTCCTGCGAAACAAGTTCGCTGCCTGTGCTCGTTGCGATAACGTCGTGTTATACATATTTCTGCACCTGTCTGCTTCTTCTTGAATTTGAACCCTGGAATTGCTCACTGGACCTGATTTTCCATAGTGACTTCTGTAGATTTCTGGATTGCCATAGGTTTTATTTCTTTCATGTCCATCTGACTTCTTGTCCAAGCTCCCAGTCCCATTGCTTGATAATGTTGCAGTCTGTAGGCCATCATCATCCTCCAGTTCACACTGGAAATGTTTAAGTGCATCAACTTCTTCATCACTGCTGTCAGTTGATATTTCATCTTCATTGGGCATTACAAATTTCTCTTGTATAGCTCCAAGGTTATAATACTTTGCTACTGACATTGCAGGATCACACATATGGGAGCAGTTATCTTCTGGTGTTTTAGCCAAGATATCTTCAACTGGAGTTTGATTTTTAGGTGTAGCTAACACTGACGGAAGTTTTGCTTGGTTGGAGTCCCAAAGGTCCCACTCACATTCTAGAGTCTCTTCGCTTGTGACACTACACTCATCATCTTCTCTCAACAAATTTGACTCGGAATTATCAGCAATGTTTTCTTCTTCATTTACATTTTTCATTTGTTTCTGTTGTGAGTCATTCTTGTCTGATCTACATTTCATTTGGTTAACAGAACTGGTGCGTAAAATTGCCGGTTCTGATAAACTGGTGGCAACTTCATCAATATCTTGTGATTTATTTTGGAAGGTGTTTTCTTTAGCATTGCTCAAACTAATTTCATTTTGTAACATACTATTCACTGCATTCATTTCGACATTTTTGTGATTAAATCCGCTTGGAACTGTTTCAGCACCGCTGGCATGTCGACTGTTAACATTTATATCACAGGAATCATTTTTTGGACACCGTGTTAAAACACTTTCTTCATCATGAGACACTTTTATTTGACCCTGAGGGAGAGAAACACAGTTATCCTTGTGAGATAAAATGCAGCCTTTATCATCATACACATTTATCAGCCTTTTGTCTCCTTCAGTTGATATAGAAATATTAGTTCTATTATTGTCATATATGTATGAAACAATATTTTCATTTTGAGGCTTGAAATATTGACAATCATTGAATGCAACCCTTCTACCAGTACCATTCTTATAACCACTGTTAACTAAAGGACAGTGACAGTCTTCAAGCAATGGTACAGGTAAAGGGTTGCAAAGCACGTTTTTTTGACCGGTCAGTTGATTTCCAGTTGCTTCTGCTGTTCTTTCATCAGATTCCTGTTCCTCTGATGATATCTCAGATTCTGTTTCATCCTCCAGTAATGGCAATGATAGTACTTCTGGTGATTGACTTCTCAACCACCTTTTAACTGCCTCTGTGATCGGCAGACACGTCCGTTTCTTTGATGATTCAGAAACAGCTTCAGAGATGATTACCTTTGACAGCTGATCAGCATAAATTTCTGAATATTCTAAGAAAACCTTTTCTTCCTGAAGTTTTGGTGGTGTTCTGGAAGTGGTCAGTTCATCTTTTCCATAAATTTGGCTGGAATCTTGAAGAGATGGACCACTAATGGACGGTGTACAAACATTTGGTTTATCAGGAGGAATTGATTTGATATCCATTACTTCAGCCTTCCCTTGAGTCATTTTTGCTCTGAATATGATTTCTTCTTCCTCATCAGAAGATGAGTTCTGTTTTTGTCTATCATCAGGACTTGTGTGTGTGGAGGACAGGAGTTCTATTACGGACTCTTCACTTTCGTGTGTTGTTGAAGAAGCTGAGCTATCACCTGAACTTTCATCAGTTGCATTATCACCTTCTAAATCCCATCCTGGAGTCTGCGAACGTTCAGTTAATTTGTGTTTGCAAGCACGTAATTTCTTACCTCGTGGAGGTGGTACTGGTGGCTGAACTTTATCTTGAATTGCCATACTTTGAGCTACTTCATCAAACCTTCGATCTTTCAATACAGATGTGTGTTTTACTTTGTTAATAACTTCGCACTCTTTTTGACTAGTCGATGCATAAGGTTTTAGATTCTCATGGTGGCATTTCTCTTCATTCAAATCTGTTTCACATTCCGCTGATATTGCAGTAGTTTGACCTGATATGTCTACCTGCAGGTCAAGTAACTTCTCCTCGGTTGCCTTTGAACATAAACCCACTGTACTAGAAACAGACGCTGCAGCGTTTACGTGGCCTTCCTTTACCACTGAAGATTTATGCGACTGGAAGGGATCTTTAGTGCAATCTGCTTTTTGTAGGCCTGGATTGTCTCTGTAAAGTGTTGCTTGTAATGGTGGCTCTGTAGTAAGAGCAGCAGTTATGCTTTCAAGAATGTCTGCTGTACCTTTCAACTGTTGGGATATGGATCCTTCATGCAAACTTTTATGCTCTGTTTTAGGTATATCAGGTCTTAATGAAATGGCTGGCAATTGTAATGGTTTAGTAGTTACATTGAAGTTAGTTGGTACATCACTTGGAGTTTGGTCTTGAAACGATTTTCGTTTTTCTTTCCTGACCGGTCTTGTCGGAGGCTCTTCGCGAGGACTCTTCCGAGTCTGGTTGCTTCCGTCACTTTGCATCGATACTTCAGAACTGATAGATTCATTTACCCCTGGTGTGGATTTATTTTCATTTCCATCCATGTCTGCTACTGAGATATCTTTAGCATCAGCAGCTGAAATCTCGAACTTCTCATCAAGTCCGTTCAGCAGCGCGTTTGAGTCGTCTCCTATATAATTTTCAGAGAACTCACTATCCTCTGCTTCCTGTGCTGGAGTGTCTGTTTCAATGTGTGTTGCTACTTCTGTGGTGATTTCTAAAGGAATGCTATTAACTGATTTGTGATGTTTTGTTGCTGTGCAGGGTATTACAACTTTATCGTCATTTAGCCTTTCCTTTGTATCAACATTTTTCTTGTCACCTCCTTGTTCCAGATTTCTATCTATATTGCAATTTGTAACAGATGTTTTAAGTCTCCTTTGCTTATCTTCTTTCCCTTTTAAATTCTTCTTATGTTTCCCATTTGCTTGTTTGCCAGACTTCTTTTGCTTTAATGGCTTTACTGAATCCTCTGTTTTGATAATGCATTCATTTATTATTTTGCCACTATTACACTGCACACCAGATTCTGTCCCTTGAGTTGCACTTTCTAGTGAATTTAATTTATTGTTGTCTATCCTAGTTAGTACTGACTGTGCTTCATTACTCCCATTTTGTTTTTCTAAAGAGCCACCATTTGCTGGATGATCAGTGGTGAAAATACTAGGTACATCTTCATAGTTAGTTGATGTCTCTAGTAGTTCTTGTTGTTGTAATGAATTAACTGTTGATGATGTGCATGAAGATGAATGCAAATCTAGCTCCTTGCTATCTGTTTGGTCTTTTATAAGCTGCACAGAATTTAAATATTTACTGTTATCTTTTTCTACTTGTATTGTCTGTTGACTAAATTCATGTATGGATTGCTCTTCTATTTCCTTCACTACAGACTTAAAATTACAATTACTGTGATCAGAACAAGTGTCTTTTACATCTGGTTTAAATACTGAAGGTGCACTTATATTTTCTTGTTCTCCTAAAGATGCTTGCTGTGTGCTAACAAGCTCTGATGTTTCATAATCAGATTTGTTGAGTTGAAAATTCTGCTCAGTGGGCGCTGCCGGTATCCCTGTAGTGGTTTCAGCGCAATCTGTGGTAGTCAGAGTCTGACAACATGATTTTGGCGATGATGTACTGGAATCATTGTTAAGTTTGGTGCTCTGCTTCGAGTCGGATTCAATTTCTTGTGATGAAGATTCTTGACTGGTGACACTCACAGGTTCCTCCAACTCCTTTTCATCAGAACTGGATTCCTCAGAACAACAATCTTCAGCCTGAAACACACCAGTGCTCGATGGTCATAAGCTGTAATTTATGTCTGTAGAACTGGATCTTTTTCAACACAAATGCATTACATTTGCATTTATATTAACTTTTTTAGTCCACTGGGAACTATATGTGCCACCTGCTTTACCAACCAGTAAACGTCCATTTTGTATTTATGGGTCTTACATAATTCTCGGTGTAAACAGGGATTATTTTCTTAAACATCATTAACAAATTGATATTAATGGAATAATTATCTGATAATAAAAGAAAAATTAATGAATTTTCATTTTTGTATACAGTTAAAAATTCTTTTATTACTAACTTCTACAAAAGTCAACATATTCCTTTAATTTTATACTTTTGGTTGATTGGATGATTATCAGTGATCTCCAGTAAATATAAGGATGGATTTTGTTTAAAAATTATTGAATTAATTAGTTTACCACAAATAAAAAATTAATATGACAGCAAAATTGCCATCTGAAAGCCCAATCTGTCCATCTTTAGATGCAGCGAATCTTGTGTTGGCAACCCATTTAATTAACTACTCAGTCAAAACATTCGTCAGAAGCAACTCTCTGCCATATATATTGTGACTAATTAGTTTTCCCACTATACTGTCAAAGTTATTCGAACCCTTTGAAACTAAAGCTCACCTAAAGAACATTTAAGTATTCAGCCTGTACCTCAGAGAAAACATAACTCCTCACCATCACAAAGATCAATTTGTTAATTCTGTTCTGAGAATAATACTTCTTTCTCTATATCCTCTTTTACTCGTAGGTGTCGAGGTTTATTTATTCATTTAAGTGATCTGTTTGGGCAAAGGTAGGACTCCTTGGTGAGTGATCAGCCCGACACAAGGCCTCTACCTATACAAACACAGAGAGACACTGACAAATATCCATGCCTTGAGTGTGACTCGAACCCACGGTCGCAGCGGCCAGGCGCACGAGGTCCATGCCCTCAGACTGCGTGGCCACTGCGACCGGCCGAGAATAATACAAGGCCCATAAATACAAAATGCACAGTTACTGACTGCTGAAGCAGGTGTTTCACTGAGCTTCAAAGGGTTAAGAACTGTGCTTTAACATTTGGTATACACACTCCTCTTTGTCTCCTCCTCCTCTTCTTCTTCTTGCGTCGTTTGTTGGACCCAGTAATGTCACAAACTGGAGGCTGTGTTGGTGCTCCTTGCAGTGTTACTCCTGAAACAAAATTTAAATCTTTATGTTACTGAGGATAAATAAAATACAGATGAGGTTAAGTGAGACCTTGTTAACATGGCACAGCGTGTCCTCAGGTTGCAGATAGAGATGACGACTTCCAAATGTGGACAGTAATTGCAAATATACTGAATAAGCAGTTATGGACAGCTTGCAATAGGAGGTCTTCTAGCTCAGGAGATGGGTATGAGCTAACAATCTCTCATTCTAATACGCTAGCATGTTACGAGATGTTACACAAAGCCTAAAACTTGGACAGATTCCCTGAACGACAGCCAAATGAAAAAGACAATCTAAAAAAATTTAAGATATAAAACTCAGAATTTTCAGGAATGAAAAATTAAAGAAATATTTTAAAGACACATTAATGAGCTCGAAACAAATAGCAAGAACAAAAATGAGAATGATAAATAACTTGGATATTTGCGCAGTATTTTTAAAATACAGAAAATTTACTTCAGTTATTTACATAGGTCACTAACCATTAATACCTAGCTCTTTTGAGGATGAAAGTGATATTGAATAGTTAAAAAGTTATCAGTACTAGCAAAAAACAACATTAGCAATTAAGGTAAGAAATATACAATTACATTATTAATGCTTACAGCAAAGGACAAATGTCAAAGGAGTGTTTTTATATAACATCCATGAAAGAAAATTTAGAAAGGAAAATGCTTTTCAAAAGCGTTTTACCTTTATAGTAAAATTTTGAGAAGTGTAGCTATTATTAAACGGAATCCATTTTCTCTGAAAATGCAGCTGGTGCATTGAACTTGGCAGCAAGGATTAAATTTTCTTTTTATATTCCACATCTGGTATTGTTGCCAGAAGGTGACATTACCGGCTGTCATTCTATTGTTACTCCCCATCAAGTGAGCCAGAAATACACGTGCCAGAAACAACAGGATTAAAGTCAAAGACCATTTGACATTTTATTCAAGTTCCAAATGAAAACAACACGACACACTTGGATTGAAACATGAGGCTGATAGATCTTTGACAACACAATCTGCGTTAATGCTCTAATACGAAGGAAACATCAACTAAAATTAAGAGGGGTTAGGACAGATTTAGAAAAATGTATAAACCTGAAGTTCTTTGAAAATCTGAAATATAAATTATTGTTGTTGCAAATACAAAGTTTTCTCATGTGTTGGTATTATGAAAAACAAAACACGAGAAAAGCTGCTGTATAAAAACTGCGTACAGAAGTATGTACATTCTTATATATATAAAAAATTATATAGTAGGCTTATTAATAAGAAAATTACGTGGATAAAATGGAAATTACTTTGTCATCAAAAATTTAAGAATGAGATTTCAGGTTCTCTCAGTGGTGAATACTAATGTGACTGTCTGGTAGTAGTTAACGGATGTTTCAGAGGTGCTTGCTACCTCAGTCATCAGGGCCCAGACTACAAGGCACAATAACCCAGAAGACTTGTCATTTTCAAGAATTTAAGAAGCTGACAACATTTATTTTCAGCATGGATGCACATGATGCGTGAAAAAGAAAATAAGATAGCTTATCAATAATACGTGAAGACAAGTGCCACTGTGCAAATTTATAATGTTGGTAAACCTGCATGTTATTTGCTATGCACGAATTTACGTGGACAGGGACAACCACGAGTCTGGGATCTCCTAAATATGCTCAGTAGAATTATTTTAGTTACTGTAATGTTAGATATAATGTTTCAAATAATTTTAAAATTAAACCTAAAAAAAATAAGTATATTCATTAAAAATAAAAATTATTTTTAATTACGATAAAATGCGGCCAAGTGATAAAACATTTTTGTCATTAGTCACTGGAGCACACTATCAACATTCAGCGCGTAAAAATGATTTAGGGTGGCCTGGAACAAAACTTTACTAATAACATACAATATCTATTCTCTTTAATTAAGAACTAGATGCAATAATTAACATTAATAATATGTAGCAGTATTATTTTCAAAAAAGATATTTTATTTCTTAATTCTTCCGTGTGAATGTCATATGACTCATTATGCCTCTGGTCACTGAAAAAGAAAATTAGTTTAGATTTAAATAGAATAAACACAGTTGCATAGTTACACCTCATCACGAGTGTGCCAAAAATCTGAAAGGGTACTGGGGTTGACGTACATAGCCTATACATTACCTCTCTACATATAGAAATAGTCTTCAAGTCAACTGCAGATAAAGTCAGTGCACTCTGGGGAGGGAAGGGACTGCACTCCGCAAACTTTATTTTTGGTCCATGATACACATCACATCAACTGCCTATAGAAACCCAAACAACCACTTTGGTTTTACAGTAATTTCTTGATCAATGTATTCAGAAGGTACCCGGTTCGAATCTCAGTCGGTTAACTAGTTACCCTAATTGAGGCATATCGTGGTATACTTAGTCTCTACAGAACATTGAATAACGTTACCTTAAAGGGTGCAGATGGAGGCAGTATGTTCCTCCGAAACGTTTGTACCCACCTTAAAGCCCACACTTCGTAATGATTCAGAATACCAACATCGAATTGTATTTGATAGTTATAGCCTTCTAAAGATCCACATACATTTCGCACCAAATACAACTTTTATGTATCACAATTGCCTTTTCTCCTTATATTTTGTCTTACATTTATACTTTTATCTAAGACCGATAACAATGAAGAAGAAATTTACATCGTTTTCTGTAAAAGTCTGAGGCAACTAAAGACAATTTTTAAATGCCTATTTATTTATTTATTTAGTTTTCTGTCTGACGACAGGTCCATATGAACAGGATTCTTCCATCCTTTTCTCGGACTGGGACCTGTTCATATACGTTCTTGGCGGATGATCCAGAAGTGGTTTGCCATTGCCTTCTTCTGTGTGTGAATGGAGTAATTGTTGGGATGCCACGGAGAAACCGGGGAAGCCCCCGGGGGAAAACTCCTTGTTGCCTAGACCACGGCCTTGCCCAACACAAGTTATAAATTCGGGCACCGCCGGGAATCGAACCCGAGACCCCAGGATTATAAGGCCATATAGAATACTATTGTTGACGGTAGGCAGTACTGTTGGGTCATATCAGTCTTCTATTATTGTTGGCCGGTTACATTCATTAACAATGCCGTACTTCTCAGAGTTAACAACAATGTTATTTGGGTGTTATATTCATATTCCGTGTATTACAAAGGGATTATCCAAGTCGTTAAAATTATAATAACTAAAATGCCTTACCAAATATTGTATAATTGCTAAACAATTACGTTCAGAGCCTCGTGATTGGCTCCACCTTCACTGACCATACCTTAAAGCACAAAGTTAATCTCAAGATAAAACATCATTTACTCCGCAGTTTCAATTGGGTCGCCATGACTTAAGTATATATAGATCCAGTCTATTGCTTGATGTGCCAAATTACACAAACTGCATCGTGCACCAAAATAGCTTAATAACGAAATGCTGCGTTGTTACTTGCAAAGATTCATGATCACATTTGAAAGTCAAAAATCGCGTGTCTTCAAAATGAGGTTAAAATCTTTTTCAGGTTAACACTTCTCCAAACAATGCAATCTTTTTCAACAACCGGAGTCGGTACTAAAATCTCCGACCCCAACTCCATCATAAAAGCTCAATATGTATTAATAATGGTAAACCTATTATAATGGTAAATGGCAACATTAGAGATTTCATCACCACCACATGAATCATCAGCAAACTTTTTAGACTCATAACCTATATTTAAATATACGTCTAATGGTTGTTGCAGAAATCGGTTGCTTTGTCCAACTAAAATTTCTTCCGACTCCGACTTCACAGCCCTGCCGGAAACCAAGCCTAGTTAGAATAAACCCATTTTTCTAGATATCGGTACTACTTGTTGGTAACCAAGCCTCACACTATGTTCACCATACTCCCCTAGAAAGAAAATGGCGTACGCCCCAGATATGGTAGCAGAGATAAACACTGTGTCTATGTCAAAATATATTTTAAAGTTCATGAAACACGGCCAAAGAAAAACTGAATATGTCTGTCTTTCGGGTTGTTGCACCGTGTGGTCTGGTAAACGTTTACCGACATTTCAGAGGTATCTGCTGCCTTCATCACATCGCCCTGATGATGAAGGCCGCACTTCTTATTAATTTTCTGCAAGTCCGGGATCCGAATCTAGGCCCAGATAATGTCTACCCCAACTGGGGTGGTTTCTCGCAGTCTCTCGAGATAAATTCCGCGACACTCAGTGCCCTGGTGGCTACTACGATATCAAGGAACGCAAATGAGGCTATAAAGGGCGCCTGTGGTGGGGCCTGGCGGGGTCTGCGTTTGGCGGGAGAAGTTTTCGAATTTAATTTACTCAAAAATACATTTTATAAATGCTGTGCTTTCAATTCGACTTGTAATAAGTTGTCTTGTTCAACACAAACAATTTTCGTTCCAGTACAGCGTAAGCCTCGACTGGCTGGCTAACAACGAATTTTATTTGATCGATTCTGCTGCGTTCCAGTACGTGGAGTACCACTGAACCACGAAAGTGAGACATAAAACTGTTTTTTTTCTTTCGGTTTTCAAATTGTTAGCTGGACCAACACGCTGTCATTAGACATTATTTTTTATATTAATTTCATGTTGCTGTATAAGATGATGAGATGATAAAGTTGCGTCATATTGTGATAAATATATATTTGTTTAAATCTGGTCAGTCTAATCACAATAAAATTCTATTAAATATTAAAATATTACTATAATTAACATTTAAAATATATTAAATGATGTTCTCATCGAAATGTTCGATTTACATTAGATCATCACTTTTTACACGACATGTTTCAGTTCTAAAAGAACTATCTTCAGGTGTATAAAATTATATAAACTTAAATATAATTTCTTAAATGCAACTTTTAGTCAAATGTTTATCAGATTTCAAATGATGTTTTCTTCCAGATTTTATTGTATTTTTTTAATATCGTATTCGAAGTTGTTCTGTATATGTACGTCGTGCTTAACATGATTTTGTGTGGGTGAATGTTTTGTTGTTGTTTTTGTATCATCCAGAAATGAAGTTGTGGAGGTGTTACGTCCGTCTGGAAGTATTGCCGTGTTTGAACTCTTGCTGTATAACTTATGCCAAAGAAACCGAAATCGTCTATGTCGTACTAAGTCCACCTTCATCTCACATGAGCTAATATTCATTCAAACATTCTATGACTCGTCTATGTTCACAATATCATATAACACAATACGACATAGGTTTAGTTATTTGGTATCTGTACTGATATCAAGTTTTATATAATTTGCAATCCTCTTTAATATACTAATTAAGAAATAACATATAAAATATCTCCAAACCAATGCGCCTTAATGCCATCCACGTAACCGAGTTTTGAAGGTGACATACATTTTACACACTAAAAGACAATATATACAAATGGATGCTAGGACATTTTGAATACATAATTTTGTCAATAGCGAAGCTTAATACATTTATTTACGACTGTCAACTTACCTGTTCGGTCCACCAAAGACAAACAAGTTTCACAGGCACAAACTAAATTCCTGTCACTGTTAAAACTGTGTTCTTTAAACTTCACAAAGTTCTACCACCAACAATCAAGTGACGTGTGTTGTGCTCACAAATTATCCTGCAAAGATTCCCCTCAGCGACTGTGCGGTGGCCCAACCAGAATCTTCCTGTGAGTGTGTTTTTAATTTTGTCTTCAGCCGTGATGCAGCACTGTGACGCAACACCCACAGAGCTTACAAATGTCTACTACTAGTATTGAAAATATTGATGCACGTTACGTCTCCAAATATGCTGGCAATTGAATACAGTCGTTTAAGAACAACATCACGTAGTTTCACTTGCAGACAGTCAAATAAAACCAGACGTTCGTCCCCTTCGGACTGATGAAGTAAAACATTGCTATTAAGATTTGCAGGTACAGATCCTGCTTTAGCATTCACAACTCTATTGTATTTTTCCCACGGAGTGTATTTATGAATAAATGTTATAACCTATTTCTAGTATTTATTCTGATTACATTTTTAATTATTAATATCACTGTCGCTTGTTATCGTTCCAAAGTGCTTGAACTTAGGCAGATTTTAAAATATTTCTTGTATTATAAGCACATTTATTTATTTTTCTAAGCCATGATATTTACCACAGTCTGAAGCAGCTTCCGTGATTTTATATTTTCATATAATAAATCATTATTATTAAAATTCACTGGTAACTGACGTATCAAGTTTAGTTCTAGTCGTTCCTAATATCACAATGGGATTTCTTTTCGAAATAAAACTGTCTACAGACTGGACGACCGAGGTTCAATCCCCGACAGGGGCCTCTGCGTCCAGACCGGCTCTGGGGTCCACCCTGCCTCCTGTCCAATGGGTACCGGGGTCCTTTCCCGAAGGTATAAAGCGGCCGGGGAGTGACGCTGAAAACTCGCCCCTATTTAGGGCCGAGGTTAAAGATGAGTAGGAGCTATATGACCCCCCCCCCCCCCAATCGCCTACATGGCGTATAGCGGTCCAGCTTTCCTTTATTTTAAAAAGCAGTGTGTCTAATGGTTAATACGCTACTGAACAGTGGGATTTAAATTGAACATATTAATTAATGGTGCTTTAATGAGTGCAGCCATTAGCAAAACCTTCACCGTTCTTAATAAAGGCAGTTATGAGCCAGAAATGTTTCATAACTTTTCCGTACACAAAGGAGAATTTTACGTACAATTCCCAAGCAACCACAATCCAAGGCTGTAAAGTTTTAGAGGTTTTCAGTATTTTAACAAATAAAATATAAGTTAGCTGTATTTTCTTCGGAGTGCCACCTTTAAATTTGTCTTTTTGAACACAGACAACAAACTTATTGATTCTGAGGTCGATTCTGGATCATTCATCGGAGTTGTATCAACTGCGGAGGTTACATCCAAAAGGGATTTGTAATGGTTCTGTTATTATACCATTAAGTGACAAATAAGAAATTTCTGTAGTGGGTTAAAATCTCTGCTCGATTATCGATTATGCTGAGGTTAGGATTTTCGTCCAGATTATTGACAAAACACCGCCTTTATACGGGTCATGAACTTTCCTTTCCAAGTTCTTACGTATTGGTATTTACTACTTATAATCCATCTCATATGGCTCAATATAATATTTGTGACTAAAACAGCATTGTTAAATAAGGGCAGAATCAACAACGGCGACTACATACAATGTAAATAGACCTTAGTATCTGTGGTAAATGACCTTGCAAGAGCTAAAATCATGCGCCCCTAAAGATGACTTGACTTCTGTGATGTTGCGCGTCTAACCCAGAAGACAGTCTACATACGCGTCTCCATGAGAACCTGAAATGCCTCCTGATTACAAGTCACATGCAGTACAAAGAAATTTAATTACATTTATATTAATTCTTAATGTCGAATGGAAACCCGGTGCTCTAAATATCACGAGGACATCCCATTCAATGTCTGAACTTCTGTACTTCGCGTGAAAGCTCTTTAATACTCAACTTGCGTACGACGCGACTGCTACTCAAATATGAAGCATCACCAACTCCCAAGATGCGTCTGTAGGTTGTTTTTTTAAACGGTCTCGGAATATTCCAACTTCATAATATGACCTATGTAATGGTAATTTTAAGAACTTCTTGTTTCGTGGACATAGCCTTGGAAAGTGGCCAGAAATTTACTCTTAAAACATCTTTACATAAACGTTACGAAAATACGTTGAAGCACAAATGTTTTTAAAGACGCTGATACAACTTCAAGCTATCGTTCCCCTACTGATTTATTGATCACTGTGGGTGTTGTAATTCATAAACATTTATCAGGCAAGAAGATAACGCACGGTGTGTACTTATCCAAGTCAGGACTTACACAATTATCAATACCATCTGTCGACATGTTAACAAGGACGTAGTATTTAGTTCGTCGTATTACAACACTATTTGTATTATAAATATAATTTATTTTATAAGCGACGTTAGAACGTGTTTATGTATCTATTATGACCGACAGTATCTCTCTGAAAACAACATGGCTACGAACAAACTGTAAAGTTAATTTTAGAATTTTAAATAGCTCGTGAATGTAAATTGCATCTTGATTTCATCTCGGAGGAACACGCTGTTCACTGACTGCCGGAAGGAACTACTTCTGTCCCAGCTGCCAAGAGAACACGAACACTAAATTTTCCCGATACATCTTAGTACTGATCCCAGATACCTAATTTAATACATATTCGTAGGGTAGTGTCGGAGATGATACATGGAAACAGATAGGTGTATAGGCAAGCAAAGAGACACGGTTTTTAACGCAATGTAGGATTACGCACATAATAGATTCACTGATAGAGTTGAACGTAACTGTCACTTCCCTGCTCCCGGCTGGAACTGCATGACTAACCGCTCAGGGCTACAGCAAAATATAAAATGGTTTACTGCCTTAAAGCAGTTCCTACTAAGAACCGGGAAATGACAGTTACGTTAAACCTTATCAGTGAACGTATTGCACAAAGTATAAGTTATCATTTACGTCTTGTACAATTTCTATTAAATATAACATTGACGAACACCTACTTTGTTAAACTAGACTATAAGTTGATATAATTGCGTCATATTGCGAATTAACATTTAATTATTCGTGTTTTTTTCCGTCTAATCACAATTGTATATAAATAAAATTATATATAAGATATTAAAATATCATTTACATATTTGGTACAACTTTTTACTACATGTTTCGGTTACATTGAACCATCTTCAGGTGTAAAGTTAAAAGTTAAAATTATAATCTTATAAACTAAAACTTAATTACTGTTGTTGTGTAACTTCTGATGATGTTTACTTCCAAATTCATTGGAGTGAGGGTATATTTTGAAGTGATAGTGGTTTAACATTGGCCTGTAACGTAAATAATTAGTGAGAAGTTATTTAACGAGTCTTATCATCTACATTGGTGATGCGAAGTCGACAAAATACGAGTGTGGCTTTAGAAAGCGAGATGCCACATCAGGGCATTATAAAGACGTTCCTCCTCCGTATGAGATGAGGAAAACAATTAGAAGCTTCTGAGGCAAACTCCCAGAGGGTACCTCATTAACATGACGCAAGAGTAATGTTTACTACACGGTGACGTTCACAACTACGCGTACATGCAAACATCGTTTCAAGACCATGTTCCACATGACAGAAGGGCTGGCCCTTAGGTGAACCAGTGTTTCCCAAAGTGTGGCACACGTACCACCGGTGTAACGCACTGCACTACACGACACCGCAGTCTTCACCAGCCATAACGTTGTGTAGATCAGTGGTATTCAACCTCTTTTGTTCGCGTGCCCCCAGATATAATTTCTATTCAACTTTGTACCCCCAAAGTTGTTGGTGTATAATTCAAGTTATACATAGTATATAATCTACACCTAAAATAAATTAAATAAATTACATTACTGATTATTCAGTGTTTATTATAAAAAATATTTTTCTTTTAAATTTCACGTATCCCCTAAGATGTATTCGCGTACCCCCGGGGGTACGCGTACTTCAGGTTGAATACCACTGGTGTAGAGGACAACTTCCCACAAGCACCACCGATTCGAAAAGAAACAGACCAATGCCAGAAATAAGGAGAGATGGACAAAACTAAATTGTAGGATTTATAACACGAAGTCGAAAAGTGTCGTGTACGATTACAACAAGGTTACATTTTACAACAGTTATACATTACACAGCCTCTGACAATATCAACATTTCACGCTTTTGCTGCAGAGTTTACAAAGAACGTTCGGATTTGGTATGATTTGACGAAGAGTGGTCTAAAATTCTCTGATTTTTTATTAAGTTACGTTGATAATAATATCCAGTTAAGTGTATTTTAATAAAAATGGTTATTCAGCTTTATACAACACTCAATGGCTGAACATACTTTGAAAATATTCTATTAAAGTATAATTAATTCGTCTGACCTATTCTCACTTTTAAGAACAAGCGCTGTAGATGAAAACTGCAAACACGCGTATTCGGAACCCTAAAACAGTTGTCAATAATTATATTTGTATTAATCAATTTGTTAATTTACTTCGTTTATTTGTGATTATAAATGAACACAACATTACACTCAGAAAATATGACGGATAAGAAGCCACTTTCCGAGACCAAGATAAGATGGAAGGATAATGTTACAGATGGGCGTGAATCTGTGGGCGGGGTTCATCTGGAGCAGAGGTGGGCTCTTGTTAACACGGTAGCAAACATTCTGGTTCCATAAAACTCGTGGTATTTTAATAGACTAAAAAGATTATGAGCTTTCAAACTGAACGAGCTATTACAACACTTTTTTTATACCCAAGCGTAAGCCTCAACTAATTGGCTAACTACGCCTAGCTGATTGGAGCTGGCTAACGATATATTTTATCAGATCGGTTCTGTTGTGTTCCACGGCATGGAGGGCCACTGGATCACGAAAGTAATAAAAATACTATTTTTCGTTTTTAAAACTGTTAGCCGGGCTAATTCGGTTAACATGAACGCTCCGCCTCTAATATCCAGAGATATTCTCACACACGATAGCACGGAAACCTCCCTCGTTTCTTGCAACATTTATGCGAACTGTTAAACAATTAGTGGAACAGGTGATATAACATTTTCGTGACGGCTCTGCCGACACTCGTGACGAGACAAAGACTAACAGAACGCAATTTACGCTATTCAGAAGTCAGATGTGGTACATTGTTAGGAAACAATGGTGCGTGTGCTGTCTCCAAAAAGTCTTTGAACCATCACATGCACTGTAACGAGCACAGAATATCATCTGCATTCAAATGCATATTTCGTAAATTACTAATAAGTCAGTTCCCTGACACGTATTTTAATTATATTCCGGTCATTACAGTTAATTATTGTAACCTAACCTCTTTTCACGTTCTTGTATCTGATAACGGTTAAGTTTCAGTTGTCCCTACGTCTAAACAGGTAATGAATGTATAGACCAACATACTTAAGGCTGGACAGCACACCGGTTAGTCACGACAGGTCGTGTCGCCGATTACAGGGAAATCACGAACGGGTAAAGACAAGTGAACGACATAATTAGCCCATTTCTAAACGTGTCTTTTCTTCTTGTCCAATTAGTTAATCTTAGACAACTTACAGATACGGACTACAATTCCTTATTGTGTTCAACTGTTCTGGAACAACGCGAAACAAGATTTGGCAAAGATATTTTTGAAGTCATTTGAATAAAAATTTCCTTCGATATTATCCATCGTCTAGTAAAATATAAAATATAAAACGTAAAACGACGTTTCGGAGATAGGTTCCTACACAGTTGGGCCCACTAGATAGAGCTAATCCCTATCTCCGGACAAAGTAAAAAAGTGAAAGTCCCGGAATTAAAAGACATCACCACACCATCAATTTTTATTCAAATGACTTTTCACCATCGTCAAGAAGTTTTAGATTTCATATATCTTTTTGAAGTGTTCAGTACGAAGGATAAAAGTCAATACAAATCTCATTTCACTGTCTTTCTTACAGAGCTCTAAAAAAAAACTGGTTACTAATATTTCGCTTTTATGATTTGCGCCAATTTTTAATGGCGTTACAACAGATAGGTTTCTTTAACTTCATATTTAATAGTCCTTTTCTTCCTGCAAGTAAACGTATTCTAGCGTCATTAAACGTGGAACCGTGAAATTTCTCGGTCAGAGCTCTGTAAAAAAAAAAAACTTTTTCTGAACAAATTAAAGAACCTAATTCCTGCTCCTATTTGTGTCCTCCTTATACTGCTAATCCCAAATCATAACGTTAATTCTTGCGTTAAGTAACGCTGCTCGTTTAAATCATTACATTATCATCAGAACGCCGAATTCTAAGATGAGTTTATCGGATATTACCAGAACTTACTCTGAGAACATAGTTTCCTCCTCTCTCACTAGATGGTGCATGCAGCTACCTTTTGAGATAATATTACATTACGTACGCAGAGCGTTTGTCCGTTTATTACGTATTACTGCAAACTATTTACTGAAAATGGCTGGGCACAGATGTAAGCCAGTAACAAATAACCTGGAAGTGAACGTAACCACAAAATGTTTTTGTAGGATATAAAAAAGGTAACTAACGAAACTTAAATCACGCTTCCTGACAGATTCGAGGAACACATGGATACAAAATACAACAGCGTTGTTCTGAAAGCGCAAAAAGGAAAGGAATAAGTGTGTGTTCGAGGCATATTCAGTTGGGAGGTAGTCTGCATTAAATTGGCTTTTGAGAAGATCGGAAAAGAAACAAAGATAAAGAAGCCCCATATTTCAACAGTTGCAGTTTAACTGTTCGGGATTTGTCAAAAACAGAAATTACACACAATGGTACTGAAATATATCTTTCTAATAGGTTTCTTTACATTAAGAGTCATCACGGAAAGAGTTCAATAACCTAAAAACCAATCAATCACCTCTGGCAAATATCCGGGTGACAATATCACGTGTCATACACATTCGCCTACTTCCCTGGCATTCTAACAGTCACGAATGTTGAGACGCGGTAAGGCTTGTCTATTCCTCGTGCGCAGGACTCCAACTGCGAAACGTCTAACTTCGTCCACGCCTAGACTATCACGAGGACATCTTAGAAAAAATACGAAAAAGTGCTATTAATACGCACAACTGTTGGAAACTGTTTGACAAAAATAAAACACGTTACAAACCTCAATGCTAATGACACCACAAAAACACGTCGAACTAAAATGAAGAATGATTATAGTAGCTTGGGGTTTGTCCGCCTGCTGAAAGACAAATGCTTCCCAAGCTGCGAATCTTGGTCGCAATGCGTGGATGATTCATTACTTTCACTGGCTTTAGTGTTGTGTTATTAAAAGGCCTGCAGACCTGAGGACAGCTGATGATGGGTGGTCCTCCAGCTTGGGGTTTAACAACCCCTCGCAGTAAGAAAACCTCAGGGCTCACTTCATACATCTTGAGTGCATAACGCTGGGAACGAACTCTGAGCCACAAACAAAATTTCATCAAAATCAATGCAGCATTTCCTGGACTGGAACAGGTGGACGGACGGCGACATAATCTTTGACACACTAGCTACGGTCAGAGATACGCGTAACGGAGAAGACGCAGGTGCTGAGTTCCCTATAATTAATAATAATCAAGCGTAACTAAGCAACAATTCTCAAGTCTTAATTTGCACGTTCTCTAAAATACTTCCGGATGAAATTAGGTCTGAAAACTAGACCCACGTGAGAAGCATAAGTCAGTGCCCAGGAAATTAAAGAAATGCGAGAGATCGTATTCTGGAGGAATTATTTGAACCTTTTATTCTTTTCCACGTCTTTCAAATCTAAGAGAGAGGAATGAACAGATAAAACCACGTGGATGTTGGTCCTGAAGATGGAGACAGCACGTTTCTCCGAAACCGGAAGACCAACAACGGCGTTTTCACAGCCGTGTTTCAAAACACAGTCAAATCACGTTTCTTTGTAAACAACTTTTTCCTACGGCGAGTCTAAATCAATAGCAGCGGAAACCCTTCGAGTTTGTTTGTTTTTTGTAAGAATTGGTCAAAAGAGATCTGGCATTGAGGCCTATAATTTAACATGATTTGAAAAGAGCACTCTTCAGAGTACATCAAAATTCCAAAAGTGTTCTTCACGTCACACCACGGGCCAGGTTGTCTCGTTGATAACTACGGCTTAAAAAATCTGTGGACTTCTACCACTCTTATCCCACAGTAATAACAAACGCAACAGAGACATTATTAATCTCATTTGAGCTCCGTACAGGAAACCAAGATCCAAGGTCTTTTTCTCTAGGGTTTTCTGACGGACATCACATTTTCCTCGTGGTTTTCTTCGAAGCTGGGCGACATCACCAGCTACAGCGAAGCTCCTGGAGACGTTATACACCTCAAACCACACTTCATTCACGCATTGCCCCGTAATTTCTAACCATGCCACGCTAATGACATCGATCGTCATCACCATGTTGACATTTCGCCAGAACTGCCTTGGCGATGAGACTGCTTCCTGTCTGCTTCCTTGGTAAGCCAAAGGGCTTAGGCTTTAAAGGCAACAAAGAAGGAAGGAAACACAAGGTTTCCTGGTTGTTCAAAATAATATGGCGTTATAGCGCAACCCCGTAACAGTTTTCCAAAGAGTGCCTACAAAGCCTTTAAAGTTCTTCGTCTGAAAACACTAGTAACGGGCAAAGTGAGTTCTACTTACCGTTAACGTTATACATGGGAGGTCCGAACATGTAACCCGGATAGACGTACGTTGGGGCCTGCGTGTATATTGCAGGTCCCGGTGGCTCACTGGCCTGTGTCGCTTCCATATCGCACTCCTGCGGGCTACCCGGTGCTTCGGTAGACTCGGAGCTCTGCGGGCTGCAGTTCTGCCAGGGAAATCACAATATAAGAAAAGGTTTCTTCAGCATAGGATATCATCAGTTCCTCTTTAAGAAACGTGCGCCTTTTTTTTACGAAGAAGCGGACTGTAGTTAATTAACTGCAATTATGAAAACCGAATATTAATAGTAGTTACTACAAACACTGACAAACGGAACATAACCGAAACGAAATAAAAATAATCTGTTTCCAGTAGTTACGATTTAATATTACTCTTGTGTGATTTCTTTGTCTACCTAAAGGTCTCTTCAACAACCTTGCCCATCAGAATGTTGGCCCTTTTAGTGCTGAGTTTACTGATGACTTATCAAATGGAATCTCACTACGGTTTCTGAAATTGGCCTCGATTATCCGGGTTGAAATGGGAAATATATTTTCTCGGATAATCCGAAAAACTAAAAAAAAAGCGAATTTAACAAAAACGTAAGTTAATTTACAGACAAAAACTATTTAATTTTTTAGAGATTTACAAAAAAAATGTTTTATACAAAATTTAATACAATACATACCCATCCATTTTTAAGAAAGGATTCTATTGGAGAGTAATAACGTTCTAAGTACTAAACTTCAGATTTCAGTAATACCTGATTTATACTAATACGTTAAATGTGTCATTATTGTCTTTATTAATTTGTTTTTAAACGTTCTAACTTTTACAACAAATTTTCTAGATACATTTTTTTCAATTTTAGTTTAAATACGACACGCCACGGTTAATTCGCCCCCAAGATAATCAGGAATCAACTTGCTGTAACTTGCAACCTGATTAATTGCCACAAATTGCTAGCTTCAATTATAAAGAAATGTCACGAGATTTCTTTTACCCAGGCCTTTCGATTGCGTTCCATTTCTCTGATCCCCAACCTCAGAGAACATATATATGGAGTACCTGGGAGTCCGTGGAGTACCGCTTCCTCCGATCCCTGGCGGAAGCGAGGCCATTGTGACAAGGCGCAGTGACGTAAGGTAAGAAGGCAGGGTTGAACCACTCCAGAGGCTGCAGTGGCAGGGGCTGGCATGGAACTGCTGCCAAAACAGGAGGACCCCCTCCAGGGCCCCCAAAGTGAGGCGCAGGGCCCACTACCACGGTCACGTTACCAGAGTAGGGGTCAAAGAGCTCATAGCCACTACCTGCAAGCAATTCCTTTTTAATGCGTCACTGTTAACCTTGTTACGTGGACGGGGAGGGTCGGCCTATGTCTGTCTTCAAAAATTATAATCGCACCAAATATTTCATATGAAACTATGCAAAGTCAAGCCTCGTGCTATACCAATAGCCCCTCCTACCTGCTACAAATGATGCTCCATTTAAACCCTAATCCAGAAACAACCACAAATGCAATCAGAAGAATGCCAAACCTTGAGTAATAGACTCTCAACCCCCTCTATCACATAACTCAGAGGTCACGGTAGTTGCTAGGCCGCTACTCAAAACACGTGCGCGAGTAGAATGTGTCCATTCTTTACCGTTAAACCACACGGAAACTATATTTTCTGCCGATCGCAGAGCATTTAGCAATGTGTACCTCGATAAGAGAACAATAACACCGAATGCTGAAACAATTTCGGCACAGGAAGTTTTTTTTCTGTGGAAAATATGCATATCGAGCGACATTACAAGCAATGCATCAACTCTAAGAACGGGGCACGACTCCAAGAATTTTGTATTGCTTACTGAACTCGTCGTTTTGTGCGTGAAAATGGTGCGCAATGTATAAAATAAATTTAAGTAGAACATTCCAGCTCTGTGCAACCACTGTTTTTAAATTATATAAAACTCTGTTCATTAAAACTAACTCCATGGAGCAGAGTCCTTGAAAAACCGATAATCGCTCGGAAAACCAAGCAATTTCCAACCTTTTATGCAACCCAAAGGTTCGTTTCCGTCTTCGCAATCTACTAATTGTTACACAATTAACTTCATCTATGAAGATTGCTATATTCTGGAATGTTCAACCGTCTAGCCTGACCGACGTTTCGGAGCAGATTAATGCCTCCATCATCAGGATTTACCCACCATTTATGTAGTAGAGGCCAGGAGGAGGTCCTCCTGTTTGGTCCACGTAGCCGTTCGCAGGGTACATGTAATGAGGGTCGTCCTCTGATGGGCTCATCATGTCGCTGTTCGTGGTGTGATCATTCTCCATGGGCTCTGCAACAAACAGCGACAGTCATCTGATCAGTGGCGGATCGAGGAATATTATTGTGGGAGAAGTGAGCCACAACTCGATACGGCACTTCAGCGCAAAGTCGTGTAGACGCAAAAACGGATGTGGGTTGAAGTACAGCCTGAAGAAACTCTCGGTGTGCAGAGAAAAGGACGTTTGGAAGTCCTGAGAATGTGGTCGTCCTACCGTTATCCAGCCATTTTAATTTCTGTGCTAGCAGCAACTGCCGAGGGGCTGAGTGAAGACAACATAATAGGAAACAAGTGCGATGTTTATTTTTGGTGGATCATTGCCCCATGTGACCTAATGAACCGGGAGATTAGTTCCTCGTTATCATAACTCACTCTTTCTCGAAAGGTTCGATTTTAGCATCTCGTCTGGGTCAGGCCTCAAGTGTTTGTTTTCGTGACCGACTTTTCCGCTCACTCTTTTTTTCTTAAATTTTTTGGTGTGATATGAATATCCTTTGGTCAGGGCAAATCATGCGCGGTTTCTTATCTTTGGTCAGAAGCGATTCTTCCGAGATTAAAATGCGAAGGAATTTGACAAAGAAATGTAACTTTACGAAGTGAATTATCATAAAAATCTGAGGTGTTTGTAGAATCAATCTTTTTTTTACACATATAATTCTGTGTACGCTCTTACTGGAATAAATGCATTAAATATTTTAATAAGGAAAGGGCATTTCGAAAGACCTAGGCGTAGATGGGAGGTAAGATAAAGGTAAAATGTAGAAATTTCCCGTGTGCCTAAGGATCACACCATTAAGAAGTGTTGTAGAAATTTTTAAACTCTTCACTGGACGCAGCTGAGAGATCAGCTTCATGGTGCAGCAGTCTTATTTCTGGGAGGAAGAAATCCTCGCTATTGTCGAATCGGAGCGAGGTGGCTGTTGTGCCAAAGAGGAAACTGCCTCCCCTTGCCGAGAAATGAAAGTCTGTTATCCACCCCGAAGCCAGTCGCTTCACTGACTGATAAGTTCGAGATCTTCAAAGAATGAAATATGTGAGCGTGGACTAGATCCAAAGGCTCAGTGACGAGAGATCGCATGAAATGTAGGAAAATATCTTGACGATCTAAGAGACTATCAGCTCCTGAAGAAAGATAACGCTCCGTTTATCTCATTATTACGAAGATTGAGGCAAACAAGTTCGTATGTGGGTGTCGTCACAACTGTAGGAACGTGATAGTAGTTATACTACTCATTCAAATCGCATTTGGCTGTGGACTCGACGAATCTGAATCCTGAGACAGATGTTTTCAGCACGCAACGGTCTCTCGAACGCCAAGCAGTTTGCCGATTCTATACCTGACTGTAATTCCTCTGCTGTTCTTGCAAATGCAATGTCATATTGTTACTAGTTCTGCTGGAATTCCTGACGCAATGGCTGAGTAATAATCAGCATTACTTCACATTCGGGGGTGGTCACTGAGTTCGAATCCAGGCTTGGAGGCTGGTTATCCCGAATTTCTGAGAAGGTTATTTCAGTTATCCCACGCAAACGTATATTTCATCCAAAAATATCAAAAATGATCTTCAATTCATCGTTCGTGATTCGGTGAAGCGATGCCCTTTGTGAACACAGTGGCAACGTCTGGATCTCATAAAATAAGGGATTTTCTTTACCAGCCGAGTAACTAAAAACTTTTCTAGGCAGACTGTACCATGCAGGAATTTGGAAATATTTATTTATATGTGAGCAAAAAATGTAAAATATGCTACTACTTATAACACGACACTAAAACGACATGACACCTCCTATCCCTCTTACCAAACCCCCAAGTATTGATGTACCGACACACAGAGACAGAAATTTCCAGACTCGATTATCCGACCGTCCTTCGGTCCCGTTTAGGTCGGATAATGAGGACTCTGCCGTACAAACAGGGATCTTTACTCACCTCCGTTCTGTTCAGCAGTCGCATTGGCATTGAAGTTTCCATTTGCAACATCGGGTGCCGAATAATCATGATTCGTGTTGCTGTTATTCACATTGGCAGTGGTTTCGGCTGCAGATGTTGCAGTCGGTCGCTTTCGGCCCAAGTAGCCCTTCTTGAACAGCACGTCTTGGCGAGGCGTTGTTATCTTTGTGTACTCTTCTGGAACATCATCACAAGAAAATAAATCAAGAAACTTTTTACCTTAATTTGCATATCTAAAATGCAGGAGGGGTCAATTTTCTTACATTTATGACCAAATTCTTACTCGTTTATTATTCATAATCACCTTCTCGCATTAATCAAAGCTCTATCAGCTCTACAGACGAAACGTCCAAGAAAGCAAACAACAAATCACCCCTTACTTTCAGCCCTGATAATGGAGAGGGATGTTTTTTTCGAAACGTTGCGACTTTACACGGCGTCAAAACCCAGAACATCATCGTGAACCTCGCAGATATGAAAACCTCAAATATGTAAAATCAGTCTTCAAACTTCACAGTCAAAATTTAGAAATTGCAACCCTTAAAATAAGTCATGAAAGCCATTTTAAGTATTAGTTTCACAGTTCACAGTGACAACATACGAGTCATTATGAGCCAGAAATTAATCCGCGTCTGCGCGCAACAGTTCCATGTCTCTCTTGTTTAAGACAAAACGGGTTCGAGTTTCAGCCGAAGTTGACTATCCGTATCTTCTCCTTTTATCTTTTAGTAGATTTTCTAAATTAAATTTTTCGTGATTCCTCTCATCTTTCCAGACGATTGCTGGAATAATATGGAGTGTCGCCCTACAAGGCAACAGAACTGAAGAGAACTCAAACTGAATTATGGTTTGTAAGACAGAGATCCACAAAGTACTGCAGCTGGGAAACAGTGTTTATGTAATGGACAGTACATGTGTCCAAAGCTGCTACCCCTTCCATCCCTCTGAACCCCTTGCCTTTTACTTCTAAAGCACAGATTCGCCCCGACTACTATACCGACACAGCTGTAATTGTCGCAGTTGTTCTGGATAACTAATTTGTTCTAAACTTCGACCTTGGGTGTCATTTCGTTTTTCAACTGTGCTAATGAAGAGCAGTTACCTTCTTTGTACCACTCTGTACCTTCCAAACGCAACTCCTCCTCCTTTACACACCTCCATTTCAATGAACATAGAATCCTCCTCGTCACATTCGACTGTACGTCACATCATAAATGACGTAACAACTTTACGTAACCTACAAATTAACGACCAGACTTCTCAAAGCAAACATCAGACAGTACAACTACAGCAAACACGTGTGGGTACTACATTCCGCAAATCACACCCGTCCCAAATAAAGATTTATTGTTTTAAGTACAAATATAACTCTTTTATACGACTTAGGTTAAATCGCTCAGCAAGTGTTTGAAGTTTGTCAAGCTGTCGATATATTCCGGTTGGGCGCATTGAAAAAGGGTCCCATTTGTCTCTAAGCACCTCATTGAGTGACCGCTGCGTCCTTCATTTAGCCAACACGTTTATTGCTTCAATCTCTTAACAATTTTTGTGGCCTTGTTGTTCTGAACCTTGTACGTCCATTTCAATACTTAAGAACGTGTTTCGCAAAATAGAAAGTTCCAATGTCCTGTATGTAAGATTTGAGGTTTTCACAGCGATGAGTATGAAGATTTCTGTCTTCTGGGTTGTTCCGCTGTGTAGTCTGGTCGATGTTAACCAACGTTTCAGAGGTCATACTGCCTCCATCATCAGGACGATGAGTATGAAGATTTCTGTCTTCTGGGTTGTTGCGCTGTGTAGTCTGGTCGATGTTAACCAACGTTTCAGAGGTCATACTGCCTCCGTCATCAGGGCTATAGCTGTTTATAATTAAACTCTATCCTTATCCAGAGCGTAACCGGCAATCATGTTAAAAACTAGAACTTGATCAACTGTCTTGTTTATCGTCCTTGGCCTTCTGTACTTTGGTTTTGCTGTATCTGCCAACCCCAGGCAATATATAACTCTGAGTGCACGGAGGGCTCTGAACTCTGACCACTGTCATCCATATCCCCTAATTCAGCCTATTATGGCATTTTTGCTGTCAATTCGAGGGGTGTCACATGACTGCGAGGTGAGCGCATAGTGAAGTCGCCTACTGCAAGTGTTAAAGAACTTCGGGAAAGGAAGATGGAATTTATAAACGCTGGTGGCATATTCAAGATGACCGTCTTCTGGAATGTTGTACCATGTAATCTGGTAGACAGCGGCCTACTATGATAATGGAGGCAGCAAGCACCGTATCGACTACGTTATGAATAGCAGATGTTCATTGGGACTGCGTTTATGTTATTTGAATTATGATCTCCGATTCATAAAAATAATATTAGATTTCACATTTATGTAAAGTAGGGGACCTTAAACTTGTCCTGCAAATTGTAGGGCAGACATCCGACAGCTGAGAAATACGAGGTTCTCACGGCGGTAATAATGTCAACGTTGGTCTTCTGGGTTAGTAACGCTGTGTGGACTAGTGGGTAGATATGAATTATTCTGAAGGACTTCAGGCCTGGCGACTGAAGCATAGTTTAATGTACGAATAAACTGGTAAAAACGAGTTGAAATATCCGGTAATAAGTAACGCGGTACGCTTAAAAGTTAAGATTTAAAAGATGTAAATTATTTACATCTGTATTTCACAAGTGTGCTCAAAAACTGACTGTGAAAAAGAGTCTTAATTCTGAAAAACTGCAAGCCCTCAAGTAGAACAGCCCCCTACATTCGTGCGGAGCAGACATGACGTCACAACTCTATGTCTGCACAATCGATAATTGTGTCTAGAGTTGAAATTTACCGCCATAGCTTCGAGTCTTCTGCTCATTAAATAAAAGTGTGTGTCTGCTATAATTAGATTTGCTTCGAACATCGTTAGGTATCGCTTCTTGTCCACTACATGAGTACTTCATTTAATTAATATGGCAACCCCAATTCGTTCTTAAGCTCGCCCGCGGACTCTCCCTTCATTGCAGCCGAGAGAATACAGGGCGACATTTAAGAGCGTAGACTCGCGTCTTGAAACTCCGAGCCGACAAAATATGACAGTCTCGTGGAACTTATTGACTAGCTGGTACTGTCAGCATCTCTAGGAGGACTCTGCTAAGCAAAACGCAGTTCTGGCTCAGAATAACACAATTATTTGAACTTGGCATGCAGCCATTTTGGTTCTCATTTCTTAAAGTTCTGTCTGCAGAGCTGATGGACAGTCCTCTCGGAATCAGGGGAAGGCCAATGAGTTGCTGAAAAGTAAGAATTATTTCATCACTGAAATCCCAAACCTTAACCCAAATATTATTCTTATCTCTGTCAACGAGTTCGTAAATTTCTTACAGTTCAGCTCTAACATACATGTACTATTAAAATTCAATGTTTCGACTAAAGGCAATCATAAATGTACACAGAATATAACTCGATCGACAAGAGATCGATATTAAATCAAAATGAAAGCTCTGATAATTAATCGGTTCATGATTTTGTGCAATTAAAGTAGGACCACATAAATATCAGATCTCTGATAGGTTAGATTTCAGGTTCTCACGACAGCGAGTATGCTGATTGGAACGTTGCGTTGAATACTCTGGCAGAAGTTTACAGACGTTTCAGAGGTGCTTGCTGCCTCCGTCATATGGCAGATAAGTGACTTATTGCCCCGATGATGGAAAAACTGAGCATCGCTCTTCTCGTCTTACATTCCTGCAGCCATAATTCTAACACAATTGGTTTTAACGACATTAAAATATGGTTTATTCACCATTCAGCCACCTGACGCGGCTCGTAACCCGAGAGTCTTTCATCGACATTAAAACAGAATTTTTATGGATGTATGTCCCAGGCCTGAAATATTAATTCCGGATTAATTCGCTTCAGAATAGTTTGGTATTAAAACTCAAACACATGACTAAACTTACCTATTTCCTAAATGGTGAAAAGACGACTGAAAATTGGAAAAAAAATTTGTTTGCTCTGTAAACATATTCTACAGTAGACCTGGCTGTTCGTTACATCAAACAGTTCGGAAAGAATCGATTTCCTTAAAATAGACACCGCATAATGGCGTATCTCAGTGTAAGGCACGAGTGAGCGTACTGAATGTCTGAGCATTCTACGATAGCATCTTATCTCACACAATTAAATTACGATTATCTTGGCCGGCGACTGGAATCTACATATTGAATCCCAGGTGGGTGGCGAGGACCTTGCTGCCTCCATCATCAGGGCAAGGACCTCTGAAATGTCGGTAAACTTCTACTAGACTACACGGGGCAACAATTTAGAAGTCCAGCCATTTTAAACATCGACAACTTCACCACCGTGAGAACATAAAACTTCAGTTTCTTAGGTATTATCGCTGCTTCAACTACACATGTTAAATTTATACCTGTTGTAGGAGGATTTAGAAAGACAATCATTAATTACATGTGGAAACACTATTCCATGATTCTTTTGAGGGGTAAATAATAAAGTTCGCAGATAAACTGGCTGGGACTGGAACCGAAAACTTCTCGAAGAGAAATTCGAACCACTTCCGTTAGACCAACCTTCTGTGTCAGATATAAAGACATATTGACAGTGCACGCATAAGTTAGACAGAATGACAGTAGATATATATGCAGAAGAATGAGGTATCACAGACAAGTCAATCATCCTCAGTAACTGAAAGCACACAGATAAAATTACGGTAAATACGAAAAATCGACTGTATAAAGAAGGTATCTGAATCTTAAAGATAAGATTAAGTGAACAGTTTTATTTGGATTCGGCGGCCATACGCAAACCATTTAAGTACGTGTTATCGTTTACTAATGCTTCCACTACAAGTTTTTTTTATGTAATTCTATAATTAGGACGCCAAACAAGCGTCAAGCCCGGTAGAACAAACAACTCTGGCACAGTGGCGACAACAGTGGCCGAATTAGAAAACTGTTCCGAAGTGAAACAGATGAAGTGTTCCGAACTTTGGAGCATGACTTCCAAATCTCATATACTCCTCACAATCAATACGTGTGTTGCATAGTACCAAGGAACACATAAAAAACAAAGCTAAATTTATCATTTGTAAACAAATTTTGAAGTGAGAAATTAAAAGCAGACTAAATTCTTGGAATGCTCGCTACCATGCATTTCAGAAAGTTTTGTTTTCTCGTTCGTAAACTAAAGAAAGTAAATATTAAAACACGCAAAGCTATGTAAGTTACTTTGTCTGGCATGGGTGTGACATTTGGTCTCTCAAGTTAAGGAAAGACCACAGGTTGAGGGTTTTTGAGTACAGGGTGCTTAGAAGAAGGGCGAACTGATATGAGGCTGGAGAGAGAAGCAAAATGAGCTACTACGCAAATATTTCTGACTTTGTAGTCAAAAAAAAACATTTCCAACCTAGAGACTGACTTCGCTATTCAAAGAAGAGATTTTCACTTTTCAATCAACACATTTTCTAATAAGCTGTCTGAAACAAAGCTTTGTATATTTAAAGTTTACTAAATGAAAATCTTTATGCTTTCTCAGAAGCTTACAGTTCGATATTTGGCAAGAATATTTAGAAAGAAGTTTAAAGAAACGAAGATACTTAACATTTCACACATCAACAGCAACAAACACCACCAAAAGAGAGAGCAGAACAAGGAAATTAAGTAAGACAAAAACGCCGAAACGTCGGAGAGTGCAATTAGGTTTTGTTTTAGAATAATGTGAGACATAATTTTAGTTGCTACAGGACAGTCTACGAGCCTGCTGCCTTATGCAACCACCGACCTTCATTCTCATTACTCCATTGCAACGCAACAACGATGTGCAAGGGCATGATCTTAACTAAGGATCAAAAGAAATAATGGGGCAATTGGTAGAGTAATATTATTTTCAGAGTTGCTACTACATCCTTCTTACTTAATTTTGAATTTTTCCAATACTCTTTACATTTATGATATCGTGGGAATAAAAGAAACTAATTTCATTTCAATTTGAATCCAGGAAATTGAATCACTCGACACGGAAGTCTTCAGCGTCCCTTGGGAACTAGGTAAGCCAATTCAAAACTGTGGCTCTCGTTGTGATTCGAACAGTGTACCTCTCATATATGTAGGATTAACGTAGTCAATCAACTACTATGAAGACGATTGTCATCTGGGTTGTATCACCATGTAATCTGGTAGAAGAACAGGGATTCTTGGTACCTCCATCAGGGCAATAAAAACCTCTGAAACGTCGGTAAACTTTACCAGAGTACACGGCGCTACAATCCATAAGACAGTCGTCTTCATGTTCACCGCGGTGAGAACCTCAAACAACTTTGAGTTCCATTGCATTACATAAGAACCTCATTAAATATAAATTTTATGTTCACTCAATGAAGTAACTTCCTCTTCAGTACAGTGGCTCGTATGAATATTTACAACAGGCTAAGCAAATATCTGCATGCAGTGCACAATTTGTCATAGATATACAGCGAATGTTTAAGATGGGAATAAGCAGTTTTCAGATGCTGCTGTTACGTAAAGCTCAGAGTGTGCCTTTTAAAACGCAATAATAACTACAATACATGGACCTCTTCACGCACAAAACAACGAAACCAATGGAAATATTTAATTTCTACAGCCGTATCCGGTTTCTGCAGCTGATGCACTGCCTGGAATTGGTAAGGCAGTAATTTCAGCCGTTTTGTCGCTCGATGAACACTTGCCACAGACAACACTTCCTGTGAAGATTGCTGTCTTCTCGGTTTTAGCGCCATATAGTGTGGTAAAAGTTTATCGACGTTTCAGAAGTACATGCTGTCTCTAATACCAGGAAAACGACAACCAGAAGACAGCCACCGTCAGAACCTCATACCCAGTAAACACTTCCCTGTATTCCCTGAAATGTCGTTATCAGTCCGTACTTTCTTGTTACGATATAGCTAGATACTTCACTAACAGCATCAAACGATACTAGGGAATTAAAACAAATTCTACTGATGAATACACTATGTTCGTACCTGTCCAGCTTTTGTGCAACTGGCTTTAGCGGCCTAGCAAACAGGGTGACCTTGAATCGAGATAGGTGATTCCATGAACCTGCATCTGAATGCATTCTTTCTTGTTGGGTTGCGTTATAAATGGCACATCCCACATTACAACACAATACACTCAATGAAATTAAGACAGCGTTACGTAAACCGGTGTAAAGATTGAAATAATGAATGTTTCAACCTTCGACATCACTTGCCTAACACGTTACGCTACCGTACACTTTCGGAACTGGGATGCTTACACACCATTACGCATTTTTTGTGTCAAGAATATGGAAATAATAATTCCGCATTTTGGCGATTCTTACTTCTAGATGTTTTGGGTTCGATATCCTTGCGGAAATAATGACTAAAGTTATCAAGTAGTGAAACAAATCCGAATCCTGTCGTCAGTCATCAGATCTGTTTTCTCCGCAACTCTTGGAAATAATTAACAACCTGGTGCTAAAACCAAATGTTTGGTGTAACATTATAGGTTGTAAAACTAATGTAAACCCTTCCGTGGCATGGACGAGATATATGAACAGGAAAGAAATTAGGAAATCCCTGTGAACACAAGCACTGACTGCGCAATCCCATCGAAAAGAAATGCTGTCACTCCCTTATCTTATCAGCACTGAGTGCAGTTCAAAAACTGAAAACAAGAGTCAAAAATTGTTCGTGGTCCGTGACGAGTTAAAACATTTTTTCCATCCCACGCTTAAAACCCCCTCATCAAACCTCGTTTCCTAAATTCATGGACAATTTATTCAGACCCTCCACGTTTAACTAGCGAACTACATGGAAAAGAGTCCTTCTTGAGAAGCCAACAGTTGCTAACTCAACAAATAAATTCTTCTCCTTTTATTGAACCTAAAGGTTCATTACTGTGATCACAAACGCCCGCCACTGAACATGATGAATCGATTCCATACCCTCCAGCCCTATTTCTTTAAATTCCATTTTAATATTATCCTCCCATGTATGCAACGATCTTCAAAGTGCTGATGACGGAGGTAGCACGCACCTCAGTAGATTATTTAAATGCATATACGTACAGTAAATACACTCCAAATCGAATAGAAATCAGTCACTCGTGTGGCACTACACACAGGCGCTTTAATATGGTAATAACTTATTGTTATATTCGACTGCAGCATGTGATTTTAAGTTATTTAATAGTAGGAAAAGTGCATAGTACCATAATATTACCATTGAAAGCTTAATTAACCTCTGTAAGTGATACATTGCTATGAAATAACCTACAAATTAATCCAATAAAATATTAAGTACGTGGTATAACTTTAGATAAATCTTTATTGCTAGGCGTCACTTTATCTAATGGCCTTTCTTACTCGCAAGAAAAATATAGAACAACACAGTAAATACGAGTTACATCGCGGCGTACACCTTAATCCTTTCTTGCATCTTAATTTACATGGCGTCATCCATTTTCTCAACATTACGAATACACATTATATGTGAATATCACAGCGGAATTAATTTATCATTGATTTCCTTATCAGTTTCAACTAAGTACATAAAACAGCATTTCATAACGAACACTGCATGTGAGTACAATTTATGCCTTTGGGAATTATTTATCAGTGACAACCGCATGTGTCATCTGCGTCATCACATTTATTAAGAGAAACCTATCATATTTAAAAGTTTAACTGGAATAACAAACGTAATATATAGCAAACTGGGGCAAAGATAAAACGTGGTTCCTAAACCAAGTACAACTACACGAATTATTGCCCAGACTCCTTGGTGAACGTTGTTTCTGTAGTTTTAATGCTGGTACGATTAGGGACAGAATTGTGGAGACTAAACTGTGCCAGTTATTTGGGAATGAAGAATATAACAATTTTTTAGATTATTCTTCTATGACGCGACAGCCCGAAGTCGAGCCTTGGCCTCCTTGGATTTTTAGATCGAGGTACATCTTTTTGAAGATCAGATGCAAGAATTGCACCTGGCCTAATTAAACTCACAGGCCAGTACTCAAATATTTCATACAAAATATGAAAATGTTGCTTATTCTATGTAACATAAACATGTAAACGACAGTTACATTCTGCATTTCTTTGATACACTATGAAACATACAACTATATTTTACTGCTCCAGTGAAAAGTCATGAGTATACTTATATACAGTAGCTCATCATGAAAATGTGTTATTTAAGATGGGTATAGTCCATGTTCTTGCAGCCTTCATCATACTGGCGATGATCGCCTCGATAATGGAGGCAGCAAGCACCTATGAAACGTCGATAAACTTTTACAAAACTACACGAAGCAACAACCCAGAAGACAGCCATCTTCACGTTCGTTACCAAGAGAACTTCTTTCTCTGTTCATCAAATCGTAAAAACATCTTATATTCCTATATATAGAGTATTATTAGGTTACTTTTGCAAAGTGTTGCATAAAGCTGGCCTGACGGCACCATTGCAAAGGAACTAACAACTAGATTAAGCTGTCTGAAGGCAGGAGATGCAGATAGTCCCATCCCAGTACACACAGACAATCGTCTTCAGAAGTGGAACGTTGGAGGGTGCACTGTTGGCATAGATACGCCCTTGTATTGATCTGCTGGAGTAGCAGTCTCTCTACCCATACCAGCGGGGGCGGGTTTCGAGGCGAGGTTACGTAAGGTCAGAGTACATCACAAAAGGTCACAGATGGGTCAGGAATATACTCATCTGCATGTAAGGTACTGTTCAACATTACCGGATTTTTTAGCATTACTCAACGTCTGGACCTCCAAATAAGGTAGGCCACAGACGGACACAAACTTAGTTGCCAGGCAACTGCAATGACGCAGTGATGTTAGAGGCTCCATAAGTAATATAACACCCATCTCAATTTCTTATCTATTAATCTTAAAAATACCAAGTCGCAGACACAAATCATACACTTATTAGAAGGTATATTGATTGTGTTCTTCTGGGTTCTGACGCAGCGTAGCTCTGTACGTAATCACCAAGGTCTGGATAAACGCACTACCTCCATCTTCATTCTAACGATGGAGCCAATATGTCAAACCGAAACGTTCAGAATTTAGAAAACATCTTAATAAGATCAAATATATGTAACTTCAGATTCTCACGGTTGCGATTATGAATATGCCTGTCGTCTGGTAGAAGTTTCCCGACGTTTTAGTCTACTCATCGCCATGATGATGGATGCACAAACACCTCTGAAACGTCTGTAAGTTTCTACCAGACTACACGGCGCAACAACCCAGAATAACATACGTTATATTTTACACTGAGCAAAGTAACCCCACGATCACATAAATAACCTGACGTAGGCTATTCAGTCAGTTCTTCTAAACATAATATTTTAGGCACTTGGTATAAAACTATTAGTTAATGGCATAAATTTAATAACTTTCAAATTATCTATGTCTTCCAACGGGACAACATTGGTGATATTTTACGAGTACAACTCTAATACTCGCATAAGAATCATAATTAGAACTAATCATGTTTCGCATATTTACTTTTCAGTGCATTTCGTAATTAGTAAGTGAAGCTTACCAGTCCAGCTCGCCGCTTTGAGTAAGTGATGTTCAAAACAATCAACTCATCATTTCGTTATTTAGAAACCCGCATCAGTTTTTGACTTTTTATCTAATGCATTGAATCGGAGATGATCGATTCATCGAGGGTTCAGGCAATGGCATGCTTTAATTTAATGTGGACATTTAAAAAGTCATTTGTCAGGACAGTCGTCCTAGCCAAAAACCGAGTCATATTAAATCCAGAACTCGAAACAATAATGGTAACCACGATATCACTAAGTTTGGGTGTTTAAATGCGTTCCTTACGCACCAAAGTTACTGATGGAATCCCATACTAATAACAAAATGGAGAGCGATTGTCAGGGACATCTACCAGCTACACGCCGCAACATCCCAGAAGACAGCCATCTTAAAAAGGATAATTGTTTGTAAAGAAACGTGTTTTTAAAAAAGTTGATGACAACAGAACATCACTCAAAGGAACTTAAATGTTTGTGAGGAAACTTTAAACACTATGACGCTCTACAAATACGATGTTATGTTCCTACCACAGTGTAAACCTGTACATTGTACAAACTTATGCAACGGACACCTGCAATGAATTAGTTCTAATTTACTCAGACCAGAAACGTACACTATTCCAGCTAGCATATTTCACAAATGACTGTCACAGGCGCCATATTATATTTACAGTCACAATTAACAACATCTTGACAATATCCTAACATCGCCTTGCGTTAAAAGATAAAGCTGTGAAATGCTAAACCAAAGACACCACATGACAGTGATAACAAGAGAGACTTCGAAGGCCCAGTTGCAGGAAGAGAGAGACAAAATACTCCTCCTTGTATGTCGTGGTACAATTTCAGCGGTTAGAACGCTGGCCTTGTAATCCTGGGAGTCTCGGGTTCGATTCCCGGCGGTGCCCGAATTTATAACTTGTGTTGGGCAAGGCCGTGGTCTAGGCAACACGGAGTTTTCCTCCGGGAGCTTCCCCGGTTTCTCCGTGGCATCCCAACAATTACTCCATTCACACACAGAAGAAGGCAATGGCAAACCACTTCTGGATCATCTGCCAAGAACGTATATGAACAGGTCCCAGTCCGAGAAAAGGATGGAAGGATCCTGTTCATATGGACCTGTCGTCAGACAGAACACTAAATAAAAATAAAAAAGCTGAAAGATAGACCCGAAAACGAACCACGAAATAAAAACATACCTTACTACACACAGTATGAAAATTATACAAACATGACAATTTTATAATTACGTTTTCAGCAAACAATTAGAACTTCATGGCCAACTCGAAAACATGTCCCGTGAAGTAAACGTATTTATCTTAAGATCTCCGCATTACATATGCTTTAAAAATTTACATTATTAAGAACTTACATCATGAGCGTTTATTGATCTAGTGCAGGACTGAGGCTCTCAGGCTAAGAAACTTACTAAATATGACTGTATTCTGCGAGGTTTCGCCGTGCAGTCCTGTACAAGTTTACGGAAGTTTCAGAGGTGCTTGCTGCCTCCATCATCAGGACGATAAATATGCATGATTTATGATTAAGAATGAGTCTGAAGAAGGTATTAGAGGTTGATGTGGTGTTTTTCTCCGATATTTTTTGGCCCTTCCTGGTTAAAAAACAGCTGCTTCCCTGCCATTTGCATTCACCCTAAAACTTAGCCTACACATTTTATTCTATCCTATCCTTAGAATTTGCTTTCAAGTCTTTCATAACTTTTCAAATTAACTATTCATTGATCATCCTAACACATGACGCTATATGGCATGAAAAGACATTAACACCAAGGAGATTTTAATGATAAAGGAAACTTCCTAGTGAAAATAAATGCATGCATGTGCATACGACGCAAGAAAGACACAAATTTCAGCCTATTTAAAGATATAAATCTGTAGTATTCGCAACAAGATTTTATTACCAGTGCGGTATTTTAAATAGAACATTTGTAAATATAAATTCCTCAAAACAGAATCGAGTAACCGCCTAGCTGACGATTTTAGTAACACTCGGGGTTTAAATAAAACCCATCACGGCGTGAATGAATGGATGGATAATCTTGCGTAAAAATATGTTCATCCTAAACTCGACACTATAAATAATATGTTAAAGTCCGGTCACGAGAATTTCAATCACGTAACAGCCGTGTGTGTCATGTGCTCGCTTCTACACGAACAGACGGTCAGGGGGGAAGGGGGCCCTGGGGAGGGGGTGCATAGTTGGCCACCGGCCCACTGGCCCTGCCATCGTGGCCAAAAATAAGAAAACTTAAGGAACACAAGAGATAATGCCCGAAAAAAAGGTAAAACTAAGAACAGAATAAGATCATGTGGTCTGTACGCAAGCCTCTTTCAGTCTGTGACGTAAAGGGCTGCGGGGAAGTTAAAAAAGTTGTATGTGGGCCTATTCTGGGGCCCCTTTCCCGACTCCTTAACGTTGCCGTCCACACTATGTGTTACAAACACTGCTTAAGCATTTATTAACATTAAAATTGCTACACGAATTGTTCCAAATGTACATTACGAATGAAGATGACTATTCTAGAATGTTTCGCCACGTAGTCTGGTAGAAGTTTACCGACGTTTCAGATATACTTTCTGCCTCCATCATCGGAGCAATGAGTACACGCCGCCCTGATGATGGAAGCAGCACGGCAGTTGTCTTCATACTCGCTGCAAAGGCTTCTATGACTAGCGGTTTTTAATTACACATTGTGGCCTTCTTAATTTGTTAAGTACCTAAGAAATTTTGGATTTATTCTGTATTCAGCCTTTTGATGTGTTTTATCGCGTTAATTCTTTATCAAGTTACCTTCCTGGCAAGTTTCTATCATACGCATCAAGCACCAACATGGAAATCGTGAAAGCTTTCGAGGTACGTGTAAAACTAGCGGCATATCACGTTCCTTTGCGAGCCCGGATTCGTGACGTTTCTCGCCCGTCAAGCCGCGTCGACCCTTGGGGCAAATTTCGTTTCACGGTTACGCTGTAAAGAAAACTTGCTGTATTAACCTTAAATTCCGTACTGTGTCACGATTTCTTAATAAAAAGTATGTCTGTGCGTACGCGTTCTTAAATGAAATACGATCCAGGCTATTCAAAGTGAACATTTTTATATATGCTTTCTATTCAAATAAGTTGATGAATTTCGGTATATCAACGGACTTAAGAGAATGGACTGTGAACTGAATGTGTGAAAGTGATCGACAGAAATAAACAAGAACTGACAAACATTTGTTCGCAAAAGTTATAAAAAACAGAATATAAAAAGCAATCAACTATCACATTCTATTTATGAGGAATAAAGCCTTAATTTATCGTACGGGGAAATATATTTCTATGAAAATATTAACTTTTGAAATACGTGTTACGCATGCGCGATGGATGACCAACAAATGTATTAACAGACGTCGACGGATCCTTATGAAGCACTGCGACTTATTTCTATTACAGAATGTCACCTATCACTAAAGGTTGATACGCTCTGGTCCGTTGTGTCATCAGGGGAAATGTACTTTCGTGAGTTGAACGTCCTCTTCTATTGCTTTTGACGATTTCGTCTGAAGAATGGTTTAAATGTCAATGGCTGGCACGCAGCACTGACTCTTAAGAACCGTCCTGACTCCTGTTTGTTGTTTCTGTTGTGTTACGTTCATACAATTCTGCCTGGACTACGGAAGGTTATTAGGGATAACATTGTTACGAAAATTCTTGTCTTAAGTTCCTTGACCATTCATTACATGGTATAAAAGGGTATTAATTAAAACAAGATTTGAAAGGTCTACTCTTTGGGGTACACCAAAATTCCAAAAGTCCTCTTCACGCTACACGGGTGATGGCATCAGAATGTTTTTTCGTTCAAAACCACGGCTCAAACAAAATGTAAACTTAAATCATTCTTACTTGAAAGGAATAATAAAGGCTACAATGGTATCCAAGGCCATTGTTCCGACGTCAATAATTACATCAGTGTGCACCAACAATGACCTCTCTTGCCGTTGGTGTGTGAATGTTTTTAGCAATGGACTATTCCCAGTGTAGCGGCTGTTTCTCACAATAATGACGCAAGTAATGTGTGTGGCCTAGTTCGTAGGGAAAATGCGACAGACATCGACGAGTCTATACGGTGTTTCCGCTCACGCTATCTAAAAGGCGCGTTTGCGCGAGGGGGTCACGATCGTGTTGCAGTTGATAACATTGTATTATTATTTGCCTAATTAAATCGTTAGTGAAACGTGCTCCTAGCGCCATCTTGGAACGGAACACGGTTGTATATAGCTGTAATGTTGGACAGGTATTAGATAAGTATTTGGTACGAAATTGTACCAAATTACTGGTTGTTTCGCCTGAACTGTATCGTAGTATTCCTCAGTTCCAGTTGTTCAGGCAGAATCTACTAACTTTACTGAGCTAACCAGAAACTCAGAATAATCCTAATCAGAAAATATTGGTCCACTGGTATTTCAGTCAAACTGCAGAACTTGTTTTAGGTTAAAACATGTTGATAAATGCAAAAATAAGATAAATACAATAAGATTTCAGGTTCTCACGACGGAGTGTATGAAGATGGTAGAAGTTTACCAACGTTTCAGAAGTACCTACTGCTTCCATCATCAGGGAGAACGTCGGTAAGCTATAAAAGAATAGGCCTACTATTTTTGACAATTACCATCGTATGTGGTACGACGTTAAAAAAGTCACCACACTTCTATCTACAAATTACCTAATGAGATATCGAATTTCTGTCTTTTCAACGTTATTGCTGACAACAGCCACAGTCAAACCCGAAACATTTTGAATACTAGGGTAGTAACGCTAACCACTTCAACACCAGAGAGACCCTGATTACCGAAAGGCAAACAACTTCCGAAATGTCGTGTGTTATTAAATATACCTCAGACAATGAACAATGCCTAACACAATAAATAGTTTCTATGACGCTCGGTTTCATCTGGCAAATTTCTAGGATGTGGTTCCTCTACTGTAATCGCACATCCCACACTTTTATGCGGCCTGTCATGACCACATGACCAAGAGCTGTAATTTGGGCGGCAAGCCAGTCCGCTCTGCTACACCGGAGGTCACTCGATTGAACACAGGGGCCAGCTATCTTCATGGAGGTGTTCGTAAACCTTCAGGACATGAATAAACAGTTTTAATTATTGGAAATAACCGTTGGCTCTACATCCTTGCGAGGAAAGATACAGACCTATAATCATCTCCCTGAAGATGGAGGCAGAAACCACCTCAGAAACGTCGGTACACTTATACCAGACTACACGGTGCAACAACCCAGAAGACAATCATATGCATACTCGCCCCCAGTAGAATTTAAATCTCAGGTTTATTTCTTATCGTTGCCAGTAGCCGTCATACGTTGTTTTTTACCAAAAGCTTCCCAACTTTAATTTCTTCCAGTTTGCAACATCCATTAAGATAGAGATAATTATAATCAAGCCAGAATGATTTCGAACCAGTGTCCTACAATATTGGATACAAATCCCTTAAAACTATCTCACACTCTGCTATGGACGAGATGACTCAGTGACTGGCCTCCGACTGAACGAATGGGGTTTGATTCCTGGCAGAGGCACGAATGTTTTCTATGCCAACGTGTCGAGACAGTCTTTCGGGCCTAGCCGAATCCTAAGCAATGGTTATCATTGAATCTCTCGCTAGGAGTCACACGGCCGGAGAGAGACGCCAACAACTCACATCTACCTAATGTCTTTATTTAAAAAAGCGTAATCTTTACCCCTTCTCTTCTACACTTCTTACTTTTGCATTAGGTATACATTACTACGGTGCGTTCGCAAAGAAATACGCATGTCACGTGTTACAAAAACACGTATTCACAAAATAATTTAATTTAATCACGAACTATACAATTACCACTAAAGTTTAGCGCATACTGAACAAGAGGAACTAAAGCATGACGTATTAAAGCAGCGTCTAAGAAATTTGGTCCACACAATTACGTAAACTCCTGATCCTCACGAATTCAGTCCAAAACCTTATTTCAATAAGATCCGTTTCAATATTATCCTCCCATCTTCGCCTCTGGTCCCCCAAGTAACCTCCCCGTTTTGATTTTCCGACTAAAATGTTGTTTATATTTATCGCACCGGGGGGTGGGGGGTGTCAGGGTAGACTGGCGACGCTCGTAAGCGTGACCCTCTCAATTCTTCTGGACCGCAGAGAAATTCTGAAATACGTAACAGCTTGTGCACAGACCTTCGTTGAACGTTTTCTTCTCCGTTGTGACAAGTGGCTGGCTGCTGTCGCATGGCTGTTGGTAATAGGAACGATGTCTGTAACTGTAGCTGCTGCCGCGAGGTGACGTGCTTGAAGGCTTTGTTCTGGGCATGCGCTGTTGTGAAGATGCAGGCGCACAGGACGTCGCGGCAGAAGAATTGTTGAGAGGCGAGGCCGAGTCTCTGTCTCCATCTGCCTCGTCCTCATTGTTGGAACACACGCCATTGCAGCCATCTTCACCTGCAACACACACACGGAAACGTCGTCAAATGCCGTATGCTTGGGAATAAATCGTCGTTTGTGGTTCGGACATAGTTCTCATTTTGTGATCAAAAAGTACACGGAGCAGCTCGCACGAATGTCATATGCACGTTCATCGCTTGTGACTGAATTACTCTACAACAGTTGAAGAAATTTCTGGAATTCATTGTCGTAACTGCAGGTCGTAAGACAGACAAAAATTCTTTCCGGGTGCTATGCGAGTGGTGCAAGAGCACACTTTTATCAATAAGTTCTGAGTACTTCTCCCCCTGCAGCTGACTATTTGGATGCTACACGTTTATTTTGGTTCTAAATGACCCACGAACACAATTTTCAAAATTACTCCAATGGGACCCGTATTTCCATCACCGGATTCAAAAATTCAGTACACACCCTCACACCATAATTATCCAAGATCCATTTTATTATTATTCCCACACCAACGCCTAAACTTAGAATGTACACATTTATCAGAGGATGAGAGACGAATTTGAACAGTAACTGGCTCCCGGTTCCTTCGGAAGCTAAAATTTTTAAACCACACTTTTCACTTTTCGTAATATTTGCTACTATTATTCATTGAAACAATTATTCTAGTACATGTGAAGCTGTATTGCAGAAATACAGTTTTATAACACAGTAAGTGTGCTTCCAGGACGCTACGTGAAATATCTCGTGTATAGTCGGCGCAGTTTTTGGCCGATTTAGAAGCCAGCGGAGCTGGCGGACGGGCCTAGTCTGTGTACCTGAGGTGGCACGGTCAGTGTATTTCTCGGTGCAGTCAGCATTATACTATCGCAAAAGAGACTCGCTCCTAGCCTTCCCCTTGAAAATTCCACCGGCCAAGAACTACTGCGCCGACTATAGCAGAAGTGTTAAAACCGAAAGTTATTAATAACCTAAGAGTTTGCAGAAAGTCAAATGTGACGCTGAAATATCATATCGAAGAATCTGACTAGTCCCGTATGGCAGCAAAGAGGTCTAGACAGGTGAATGTTTATTTTGAGGTAAGGTATACGAGTTTAATTTTAAAATGTGACTCACGGTATTGTTTGATGAGCAGTGCATGGTGAGCAGAACCGATGACATAAAGAACACGCCGCTTTCTTCTCCACTGCATTTTCTTTGAAATGTAAATGTGCGAAGTGTATATATATAATTATTTCGTCTGACACTCTGATAAGTTCAATTCACTTTCACCTCTATCAGATGCATATGCTCAATCGTTTAATTAATGTTAGATATATTTCACTTTAAATTCATCAGTGTGAACTGTTACAGGCCATGATATGTTGTGCAGATTCAAAACGAGAACCACAAGAGTTCAACATCGATTTTTATAAATTCCATTCGAATACTGACCTAGGAAAAAAAACAGCAGATGCAGTGTTTATGCGAAATACATTGCGTTTACTGATAAAGTTGAACGCAAATGTCACTTCCCGGTTCCCGGCAGGGACTGGCAAGTTGATGTTAATATTTTTATGGAGGGATATCGACTCGTATTCGGAAAACCTTGGCGGTGATTCATGCTGTTTCAGCCGGGAAGTAACAGTTACGTTCAACTATATAAGCAACCTCAACAAATACATGATAACAGAAAAATATCCGACACATTTCTCAGATCCAGTAAATTAAGTCACAAATATGGCATAACCTGTTTATAACGGAATCCTAAGAGATCTAAATATTTTATTTTATACTAAAGACTTCCGTTTAACATAGACATTTACAGATAAAAAAAATTGCACAGTATGAACTCCATGCATTTTCAGTCCAAATTAAAAAAAAATAGGAATTCATATTAATTACACACACATTTTCAGTTTCATTCTTTCGCCATTTCCCTTTTGCTCTTGCTTTCCTCTCATTGTCTCCTTTGTTAATCAGTCTTACAATACACCAATGATCGTATTTCTCTGACACTTTGTTTCCTATGATTTCCCATTTGCGTTCCTACTGAGAGAATTTTCACGAATCACAGTACGGATAAACCGTCTCTCTGAGCACAGAATTTACAAGATCTTTCACAGAAATACCCATTCGCACAGACGCACGTCCGTTCTAATAAGCGGTACAGAAACATCGGCTGACTCTGGTTCTCTATTAGTTTCGGCTTTTCTACTTCGTCGCATTCTTGTAATTTTAATATTTCTTGGTTCATACAGAATTTAATTTATCATTCAGGTAACTGATACCACACTCATAGCATCAAATATGCAGGAGATCCAACAGTGGGGAACATTTTTAGAAGGGAAAATGTGTTTAGGACACCAGTCAGCATAACGTCACAGCTTCAAGATTGAGTCAATTCTCCGCTCAGACAGACTGTAATATGAAGAGCAGTCTAATATTTTAGCAGACAATTTTAGGTTAAAATCTTGTTTTACATATGCATCTCTACGTTAAATAGTTTTGGTATATTACAGGTTAATATTAAACGGGTTTTCATTAAACTATCGGAAATCAAGAAAGGATTATATATATAAATTTGCAATAAGACAGGTATCTGCTTTATCCAGGTCAGTATCAAGCAGGGTTTTTTTTCTGGATATCGAATATTAAACCAACAGAAAAAATAAATTTCTTACCAAGAACCTAATCTCAATTACCTACTATCCCGTCCTTTCCCAAACCACCGTAGCAATTAAAGATAACTGTATTTAGTCTGGGAGAAGTTTAACGACGTTTCAGGAACCAGACTACACGAAGCAACATCCCGGAAGACAGTCATCTTCATACTCCCCGATGTGAGAACAGTAATCTCCCCTAGCACATAAATTCATTTACATTTACGATTGCAAGCAACATTAATGTTGTGTTCAAACTTAAGAGCTTGAATATTTGGCAGCATCTGTCGTACACTTAATATTGTTAGCGAAACAATATTACACATTGATGGATACGTTTATCACGGAAATTCTTCAGTACGCCTTTGTTACACTTTGCTGAAAGTGATTTGTGTACATTGGACTTTATGTATACATTGCCGTCTTTATCTTGCTTGTAGAGAGTAAACAGAACCAAGATATATATTACTTGAGTTATTTTCTTCCAGTATAGAGAAAAAAATTGCAAAACCGCAGGAAATATGGTAAGCGTTCTTCGAAAGGATCAAAATGAAAGTAAAAAGTACAAAAGGATAAATCTATTTATTTATTGTTTATTTAACGACGCTTTCAGAAGGTCATATTATATAGCGTCGAATAAGATGATAGTAAAAAGTATAAAACGTGGAAGGAAGCAGTCGTGGCCTAGTTTAAGGTGCGATTTCGGCATTTTCATGGATCGGCTGAATAAAACCACGAAAACCTCAGTACAGTCGGTCTCCGGACCGAGATTTGAATTCTAAAACTCCCGAATCCGAAGCAGGAGTGCCAACTACTCGACCACGATGTTCGGTAAAATAATAAGATTTTTTTTCATCTAAGACAACATACATTAGCCAAAATTTTCATTCGCTATTGGGGAGGGTACACTTTAAGAATATTCAAGAATAATTTCATTTTATATTTACGAATTAGTGAGATTTCAAGTCCTCATGGCGGTGAGTATGAAAATGGCTGTCTTCTGGGATGTTCTGCAGTGCAGTCTGGTTAAGTACATCGACGTTCTAGAGGTGCGACAATGATTAATACAAAACTAAGATAAACATTATTTATTTCAAAATATTAACATGCTTATGGTTCGAGAGACTCTTTATAATAATAAATGTAGAATGTATTACATAAACTAAGTATCGAAATATAAACTACGATCCCCCCTTTACGAAGTCGTCAATATCTCTACAGCCTAATTATCGCGAAATAGACATTACGGATCACTTTTATTTCCAAAAGTATTTTTTTGGTATTTGACGTTTTAATTTCATATGATGCACCCACTTTAATGTATGCACACGCATGGGGAGGTAACGAGACAAAGCAAGCACATTTCCCACCCTCTTACCGTGACACACGCACGCACGCACGCACACACACACACATATTTAGTTATGAGCTAGAAGACACGTGCGTAACATGGCGCCATTTTTATGTGAATTCACAGGTACAACTGTAGTTACACTAAATATTGAAAAAAAAGCATTGGTTGAGATATTCAGAAATACGAATGCAATGCCCTATCATAAATTTCATGTCGCTGTCTAATCTAAATTATACCTAGAATATGACTCATTTGCTAAAAAAAAATTTCAGAAAAGTGGGAAATAAATACATAACACGTATTATATTAACGAATAATACCATTCATGTACACGAATAATTTGGTAAATTTTAAATTTTCTACGCACCGCAGAAGTTATGATCAAAATTTAAGAAATTCTGGGGGGAAACTGTCGTATAAGGCTATAAAATCACATTTATAACTATGACGCACAAAATAAAATCTTAAAATCGGTTTATTGGCATGTGTAAGGAAACTCATCATATAAATCAATGACGATTGGGCTACAAGACCTATAAACAGATTATATTCACTTTGTACTGTCAAAATAAAATCTTGCGCACTCCGCCATATTGAAAACACTGCACTGAAAATATGGTGGAGAATGCCACTTTAATTGACAACAGCAAAGAAAATGTATTGGTTATTTATTCCTTCTTTGTTTTTGTCAACACAACTCATACGATCGAGTACCACCGTCAACAATTCACGTCTGTATAAAATCAATTATGCTTGAAATAATATGTACTCTGCATCGCTGGAATCGACATCAGACCCCTTCTACGCGTGCCGGGCGTGTTCACTACTTCGCTCCTCCGAACACATTGAGCCGGCCAACTGCTCCGAAGCGCTCCGCAGCGGTAACAGCAAAAGGTGGAAGCACGAATGCGCAACAGCAGTGCTAGCTCACACCCTCAAGTTAATGGCTGGCTGACTGGCCGTATTCTTCTTATTTAGAACATTATGACATGAATAATTTTCCTGTGCAGTTATTTCGCACTTTTATTTTGTGGGGCGATTGTGAGAACAAGCTATGCGTTCCTAAATGTAATTCAACTCCGGCCTCTTGAGCACGAAGCGGAACATCACAAACGCGTCCAGTTGAATGAAAAAACCTAACCTCACTTTAACGACAAGACGCAGAAATGTAGGAAGGAGAGTCATGATCCTTTGTTGCGTCACTCACTGTCAATAATTGGAACAAATTAACTATTACTGTAACACATTTCATTACAGATAAAAACAACTCAGCCATCGCACAGTCATTTAACAGAAATTGTAGATAAATACGAGGCCAAATGCACAAACTGTTATTGAGCGATTAAAAATGCAAAGTCAAATAAGACAAGGGATACAAAATAAGCCAAAAGCGCGAGAAATATGAAAGGGAACGTGAATTAAATAGCGGGATATTTAGCTAAACCGAACCGTAGAAACGAATTTTAAGGTAACTTAATCTAAACATCAATTAGTAAGACTTCAGGCGCTTATGTCTAAGGATATGAAGATGGCTGTCTTCTGGGCTGTAGCGCCTTATAGGCTGGTAGAAGCTTAATGTGTTTCAGTGATAATTTTGCCTCCGTCATCAGGGAGATGAGGCAGCAAGCACCTCCGAAAAGTCGACAGACTTCTACCACAGCCCACACGACGCTACAACCCAGAAGACAGCCATCTTCATACTCACCGCCATGACAGCCCGAAATCTTACCTAATACAAATGTTGATTTAAAATTAAGTGCGGTCAGTCTTCTGTCATTTGTTAATATAACCTCAATTTTAACATCACACTTACGAGAAACAGTGACTGGCTTTATGAACTCTCTCCTGGCACGTACGTTTTCCGAACGAACGGGGAATGGGTGTACTGTAACGTTAGAATACGTTGTGGTGTACACAATGTACTTGGAGCACGAGTTTAGCTGCCATCTTGTTTGGCACAACATTACTTCCTTGGCAAGGTGTCAATGATTCGTCTACACAAAACTGTCGCTCGTATTATTCATCACAAAGAAGGAATAAAAAATGATCACGTCTGTCCTGCCACACCTTGTTACTCTCCTCCGGAGAGAGCTCTTAATATAACATTCAACACATGTTTCGCTCTTTGCAGAACTGTCACCAGTAGCAAGTTCCGTAGAATTGGTCCTTATTTACAAACATCCAGTAACATTAGCCTATGAATTACGTACAGGTTTATGCATAACGAAATTGGCTTTCACTCCTAAATTACACAAAAGAAAGTGAAGAGGCGTCGAAAACTGAGAGGGAACTTACAGTGACATCTAAAAATAAGAATTAAAATAAAAAAAATACATAGTCAAACACGTAAATATAAATATACAAACAACCTACGACCGGGACATAAGTTAAGACCGTTAAGCAAATCGCGCAGTGTGAATAATTCAATACCTTAACTTTTAAAATGTTATTCAACCCTTTAAAACCTGACGATAATTACATGGCCCACCTACTTCAACAGCCAGCAATTCTCCATTTTGTAATGAACGTGTTTTGTATCATTCTCACTGTAAACAGCTGTTATTTCCTTAAACAGCGCTAACAAGCTGGTCTTTGTAAGTGTTGTTTTGTTTGAGGTAAGGACTGATTTCTTACATATTATTTAAACGATCATCGGCTTTGAAGGGACAAACTGCATAGGCTAGATGAGAATCTTAAGTCCTTACGGCTGCGAGTATGGAGACCGACGTTTCAGAGATGGTTACTACCTCCATCATCAGGGCGATAAGCAAGGCTACATCGTCATCAAAGTCATCGCCATACTCATCATCATAAAAAATTACGACAATCACTTGCGCCTGACTTCAGATAAAATTCTTAAGATTCACCATTACAATATTTGTTTAATACAGCGGTTCTTGAGCTAAAGCTTCGATTTATATAACATTTAACCCTTTGAAGCTTATGCTCGTCCAGATAATATTTAATAATTCACCACGTACCTCAAAGAAAACACAACACTTGCAATTACAAAGACAATTTTGGTTAATGCTGTTTAAGGAAACAATCGATATCCACATCGAAAATCACAGGAAACGCATTAAACACACTCTATGGTCAAAATACAGAATTAGAGGATTGTTAGAGCAGGTGGTATAGTTACCACTGGGTTTTAGGGTTAGATATTATAAATAAATATAAAGGAACTTTTATACGTCTAGGAAACAGAATAAAATCAAAGATATCGGAGTAAAATTTCTGTTGCACAAACTTCCGTTCCTACAAGACCTGTGCCCTTAATGCTACAACGATATATAGGCCTATTGTTAATTTGCTGTGTTGTAGAACAAAAATATCTTGAATCCAGACTCAAGAAGTGACTACTAGAACTATCCCTTTTGTGTAACCAGAAATAAACTTTGAAGTGTGCTACAAATTAAGTTCTTAATTATAGACAGGTTCTCCCGACAAACATCCATTCCTCTCGGCCATGACTACAGAAAGAACTACTGATCATTTTCGAGGTGCCAACCCCTCAGTAACAAGACAAGAAGCATGTCAACTAATCATCTCCATTGGACTGAATGGGATCATTACAAGAGAACAAAGGCAGATTATATGTACAGTTCTAATACCGAAGAGTCCGAATCTATCCAAAACTTTAGAACATTCTGGCAAATAACGAACGAAGACCCGTGCCAAGTCGCTTTTACTCACGACATTTTTACTGTCGGCTCTATGCTGTTTGACTTTCATTCAGAAAATTAGCAGTCTGTGCTTTAATTACTCGGTAATTGAGATTAGTTCTTTTCTGAACTGAAGATAGGTTTAGCAAGCAAAATAAACAATAAGTATACAAGATTACATTCTAAAGACACGAACTATAATTTATCGAATTCACTGACCAGATTTTATATTTTACACATTTCCACAAATAAAGAGCTCCTGCAATTTCCACTTTAATTCTTAACAATCTCCATACTACGAACGAGATAACTCGACGAATGGATTTAACTTGTGCACCTGTCAAATGTTCTAAAGACGGAAAAGATTCTACAGCGTTCCATAGTTCTAGGACATAGGAGAACTCTGATATTTAGCAAAATATGTGGAAATATGAAGAAATAATAAATTGTTGCAAATCATGTTTCTTATCTCATTTTTTTTTACATAGGACAAGCCGCTACAGCGCTACTCTCTTTATCAATATCAAAAACGTAACAGCCATGTTGCTACGTTGACATGACAGGAAATGGAGGACGTCTTTCAAGAGTAGGGGTACATCATTCCAAAGTTGGGGGGGGGGGGGTAGTGAATAATACAGAGGAACTACACAGAACACGAAGTCGGAAAAATTATTGACATCCGAGCGACTATAAGCTTTTTAAGGAAGTCTATTTTATGCAGTGAAGGGCATGGCTGTATTCTGGATTCTTGGGCAGCGTAGTCTGGTAGAAGTGTACCGACATTTCAGACCGATTATGGAGGCAGCAAGGACCTCTTAAACATCGGTAATCTTCTATCAGACAGCCTTCTATGAGAAGACAATTACCTTTGTCCAAATTATTGTTCGTAATACATATTCCTACTTCTTACGAACAATATGTCAACATTTGAATAATGATTGGCAAATAGCGGGGGAAAATATTTCAAATATGTAAACTGCTAGCATTAATTTCGATTTCACTTGTTCTTCATGATCTGTAGCTTATTTCAACAACGTAAAAGTAAATCATGAAGAATGAATTCGGGAAGTGTGTATTAGAGGGCAGACTGAAAGCTTTGGGGAAATGTTATCACTTCGGAGGATCTTGGGTGTGCCGTCAATTTTCCACTTTTAATAATTTATATTAGAGCACATTCTCATGATTAAATGATGTTAATTTGTTAGTACCAACTCCGACGTGATGAAATTGGTATCTGTGGTTCGCAGAACATCACACATTTTATTCGTAAACTACGCCATCTTCCTTCCACCGCAATTCCAACACGCGATGGCTCTGACAAAATACATTTATTATAGGACACCACCCATGTCCTATTTAGAACAGGTACAATTGTTCTTAATGGAAACACCTGTTTCTTTCTGAAAAGAACTCCATTGACGTATCGTTTGAACTCAATTTAGAGCTCTAAAATATGTTAACTGGCACAGTATCAAACTCTTGTTTGGAGCGACGCTCTGCGTATTGAGTCACACGAGTTACATTTTACCAGAGCAATGGACAAATTACCCAGGGAATTAGTTCGTCTCCTCACATGTCGGTGGAAACAATGTTTATGTTCTGAGTACAAAATCTTTGTCTGTAAAGTTTCAGCCCACGACATGCATCACGGGAGGAGAAAGCTCTCGCATTGCAGTAACATTTAAGCTGCTTCAGGACAGCAACAGCTTCAAATCCGTATCTTTAATGCCAGATAAGAGCTTAAGTTAATATAAGTTACGTTTGATTTAAGCTCTTATAACAAAGTACCAAATAACAATACAGTACATATCCTTTTTACCGTCTACAAACCGATTTTTAATATACTAATATTAAATTATTTGGAGAAGAATAAAATGTAAGCCAAGTTTGTGAAGTAAATTAGTCGACAAACCGATAAGATTACACAGCTACATCTAACAATAAAATATGTTTTCTGAAAGCAAAGTAATTAAACGGCGAATCAAAATTGAATAGACATTAAAGGATTAAATAAATCTTGAATTCTGTTGACTCTGGACTTGTTCAAAAGTACTTATATTTCACGCGGGTCGAGATCCCAGGTTCGGATCTGGGATCAGCAGGCCATTTATCCTGACAGGTTCATGAGGTCTTTTCATCAACACAAATATCGTGATAGCCCATTGGAATAGGCTACGGCCGCTTCCTTCCGCATGCGTAGAAATTTATCAACGTTTCAGAGATAAATCAATAAAATTTTCTCGGCTGATCAGCCGCGTCAGATGGTTAATCGATCATCAGGGTTCTGATGCGACCCTGATTCGGACAGGGATGGTCCCTGAAACGTCGGTTTCATCGTTTAACCATCTGACGCGGCTCATCACCCGAGAAATTTTTGAGTTACGTCGCCGCGAAAGCTTCAAATCACGTTTCAGAGGTACTTGCTGCCTCCATCATAATGGCGATGGTAAACTTCTACCAAACAACACGACGATACAGCCCAGAAGACAGCAACCTTCATATTAGCCGCCGTGAATATCTCATCTTCCTCAGTGTAATGGAATTTGAAGTTGTGAAATATTTTTTAATGTTGATATATCACCTGCGAAGACCCTCTTGAGAGGTAAGGTTCAGAATTCAGCTTCCACATGCGGATGTTATGTAACTTCAGTAAATCTCCTGAGGAAACAATGATAAGGCGTTGGATTCCCACAACGGAACACACGATTCTGAGACACGACACATGAAGAGGTCGTTGACTTAAAATGGAGCATGTAATTTTAGAAATGTATATTAATCTCGGAGCATTACATAAAAATCAAGGCCACTGTAACATTAGGGACATAATAATAAAACTCTTCCTATCGTAAGTTCCGAAATTTACATTCCTTTAAATTACTTTAAGCTACAGACGCAAGACAAATACATTATGTTGCGGAGACCCGCAAACGGCTTATGTATATCAAGGCCACGGAAGGACTTCACACATCCTATTTACTGCGCGGCTCTCTAAGTCACCAGTAAAGCGTTGTTAGAATTGCTACGCTGCAAGTTCTGAAGGGTCTTCACTCGTGCTGCAATTTGTACGATTTAGCTGTGACCTTGAAGCATGAAATTAGGTGACGGCTACTATACTTTTATATACGTTATTGTAACTGAAGTTTTGGAATATGGACCAGCGAAGTTGAATGTGCATGTACGCGTATTATAACTCGTCGAGATAAACATTTCACAAAACGGAAGAGAGGATTAAAAATGCCTACCAACTTTCCGCGACATTCAAGGTACAAATCTTGTTTCGCAGACTGAATGTAATATTTGTTTGTTTTGTACACGGCAAAATGAAATCTGCGCCTAATAATCCACAATTCAAACACTTCACCCGAACCTTAAACACTTGCGTTATACAGCGTCAATAACTTTACGAATGAAAAAAGGATCATACAGAATCGCTTTTCAGTCGACAGGAATGTACACTTGGAGTAATTTTTGCAAACCCAGGTCTGTCAGAACATGTGTCTGTGCTCTAGACCAGTGGTATTCAACCTTTTTTGTTCGCGTACCCCCAGATATAATTTCTCTTCAACTTTGTACCCCCAAAGTTGTTGGTGTATAATTCAAGTTATACATAGTATATAATCTACATCTAAAATAAATTAAATTACTGATTATTTAGCGTTTATTATAAAATAATATATATATTTTTCAAAATTTCACGTACCCCCTAAGATGTCTTCGCGTACCCCAGAGGGTACGCGTACCCCAGGTTGAGACCACTGCTCTAGACCAGTGTTTCTCAATCAGTGTGCACTCTCATTTGAAAACATTTCTTTAATTCGTTCTTATCCTTCCTTTCCTTCTTGCCATGCTTTAGTCCGCACCTTTTGGACGTGACTTTATTCCATTACAATGTTTTAACAAGGGCTGTATACAATCAAACAAGAAAATATCTCCTAGTCAGTTAACGCACATATATTCCGATTTAGCTATAATTCCATACCAAGGGATTGAAAGAACGGCATATGAGACACACTGCATAGCACACAGCAATAAATAAACAAATATATACTACGAGGGTCGCTCATTAAGTAATGCCCCACATTTTTTTCCTCAGAATATATTTATTCAAGATGGCTGAAATTTAGTGACAATATAAATCAATGTTTCCCTTACACATACTATTTTTCCACATAGTCCCCATCAACTTGTACGGCTTTACGCCATCGTGGAACAAGTGCGTGCATGCCTTGCCGGTACCAGCTCTTGTCCTGTGCACGTAGCCATGTCCTCACTGCTTGAATCACGCTCTCGTCATCTTCAAATCTTGTTCCGCGGATAGCATCTTTGAGTGGCCCAAAGAGATGAAAGTCGGAGGGTGGATGGGGCAGCACCGTCCAACCCAATTTGGTGATTTCTTCCCGGGTTCTCGGACTTGTGTGAGGGCGTACATTGTCGTGCAGGAGCAAAATTTCTGCTGGATGCTTGTGAGGCCGAGCTCGTCGGAAACGCTTCTTGAGGGTTTCAGGGTCCCGATGTACGCGTCTCGCACCTCTTGGCATTACACCCACAAGAATGAACCCATCACTGTCCCAAAAGACAGTCATCATGACTTTTCCGGCGGAGGGAGTTGTCTTGAATTTCTTCTTTCTCGGTGATTGAGGGTGATGCCACTCCATTGACTGCCTTTTTGTCTCCGGCTCAAAGTGGTGTATCCAGGTTTCGTCACCTGTAATGATCCCTCAGCATCAAAACGCTTCCAACAATTCAGAAGAAATTGTTTTCCTTTGAATCCTGTGGTCTGCTGTGAGACTTCGTGGAACCCATCTTGCGCACACCTTCGAATATGCAAGAGCCCGGATAATTGCAATTACACTTCCATTGCTGACTGAAAGCTGTTGGGCCAATTGTCGAGTTGTGACGCGCCGATCCTCACGAATAATGGCATCCGCGCGGTTCAACATGTCTGGAGTGGTGGCTGTGGCAGGACGCCCAGAGCGCGGCAGATCATGGAGCTCGGTTTCTTCACTTCCTGAAGCTTTAACTCTCTTAGCCCAGCGACCAACGGTGCTCCTATCGACTGCACAGCTTCCATACACAGCACACAAACATTTATGAATGTTCACCACAGTTTCTTTTTCAGCAAAAAAGAATTCAATTACAGCTCGTTGCTTGTAACGAGAGTAGTTCATAGACGCCATTTTAACAGTTCACTACAGCTCCGCCATTGGTTGGAATCATTTGAAACTCCGTACACGAACGCGAGAAACATCAAATCTCAAGCATGTAAAAGTACACTTTTCTATCTTCATTATTGGCTGAGAAAAAAAATGTGGGGCATTATTTAATGAGCGACCCTCGTAAATTTAAGGCACCAAACATTCAATATTTATGTATGCCACACAAACAACTTTCTAACAATACTTGATTCCACGTCTGCCGTAGAAATCTTGAGAATCGCTGAGCTAAACAGACAACAGCGCGGCCGTATTTTATTTGGCATTGCTTTTAAGGTTCACAGTTTAGTTGACATAACTTGTAAGTGCATAGTACATAGTCGAAGGATAGTGTAAAGTCTCTGGCAAATGCACTAGCCAATACTTTACTAACGACTTACTCACAAATTCTAGCCATTTTAATTTCTTATTTTCCTACGACGTGACTAGTATAAAACCAATCTCCGAGTCTCTGTTCTTGGAGTTTGGGGTTAAGATCCCAGACGAGACTTTCTTTACAGCATTCACACGAGGTTTTCCCCTCTCCCCTCTCCTCACTTCAACAATAACGACTCCTTTCTAAAGTACGAAAAGAAATGTACAAGTAAATCTGCACACGTGAAGAAATTCTGGCTGATTTGATCTTAGCCTTCGTGAATTAATTTTCTTCGACCCAACGATTTTTCAACAAACTCATTAATCAGTCTCCGAATTTTAAAAGCAACGGATTATAATTAAAATGGGGTTTTAGTTCAATAAAGGAAGTTTTAAGAACACCGTGTACAAACCATCCAAATATAATCATGGCGAACGTAAATATATGCAGCTAGGGCAAAGTCGTAATTCTAAGTTAGAAGTTATCGGTTACGACATTCTGGGCTGGTGGATGAAATTTAATTCATAGCACACATTACTTCAGAAGTAAACTCGAGCAAAATTGACTTGTGAAGCAAATTCATTAACATATACTTACGCCATCGTTATATCAGTGACAAGAATAAGGAATTAAGTCACATGTGCAAAACAATTTTACACGGGTTCTAATGCATTTACTTTTATTTCTTTGACTGGCTGAGGTGATGCAATGTGAGCATAGCAATTCATTGATTTGACAAGAAGCAAGCTGATGCAACTCAACGGGAAATACGAGGCACTTCCAGACAAAATAATCGTCTAAGAACTTAAATTCAATCAAAAGGTGTTTTCGAACACCTAAAATCTTACGATGAAAGTTAACCTAGTGGATAAAATAACTTCTTCCGAAAAATGCCGTGATGTGCATGAAACCATTCTCTTTTGAAAGTGCAAAGACCTCGGTCAACGAAAGTTCCTTCAATATATCGTTATTCAATTGTCGATATATCGGCTGTACGGTAATTTTGGACGAAGGAACAGTGGCAAATTTTAAGATGTACTACTGCTCACTGCAAAGTTGCGATAATTCAATCACGCTAGATGAAGGCCAGAGGACTGCAGCATCCTGACACCCACAGAGGCCTTGTCCGCAATAAGGAAGTTCATAAGGCTGATTCCTAGAAGTGCAGACGTACGTTTAAACACAGTACACAGTTAAAGACACCTTTCGTATGTCTAGTTTACTTTTCCATTAGCATAAATCCAATGTAAATTTGCAGCAAGCAGTTTCCTTATGCCATCTAACGTCCAGGATAAATGACGAAAATAATACATCATGAACAGACAGTCAACTGACGACTCTGTCTTTTAAGAAAGATGCGAATTTTATATCGTATTTTACATTACGCTATGAACAGAATTGCAGCTGGATAATTACACCGTTAACACACAGCTACATTAATGTAGTGTAGAGAAGGCGCCTCCAACTAGTGGCCCTCTTCGATGTTTACGCGGTCCAAATCAATTTTCAAATTGTGCAAGATGTGCTGCCCCACATGTCCCGATTTTCATTAATTTTGATTCTTAGATTCACGTCAAAAATGCACAGCTGGTTTATATATTTCAACTAGCAGAGCGCCCACAGTATTACTGCCGGTAATTCCTACAAATGTTTACATTTCTTATCAACCTTCATTACCGGAAAGCTTCCCACATGCCTGATAATTTGATGCATATCGTTGAATATAACAAAAAAAAATATCCCTAAGCCCAACATCTTCACCGGGACTCGAACTCAGTACATTTTTCCGAAGTTCTAATATGAAATGTGAAAATATAAAATTGATTCAACTGGCTCAGGCGAGGGTAGCATTTCGGAGTTTCTGGAACACTGGTATGTATTCCACAAAAGCAGGAAAATTTCTTGAACAGCTGATTATCATATTATAAGTTAGATTTCATGTTCTCACGGCGGAAGTACGAGGATGGTAGTCTTCTGGGTTGTTACGCTATGTAATATGGTAGAAGTTTGCCGTTCAGAGGTTCTTGCTGCCTCAATCATCAGGGCAATCACCTTCAAAAACTTGTCTGGGATTTTTTTTTCAAGCACGAAAATCAGTGTTCTTCCTTCTAAGGTGCAGACCACGTAATATTCAACAAAACAAAATGTTTCTACCTACTCAGTAAAGATTATGTGATAACAGTTAATTAAATTAATATTACGTAATTCTTTACGTCACAAGGGGGATAAAACCAAATTATACGTTTACAGCGGATATGGGGCCACAAAAAGAAATTCTCACCGATAAGAAACAAGTTGTGAACTTTACACCCAAGTTGTTATACTGTCAAACGATATCACTTCTGTGTGTATTTCGCAAACACCCCTGACAAGTTCTCCACAATTAATTTACTTTTTTGTTTTGATTTACAATGGTAACCAGATATACGATCAGATGCGAATATTTTCCCTGGTTTTGTACGGGCGGTGAAAATTTGTTATCTTGAATTTAACATGTTTCAAAATGTCACAAAGGATCACGTGTGTGTGTGTGTGTGTGTGTATGTGTACGTGCGTGCCTGGTTACACAGAGCTGACTAACGATGCATTTTGTGTGATCTGTTCTGTTGTGTTCCAATGCATGGAGTACCACTGAACCACGAAAGTAAAACAGAAGACTTAATTTTTGTCTTTCAAAATAGTAGCCGAGCTAACACAGTTAACATGTGCGCCCCGTCACTGACAAACTAATTGATTTTAAACACTGGTACACACATTAACTCTTAGAAGCGTTCCCCGACAAAAAAAGAAATTTCATGATAATACATTGAAACTCTTTTACAGCTTTCACGTGGACAAATAGCATTAAAATTACCGAAAATTGAAGAAAATCGTTCTCGAAAAACAAAGAGCCCTGAATCAGTCCAACTTTCTAAACTGTAGGCTGCAGTTGATAAAGCTTTGTTAAATAATAAAAAAACACGCACAGTACATTTAAACGGGACACGACAGCTTCCCCATCTTAATTCCCAAACCAGCAAATCCAGTCGACTTTGTATTCCATGAAAAAATTTACCGCTGATAAGACGTCGTTTAACGGACCTGGAAACAAACAACGATAAGAAACTGCTTGTAGTCAAGCACAATCTATAACGAACCGCCTGTAATTGAATGGAAGGTCAAAGGTCAATGACCTTATCGTGTTATAAGTTCCTTCCTAGTTTCCTCCTTGTCAAATTTGCTGCAATAAAAATCGAAGCGGACACGAGTCCTTATAGTTTTCTTGTCTGAAATATGGCAGAGGTGAAGCGATTACATGGCGAGTATTCTTGTTGGGCCACTGGAGTAAATTTCTTATACTTTGTTCAAACATGAGAAATTACACATAGTTTTAATAAACATGTTCACAAAAATGCATTAATATACATATATATATACTGCCATAAAAAGTCATAAATTTATGACAACTGGAACAAAACATTCAACTGTCATTTATCTGAGCTTTTGAGATGATAATTTCATTACCCCTGTCTTGATGTGCTAATTTATTAATTAACGCATACATTTTTTAAGTTCTACATATTTGGATCCTTTGCTGGCTCTAGTCACTCATATCGTTGCACAGGGCTATTGCAATATCTTCGTTAAGGGGTTAAGCAAATGGAAAAACACCCCCCCCCCCCCAGGACAGCCGATAGCCACCGGGGTTCGAAAAAGAACCGTCCGGAATTGTTACCTCTGCACCACTCTCAAAAAACAACTAAAAAAATGTACTACGTCTGCAAAACACATTTTTTATGTTGCATCAAAGACGTATATTTGCTATCCAAATGATTGAACGCACCTGTTCAGTCGCACTTGAGACTCGTTTTTCGTGAAATAATTTCAACTTAGTCTGTGTCGCTTTACGTGAAGAAATAAAGTTTCTTAACTATCTCAGTTATTCAAAGATTCCGAATAAAGAGCCATTAGTTTTCTTACGTATCTTAAATTTGAAGATAAGCGCTTACATACTCGGCTGATGAGTAAACACACAACGCAGTTCACTCGTATTCATTCCGGATAATGCCTTTATACAATGTTTCTTGTTATATTTATTCTAACTGTATTTGCAAGACGATGGACTTACAATTAAGTAATAATGTCACGAAGCTTGGAAAGTCAATCAATTATGTATCCAGCTTCGTTGTTTAGTTTCAAGTTATTATCGGTTCCCATACTTTTCTAAACTCAAATAAAATCTATCGTATATATCGATTGTATAATGTCTTTGAATGAAAACGAACAAATTAATAAATGAGTGAATCTAAAAATGTCATGTTTAAATTATGCTTCCTGTGGGCTTATGACAAATTTCGACAATAGATACCTCGAATGTATTTCAGTAGGATCTGAGGTTCTAATGGTGACGAGAACGAAGATGGCTGTCTTCTGGGTTGTAGCGCCGTAGAGTCTGGTAATTTACCAACATTTCAAAAGTCCTTACCTTGATGATGGAGGCAGAACCTCTGAAACGTTGGTATACTTCTATCAGACTACATGATGCAACAACCCAAAGTACGGCCACCTTCGAAAGATTTCAGTTGTTCGATAAGAGTCCAAATATTCAAATCTGTAGTGCACTTGATATATTATTTGGAGTTATAGTAATATGAAATTAATCCTATTTCAAAGCCACCAAAAAAATTAGTAGAACTATGAAACTGAATAATTCAACAGCTGGCCATCTATTAATATAAAACATATTTTTTTAGGATAGAATAAATAATAAAACAAGTTTCAGGATTTATCACTGCAACCCATCTTTCGGGAGTGTTTTGTTTATTCGTTTGTTCTTTATATGCAAGCGCGCACTCTGATTCCGAGGGGTCATTTAGACAGAACTACCCAAAGCTGGGAAGACGAGACACCAACGGGTCCAAAATATGTCGCCCAGAGCTCAACGACGAACTAAAACCAGCGAATTAATGCACGAGCGGAGTGTTCATGCTAATCGTGTCATCCCGGATAATACTTTTAAAAATTAAAAATAATTAGTCTTCTGCCTTACTTCTGTGGTCCAGTGGTACTTCATACACTGAAACACGGCAGAACCGATCAGATAAAATGCATCGTTAGCCAGCTCTAATAAGGTTAACATGAACACTCCGCACCTCTACGTAGATGGATATTGACGTAACATAACGCTAAAATATATTTTATGTGTAATCGTACCTCCAATATGCTGCATGCCGCCAAGATACCAACGAGTTAGATTCCGGACGGATTTCTGTCCCGAAATCGCTCTGCGGAACAGTCATGAGAAATCACTCCGCAGATATTACGTAACACAAACCAGCCGAACCACGTGACTTACGTCACTTTAGAAATGGAAACCTTGATACTCTAATGCACTGTGGTCCAACTTTTTTCCTCACTCGGGCCAGAATAGATTTCCTGTTGGACCCAAGGGGGGGGGGGGGGTAAGAAACCCCTACTGTCACTATTTTTGCATTTTCGTTATCTTTAATAATACTTATTCAGAAATGACAAATTTCCATTGCATATGCTGAAATATAAATTGTTATATAAGTTGTATATTATTTTAAATTTGCTCCTGCAACAGCTTGTATCTCTCAATTTTTACCTGGAAAAGTTGCACAAATTATTTAAACTCCGCTATTTTAAAAGCTTATATCTGATACAATAACAATTTCTACCAGTAGGACGTACATCTTATGCTTTTAAAGTCAATGGCTTTAGTGAGAGCACTGAGCAAAATGTTCTTCTACCAATGACGGAATATCAACTTCGAAAAAAAAAATGGGTTTGAACCAACTAGTAACACATTAACAAATACTTTCGCGGGTCGAATCTGGCCCACGGGCCACCAGTTGAACAACGCTTCTCTAAGGAATAAAAATGCAGACCAAGAGTTATGTTTCGTAACGAAAGGTTTGAGTTGTTGACAATGGCAACTGTGAGAGAAAAAAGAATAACAGGCAGTGACAAGAGAAACTGTGAAATGCTATTCGTTGCAACAGCCACAGATTACGCCTACACGGGGTTCCCAAATCCAGAGTACACGCCAGTATTAGCATTATTTATGTGTGGTAGCGTATCACTAGATGCCACGATATCGACATTAATATTTCAGCTGCTCTATCATCTTTCGCTAAGGTCGGGAAAGCGATGCTCTGTTTTGACGACACATCTTCGTCTCTTTCCTTACCTTCTTACACAGCAAAATCTGTATGTAGCAGATTACCAACACACTTCTACGTATTTTCCGTTTCGAATGAGTTTCTGTTCAACGATGTTGTTCTTCTGGTTTGCAAGCCCGTGTGGACTTGAAGTTAGATACCAACACTGTGTAGGAAGAATATACTGCTTCCATCTTCAGGGCTGAAGATGGAGACATTATGTTTCTCCAAAACGTCGGCATCTACACGGTCCCAAAACCCAGGCCATCACCAATCATCCTTACCGCCTCACAAACATCAAATATCACACATTTATACCCCTTTCGTTCCACAGACGCAATAGAAAAGTCAGAATTCCTGTTTCATATTGAGAAGCCCCCCCCTCCCCCAGATTCAAATCTCGACCCTGAAATAGGCTATCATGACCGAGGGTTTTCACAGATGCCTTCAGTACCACCCGGAAAATGAATAACTTCAATTAGACCACGACCGCTTCCACCTAATTCTTTTCCGACTCGTCATCATTCATTCTACACATCTGAAATATGACTGGCTTTACATAAAATTGTGTTTTTCTACAGTCTCAGTGCCGTTTGTCAGCATTGGGAATAGTTGCTTGTATTTGTTCTATATAAACAAACTGTAATCAGGTTTCCTTTCTACCAAACTACTTACAAAGGTCATAAGAATACATTGTACAGCAATGCTACTAAGCTGTCCCTAGCGACAAAACGGTGGACGATATATTCCAATAGTTTGCTCGGCTGCAATCTAAAAATACATTACAAGGAGGTAAGGGCCGAAGAGGGAGAGAGGTCCTACCTCCGAGTTCAGCGGCGCTTCCCGGTCCAAGCCCTTTTACATTTGTATCAGCACCAGTGCTTGACATTCTGAACATTCACACCAGGTCAACTAGGGATGTCCACAAACGCTCCTTCAAATGAATCAGACGCAACCCTGCAGACACCTTGCGACACTCAGCACAGACTTCAGACAGACAACAGCTTCTTGGTAGGAGAGTTGAATGAATATTCACTAACTTTGAACCACTTACTGATATTTTGTATTACCATGACTTCCGTCATAAAATTGTAGTGACAGCCTATTTCAAGCTAGAAGATGGTCGTTTTCCGGGATGTAGCGCCGTCGAGTCAGAAGTTTACCGGCGTTTCAGAGGCGATGAAGGGGCCTCTGATAATTGAGGCAGCAAGAATCTCTGAAACGCTGGTAAATTAATACCAGACTTCACGGAGATACAACCCAGAATACAGCCACCTTAGTTCTTACAAAATTCTACTATTCCGGTTGAATCTGGCCCACAGCCTCACTGCCTATTTACTCTACCATCCACTGAACACTTTTCAAACTTTTCTCTTCAGGTTACATGTCCCGCAGATCTCACTTCCCTTCATTTGATGGTCCTAATAATATCTGGAAAAATTACAAATTATGAAGCTCATCATCATGCAATTTTCTCCATCTTCCTGTTAAGTCTTTCCATTTAGATCCACGTATTCTCATATCCATGGTCTCAAAGGCCCTCATTTTTATTTTCTTAATGTAAAAGACCAAGGTTCATATCCATCCAAAACACGTTAAATAATAATTCTGTATATTTTATCCCTCGCGTGTTTAGTCAGGGGTCGGGAAGGGAAGCTTCTGAATCAAAACATTTGGGGTTGTGACGCATCTACGCTTGAAGGTTATTACGGCTACTCAGTAAGGTAGTCAGAAGATAGCAGTAATTACGTTCTTCCTCATGCCATAATCGATCCTAGAACTTACACTTGCGCGCATGAGGAACATCGATCTGATTCCAGAGCAAGTAATCCAAACTGGTTTCCGTGTCAGATCATTAATCAGTTCTAAGGAGTGTCCCACTTAACCTGGAACCCGTCACGACAGCTTGCAATCGCTAAAAAATTTGATGTGGCCTTAATCTGCGTTTTCAACTTCTGCGCACACAGGACATGCATTTTCCTATAGACGGAAGTGCACCTTGAAGAAGAAGAAGAAGAAGAACATGACGTATTTTCGATATGGGCGGTCTATCACTTTCTATTTATCGATAATGCTACATATCGTGTTTCTCACACAGTGGGCCTACTATCATGACACTACTCAACTGCCGTACTCCATGGAACAGATCCTTCTTGAAAAGCTGATAGTCGCTCACTACTTACAGAAATCCCGATTTCTACTGCCGTGTTAACAAGAACCAGTCACTTGATCCTGTCTTGAGTAATACGAACTTAGTCCACGTTCTAAAACCATCTTTCATTAACATTCACTTTAATATCGTCGCTGACATGTGTACTTATCCTGAACTGTCTTTTCCCGTCGAGTTCCACTAAAACGTACAGTATATATATTTTATTTTCTCCCATGAGCGCAATTAGAATTAAGTAAATTACTGTACAGCTAACAATGGTTTCCATGGTTTCCATAAACCTTGTAGAAATAATTCTTTGATCAAAAAAACGTGACCGTGGTTAAACATCCTGTCTGATAAGCGAGAGGTTCCCAGTTCGAACCCTGTCACCGACAGCATGTCCTTATAAATATATCTTAGTTTTCCTCAGTCGGTGTCATATCGGGACGATTACTTAAAACAGACTGTGACTAGATCCTTCTCGTCCTGCATAAACTTCCCATAATTACTGTCAGTCAGTGATGCAGCCTGTACAAAAATCAAAAACCAAAATTTTAAGTGCAGAAATATACAAACAAATTATTGATTCCCGTCATATTTAGAAAAATATACCGTCGAATGAATAGAGAGAAGGGAATTTGAAGGATCCGGTCTTGGCCTGTAGGACATGAGAAAAACTACGAAAATCCTGACCCACGATAATCGGTAATCGGCCTATATTAAATTAGGCCTGCTCCAAATCATGGAGGTGTATGGGGGGCAAGGAGGCAACGATACACACATTCATAACCTCTGCATTTGTTTCCGTTCGGTGGTCTGTTTCGCATTTCGGCTGCATGCACCCGAGAAAAAGCACCCCCGCCCCCCGTACTCACAAGATACGAAGATGGAAGATGGGTGGATCTGAGTCTTGGTGCGGAAAGAACTGCGCCTGCCAGGAATCGAACCTCAGTCGATCAGAACGGAGACAGTCACTTTTCTCACTGATTATCCAAATTCACACAGAACCATAACATACGCTTATAATTACGCTAATATCAAATCTTCCTAGTGTGAATCTGAAAATAAACTTATAATACGTCCTTGCTGCCTTCGTATTCTGAATCTAGTTTAATGGAATACTGATACCTACTTTGCATTTTACGACGCCGCGCCGCTTTGAAAATCCATAGAAATCAATACAGTTTATAACGTCACCTAGCCGACGGAACCTATGTAGGAGGAGGCCACGACCCTGCACAACCTTACATACCAACTTCCAACAACAACGTGGTTAAATGAGGAGTTCGAATGTTTTAAATTAACTATTATATTTATCATACTAATTACATTCGTGAGAGCTTTAACAACTTTTAAGCTGAATATTCCGTTTAAAAGTCGTCACTGGTTCACTGCCATGTGCACTTAGAATTTCCATTGTTTGAAACTGCAAATTAATGGCCTGAAAGGAGTTTATTTGGACTTACCACACGTCACAGTTCATGAGAAAATGTTAGGTTAGGTTAGGTTTACGGGCGATTTATCTAGTTAATAGCATGGAAAGTGTCATGAAAGCGTCTTATCACAATATCGTCACTATTATCCTGTCGTTTATAACTCCGCTGTCGTCAAAATTCAAGAGATGCGAAATTCGATGTATGAGACTGGTTTTGAATCGTGGTTTTCAGGGTTGAGCTACCGTGTGATCTTAAAAGTGGTCAGCATCGTTTCAACTGTCAACTTTACTGTCATCATGAAGTTCTCGTATGGGCAAGTACAGTCCCGCAAAGCAGGTCATTACCCTTTCACCTTGTTACTCTTTCCAGTTCGCCATAGAACACTCAGGTGTAATTACTTAAAACTGTTCAGCTTAAGAGGCGATAATAAATAGGCACATCACAAAGCACAGTAACGTAACTGCCTATCTCAAAATGCATCCTGAAAGGCGCTGTATTTCCTACAAATAACATAAAAGACGATGTGTTGTAGTTGACAAACTCCATGGAGCAGCGTCCTTGAGAAGTTAACAGTTTGGCTCCAGCGGTGATGTTTCTGTTTTGTATTCGAGAGTGCCAGGTTCGTGTTTCAGTCGGGACGAAGAGTATTCTGAGAGTTATTTCGTGGTTTCACTAAGTCAAATTCCTTCAGGTGATATTTTTCACCAGGACACATCTTGAAAGACGTAATGACCGCGTCTTCCCATACGTTTGAAGTTTACTTGACGTAATCATCGACAATAAATAATTTATTCATTTCATACAGCGTCGTTCAACAACCTACAATCTATTATCATCATCATCGCCCGCCAGTTTCCAGTCCTCGTAGGAAAGTATGAGACATTTATAGAACAGACAAAGCAGACGCTGGCAAGTTGTGTCAATTTACCCACAAGAGCATCGGCTTCTCCAGGGATTCTTCTATTTTTAAAAATGGGGTGCAATAAACAGATTTGGCTTCAGGGAACTCATATGTTAATATGAGGTCTGCAAGAGACAAAGGGATTTTCTGGTCTCATCAAACGTTTATTAAATTTGTGAGAGATTTTGTCGACTGAAGTAGGCATGATAAGCAAGGCAATGTGATAAACTTCATTGACTTCTGGGTTGTTGGCCCAGAAGACAGCCATCTACATCTCCGTCGTGAGAACCTTAAACTTAACCTTAAATCTCAATAAGATACGTTTCCATCATATTAAGCATTCAGAAAATTGCCAATGAAGGGAACAAAGATAAATTTTCAATTCGGAAGGTTTCTACAGTGATTGAAATATCACAATTCAACACAAACATAGATTTAGTGTAATTCAATTTTTGAAAATTTACAGGACTATGGAAACATTAAGCTAATATCACAGACTGCTAGAAACAACCGAATGCCTCGACACGTTAAAATACTGATTAATCGAATGGCTGGCTAGTTTGTTTGTTGTTTGCAATAGGATTCACGTTAAGATTCGTATTTAGCTGTTGATGTTCGGTTAAAATAGCAGTTATTTAATTACCTCTTATCAGTAGCAGACGTTACATGGCATCTTATGTGGGGCAAGGCTGATAACGCATCGATAATAATTTAAGGAATGTGCAGATAGTGGCCATCTTCCACGTAAAAGCGGTGTTCAAGAATTTGCTTCGATGGAATGAGAGAAAAAGCAAATTAAACTGAATGGATTAAAATAAGAAAAGAAAATAAGAGGAGGAAATTACATAAAGAAACAGGAATATTCTGTCGAAATAATAAATGTGTCCCAAGAGACTGATTCTGGGTTTATATAATAACAACGGCTTTCAGTTGCGCAGGTTCACAGCATCAAATGGTGGAATTAAAACGAAAAAAATTATGGAATACGCGCGGTAACGGTCATGACTTCCTTTATGAAGCACACTCATAGCCGGTTCTTTCTTTTTTTAAACTAGGTCAGTTTCATAAATATTAACCAACTGCATATTCTTTAAATATTACACATCCTACAAAAAGTAAACCGAACGGTTCATGTAATAAGTTCCTTAAATCTTTAGTAATCTTCCAACAGAAAATATGCACGCATCTGAAAACGCAAACAATAATTCGTCAAAAGAAAAAAAAAACTTTCGTAACGGAAAGACCGCTACGTTCTCAAAGTTTAAGCAACGACATTTATTTTGGTTCAACTTATCGAATTTCAACAATTTTCAACACATGCAAATTATAAATTTAAATGACACCTAAAAGGTAAATGACCCGACACTTCAGTGATATAACGGTAACTTTAAAACCTAAGTATGCTCTACTAACAGCGTCCAAAGCAAGTGTTGACTTATTTTCTTCAACATTTTCGAGTCAAAAATGTCTTAAGACTGAACGCATGCAAACCCCGGACAATTTGTAAGCTACTACAAAAAATATGACGCTGGAGTTGATAAAAAAAATTATAATATGCCTACTACACTGTCACTTTCACGCCACGCACGAGATAACTCGCTTATAAGCAATTGGTTTGAACTTCGCCGGTCTTTGTGAGAATCAGTGAAAACAACTAACCTGCCATCTTTAATTAGTTAAAGCTAATTACGCGCTAGTTTTCAACAGTGTAAGTTACGGCCGACTTCCGGGTTGTGCTAGGTTGCGCCGTGTAGTCTGGTATATAGAAACCTACCGACGTTCCAGGGTACCCCCGGAACACAGCCGTCATCGTACTCACCACAGTGAGAACCACATTTTCTTAATCAGTATAAATTAAACTGTAACAATTAAAGAGTATCGACAGGTTCCAAGTTTTTCACATTCCTATTTCTTTGTTTAGTTTTCAGAGGTTTGTCAAATTAATTCATCAATTGTTTAGTGTCTCTCTATGGTCCTTACTCGAAATCACTCGTTTCAGCCTCAAGAGGGCATTCGGTACTCGACTTTAACCCTTTGAAGCTCGTAGCTCATCTAAACAATACACTGAAATTAAATTCTTACCTCAGAAGAAAACACAACACATCTCCATTACACGAATCAGATGGTTAAATGTGTTTCAGGAAACAATATCTGTTTACCCTGAAAACCGTAAGAAACCTATAAATAAACTACGTGTGAAAAATGAAATCTGTTAATGATGATTCATATGAAAGGCTCGTATACGATCAGTAAAACTTTGCTTGGAGTTAAATTAACTTTCCTTCCATCCGTGTTCACTTCTGAGCCAGTGTTACTGTACTTACAATCCTTGAATAGTACAAGGCATGAACTGCACCAACTGCCAAGTCTATTTTTCTCCTTCCTTATAGCCGAAGACACAAATCTGTATTTACAGCACAACACAGTTCAATACCGGGGTCTCAGCGAAATGTTATGTCGTAATGATCTTTAAAAAAACATGCAAAGGCCTAAAACACAGTCCTGGTGATTTTAGACAAATTGTAGTCAACAAATTTTTTTAGGCGAGATTTCGGGTTCTCACGGTGACGAGTAAGAAGACGGATAGTTGCTTCGATAAACTTCTATGAGAATACACGGCGCGAGAACCCAGAAGAAATTCATCTTCAGGAAATATTCAAACACTGTTCCGAGATTATTAAATGAAACAATGTTTTGCTGTCAGCTCACGTTAATGTAGTTCAATACGAAAACGAATTAAAATCTAAATATGAATGAAAATATGCCGATGTCAGTGCTTTGCGACTCGTTCTGTACTCTGTACGAAATGCAACATATTTTTCTTTGTGGTCTGCGGAAAGTCGAAGTTCCTACTATTTAAAAAACGTCTTTTAACAATGTACATCGTAAGATCTCTTGGTCTCGCGTCGGCGAGTACCATCGTCCTGATGATGGAAGGAGTACGCGCCTCTGAAATGTCGGTCAAATTCTACGGCACAATACCTCGGAAGAGCTTTATACACAAAAATCATGTATAGCACATCGTTATTAAACAAAATTTCGCTGCGACATAAAATAAACTTGTGTTACAGGAATCACTCTTACGACATTGACAAGTTATAAATTATTATTATTATTATTATTATTATTACAATACAGAAAATATAATTTACTCACCACCGATTGGTAGGACCCTCCATCTTGTTTTTCGTTTCGTTCCCTTCTTCCCCATGTAGATGTCGTCCCTGTCCTCATGTGTTTCGACAAGGGGTATCACTGCTTTCACAAGTTCTCTTTGCTTCAAATTACGGTAATGTTTTGATCGGTCAGTTTCTCGTATGTATGTATTTAGTATCAGTATCGTAATATGTTTTTACATCACACTCTCCTGCTCCACATCACACTTAAAACACAGAGGAAAAAACACCTTTACCAGAGCATTAGTGAAATGGGAAATCCTAGTGGAGGCTGTCCAATTTCTTCTATCACTGAGCATAGGAAATATCTTTAAAATGTTATCTACAAATTCAAACTGCCATTCAGAAATCGAACGGTTAACTAGAAGTCTAAATACTAATTAAGTATAAATTCTAAAGTGGTCTAACGATGGTGCGTTATGTTCGAAATCGCTGCTCTACTGGACTTGATCCACAGTTCAAGATCAATACCAGAAGAACAGCAATATTGAACCCAACTCTTCGTCAGAGGAGTGGCCAATAAGCGAAAAGTGAAGTGTTGAAGTAGGGAGCGACTGTGTGTGTGTTCCTGGAGCCCGTCTTGGCGGTTGGTTTCTTACGAAGGCCGTGGTTTCAAACGGAAAGCGACCTTCAAGAGAACAGCACGCCATTGTACGTTCAGCTGACAAGCACATTCGCGTAGTTCCATATCAGTTACTACACAGAGAGAAAACCAAACATCAACCTAAGTTTCTTACGCCATTCATGTTACATAAGTCTCGATCTGACTACCACATTCGTGCGAACTTTTACTCTCTGAATACTGGAATCCTGTCAACAGTAATTGATCACCCTGATGATGGAGCCAGCAAGCACTCCAGACGTCGGTACATTTCTACCAAACTACACGGCGTAGTAACCCAGACGACAGACATCTTCTTACTCAACCACCACATTAACTTGTACGTCTGGTAGGTCTCAACATGGAGATTTCTGTCTTCTGGGTTGTTGCGCTGTGTAGTCTGGTCGATGTTTACCAACGTTTCAGAGGTCATACTGCCTCCGTCATCAGGGCGATTCATCGACCAGACTACACAGCGCAACAAACCAGAAGACAGGAATCTTCATACTCACCGCTGTGTCGCACTGATGACGGAGGCAGTATGACCTCTGAAACGTTGTTAAACATCGACCAGACTACACAGCGCAACAACCTAGAAGACAGAAATCTTCATACTCTGATGACGGAGGCAGTATGACCTCTGAAACGTTGGTAAATATCTACCAGACTACACAGCGCAACAACCCAGAAGACAGAAATCTTCATACTCTGATGACGGAGGCAGTATGACCTCTGAAACGTTGGTAAACATCTACCAGACTACACAGCGCAACAACCCAGAAGACAGAAATCTTCATACTCTGATGACGGAGGCAGTATGACCTCTGAAACGTTGGTAAATATCTACCAGACTACACAGCGCAACAACCCAGAAGACAGAAATCTTCATACTCTGATGACGGAGGCAGTATGACCTCTGAAACGTTGGTTAACATCGACCAGACTACACAGCGCAACAACCCAGAAGACAGAAATCTTCATACTCACCGCTGTGAAAACCTCGCCCTGATGACGGAGGAAGTATGACCTCTGAAACGTTGGTAAACATCGACCAGACTACACAGCGCAACAACCCAGAAGACAAAAATCTTCATACTCACCGCTGTGAAAACCTCAAATCTTACAGGTCTGAACATATTTACAAAGAAGTTAAAGAGGTCGCAGCGCCAAGCTGACAACTGATCTGCACTAATTCTGCAATCTATTACAAAACTCTGACCTCTACTTCCAACCTCCCTACAGACAATAGCGCGTAGCATAATCACGCATGGGCGAAGCGTTCATGTTAACCGTCTTATCCCGGCTAACACTGTCTTTGTTGCCTTGCTTTCATGGTTCTGTGGCACTCTGTACACTGGAATAAAGCAGAACCGATCAGATAAAATGCATCGTTAGCCAGCTCTATCCAGCCAGGCGTTGTTACCAAGCTAGTTGAGGCTTAAGCCACGATCACTTGACTGACTTCAGCTGGCAAACGATGCATTTTATCTGATCGGTTCTGCCTTGTTCCGTTTTATGGAGTACCATTCACGCGCAAAAGACAAACGACTCTTTGCTTTTCGTTTTTGAAAGTGCTAGCCGGGCTTGCATACCTAACACTCTGCCCCTGCCCTTCAAAATGCGGAACTTCGCTGGCCTTAGGAAATTATTTCCCATGCTGCAATTCTCTATGAAACGGGAGTTACGTAAGTTTGTGGTTTCAAAACGAGAACATTTCGAAACGAACATCCTTGACGGCGAATGGACAATCCAGTGACAACTGAAGATATCGCCACACTAATGAACAATAATAGCATTAGACATTTTCTTAGTTCAATTTACGTCTCGGCTGGATAGACGTAACATCCACATTTGTGTACATAAAAGTGTTTTATAACGTATCGATTAATTGCAATCATATATTTAACTTTAAAGTATGGTTATCATTATACAAAGCGTTATCAAGTTCCTTGTACATTTTCTGGATCAAGGAATAAGCATCCATTATTCTTTTAATTAATGAGAATTATTCAGTTATGAAAACTTACGTGATAGCTAGTGGCGATATTTATAAACGAAGACATTGATTAATATACGGACAAGTTCGTGACAATTCTGAAGCCTGTATCAAAATTTAGTATCGAAAGTTTTAACTTTCGAAGTCAGAGTACACTTGGCTCTTTTGTTCACAGACGAATGAAGGAAATACTCAGAACGAGAACTAGTCAATACTGTATACTGAATAAAACAAATAACAAAAGTTAGAGAATTCCTGCAAATCTGGTATTACATTTACGTTATGTTTAAGTTTGTAAATATTAATGTGGTTTCCGGTTTCATCCATCTTCTTCATACGTAATGTTTTTTATATCCAAGTATGTTCAGTCCCCTTAAGAAGCGAGTAAATATTGAGAAAGTTTTAGAAATAATTGCTAAAGAAAGTATTTTGACCTAAGAAAAAGAAAGTAGCCTACCAGGACTACAGAAAAATGTAGGCATGTACAGAATGTCCCAAAAAGATGCATACACACACACGGTTAATGGTTCGTGCTTTATTTTATTATTTTATTTAGTGTTCTGTCTGACGACAGGTCCATATGAACAGGATCCTTCCATCCTTTTCTCGGACTGGGACCTGTTCATATACGTTCTTGGCAGATGATCCAGAAGTGGTTTGCCATTGCCTTCTTCTGTGTGTGAATGGAGTAATTGTTGGGATGCCACGGAGAAACCGGGGAAGCCCCCGGAGGAAAACTCCGTGTTGCCTAGACCACGGCCTAGAACAACACAAGTTATAAATTCGGGCACCGCCGGGAATCGAACCCGAGACCCCAGGATTACAAGGCCAGCGTTCTAACCGCTAGACCACCGTGGGGGTACATGCTACGTGCATATATATTTTGCGACACGCTGTATAATGTTGGCATTCGTAATTTGTGCTCTTAACACAGTATTATTAGGATGATGATGAGGGGAAGAAACTGCACTGCATGTCGGAGAGAGAAATGCACAGGAAAGTTCAGCCGGTAGAGACCACTTGGCAGACAAAGGCGTGGATGGCACGGTTATATTAAAACAAATCCTAGAATAACACGGTGGGAGGGTGTAAAGTGGGTATAATTTACCCAGGGCAGAGACCGGTGGCAATGTCTTCGGGTTTCATACAGAGAGAGAAATTTCTTACAGGATAAATGAATAACTACTAACTTTTGATGGAAGACCCTGAAAATCAGAATTAATTTAACTTGTAAATAAAACTGAGTTTCGACTGCAAATAAACAAAGAGAAAACGAGTTTGTATCAATCATACTTCTTTTGTTTTCCTCCAGAAATAGGTCTACAAAGTTGAAGCGGATAGAGTTTTTTTAAAAAGGAACATGAATAAATAAAATTCTAAAACACAAAACGACCACGGCTCATACAAAAGGCAAATTGCTCCTTTTAACAAGCATGGTGCTGAGGCGTCTGTGAAAAGCTCTTCGCATTCTGTATCGAGGCATTAGCTGGTAAATGATCAGCTAAACGATCCTACCGCTGCACCTTCGGGGAAACAGGGGCCCACTTATGTCGCCGATTTGATAGGACGTGATGCCGAAGAGAGAAATCCTGCCATGGTCTGCAGCCAAATTCCGTTAGACCAGCCCGTAGCGCGCCAATTTACCGGCTGAGCAATCCCGGCTCAGTTACGTGAAAATTCACATCTTACATAAGATCTAACTCGCCGAGTTTGAAGACCGCGCAGAGTCCATTTCTAGTTTCGCTATCAATTTCCCAGAAACAATTTAATAAAAAAATTATAAACACATAAATCACATCACCCATTATTATTATTATACATAATATATGACCTTGAAGGATATTAAGTCATGAACACCGACCGCGAAACCATACGGGGGAATCCCCTTGATGACGTCATTGTCTAGCTTGCATATGCAACGGTCAATGACCACAAACAACTCTGATATTACTGGCGTTATTGGTAATGGTCAAAGGTTACGTGTGTAACCTAACCCAGCGAAGTTTTGTTCACCTGTAACGCCAGGATGGTAGGGGAAGGTGTGTTTCAGTAACACAAGGAACTACACTGGAGTTTATTTACTAATGTCACGAAATAATCGATTCTAATATTACTTCACGATGTTGTTTCAACTTCACAGACCGAAACCTACAGCATTCAGTGAGATAGGAAGATGATCATGAATGGTCAGTGGGTGAAGGCTTTGTACGATGCTACCTCGGCAGATCCAAAATGTCAGACAACCCTGAATTTATCTATAGACCCACACGAAAACCTCGGTAAAGTCAGCTGATAACCGGGTATCTCCCGTTACCACTACAAAGGAATGTTTGATTACAGCGATGGATCGATAGGTCGAAACTGGGTTTAGGCCTATGCACTGTAGCGAAAGGATAACAAAATGTTATTCTGGGTTGTGACGCCGTGTAGACTAATGGGTAGATATACCAACGTTTCGGAGAAACATACTGCTTTCATCTTCAGGGCTGAAGTGGCTACGCTGTCACAACCGAGAACAACATTGCCATTTTCATCGTCATGACAAACTTAAATCTCAATATAAATAATTGTCTGGTGTCTGAAAACGTCGAAACTCAATTTAAATAACAAAATGTTAACGAACACTTCCGGAAAAAATTAAGTACACGCTAAACGCGATGCATACGTTGAAAATCCGGACGGAAAGAAACTTGATTTATTTTCCCCCCACGAATAATTGGTAAACATTTTTTTTATGTAGTAGAAGTTCACTAACCTCTTCAACATGTACAGTTATTAGATAAAATTTTGTTTTTTACTCTGGTTGTTTTACAAGTATCACACATAATATTGAAGGACTACGGCACGACTCAAGTGGCTGCCGTTTTTTCAAAGCTGGACTGACCTACGTAAGTCGCTATGGATTTCTGTGGTCTCGTTACGGCAAAAACTTAGCGAAACATCACGAGTCCGGGACCCATGTTTTAACTTAAAGCTGCTCGCGCACAGTATAGGTTTGGACTGATGTAATTCTAGTGGGGAACGACGGATTTCTCCCGGTGATTGCTATGGTAGCAATAGGAAAAGTTTCTTTTTTTAAAAAAATTATTAATGTGGTTTTACTAATGACCGATTCAATTCTTGTTAAGACTGAGTCCCATCTTTTTGTAGGTAGCCATTACAGAGAATATTAGTTGATACACTACAGAAATTTCGGAAAGTTTGTTATGTTCTCTGAAGATTTTTGTTTCCTCTGTAAATATTACGTCCCCCGCACGAGACTAATGAAAATTAAATTTTTGCTGAAGGCAATTTGAAGCGCAAATACTCCCTTATGACAGGATACCGATTAGTACGTATTACCCTCAGAGCAAATAAACGTATTATCCTTTGCACAGTTCTGGTTCGTAAGTTGAGTGGAACTGTAAGAGTTTGTTGATTTTAAACACACAAAATGTAATTTGTTTGTCTCAAAAATTAAATTGTTTAATGCCCGTAAATACTCATAAATAATCAATGCCAAAGCATGGCGTCAGTATCTCGCTTCGCGTATCAAATGCATGGGCCTTCCAACGCAGTTAAATGTACACACCCTCTGCGAAGAATGCTTGGACTCTATCTTACGTAACACGAGAGCATGCGTTCAAAGGTTCCCCTCAAAGAACAGCACTGATAGGCACCTTCCATTTGCAAGGCAAGCGAACAGCTTGTAAGAAAATCAAATATAACACCAAAAAACTGGAAAAAAAACATGTTGCTTTGTTTTTACTTCTCAACCCATATCTTTTGAGCATTCGATGCATGTGGCACATTTTACTCATAGATTTTACGTGCGGTATCAACATATTACTCGCATTTAAAAACCTCGCTTTATTTCAAACAAAAAGTCAAGCATAGTAGATCACGCATCGTCCAAAATATTAATACACAGGTTCGATTTACATTATGGAGTCATAACTGTACAACCTACACTACACAAACTCCCCACACCCTGTTTACTACTAATTTCGCTGGCCTTCTAGACTGAAAAACATTATCCAGAAATTCTGAACACTCTTTTCTGGATATATACACGAGTAAGGTGTTCTTCCAAACAAGTATTTTTTTAAGATTCCCTTGCCTAACAAGATTCTGAAAGCATTAATGCACTTTTTCGCAGTGGAACTTTGTTTTAATGAAATGTTTTGAGGTTAGATTACTTTAGTTCGCATATTTAACCTCGGCTTATGCGGAAGTGCCTTATGATTGTTGTTTTCGTTTCCATAATACCCAATGAGCAGATATTTTACAAGGTGTTAAATGTTATTTTCTGAAGACCGTTTACTGGTCCAAATATAATGCAGTTGGTGTAAAGATTTTCGAGATATAATAAAGTGTTCATATTACATTAATTTTCTTTCTCATCTGCATAATGCTCTGGTTACAGAATACTGGTTCTTATTGTGAAATCACGTCACAAGCCTAGTCAATTAAAGTGATAATAGAAATAATTTCGTTCACCAACACTCACACAAAACACAAACTTTCCCTCGACCTTCTCCGCTCTTCCATCACGTTGCTCGCCACGAGCCAAGCAAGGACCAACTGATCACAACTGTTACCTAACAGCCATCACATGGTCCCGTATCTCTACCGGGTGCTTTTTGCGCATGTGCAGTTTTCCCTACTAAGTAGTTCCCGCTCAATTCTTACGTCCATGCGCATTCGCGTTCGTAGCGCTTACCTACGTATACTGGTCATATGCAGTTTTATTTTATTTTCGGATGTATTCTTAGTATCACAAGGCAGCAACACAGCAATGCCAGTTATTTAATTTTATAACATTTTACAAACTGCTTCATTTCTTGGAAAGTTTAATGATACTGACACCATAAAACATTTGATATCGAGATCCCCCCCTCCCTTAAGAAAAAAAGAAGAGAAATGGAAGGGTGTTGTCTATTTTGCAGCACACAGAAATACCGAAAGCGATTTTTGCGAGTGCACTATCCTAACTTGAGTTTCAGTGGTTTCTTTGTGGTCGAAACACAAATTAGAACCAAGCAGTAAAACATCATGAGTCCTGGACTCATGTCATTTGCTAGTAACACTATAAATAAGTCTGTTTGGGCACAGTAAAGGCTAGGACCGATATGGTTCTTGTGGGGAACTATGCATTTCCGCCTTGTGATTATCGTGTTAGTAATAAATCAGTTTTCTCAAATGACCGATTCAGTTGTAAGTGGCTCTTGTTTTTATCCCCAGATATCTTGGTTCGCATCTTAGCTAGAATATCGGCTATTATTAATAGGGCATTTTGATAGTTATTCTACGTTCCTCCTGGCATATTAGCCTAAAAGGTTTCATATTTCACCTTAGAATAGTTCGAACCGACTTTCTGTTTGTGTTAAATCTTTTTTCGACTCGTTGTTCATTATTATCTTCACATGTCGCATTCGACGAAATAATACTTAGCTGTAGATCCTGACTATCAGACAATGTTTTAAACGATGCGCCTGTTTCACATGCAAATTAAATAAGTTTGTGTAAAAGAAAGATGTAAAACATTTCTTTATCTGAAACCCAAAGTTGATTTACCGATGTTGAAAACATTCTGGTTTGATCAAATTCTACGTCCACCACCACAAGGTCAAACTGAAGTGTCCAGGAACGGGGTTAAGATAACAATAATGAATCGTAAATTCAGAATATTACATTACGAAGGAATTTGTGGCTTAAATGGTCGCCTCATATTGTTAGGATAGTAAAGTCTGAGAGGAAACGATGGGCTGGGCATGTAGCTAGGATGGGGGGGGGGAACAAGGAATGCATACACGTCTAGGAAAAAGCTCACTTGAAGATGAAGAAGGATGCAGGAAGATTCTTTATTTTATTATTGGTACTGCAATATTAAATAATTTCAAACGCTGTACACCTACGTGAAACTCAATTTTCTGCCCCCCATCTGTGAAAGTCCTACAGGTTTGTGATACTTTTTAAGTATGTCATGGGCAGAGTCCGCCAGCTACATAATTAACGCTAATAACCCTTTCCTCGTCAGAATAGCAGAACCACTGGACACTAAAACTGGTAGGAAGACATTTATATTCCCACATCACCACGCAGCTGCTCCTCGTGACGAAATTACGAAACATAAAACAATGTAAAATTGCACGTGGTTTCTAATGATATGAACCGATGGCGCTGATATTAATGTGCGTGGCATCCACTATTCAATCAGAATCATTTGTCTTGCCGTCTCCAATCTTAAAACTTCAAAAGTGATATGTATTAATCTGAAGTACATTTAACACTAATTCATAATTCACACATGACATATGCACTGATAAATACACAGTACATTGCAATAAACAATGCACTGAACGATGCATAATGAGAAATTCCATAATTTATACTCTTCACCAAATATTATGATGATGCTTAAATTAGGGAAAATGAGATGGATGAGGCACGTAGCGCTTGTGGAAAGCGAGAAATATGTACGTCATTTTAACTGGTACCAATGAAGGGAAGACACCACTCGGAAGACCTAGGCATAGATGGGAGAATAATTTTAAAACAGATCTTAAGAAAACAGTGTGGATCTTAGGAAAATAACGCTTAATATAGTTATAATTACTTCATGCGTAGTAGAACCAAGCTGTAGTAAAACGTTTGAAAGTACCCAATTCGGCCCATAGGTGACCCTGTGTGCATTTTAAATATGTTACGTACTTTTCTGTTTTCAATTGTACATCTTTCTGATGATAATTATAGGCTCAGTTGTTCCCTCTGTTCTCGGTCAATGTGTAGAGATATTGAGGTTAAATTTATGTTCACGTAATAATTCCGAAGAAACAGCTTACCACTGGAATAGCAAAATCATTTATGTTACTGGAGCTAGTTTTGATTTAAAGATAGGCCTACATTCTAACCTCTTTTTACACTTTTTGCGCTTGTATTTTATACTTCCTGTACACAAAACGAAACCCAAATATTTACAATAGATTCTTGCATAGGTTCTTTCTCGTCATCTTGAAGTTGTTTAATTCCGAATGTGTTTCTTTCCTCTGAATGATCAGCGTTCTACATACCCAGGCTATGTATTTATATACTAGACCCAAGCATTCCAGGCAGGGTTTTGTGGTTATGACGACAACAGAAAATAAATGAACTGGTCAATATACAATACAGGCCGAGAACACACAACAAACTTGTAAATCAAATTATAAAACAGTGAATATCCGAATCTGAACCGGATGTTAAAATTTAATTATTTTATTTATTGCCCGAAGGAATAATAACTGATATACGTGAGTAGCCTGTGATCATAACTGCAAATTCTTGCAACAAAGGACACTGGGACTTCAAGGTACTGCAACTTAAACTTCTTTTTAGAAAACTTAGGTACATTAAAAATATACATGGCATACTCTACCATTCAGAATATTTTAATTAATTGTCAGTGTCATATAAAGTATAAAGTAATCTAGCTATTCTGACTCATGGATTACTGTATACATTTTTAAAAGTCTTTGAGGGATCCAATATTCATTTAGCATAAATCTGCCAAAGAAATTAAGGACCACGACAAGAGATTTCAAGGGATAAGTTTTCTCATGCCATAGAATGTGAATGGCTAGCAGAAATCAGATCCTGATTTTCTGTCTTTATGCACCAATCAATGGTGGGTGAACAAATGTTACTTTTATAACATGCTCAACATTTTAAACTATCATAATTATATTAATGCGCGCTGGTTCGAGTCTCGGGGGGAGAGAAGAAATTTTCTCATGAGCTTTCGACCAGTGTTTGGGACTGGTGCCAACCCAGCATTGTGAGGAAATTGGGGAGCTACAATGGGTAGCGTAATCCGGTCAGGAAAACTAGCAATGGCTGGGGTTCGTCGTGCTGACCACACGTCACCCTGTATCTGGTTGGATGATCGTTCACCTCTGCTTAGGCATGTGAACGTGAGGCCAGCAGTCAAGCTAGTCGGCTTGGGCTCTCTGGAGCTGTTACGCCTCGGATTATTATTATATTAAGTGTCACTATAACACTAGAGTATCTCTTTCTGTTCTTGATGTCCTAATGCATAACGCTTAAATATCAATTATGGGCAATTGATTCTGCATTGTTTCCAGCAACTGAACAGAGGAAATGAGAAAACTCATAAAATCTTGACAGGAAATCTGGTTTCTGGATTTTATTTGCAGACCTAACTGAATGCATTATTTTAGTGACAATATTTCTTTCCTGGAGACAGAAGTATGCCTTTTCCTTTATTTACATCCAGTCAAATATTCATGATTTATATCAATATAAAATATAACTAAACAGATTGAATATTATAAGTCGTACATAAATAACTCAGAATTTGCATTGTTTGGTGTAAGTGCAATTTAAATAATACAAAATGATGACAGTGTACCAGATTTATATTTATGTCATTCTGTACAAGTTTTATTTTCAAAATGCTCAACTGATTCTGACTAGCACTTGTCAGCATTACCAACACATCGCAATAAATTCCCCCGTTCCTACGAACGTTTATAAACAGAATACACAATGATCTGCTTTCTGCACTGTTTGACAAATTATTTAATAGATATTAGTAATTTCTCCAGCATTTTACACATGATCACATGCAAATTAGAAGTAATACTTAACATAATCATTAATCATGATTTCTCATGACTCAACTGTAATCATATTTATAATTTAAAAATTATCGTACAAAGTTCATAATATTTTTTTCCAGTTTTCTCTCATTTTCTGTGTGTTATTTATTGACTTCTACATCGGCTTCACTTTCATCCCTTTACTCCACCCTTTGATGCCCTGATTTGCTGGAATAAAAGAGAAATTTCACATGATTTTTCTATCGTAGATAAGCACAAAGTGCGTACATTAAAATCACATCTATATACTGAATGTAATATGATTTAAAAATAATGAACTTATTAATTCTAGAACTAGCAGGACAGATATACAGACCTAAAACCTATCAAAATGGAGGAAATAATAACTGTAGACCTCTTTTCTGTAGGAAAGAAATATTCTGACATTTCATTCACAGAACCGAGGTAAAACTTCAGAAGTAAAATATATATATAAAAAAAATTGGTCCCAGGTTAGAAGTTAGCAGGATGAGGTCTTGTATTGTCCGCGAGGCACAAGAGTAGACCTGACATCTTTGAGGGAGGTGGGGGTAGAATTCTGCGCTACTAGAAGATCGAAAAACACCCGCAGCTCATACAGGCCGTACATCGTGAGCTAATGTACTGACTGACTGATAGCACGATGTTCTTAGGTAAGGAATACATCACCGGCGTGTGCGCAGAACCCACTTCCCCCCTGCCATGGCTGACAAGGCCACGTCTACTCTCGCGCCTCGCGGACGATAGGTATCCTTTTGGCTAGCATACGTGGTCCCAGGCAATTATACTCAGAATAAACCATGTGCTAACATAGATTAGATTGTAACACAGAACTGGAATAACCCCTGTCAGCTCCTCAATTTTATATCCAAGACATTCAATGACTTGTCATGTGTGATTTTAAATTGTGAGTATGCAGAGACTGGTTAAAAAGGCCACGACAGTCACGTCACCAGATGTGGCCACTGATTACAGGCTAAAGAAATTGAATTATTAAGGAGAGACAAAAAGAAAAGTATTAAATACAAAACAATAATTTTGCCTGTTGTTTTGTTTGGGTGTGAAACATGGTCTCTCACTCTGAGGTAGGAACATAAATTGGACATGTTTTAGAATAGGGTGTTGAGGAGGAGGATATTTGGGCCTAGAGGAGAAGACGAAGGGGTATGGAGAAAACTGCATAATGACGAGCTTAAAAATCTGTACTCCTCCCCCAGTATTGTCAGGGTGATTAAGTCGAGAAGAATGAGATTGGCTGGGCATGTAGCGCGCATGGATGGGACAGGAGGTGTGCACCGGGTATTGGTTGGGAAGCCTGACGGGAAGAGACCACTGGGGAGACCTAGACGTAGATGGGTGGATAATCTCAGGCAAGATCAATCGAAGATAGGAGTTGAAGGAGAATGGATTCTGTCGGCCCAGGACAGGGTCCGGTGGAGGACTTTGGTTAATTCGGTAAGCCATCTAGTTAGTTATTAAATAATACTTACAGACAGTGGTTCCCTTTCTTTACGATAAGTAACCTTGCAATCAGAGAAGGGGTTTATTCCATCCACTAGTTTGCATGTGCAGTCCTGATGCTGTTCTGTTTCCAGAGACTCAGCAATGCGATGCGACACCACTTGCAAGAACTGTTTTCTGGCAGATGCCTTTCCATCTAAGAAGTTCTGAGCAACATATGTCGCTCCATAACTCTGCAAGAAAAAGTTTTGCATTGGTTTAATCTCTTCCATTGCAATTTTATTTTACCTCTATATGATCTTTGGAACAGATTTCCTTAAGCAGAGTCTGACATAAAAACACAAAAGTTTGCCCACCATTAGATTTCACCCACAATTTGTGATCTATGAGAAAGATATTAATATATATAACATATTAAATGAAACACCAACTTCCGGAATTCATCACGGTATTTTTCTGTCTATTTAAGAGATGGAAAAGAAAAGCAGTGTACATACTTCAAGAGCAATGGGGATCCAAATGTTGTTATTGAAGGTAAGAACATTGCGTAGTTCTGTGCTACCTTCCAAGACCTTCTTCTTTGCATCACTCAGCAAGTAAACGTGTTGGGAATCAAAACCTAATGAAAAAAACAAAACAAAGTATGTTTATCTGACCACCACTTATATAACCCTCCAATACTTTTAATATATGTCATAGGGAAACATGCCTGCTACAGAAGTTTCATTATGTTACAGTAACCCTCTAAAAGAGTATTTATCTACATTCAAATCATTCACTCCCCATAAATATAATACATTTTTATTTTGTTTGTATTGCTTCCTATATAAACAGATTCTGCCACAATTTTAATTTTACTTGTAACTTTCATACTAAAGGCAGTGACAATTAAAAATGCAAAATATAAGGTATCCCTGGGAAATAGGATCATACAAATTTAATTCAGATTTAAAATATGTGAAGCAAACTAAGCTAGACGGATAGGTTAACACTATGAACTATTTCACCTGCCTATATAAAGGTTTTTAGTGTTCACAGTAGAGCAGCTTTTACATAATATATTTTATGGCCGTGACTTCATATTGACCATATCGGCTTTCTCAAATATAGCTGCACGCTTCAAAGTTTTCCAAAAGTCCAGATTTTCAGTCTAAATAGTGACACATACCTACAACCTGTTTGACAGTCTTGACATCCTTGTTTGTTAAATGCAGATCATCTACAGGCGCTATAACATGGAATGCTATACCACGATCATGTAAAACACTTGTTGAGTACAGAGCTGCCAACTGCTGGAGCTGAGAAGAAAAGATTTTAACAACTGTACTACAGTCAGAGTTTGTCTACGAAACGCTGCTCAGCAGAAATTCTGACATTAACGGTCTCTGAGTCTACCTTTAATTTTTAAACTTTCAAAATGTATTTGAAATGTCTTTAATATTCAGCAGATCAGAAGTAAATTATGACAGTGAATATAAAAGAACCAGTAAGGCAATGTTGTAACATTTCAGGAAAATCTAGGGACTAGAAATTCACTAAAGAGATTGATTCAAATTGTTGGGTTATTTAATGTTGTTTAAATTGCAGGTTATGTATAATGTCAGGTGAAATAGAAAGTTGATCATAAATAGTGAGTTGGTAATGATTTGTAATTGAGTGGTCATGGCCTATTTTAAGGTATAATATTAACATTTCCTGGTGTGACAGAGAAAACCCTCAGTCAAGATAGACTGTGGCCTGGCTGAGATTTTAAGTTGGTAACTCTTAAATACAAGTTTACAGTATTACCATCAAACAAGCCATCACTTGATAAAAAAGGCCAAAAGTTTGTTTCTGTTTTTGTGCGTATAATATTCCTTTACCAAACCTTAGAAGACATTGGTAAATGTCAGGATAAAAATGAAGTGTGGATTCAAAGGAGCATAATTAAGGAACTGAATAAAACCTTGAAATCTGCACGAATTTTAATCTAGGGAATCTAAACATGTAATAATACCTGTAGCTGTGTTTTCAGTGTAAGGAGGCTTCTGTATCACTTAGAAAAAAAACTAGTGGGAGTCAATTGTACATGGTAATAAGACCAAGTTCAGCACTGATTCACTTTGACACAAGTGCTGATTTACAAGATAAAAGTCACATAATATTAAAAATGAATTGCAGCACAATATGTTATACATTACACAAGATTTAAATACTTACTGAGACACTAAATGCACTGGTCTTAGCCGAAGCTACAACTCCCACGAGCACCTTAGAAGTGCCAATCTTAAATGGATATCTAGATGCAAACTGGTAGGCACGGGAAGATGGTCCATGGGCCAGCTCAGACTCAATAAATGCCTTCAAGTACCTTATCTTATTCTCATAGGTATCCAGCTTCAGACTAAATACATCCACGTGGTCAGTGAACTTGATATTCTTTGTCTTACCTGTAAGTATACGTTAATTATTTTCAAACTGATAAATTCCAAACTTACAACAAACTTCATGTGTTCTTACACATAATAACATAGTAACAACCGTGGAATCTTTAACAGTTACAATACTTCATGTCTACATTATATATAGGAACAGAGATATTAAAATTAATAAAGTCAAGACAAGACAAATATGCAAATGCAATTAAATGTTATGACAGTAAAAGTAAATATGAAGTTAGAGGTGACAATAATAGTAAGAATGTCTTAATCAGCAGCAAAAATCTATGTTTGTATTCATATAATGATGCAGTGGTAAGAAGAAAAAGATTATGACACGCCGACAATAGCATACATTGTGTAAATGTAAATATGCTGAATATTTTGCAGGCATTTCTAATCTTTAAGACATTAATGTATGTGGATAAGTTTTGACATAGTGATCATTCTGTGAAATGCTGTCTTAAAAAGTGGCTGAGAGCAACCCTAATTGTATTATGATAGTTTTAAGTTAGATTATTACTATGCTTTGTAGGAAGTGGTAGATGACTTACCCTCAAAGCTGATCTTTCCACCAGTTGTATATACTGCGGGGTGATAGAGTGTAGACTCTCCAAAACCAATTAATGTGAAGTGTACATCACTACACAACAGAATTTTGAGATCAGCAACAGTAAATAAATAAATAAAAACACACATTACAATGATTTACATTCTGTCAATAAATACACATGTATTCTCTTCAATATGAAATTCTATATCAAATCTAAAACTTCTTGACGATGGTGAAGAGTCAATTGAATAAAAATTTCCTTGGATATTATCCATTGTCTAGTAAATATAAAACGTAAAAACGACGTTTCGGAGATGGGACTCTATCTCCGTCTTCAGGTTCCTACACAGTTGGGCCCACTAGATAGAGCTAATCCCTATCCCCGGACCTAGACGATGGATAATATCCAAGGAAATTTTTATTCGATGAAATTCTAGTCAAATAATTAACTTTAGTTCAACAAAAGATACCCTGAACAAGATGAATAAATTCAAGCCTGAGGTGGGAGAACCCAAAGAGTGACATTCCTCATTCTTTACTACTTTAATTCTGAATATTTACATCGATAAGGTCTCTATAGCCAGCATGTCTAAAGTACGCTTTCACCCTTCAACAGATCTTTTAGAACATGTTCAACCCGCATTAAAAGCAAATTTGAAATGTCACTTACTTACCTTAACAAGTTTAAATTAGATTTAAAGGTGAAGTAATTTTAAATAAAACACAATGAATATGAATGATTCAGAGTACAGACTATTTTAGTTGTAAGCATGGCAGTAAACATTAAATTTTCTTTATAATTCTGCAAAGAGCAGAGTAACAATGCAGTACTAATGAAACAATGACTACCAGTATCCCCTTCCTAACTGAAAGAGGTTTCACATGAAGTGAGAAAAAAATGTTAAAATTAATAAAATTATAACAATATGCATGCTTACTTGATTCCTTTTGTCTTCAGTTCACTGGAGAGAGTTGTAACAAGTGGTGTAACAAGTTCCTTGAATAATTCACTGTTGCGTATATCTTGCTCCACAACAATCACGACATCAGCTGCTCTCTGTGGTACTTTCACACTGACCGAGTCACCAGCTTCAACTGAAGGACCACTTACTACCGAACAGTGAACTGTAATCATATATGCAGATGCAATTAACACGTGTTCCATGGTAACATCAGCAAAAGACTGTTTGGTCGTAACTACAGTTGTAATCCCTTTTATGTCTATCACAAGTTTTTGCGGATGTTTTAAAGGACTCTGTTAATGCATGCAGGCTAACAGTGTTACCATGTATCAATGTCTATTTTATGAAGAGGTTTGAATGTTATACATGGACGGTACCTTTCAGTAGTGAACAGGTAAGATCTGAGGTTGTCAATTTGAAACTTACTTAATTTTAAATTAAGAAACTCTGCAATTAAAGAGAAAGGGAAATAATTATTTAACACCATACTATAAATTAAAACTTATGCATGAGAGCAAATGAAATAATTTTCTGACATCTGTTTTCTAAAGATCTGATGTCTATAATATGTGTCTCTGTCTCTACACTTGTAAGGGGTGCAGAGACTGACTCCAAGACTCACTATCCTCTTTCTTACCACTAAAGTGGTCAATGTTAAAAAAAAAAGTAATAAAGTAATACTATTCAACACAAACTATTTAGTTCCAAAAATGATAAAGTCACTGACTGTAAAACAGTTATTTTCCCATATATGAAAAGAAGCTTTCATGGTGACTAAACTCAATAAAATCTTCCTGCATCATCAGCCATGACCGTATACCTGAGCCTTGAGTACCGACCCCATAGGATTTTACTGGGTAATTTTTTTTAGTTCTGGTAGTATATGACAGTGACTGGAATATGAAACAACCATCAGTTGAGAAACATCAGTTAGTTAACTCACCACAGTCTGATGGTATAGACACAAAAATGTACTGTCTGCGAACAAGAGCTGCATATGCTGCAGCAGTTGAGCATGCAGCCTCCTTCTTTGCTTCAGAAGTAGCTGCATCAGCAACAATATGTGAGCAAGCTTCTCGGAAAGGAGCAGATGGAACGAATAAGTACCCCAACCTGAATGGTTAGTGCCAAGCAAGACATCACTAATTACTACATTTACCAGATATAATCTATTCTTCTCCTCAGCCACCTGAACTGTCACAGAGTTTACGTCCTTTATAAACTTGTCAGAAGAATCTTATGAAATGTCTTACTGTATCAAAGAAGAAAGGTTATAAGTTTGTTTTCTATAGATCTAAATTTACCTTTAAAACTTCTGTTTTATAATTTGTTGCAAATGTAATGAAACATAATATAACATAACATCAGAGCTTTCAGAATCAATGACTTCCAAATTAATTTTTTGTGTTTCAGGTGGACGCTTCAATGTTAAAATTGTTCATAAAAGACCCAGATGGTAATTTAAATATCATTAAACTGTTTGTTGCTTTTATACCTCAAAGATGAGGCACTTCCAAATACATGGGTACATTCTGGTGGTTCTGGCATGTCATGATCATGATGAGTTGTTCCACTAACATCTTTACATGATGGGTTAATTTTCCAGCTGTTACCGAAGTCATTTACCTTTGACACAACCTGACAAACACAACATAATAAATTATTTCTGATACTAAACATTCATAAATCTGAAGTAAAGCTTTAATTTTTGGATTGTGGTGCTCTGGGTTTAGACACTGTGTTAGATACTATGTAGTCTCATTGCTTGTTGATGTTGGTGTTTGTGTTCTGGGTTATAACATCGTGTGGACTTGTAGGTACATCCCAACATTTTTGAGAAACACTGGAACATACCTACAAGTCCACGTAGTGTTACAACTCAGGACACCAACACTGACATCTTCACTGCTGTGAAAACCTGAAATCTTATCACAACCAAGAGTTCCATTTCTTGACCCCAGTTAGAGACAGAATAAAACCTTTTTAACCCAGCGTGGTGTGGATTATTCTTTTCTTTTCTTCTTTCTCATCCTCCATGGTCTGTGACCTAACAATATAACAGTAGTATTGCTCTGTACCTTTACTATAACATATAACTTTAGTAGAAACATGGCTTTTAATGATTTATTATTTTGGTCACCTATTGGTGTTGCTATGTAAAGCTAATTTTACAGTGTGAAGTACTAGGGTAACTGCTTGAGCATTATAATTAGATGTACCATTCATATTTAGTACCTTACATTTACATGTACATTTAGTAATTACTTAAAAATGTTCAGGTGCAATCATATAATTAAGAAAAGTGTTTATTTCCTGTTCAAAAACATAGATTTCTGCAAACACACCTGTGTATGAGCACTGTAATTAACTGACCTGTCCATTAGGCTTCTTGAAATCATCCCAAGGCTCATAGTCAAGAGCACCCAGCAAGCCACGCGTCTTCCCGAAATAGAATCCAGACACAGAAAAGAAGCAGAAGTTGTGGTTTGTCTTACACGTAACGTAGAGGCCAGCATCATGAAACACGTTCACACTTTCAAAGTCTTTCCATACTTTAAAGTTACCCTGTATATAAGGGTACTCTGCAGGATGCCCATCTGCTGTGAACTGTTAAAACAAAGAAAAAAATTGACAAAAGTGTTCCCTACATTCATCAAAACAGTTTAAATGCAAAATTCCATGTGTCTCTAACAGACAATACTTACTGTTGAGTCCTGGAAGAATTCCACACTATTTTGTTGGTCACTAATAACAATTGATTTTGAAGTGTAGTCAAAGGCAACAGAGAAGTTTCCATCAACAACATCTTGGACCAAAATATAACTACATGTACCCTTGAAAGTGAAGTGACGTCCATCAAGGGTGATGAAGTGATATAAGTCTATCAGTACTCCTTGAGCTGTAATTTGAAAATAAATCATAATACTGTATGAATACAAGCAACTCTTGATTAATACTTACAAATTATAAGAAGTAAACTATGTAACACAAGATATTTATTATATACTTGATCCATATGACGAGGTCCATATCAGACTCTAGCACATTCATAATTAATGGCATTACAGAAATGTATTCCAGTAGTAACTTTCCTTGCTATATTTTAAAATTAAAGCCTGCTTCTGCTGTGTAATATAGGTACACTGAACACTGCAATGCTGTCTGATTGGTCTAACATTGGCAGAAGAGACTGTTTACTAAAACCACCAAATTCCAAAAGTATTTACATCAAAAATAATCTCTCTCTCTCTCTCTCTTTTTTTATACAAAGAGGCTAAGAAAATATCCAAAGGTGGTGCAAATGACAATGCTCAAAGCTTCCTCCTTTCTGCCCACTATTGTATTTTTCTCAGCCCCCTCTGGCCTGTCACTAGCCCAAATCACTTGTTGCTAGTAAATGTTTTCACTATCAATATTTGCATGAACAAAATGGGTGGACAGCTGGAGAAGAATTTAAGAGAATATGCTGGAGGAGTAGAGTAACAGTTCAAAATAGATCTGGAGGGGATAAATCCATGGGACTCTTTTCGGCAGCATCAGAATAAGTGAACTACAATCTCATTTGCAGAACTAAAAGAGTTAAAAATACACATAACATGTAACAGACATATGTATTTGTTATAAATTTTCATATATTTAATTTCATATTTGGATGCTGATATATTAGTACTAAGAATGAAACAATATTTCTTTAGAACTTGTAATTTCAAACGTGTCAGAATGAATAGTTAGTCTCTTATACCCTAATACTAACAAGTGGGCACAATGAAATGGCAAATACCTACCCTGTAACTCTTGATTTGTTGGCCTCTTTCAGACAGTATTGAAAAAATGGTAATTTAAATCTGGTTACCATGTTATTCAGAGTGACACATAAATTAGAACATAAGGGGTTAGAGTATTTATGATTTTCCTCAAAATTAAAATATTAATGACAGTAATAGTTTCATACCTTTGAATGGTGGTATCAAGTCAAGAGGATTGATGGTTGGCCTGAAGGTGTGAATGAGTTCTTGTAGTGTAGGTAGCTCACTGAGACCACCAGTTGCAAGGAATAGTAGAGGACTGAACTTGACTGCTACCAACTTTGGCAATTCTAACACTGCATTCAGTTCAAATGGTAGCTGAAAACAAATATATTGACAGTAACAAATATTTTTTGTAAGTGTTCTGAATTTCTAATTGCTGCATGATAAATTATCATCTCAACATGGAAATAAATTCAGAAATACAGAAATGAAGGTAAGAGTACTGAAAACAAAATAATTTTCTAATAAGAACAGAACCATCATAATTAAAGTAATTTAAATTGCTTCACTTCTGAAAATTTTAAAAATTGATGTTTTGGTTAATGTCGCATACTGGCAAAGACTAGCAGATTGAAATGTATCCAAAAGTTGTTGCATTTTAATGCTTCATTTAACTCAAATGTCAGAGTGGAAACAAATTAATCTTTGCTTGATGCTATATAGTCTGAGTTACTGACAGGGTCATTAAATAAACCATATATAAATAAACAGATATATGTTTAATTCCAATGGACAGCCAGCTGTGCTGGAACATAAGGGAAACACAAAACCAAAATGCAGAAATATGAATCATGAAAGGGTTAACAGTTGCTATGCATCAAACATTTCTTATGCCAGAATTAATTAAAAATTGACAAGAACGTCAGTATTAGCAAATAAAACCATTTTACTTATACAATTAACTGTTTAGCATAACTCTTTTTAAAAGGTGACCTATTTACTAGTTTATACATTTAAATATTGTTTAGTATCACATTTACATGAAAATAGGGATAAAGTTATATGATGGGCAAAAAATAACACCTTATATGACAAACTTCGTGTTTGCCTAGTTTTCAGAAGAATTTTATTTGTTAATTTTTCTTCAAAAATGTATTTGTATCTGCTCACCTGAAGTCCAAGGAAATTTGCTCCTTCTGTTTTTTCTGGAGCAGGGAGGTGCTTGCGAACAACAATGAGAAGTGATTTCAGAGTCTTAAGAGCTTTATTAAAAATAATGTGCAATTCCTCAACATCATTTACCGTTTCCTTGTTCACATGCTGTAAATAAGAATACAATAGAAAATAACATGAATCTACAAAAGATGTCTGAAGGTAACCATCTTAAACTCTTTAAGACATACATACATATATACATATTTATTACATTCCATGAATCCATAAGTTATTCAGATGATAATAGGATGTGGGATACGTTATAATAATACTATACACACACACGAGTGTGCTTTCTGTAAACTCCACTTTTCCTTAGAACAAAATTTTCTTTAACAGAAATAAATACATATAAATTACAAAATGCAAGTTTTCCATAGGGAGATAAGTCTTCTCAAACAGTGTAATGCACCATACAATATCTTGTTTTTATTTCTATCCAGTCCTGTATGTATGTAAATGGGGTGGGCACCAAGGCAACCCATGCACTGTGACCATTATCTGATCTTTTATGCATCCCTGTTCTTCCAATCTGCCAGTATCCCTGTGCTAGCGACAAAGAACAGTATCTTACTTAACAGGATCTCATAATAGTCGCCTGATTTCAGGAAGAATCTTCCTAATTAGAAAATTCGAAACTGTCTTAGATGAACTGTTACATCATAATCCTGATGATGGAGATGCAGTTGGTCCTTGAAATGTTAATTTTTAATCAACTGACATGGTTGATAGCCCAGGAACATTTTATAATGGTAGCAATATTCAATAGTTAAATGATGTAGTCAAAAAATATTAACTCACTCTAATACTTCAATGAAAGCAGGCTTTCCAACCATTCAGTAACACTATAACTGTCCCCAGTATTTATGAAGCACCACACCATAAAGACGTATGAGGTAGTTGAGGTATAGCACTACTCTTTCTTGATATCAGAAATAGATAGAGGGGAGTGGTCAGTTTCATGTACAGGCTGCTTTATTCCCAGGGAAAGGGCCTTCAGAAACTGCTGGACAGGAGGCTGAAAGGGCCCAGAGACAGTCTGGATGCAAAGGCTAAAAGAGAAATCTATTGACTACTGGGAATCAAACTCAGATAAGAAAAGCCCAGTCAGTCATTATAATGGCAGAGAAAACAAACAATATTTGCTTTAATTGTGGCGAGTCATTATAAAATGAAAGTCAACAGTTATTGGCAACATGGAGTATAGCTATACAGAAATTTTGTTATAATTTTGTGGCATTAATATTAAAGACTGTGAATTATCATTATGCAGGTAACACAAAAATCAACCTTTAAGTAAAATCACATCACAGACATGTGAAGCTATCATACTTTCTAAAATGTGCACACATACCTTTGTAATATAAGTCTCAATAGCTTCAATAAATTCCCTGAGTTCCTCAGCTTGAACAGAATCCTTGAAACCACCAACAACATCCTTGAGTACTACCCATACCTGTTCTGGCAACAAGTTCTGTGAGAGATGACTTACAAACTGAAACAGCAGACAAAATGAAACTTATCTTCAAGATACCATAATTGATTTATACAACATAAAACTATTTTATATTATTTTGCTAACCATTCAATAAAACACTAGAAATTGTATTTTCTAAACAATTACTAGTTTATACACTCTCTACAAGCAACTGCAATCTTTATGAGATTCATATCAGCATGCATTTCATATATACCCTATTTACCAACTACACAATGAAGTTACTTTGCATTCCATTTAAAAATCATCAATTAATATTCACAAATTAAGAACACTGCAAACAAAAATTATTCAATGATTTGTAAGCGAATATGCATCTGGGAACTGAAGCATGTCTCAAAACTCAAGTGTTCATAGAGAAATTGCATATTTCCAAGTTCCAAGACAGTAAACGCTGTTCCCAGCAAATGCCATGGAGTCACTGGGGGGTGGGAGAGAGAGTAGAGGAATAGCTATTAATACTATTCACTCTTGGCCTTGGCACTAGACGGAGGGTTGTGGTCAGTGTCACACATTGGCCACATTTTACCCCCAGGGAAAGGACTTGCCCATGTCCATTTGAAAGGAGGCTAAGTGGGTCCCAAAGCCAGTCTGGATGCAAAGGCTAGAAGAAAAACCCTGTACCTTTAGGTTCTCAGTAGAAACAGATTATTGTTGAATCTGTGCCACAAGCATTGCATGCCACAGATGGGTATCCCAGGATGCTATGTTGCAATAGTGAAAATTCAAGTACACCTATTCTGAACTAGATACAACATATACAAGATTCCTACAAGGCAAGAAATGTGGTGAAAACCTACCAACTTTTGACATTTGGACTGTCCTGCCACCAGGAATACAGTTTATGTGGCAACCAGTGGTCACTGGTGTCAGTAAGAATCAAAGTAGTAATAGAATATATAATATTTTTCTTTCAATAATTATAGAAAGTGTTAATTCAAATAAATACACTTTATAATGCAGGGAAATTAATATTCTTGTTAAACCTTAACACTTAAAACAGAGGAATGCTTAGCTGGGACTTGTGAATAAAACAAGGATACACATGGTAACTTTAATCACACCCAATTGAAATTTATACTGACTTTGCCCTAAATCATTTGTACCTGTTAATTCTGTTTCAGAAACTGACATAAAGAGAAATTTACTTACATACTCATACTGCTTTTTTAAGTTGCCATAGATGGGAAGAGTATTCACTTGGTCTAACAGTACACGGACAAAGACCAACACCTCTTTTCGGATCTGAACAACTGTCTCACCAACAATCTTGCCAATATCTATGTATAATAAATCATATATACATGACATATGAAAACAAGAGTAGTAATCTGTTTTCCAACTTGGAGCACACAAATTTTCCAAAGAAATTTATGATTCTGAATTCATCATTCTTCAAGTTTATATACTATGCATGCAAATCTGTTGTTGATGGAGCTAACAAACACTACAAATTCAATACTGCAAAGAGTGATAAATATGGCTGCTTAAAAATCTTATCGAACATAAGTCACTCTAGTACAAACCAAATTTCTATATTCTGTGTACTTCCTTACACTTCAATAACAGAACATGAAAATAATAAGGAACATTGAAATACATATTCTTGTTTAGTTCAATTCACATTCCTCTTTGGCAATGATAAGAACAAATTTAAAACCCTGTTACAATTTATCCAATATTAGTCATAACACTGCTACTTATGTGAAGAAATTAACATATCAGCAGATAAAGGTATGAGTGAGAGAGAAAGGGATTCTACCTTCAATAAATTCTTGGACCATATGGACATTCTTCTTGATTTCATCTTCATGTTCCTTAATAAAATCAGTGAACTTCAGCAGAACTTTTGAACCAGTTTCTAGCACAACGCTACCCACTGCACTTGACAGATCTAATATTTTGGTGTAGAATTCCTTCACCTTAGGAAGAAGCTGCCAAAACAGATTGTTAAGACAAAATATCAATATAGCATGGTTTAAAAACAGAACTACAGCTGCACATATTCTGTGCAGATACGATTACCAATAATGGAATAATAAGATATCTTAAGTGCATACTACCTTGCTGAATGACTCGTCAAGAGCAGCCCTTACTTTGATCACAACTTCAAGGACACGATCAGCCAGCTCAGTAATTTTCTTACCAAATTCTACAACTACTTTTGTGACTGCATTAACAAATTTCTTCCTGCAACACAGATAAAACCATCAAAGCAACCAACATTCCTAAATTTCCATTTCAAAGGTATTATGTACAACTTAAAATTATAGGAATATATGTGATGTATATTATACAAACAGAACTTATATTTGTAATTACACTGTAAGGCCTTCATTTCTACGTTTTGAATGTCACTATATTTTTTTAATTAGAAAAAAGTTTGATATCATACAAAATTACTGTAAATGATTAATTTTTAAAGTGTTCACTGTTGCTTAGGATTGAGCGTCAAATAAGACTTTCTACTGACTGCTACTTTTGTGACTGTAGCAAACTGCACCAAACCTAAAATAATCAGTTTCAAGAGAGAAGCATTCGCATAACTGTAGTTTGGGATGGGTTACAAATAAAACGTTCTGCAAAAGTTTACTACTGAATATTTTAAAATATAGTAAAGCTTACACAATGTTGATGCTAGATATGTGAAAAATAAAATATATTCAGTGTTCTCTTTGGCATGTATATATAAGTGTTCACTAGAATACTTATCCTTGTTTAATTTACAAATTATTACCCATTGTAACAAGAAATAAGTTTTACTAACAAAGTTTCAGATGCTCCAGTAAATCCTTCGTCATTTTCAAGTTCCTCTTTCAGGGTTTTCAGTTGATTCTGGTAGGAAGAGATAATTTCCTTCACATCAGGCTGAGCCTTCTTCACAGATTCCAAAACATCTTGAAGTTCACGTGTTACTTCTTCACCAATGTCAATGGACACTACTTTCAGCTGCTTTAGGAAAGCCTCAATGCCTTCTTTTGAATGTTCCTGAAATTAAATTTATTTTTCTTTCAAATTTCTGAACTTGTTTTATAAATCACACAAACTGTATTTCTATTTGTAATTACACTGTAAATAATTTCTACACTTTAAATGTGGGTGGATCCCACAGCTTGTCTGGATTCAGAAGCTAGAGGAAAAATAATTTGCCCTTGCTAACCCCCGGTAATCAGATTTGAGGTTTTCATGGTGGTGGGGATGATTATGTTTGTTTGGATTTTGGTGCCATGTAGATTTGTCAGCTTCAACCCTGCAGACTGAAATAGAATGTTTTTCTTAAATGTTGGCATCTGCTGACATGTCTACATGGTGCCAAAACCTAGAACATCACCAACCCCAACAGTCCTCTGTACGACCTAGTTCATGCATTTGTAGCTACATTTAATTTATCATTCTATATTCAGACTGTGATAGTAAACTCATCTATGAATATCAACAGAGACGTAGTCCATTTAATTATAAAATATATCACAGGAAGTTAGGAACAAAAAGATTAATTAAAAATTATACAAAGGCTAATCATAAAATTCTGGGAACGGTTTTATTGCATATCAGTGGACAATAAGCCATTGATATAGACAACAGTTGTTTCTGACTTCAATTCAGCTGGAGAGAAATCACTGATTTGCATTTGTTTTTGAAACACTTATTCGTGTACATGTTTGTAATGGTCATCACATTGTGAAATGTCTGGTATTATGGTTCGACATGTGTTCATCAAGTTCTGTGTTATTCTTACAAGAATGGACAAAGAAACCTATAAACTCTTAACCATTCTAGAACATCTATGTGGTATGCATGATTGCAAACTGAGCAAACACGTTTTAGTGTCTATGACTAAATTTACAGTGACAGATGTACTGCCTATCAAGTGTTTTATTTGGATGTTATGGTGGGAACTGGAAATCAGGTTTTTGGATGTTCATCACAACAATATACTACCTCAGTTCATGCTCTCCATAAGGAAATTAATCAAGCACAACATTGCACTGATACCCCACACTTATAATCTCCAGATTTAGCACAAAGTGTAAGTGATTTCAGGAAGTTACAGACATCATGCAAAGTCTAACACAGAAAACAAACATCATCCTGCAAGAACACTACAAGAAGTGCTTTAACAAGTGGCAGTAACACTGGAATATTTGAGGGGGAAAGCATCATTAACAGGTACAAATTTTAGTTTTTGCAAAGAAATACCAGTCCCAGAATTTGTAACACATAAATACTGTTTACGTCTTCACTTGCTGCCTTATTTCACTAACCATATCTTATTTCTGTATGGAATCTCATGTCAACTGTAAGGAGATTATACTGAATTTAACTATTAACCTACCAGTATATGCTTCAATTCATCTGTTGACCATGTGAAATGTGTTTTGAAAAAGTTGTTATCAGTCAGATCCAAACCAATATATACGACATCATTCTTGGAACCATCGATTACTGTCGATACACGAATACTGAATCCAGTCAACACATCATGCACTATGTCTACCACTAGCTTCCTGTTGGGTACACCTGAAATGAAAGTGGAAAACTACAGAACAAATGTCAAATAAAATGTTGACAGTAATGTCTGTATGCTTCAGAATGCACTGCTGCCTTTACCAGCTCAAAGTCTCAGTCATACAAATTGTCTTATTCTCTGTTTTATTTCAATTTATATTACACATTTATTTTGTCAATAAATCATACCTACTCTATTTAGCAAATATGCAATACAGTCCATCAACTAACACAACTGAATTATAATAAAAAATTCTCAAATTTATTCTCTTAGTTTTCTTATTTGTTGCATTATTCCAAAGTAATCAAAGTTTTAAATAATATTGAATGATTTTACTCACAGCTACTAAAACAGAGCCTTCATGGCATACTCATATTTAGTTTTATTTCTGTTTGCTCTAGATGAATTTCTTTACAATATTTATACAATTTTTTCATCTGATAAATTCATGTCTTTAGCATACACAAGAACCTGACTTAGGTCATTCAGTTACTTCTAATTATCTTCAGTTTTCCTAATGGAATAGTCTAAAATAGATTTAAAAAGTCTTGGGATTACAATGTTTCCTTCTTCTAGTCACTGTGAACTGGAGAAGTGAGAAACAAATTATAACCTATAAGAACTTCTGATGCATACAAGATTTGATTAATCTAACAAGTTTCTCTGATACTGAAAAAAAATCACTAACACTGTTTTACATTACATTCATCTGTTCTAATTAAAACATACGTTTTTAAATATCACTTATGTAATATTCCATTTCACTCCCATATTTTCTCCTAAATGCCTTCATATGTAAATAATGTTAACTGGACCACAGAAGCAACAGAAAATATTATGTAAAAGATCCACAAAAATAAGATTCCATGGAAATTAAAGAAGCCAATTATGTCTCCTCTTTGTTCATAAATAGGTGCAATAATATGGAGATAAAGTTACAAACAAGAATGAAAAGGTGTACTCTTTGGAGTACTTAAAATTCCAAAGCTGTTATTTATACCATGTCACAGACAATGATTTCAGCACAGAAATTAACAAAATTACAAATGCTACAATGGTACCCAAATCATTGTTGTAAAATGTGCTGAAAGACATGATGACAGAGAGACTTACAGATGGGCCAATAAGGTGTTCATCACTTATACTGAAGCATAAATAAAACCAAACACTCTGACTGCAATGTCCTGCTGATCAGTGGAACAGTTCCACCAAAATTAAAACTTATATACAAAAACTATGATTTCACAATAAAAACAACTTTGTAGGATTTGATATTCTCACGGTGGTGAGTATGTAGATGGTTGTTTACTGGATTGTAGAAAACTTCTAACAGAATACACATTGCTACAACCCAGAAGACAGTCATCAAAGATAACTTACATTTAACAGTTCATATGAAAGCAGATGTACTACTAATTTACAAAATACTAAAGTGTACTTACTCTTCCTGAAAAACGTATGTTTGCTGCCAACTGGAAAATTAATTACTCTATCAACTTCAAGAGGCTGGAGTCCAAAGAAAAACACCTCTTCTTTTACAGACTTCTGATCATTTGACAATGAAGAAATGTGTTGTTCAATCTTCAGGAGATCAGATGTAGGAGACTTGACCTGTTAAATCCGAGTATTCCATTTGTTTCAAGTGCACCAATATTTTATCAGTAGGTGATTACAATGTTATTAAATACAATTTTCATTGAGAAATTTGTGTAATGTTAACAAACTGAAACCCTTGAAATTACAGACTGAACAGCTCTTTCATCAAATGTGTTTTCTAAGAGATTTGTAATTTTGTAATGTTAAGAAATTTAGTGTTATTAGCCTTCTTATCCATGCATAACTAGAATGCTGGGGTAATGTATCACTTATATGTAAATAATCATATCACATACAAACACAGTACAAAGGGCTAAAAGATTATCACTTATATGCTGGACCCAGTCAACATTAGTTTAATTTTAAATTTCAAGTTTTAATAATTTCAATGTTATAACTTTTAATATATTTACTTTAATTGCATCTGACATCTAATTTTCAGTAAATGCCTGAATTACCATATGCAGAAACATTTTTCCATTCTAAATAAATGCATGAAAATGAAGCTGAAGATAACACTAAAACAAAACATGTTGCATAATAATTAATTCCATTATTTAATTATAAACAAATTCTATCAGTGAAGTTCTTATACTACTTATTGTAAGTAAGATGTAATAATATTCTTATGTACTTTCTGGTTTATACCACAAAATGATGCTGAAATATAAAATAAGTTTAACATAAAATTAGAAAAGATGTATTTTTTTTAATATTTCATTAAATCTCACACTGAGAGTGCTTAGAAACTTCATCCAGGGAAAAATTTAATAATGAAGAGACATACTTACATAAACAATTTGATCAGTAGCAGTGAGCTTAACCAGGATTTTGGCTTCTTTTTCTTTATGCTGCACATCCTTGTAAGTGAGGACTAAATTGTGCCCAATGCCACTTGTCGAAACTTCTGCCCCACCTTGAAGAGTGACGTCAACAATCTAGCCATAACAACAAAGAATTTAGGGTAATATGAGTTTCCAGAGATCTTTGAAAGACAGAGTGTGTGGGTGGACTTGGTATTAGCAGCACTAAAATTTTGATTCTACTACATTTTATTTTACATCAAAAGCAAACAAGAACACCTTTGAATTTATTATTTGTTGTTGGAAAAATTTCAGAGTTGCTCAATGCCTCCATCATCAGAGTAACTAAAAGAATACACTGCAACAACCCAGAAGATAGTCATCTTCATACTCAGTAACATGAGAACTTGAAACATCATTCCAGTGATGTCCACTCACCCTTCCCTTCGCGCCTATGTAGCCTGTGACATTGAAGCCATTTGAAACTTGGTTCTTCACAAGGTTGGCAACAAGAGTAACTTTCTGGTTCTTCTTGGCAAAGACATCAAAATCAATTGTAACATCTAGCAGCGTATCTTGTTGTAACAGGGTGGCTTTGCTTATTACTGCAATGTCCTGAAAACAAAAACATGATTTCAGAAAGATATTTAAAAGAATCTTTTAATACTGAAATAACAAACAACATTTAATGAAAATACAACTTCTGGCATTCTTGTAGCTCTGTGGGGATTACATCTGCCCACAAGTAGAGCTTGATGTTTGACTCTATGGGCTAATCAACAACCCTTTCACTCAATAATCAAAACTGACATTAATATTTCTGATTTACTGTTAATTATTTTATTTACTTACACTACGTCAGCTGCAGAGGTTTCAAAGTGTCAAGTGAGACAGAAAGATTATCGTGAATGAGCAAGTAAAAATTTGTAATAATGTTGTTTGATTTCATGGTATTGTCCGGCATTTACCTGGATAGACTGACACAAACCACAAAAGCCTTCTTTCAGGTTATCAAGTAACTTGGTCAAGAATTCAACCTTTCTCTGGTGTATATAATATTTTTTAACATTGAACTCTGAATGGAGGAAGTGTAAATGTAAAATAACTAAGTTACCTCTGAAACACAGAAGAGGTTCAGCCAAGAAAGATATCTAGGCTACATCAACATAAATTAAACATTAAATGAGAAAAAAACCTTGAATATGGGAATACTGAATGACAATTTTGCTGATAACATTTACACATATTATTTAACCATTATAACTGGTATTTCAGATATTCCAAACTCAGAATGGGACAAACTCAGGATAGCAGAATGTAACTAACTTGTAAATCTCATTACCAATGTAAAAGGACTAATCTCAGTGAAGACAATATTTCCAGTGGAAAACACCAATGTTTCTGACAAATAAATTATGATACCAAACACAGTTTTGTGTTATTACCTTTTGAAGAGCTGGATGTGAAAATTTTGCTTCTCCTTGGAAAGTAGTCCCATCTTTACTCGGATTAAAGGCAACAAGGAGATGAACACCAGCCTTGTTGTCTGGCTGTTTTTCCTTGTCCAACCAAAAGTTCAGGTCAAGTTTTTGCTCACCCTTCTCCTTGACATAACCTAATTTACCTTCAGCTGCAATCACTCGTTGTGGCAGAGTGAGCACAGTACCTACAGCAAACAAGAAAGTGAATATAACATTTCAGAAGTACTTGCTGCCTCCATCATCAGGGCATTACTCACTGCCTTGATTATGGAGGCAGTGAGCACCTCTGAAATGTTGGTACACTTCTATCCGATTACATGGCACAACAACCAAAATGACAGCCACCTTAAATAATCTGAATGTCTGCATGATTCCAAAAGAAAACAAAGTCAATAAAAGGAAGTACATTCAACCAGTAGGATATGGACTTCACCCATTCAATCATTAATGTTTTTTATAATATAAGATCTAATCAACAATTTCTTAGGAATTAATGGTATATGGAAAAATATGCCAAAATATTATGGTTAAAATTAAAAATACTTACCAACAGTTTTCTCGTTGAGATATGAATGTAACTGATATGTAGTGTGCTTTTCATTGAGCAATTTCAGTTCAATTTTTTGATCAAATGATGATGGCAGTTTTACAGTCTTGCCTTCCAAAACATAACCCTCTGCAATGCCATGTGCCTTAAGATCAAGCTTTGCCCCAAACTCATGTTCTAGACTTGTTAGATCTGCAAAAACACAAAATTATAACTAACTATTCTGTAGATGAGTAGCACTCGGCTATCCAGCCAGTCAGTATGGTTACTGTCCTTATCAACATTAAACTATATTTCCACAAAAGATTGTACTAACATGAACAGTCCTTTGGCCTACTAATACCAACTACCTGCATTTGCATTAGAGAATAAGAACTCATAACACATTCTGTACACCTTTAGAAATAATTAAATAATAAAAAGGTACGTAAATTATCCCTCACATTCGATCAATTATCTCTTCACATGAAAATAAACCATTGTTCCTGCAGGTTAAGGAACTCAGATTAATCAACCCACACACAAGAAGTGGAATTTTATGATCATAAGAAAATATATTGCATATATTTTAACATAAGTTCACTGACTGACCATTAATCAAGGTCGTGTGCCCCCCCCCCCCCCCCCCCGCAAAATTTCTTCCTGACTTCCTTTCCTTTGGTATATAGTATTATTACAGGACCAACTTCAAACTTACTACATAGTTATAATATCATTATATAAATGCTGTTCATAAGTTTGTTACCCTACTATTTGTTTTGTAAAATCAGAAGGATATTTCATATCAGGATCCAAGTTATTGCCTGTTACTACATACCTACCAATGATTGAAATGGCTAAATAAACCAAAATCACAAAGTGAATCTTACCAATAGATTTGATAACAGAATGAGCTTCAGAAACAGAGCACGTAGCGGCTTTGGAGCAGTAGGTGACACTGGCTCGTGACTCCTTGGTGGTATACTTGCTTAATGCTTGAAATGACTTTTGTCCTAAACTGAATAAAAGTGATGCCTGTGGAAAAGTATATATATTATAACAGCAATAAAGTAATCTTAATTTTCATAAGTATAAGAAAATTATAAATAAAATCAAATCAAAGTAGTGCAACAAATTATACGTTTCTCACATCTTCACAGTAAGTAAAAGTAAAGCTATTCCACTATATCCCATGTAGTAGCTTGTGTGTGTGGGGGGGGGGGGGGGGGAGGGGGGGGGAGAAGGTATAGCTCTTACTCATTCTTAACCTCAGCACTAGATGGGGGTGAGTGATCAGCGTCATGCCCCGGCCATGCTTTACCCCCGGGAAAACCCCAGTACCCACTGGACAGGAGGCTGGGTGGGCCCCAGAGCCAGTCTGGACGCAGAGGCTTGAGGAAAAATCCTCTGCCTCCCTAAGGGATTGAACCCCGGTCATCCAGTCTGTAGCCAGTCACTATACCAACTGTGCTATCCTGGCTCCTCTTCACAGTAAGTCACTACAAAAATGAAAAGTCCCCTTCTGGTATTTTATTGCCAGCAAAGACACAAGAGGATAAATTTCCCCTACTAATAACAGATCCACAGCTGAGCAACAGTTAAAAAGAATCTCACTCTGCATTTTTCATTATTGTTTTCAACATTAATGTCTAGGAATAAATAAATAAATTCTTAAGTTCCATGAAAGGTAGGGAGTTTCTTGGCTAGCTGAGCATACTATGAGCTCAGTTCCATGGAATTGAGCAGAAATTAATATAGCTTAACAGAAGTTGTTAAAACAATTTTTTTGAGAAAATGCAATTCTATGAGAATTGCTTAGGTAAAACATATGACAGTTTATTTATTTTCATGTAACTGTGAATAAGATCCTTAATATGATTGAAATAAATTAAAAAGGTAACACAAACTGTCTACAAAAAACAACTTTTGAAGCTCATGCTTCTGCTTAACATATGAGGTCTGCTTGAATTTGAACTAGAAATTTCCCTTTTTCCTAAAATAACTACAAATCTGTCCTAAAACATTCTACTCCACTGTGATGGAACACTACATATGTGTAGGGAAGAATACTTCCATAAACGACCTAACATGAAACAGGTAACACGATGTATTGATATACTATGATAAAAAATTCCAGATATCATTTGAAGTGCCACAATAAAATTAGTTGAATTCTTGAGATAAATTTCTTCATAATATAGCCCTGTCTCTTTGTCCATTAATGGGTTTTCTTCCTAGGTGCCTGAAAAATCATGTGAGTCTTGCAGAATGATGTTCTGCATCCATCACAGGTACAATAATTTCTTCCGCACAACATCCAAGACTTTTAAATTTAAACAGGGGGGCTTAGAGTTCATATGTGACAAAATCCTCATTTCTAGTAACTGACACTGTATCACAGTACTGCACTTTATATTGCTGTGTCCTTTTAATTTCTCCTGTACCTATATTGCAATAACTCTCACCATGAAGAAAAATAATTTTACTTACTTCAGCACCAAGTTCTCCATTTTCAGTTGGTGTGTACCGGTTGAATGATAATTCAGCTTTCAGTGGTTGAGATGAGTCCTTCAACTTCACTGTGCCACTGACTCCAGCTTTGTATGAGTTTTCTTTGTTTTCCACACGATATTCCAACCTTCAATACAGATACATATTTAATAGGAGCACACTGGATAACACAGGACACACTATTAACAAAGGCTGCCTCGAAATCGGTTCTAAAGGGTGCTAATAATAGTTTATTACAATCTACAACCCAGACTATCTTTGACATCTTCATCACGATTTTGTATTTGTCCCATTTGCAAGCAAACAAACAAACAAGTTTATCATTTACTTGTTCTCCATAGTTGGGTTAGATGCCACAACAATAATTGGTCAACAGAATTTCATTGACTTTTCATCATAAACTAAATCACCAAATATTATGTGCTTTCTTTAAAACAAATAGCAACCATTTTTGAATACATTCATTCATTTTCAAGACCTTTGAAAAACGTGTAGGATACATTTTATGAAGGACTGGAGGAGAACAGATTGTGTCCAGTGACAGGCTTCGGTATTAGCAGTGTTGAACCTTAAGATTCCAAAACCACCATATTATTCACTTATTTTTGTTTTTCTTTCACTAAATAGGTTGATGTAGTGTAATGTTATAGACTATGTACAATAAGTTACAGGCCATCATGATATATTTCTCATAATCTTCCTTTGTATCTCCACGTGAATGCTGGGACAGTACCCTCAACTAGGCCATAAATGTCTCCTTACAAAACCTTATTTATGACCATTCAGGACAATCTTCCCACCTCATCTGATGCCATATAAACTACATAGTTGGTACAGTTCCATTAAATTAACTCTTACCCAACTATGTCCACACAGTGTCACAATCCAGAAGATCACAAATTACATCTTCATTGCCATAACTCAAATTTGAAATTGGTACCATATACAAATTATATTAACTCACCTGCCATTTAGGATGGGGCCATCAGCTTCTGTTACAGCAATCTGAAGAGTCTTGGCACTCTTTGCAGGTTTGTTGGCCAACAGTACATGCCATTTGTTCAATTTTAGTGCAGGTGAGTCAACATCCGCTTCTATCTTAAAGTTCTGTGCAGATTCAAAGTTTGCTTTTCCACTAGCTGTCAATTTACCAGAACCTCCACTTGCTGTCCACTCCAGTTCAGCTTTGCCTGATATATCATTCTTGCTCTTTGCCTATTTAAAATAAAGTGTAAAATGCAATAAGACTAATGTACTGAAATCTAAATAAGTGATGGCATTGGATCTATGGTCCAAAATTTTTCACTTGAAAGATTATAGCTTTCATGGACATGTAAATATGCTGATCATTAAATTCAAACACACTGTGGAATTAGGAATGGAACAACAAAATCTAAAACTGTTATTGTATAGGGTTCAGGAATATGGACTGGAATCATACGGCTCAAGATACACTGTTGGACTCCAAGGAAGAGTAAATCTCAGAACTCTGGACTAGCTCTACCTACCAGGGCAACAAAATAGAATTTTTCATCTTATTCTATCACCTAATGAAGAAAACAAGGCAAATTTTTGGAACAAAGTTCTGAAAAATATATAAAAAGCCTAAGAGATCAGTCATAGATACACTATTCTTAGAAACATTTAAATTGTTTTAAAAGTTCAATAAGAAAAGTATCTGAATACAAAAAAGCATTCAATTCCATTTTCCATTGTTTGAAATGTTAGTTTTTATAGATATATGTAATTATGTGTGATTAAAACACTTTTTTCACATTTTTTCTCGTTCAGTGAAATCGTAAATTATGAGAAATTTTCACAATACCTGCAAGAGTAAGAAAACACGACTTTTGCCCTGTATGGCAGTGAAGTCAATATTAGGGAGGCCAGGGGCAATGCCAGGTGTCAGCTTACTGTCAATTGTCAATTTCTTATCATTCACAGTCAGAGAAAGATCAGTATTTGCTTCAAACGTTGGTGTGTGCACATACTGCAAAACAGAAATATACATATATATAATAAATTGTAAATATAACTGAATACTCTACAAAAATAATTATACTGGCATCTACTTTAAGACCAGTTCCTTCATATTGTAACGTGGGTCGGCGTTACAATATTTAAAGTTGTACTTTAATGTAAGATGTAAGTTAGTTTTCATAAGATAAGACAAAACTTCACTGCACTGTTACAACTCCTCAAACTATCAGAATAAGAACTTCTACAGTCCACTCTCAGTGGCCAGAGGCTACAACTAAAATAGTTTGGACCCAAAACATAACACAGTCAAACCATCTCTAGAGTTCTTCAGTTTAAGGTTCATCTATCATGCATAGTGCATAATTTCTGCCCAATTATTTGATGTTGAATTTCATTCCTCAATTTAGGATACAAATGGATTATTCACAAAATAAACATCAAGTTATTATATACAATAACAGAGGTGGTATGAAAGACACTAAACATGGAAAAATATTAAGCATTCTTGTATCAGTAGAGGTTTATCCATGCATATCTTGTATGAACTGAGCAGCCCACATAAATCTCATATAAACTGAGCAGGAATAAATGAAGACCCACATAACAGAAAACGTTTACACACATAAATCTCAAACTGAGCAGGCTTAAACCAAGATCAATGTGATAGAAGAAACATATGGAATACTGCTCACCTTTCTCTTCAAGGACAGTTCTGCATTCTTCAGTTTTTCATATGGTGACTGTAGGGCAGCATGGAGGTTTATATCAGATAAATCCTTTTTGCCATTCACATCAATTGTGAATTTAGAATCCTGGTTGCCAGTCAATGCAAATCCACCTTTTAACAGTTCTGCAGACAAAATCATCTATTAATAGCCTTACCAAAATGCATACCTTCTTGATCAGAACCTTTACAAAACATTTAAAGTATGTGAAGTAAAATCTGTGTTTCTTAAAGTCATAGCCTTCTGGAACAGTTTTATGTCAAACTGCTGAAGGACTAAATGAACTCCAGAAACATTAAACTCTTAATGGACTGTGGAATCAACACCTGATCACTTGGATGGAAGTCAATAAAACACAACAATATACCTTAAGGAAGTAAAAGTTTGATAGTTAATAATAAAATGCATCAATCTTTGTTTAAAGATCTTGTTGTATTATTTTATACTGAAAACTTCTATCTCACAGAATCAATATTGCTCCTACCAACTTTGGAGAAATGAGACATGACGTAAAGAAACTTCAGCTCTATAAATTAATTTCAACTGCCTGAAGATTTACATTGAATTTATAAAGCAAAAATCAGAGATAAAAATGGCATATCATCTCAAAATTGTGTTAACATTACAATCTTTTAAGGACCAAACTTGAATTGAAACCACTCAAGAAACATTTAGGCATTGATAGGTCTTTACAATAATAAAAAACATTTATCACCACACCACAGCAACCAGAAGGATAGAGAGAAATCTAGATGGGGCATAGAATGGAAGGGTTTCACATTACACAATTATGATTATGAAATTAATAATCATGGATTCTTGATTCAAACAGTGAAAACGTACCACAGAATACCTTAAAATACAGTATTATAAATACTACTGGCAATTCCACCAATAAAATAAAGTGTTTAGTACATTCTAACCGAATAAACTATATTACAATCCATTCAATGCCTTAATTGATATTTTAAATTTTTCATTTATTCCCACATAAATTAATAAGTACTGTAAAAACCACAATACTTACAATGTACAATACTTAAATCTTAACAGTATTTTATTTGCTATTCATTGAGTATTGTATAATTGCATATCACTAATTTCAGAGCTGAGAGACAATAATCCCCTATAACAAATATTGTATTACCTTTTGTCTTGAAGTCATTATAATTGAAGTACCAATTACTAGAATATGTCTTCGGTTCACTGTTGGGAAGAGTCAGAATCAACTTGTTACTTCCCTTCTCAGGTTCAATGTTTGTCTCTACAGACACTTTTAATGTCTTATCATCCCAGTCATACACTTCATTTAAATTAAACTAGAAATCAAACAGAAAAATTATTTTACAATGAAGTCTTATCATGAAATATGCCATGTGAGCATGTAATTAGTTTCCAAATCTTTGGAGACTGTCTCAGCCTCCATCACCAAAGACTGGTAAGGAAATGGAGGCAGAGAAATAAATAAATAAGCCTCTTGTAAAAAAAAGCAGCTTTGCCCAAAAAATATTAGTTGAAATGTGTAATGATGAGTATGGCAGACAGATAACTTAATTATTTGATATAATCTTATGAATGTTCAGTCTGGGCAAAATGCCTCTTGATTTGTTACCACACAAAGACATTAAATTTTAATATATTCATATTTTTAGATTATTATTTTAACAGTATAATGTCAAATTAATGTGATGCTTGTCCTTAGAAAGCTAACTGCCCCCAGTATAGTTGGAACTAGCACACAAATAATCACCAAATTCCTTTCAACCTGGCATCATCTTTTTAAATACTAATTCTCATATCCATACCGACTTGAATAACTTACAATATATATTTTCAGTATCTTCATAACTCAAAGTATGGCTGCTCATATACTTGTCTGATGCTCTGTACTGTTATTTCCAATATTTGTAACTTTTCTCTCACATTTCATTACTGACATTTAACACGCACACTGTTACTACTGTTCTGGTTGGTTAGATTATAAGAGTTAGTGTTGATCTGGTAACCAAAAGAATTCAAATTCAGCGAAAGTTTGGAGGGTGCAGTTTGGCATATCAAGTTTCTGTTAGGTCTAGGTTTTTTACAGCAAATACTTATGATTGTATCAAAATAAGCCAAGTTTTGAGATGTTCTATAATGTGCAAGTGACCCTATATTCCTCTTTTCAACCCAACCCAATCCAAACACACAGTTCCTCCATTAAAAAATGGCCTCCAGCACCGTTATATAATTGTACAGGAAAAAGTGCATATATTTAATAAAAATTAAAGGGAAATGGTTCATAATTGAAATAAATAAAGTCTCTGTGTGTGTCAAGAGGGCCAATGTGGAAGATGAAGAGACCAAAAATTATAACAGCATACTTAATTAGCATATCTTGTTATTAAATCTTATTAAGTTAAACTAATTTTGACATTCCTCTCTCTCCCAGTCCCCTTAAATGAAATGGGCAATTAATAACTCTTAAAGTCTCACCAACTGCTCCAGTTATGTACAACCTAATTATTATTCTGGTACTATGTGCAAAATAATTAAGAATTTTAATTCTGTGCTCATATTCTGCAAAGCCCAGTACAGTTATATTTTCTTGTACATTACATCACTACCTCCTCACATGTCTGACACTAATAAGTAGAACACTCACCTGCAATTTATTCTCTTCAATTTCTCCATTAAGAGCAGACACATACTTTATATGCTTGACTTTTTCAATTGGCAACTTCAGTTCAATCACAGTGTCCACAGAGAATGGTCCCTTATAGAACGTATCATGATGCTGTAGAGTTTTGCTCACTTTTCCAGACAGATCGACTATGGCCCCAGTACCATAACTGCCATGTCCCTTGTATGTTATGTATGGCTCATAAATCTCAGAGTTGAATTCCACACGTACAGCTTCGCCAATCAGAGAACCTTGCAAAGCTCCCTGAAATATTAATTCTTAATTTACACTGGAACCACATTTAGTGAGTCTCAATTTAACGCATTCAATATCATGCTACCTGGTGAGGCTTTAAATGCCCCATACCAGCCATTTGAGGTAATTACATAAAGATGGCTGTTTTCTAGGCTGTAGTGCCATGTAGTCTATGTTACCTTTATTAATGCTTTATGATATGATATCTTCTACAGCTACTCACTTCCACATAAATGTTTCACTTTTCCACACCTTGCATCAATCATCTTTATACACAAAGGATGAACAAAGTAGCAGGAAGTTGTTTATAAAATAAATAGCATAATTATGTCAGTTAAGCATATATAGTGATCACTACCAACATAGTATTTAGTAGTGAAGCATAAAACATGGGACATCAACCCTGTTGCAATGTTGGAATACCATAACAAAACTAAAAATTACATGACTTACATCATTAATTACTAGAGACCAAACAAAAGGTAAATAACAATAACATTCCCTAAAGCAAAATTTAATACTTTCTAAAGAGTTTCACTTCATCATTCTATACACCTTTAAATTTGTTATTTTATTTGTAATAATTTCTCCAGTTGTATTTGTTCTCACCTGTACTTCAATTACTCTTTGTTCTCGCTGTGGAATGTTCTTGGCAGATATAAGAATAGCCACATCTTTGCCACTTGGTGAGTGATAAGCAAGTTTGGACTGTCCATCAAATGAATACTGTTTGGTATCAACATTCTTGGCAGCAAATTCAAAAGTAACTTTAGCAGGCTCACTTGAATGTGACTTTTGTGCTGTTAATTCAAGTTTTACATCACCTTCACTGTTAGAGGGTCTCACGTGGAGGGTTCGGTCCAACTGGAAATAATACCAAAAACTGTTAAGATTCTCAAGAAGAAAATCTGTTCCCTCATTATCCTAAAAGCTATACCGATAGTAAAAGCAGCACACGTGCTATTACTTAATGCTCAACAATCATATTAATCTTAAATTATAAGCATATCTAAACAACATAACACTGGACAACAACAGTACCAACCTTGCCAGTGAAGTGATGTCCAGTTGGAAGAGTTAGGTCAAAATCTCCTTTAAGCTGTCCATTATCAAGTCTGTCTGTTAGTTTTCCCTTAACATTGAATTCAGTCTTGTAATCCAAGATAACAAGTGTATTCCTGCAGCAAATATGTTTATAAGATCACATGGCTGTTGATTACATTTATACAGCTGCAGCTTATATAGTAACACAAAGAATTATTCTTAATCTTCCCTATTACAGCAAACTCATAAGTATAGCTCTGTAATCAAGACTCATTTAATGCAGTGTGATCTGCCATAAAAGTTACCCTGTAAAAAATGTATTATGAACTGCTTGCAATATAACTGATTTTCGTTAACACAAAAAATTATTATGAATACACATACAAACTTACTTAGAGGTTATGGCATCTTTCTTGAGATCTGAATCAGTATGAAAATGTATCTTTTGGTTTTGGTTTTTGTCTGCATTGTAGTAGATATCAACAGTTGCAACATGTTGAGACCCTGAAACTTGCAGGTCTCCTGTGCCCTTGATCTTTCGGTCAATCTTTAGAATATCTATTACAAAGTTAGCACTGCCTTTACCAGCAGAATATTTGAATTGTCCATTTCCAAGTAAGTACTCCTTGAGGAAGACCTGTTAAAAAGAACATTCAGCAAATATGTTAATTATAGAAAGAGTAGGAGCTATACCTCCATTCCCCCCAACCGCCTGCATGACGTATAGTGGAACAACTTAGTGTTACGCACCATAACATCTCATACGCAATACAAGTTAAATCACTTACGTTAACAGACAAACCATCAGTGTACAATGGTAAATTTATAATACCAAACTTTTCACTTTTACTAACGCACATTTCTTCCATATTCTGGGATTTAGCAGTCATTTACATTTCTTCTAAGTCTAATGTGTAATTTTCAATTCCAGAGGCATACAAGCTCTCCATTACTGCTGCTGATTGACAAGTCACTCATTTTATTGCTACCTTAGGCTGGGGCCACACGACCATACAAAGTACGTCCGTTGTAACGCACATCGTGACGTCCGTCATAGAATTCTGATTTGCAAGTACAGACAATACTATTATTTTTGTTCTAAATCCTTTCAAGCTGCCATGGTAATTGGTGCTCGTGTGGTGTCCTCACCTACATCTGTACAAAAGTACATCTGTTGCAACGAACGTACTTTATATGGTCGTGTGGGCCCAGCCTTAACGGTATAAATAATGGCATTTCTACCTTGGCATTTCCAGATGGATTTCCACTAGACCTGCTGTACTTGGCACTGATGTCAACGTAATCAGTGCTGCCAAGTGAAGCCTTATAATGTGCATCAAATAGCTGTTGATTCAGCACCAGCCCAGAATCAAGCCTAAAATAAACAATGGATCCATTTGAAAGCAGAAAATTAAAAACACTAAAAAAAAGACCATTGAGTTACTACACATGAAAAATTTAGTCAAACACTTAATGAAAAACAAAATGTTTACTACTCCTATTATTATATGAGCCGGGATAGCTCAGTCAGTATAGTGACTAGCTACGGGCTGGACGGCCGGGGTTCGATCCCCGACGGGGGCAGAGGATTTTTCCTCTAGCCTCTGCGTCCAGACCGGCTCTGGGGCCCACCCAGCCTCCTCTACAATGGGTACCGGGGTCCTTTCCCGGGGGTAAAGCCGGCCGGGGCGTGATGCTGACCACTCACCCCCATCTAGTGCCGAGGTCAAGGAAGAGAGGAGCTATACCTCCACTCACCCCAAACGCCTACATGGCGTATAGTGGGACAAACTTTACTTTACCTTTACTTACTCCTATTATTATTGCTATACTACAAACATTTACAGCAGATCATGTTTTGAAAATGATATTATTTTGTTCATAATGATTTATCAACCCATGTCCAACCATGAAACCTATTGATACTTACACTCATTACTTTATAATCACTGTTCACTATACATACTTGTAATCATAAGGTTTTCCATGAACTTTGGCCACAGCATCAACCTGAAAATTTATATTGCTACTTTCAAAATGGTGGGTTACATCTGCTTTCAACTGATATTTGCCACCAGGTTTCACCTCTAAATCAGTAATAAATTTGGACTGATCAGGAGATATAACTTCACGCTTTGTTTCAAATTCTATGCTGTTATCAAGAATTTTAGCCTGTAAGAAAAACAAATTATGAATTAGAACAGTGGTAATTGAGGACTGTTATTGAGATAGAACAAGTGACAAAAATAATAGTCCAGTGCTTATAGCTGCTCAGGTCATCCCCATGTTAAACCTGTGAACTCTTTCCAGTCACAATTTGACATAAGATGTAGACAACCAGAGATAAAAAAATCTGTGGTGAGAAAATATTATCACACACTAATCTTAAACTTGCAGCATGGTACAAATACTAATGATAAGTAATATTAATATTACATACATCAAATTCCACTTCATAATCTCCAGGTTTGTGGACCCCAGTCTTTGCAGTCAGCTCAGACTCAAACTTATGTTTCTCATAACTTGCTTCAACATCAATATGGAGGCTCTTACGAGTTACTGAACCATCAAACTTTCCAACAATACCAAGTAAAGGGTAGGTTACTGAAAGATAAAATGTAAAAAAATCAATACATGTAAAAAACAAACCCTCTGTTTAACTTGTGAAGGCTGCAACCAGTTTGATAAGTCTTAGTTGGTGCATATTTATAGAAATGACAGAATTTAAAATGTTTTAGTGGCAAGGCAAAAAAAAAAATTACTCTGGATCTGATTGGTCTCAAACCAAAGGCCTTCTGTCTTACTTCTAGGCCATCATGTCACAAAGTCAGTAACCGAATCACCTGGACAATTACAACCAAGTTTTCTAAAATTCATTCTAAACAAGTGGCAATCATGGGAGGAATAAGACCATAATCCCATCATGAAACTTTACACTACCAACTTTGTAGCCTTACCAGTATAACACTTCTTACAAAAACCATGTAATGTGGTTATTTTAGTAATGTTCAGTATTAACCGCACTATCTCTAACCAGAATCTCCCTTGATTACTATTTGTAATATCTTTCAAACTGACCTCCTCTTTATGAATGTTTCCTAATTTAAACACACTCACACCACCATTTCAAATGTTCATGGGCAACAGCAGTTTTATCCACACCCACCATTGCCTACATTTTTAACAAAGTAAAATGTAGCAAATTACAATATGCGCTAATATAGCCACTTGTATCACCTAGATTAAGTGGTGGATGATAATATAAATACACTGTCTGAACACTCACCTTTATTCTTGGTGGAGAATTCAAAACTATTGATATTGTCATAACGGTAATGGGCCGACTGGTGGAGTGTAACACGTGCATCACTGTTTTCAGCATCTTTTCCATGGACCACAACCAAGGAGTTTTCAAACTAATAAAAGAAGCAAATTACATTATGAGTAAACAAGATGTATATGCATACTGTAATAATTCTGGCATGTTCACCAGAAGTTAACCTTTTACCTTTGGAAAAAAGGCAACATTGACAACAGAATTTCTGGAATCAAAGACCTTTGCACTGGTGAGCTGTCTGAGTGGGTTTTGACACCATCATGAAGGATTCCACTAAATGGTAGTAAGCCTGACTTGAGATTTCCAATCCAGTCATTTCAATATGCAGAAACACAAGTTGGTCTTTATGTGAAGTGTAGTTATTGATAAATGATTTTAATCAAAACTGGAATGTGTTGACAAATTTTTGTAGAACTTACCATAAAAACTGTTCATTGGTCCTCAATGATTCTGCTCCATGGAATTAGTTAGTTAGTAAAGTAGTAATTATTTTTAATCTTGACACTGTCAACATTTCTTATCAGTAATGATATTGCTCAATGGTCTTTGGTTACTGTCACAATATTAGATTGCACATCTCTGAATGCACAAATTTCTTGCACATAACAAACAATCAGACATTGTGCCTTAAATTAAGAGAACCAGCACTAAATAATAAGCATGTATACTCAACCTACATTATTTTTGTCTCTCTTGTAGTCCCAGATAAGGTTGACTCCAAAGTCTGGATACTGTGATGGATGAAGAAGAATGTTGGCATGAAGGTTTGATGGAGAGGGTCTCTTTAAACCTGACTTCAAAAGCACATACTTTTCTCCATATGTCACTTTCAGGTCAGTGTTGAAGGAACTTCCTGTTTCTGTACTAATAGTACCATCCACCTTGTACTCACCTGCAGGAAACAAATATTTTCACATATACAAAATCTTAGATAAGACCATGTTAAAAACATCTGCATATTTTGTAAGATTTGTAACTTCTTTACAAGTTTCAAAATATTTTACGGAACAGATTTCTGATCCACAAACAATGCAAGTTCTGTGTATGTATGAAGTTGTACTGACCACTAGGAGTTTTGAAAACCACATCATTGAAAGTGAACTTTCTTGAATTTGAAGATTTTTCCACAGTAACAGAACCTAAAAAGAAAAAGGACACATATATAATAAACAATCATCAGACAAATGAAAGGGAATATAGCAATTTCTCAACTGATGGTTCATAAACTGCTGTCAGTATGCAATTTATGCTGGTCCACAGATTTTAATTAGTGTATGCTACATATTTTTACTACAGCTGGAAACTACTCTTTTACAAGTAGCAACTCTACTTCACTTTTAATTTACTTTACAATTAAATAGTTTCTGTTCAACATTACTCCTGCGTTTCTTTATGGTCTTTAACTGTGTGACCAGGGAAGAAGTGAGGAAGACAATTATTGGGTTGAGTGCTGTATCCCTCAGGAGGGAGCTGGAGCAGCTTTACAAGCCCCAGATCACTGGAAGAAAAATATATCTGACAAATTAAACCATATGCCCACATGCACAAACTGTAATTGTAAAAGTTTAGTGTTTGCTATTTATGAAGTCTTTTCACTTTTAACATCACATGAAGTTATTGATTATCACATTACAAATAAATGTCAATTGAATAAAAATTTACTTGGATATTATCCATCGTCTAGTAATAAAACGGAGATAGGGATTAGCTCTATCTAGTGGGCCCAACTGAGTAGGAACCTGAAGACGGAGATAGAGCCCCATCTCCGAAACGTCCTTTTACGTTTTATTACTAGACGATGGATAATATCCAAGTAAATTTTTATTCAATTGACTCTTCACCATCGTCAAGAAGTTTTAGATTTGATACAAATAAATGTATTCAGATATGCTCATAATAATTACACATGTAGACCAATATCTGTACTGCACAACATGAGACAGATAAAATACTAGTCCTCAGAAAACTGTGCATTTTTACCTGTCCCTGAAACAGGAAGACTGATAATCCCTAGACTGGATAAAGAATTTATTTGCAAATTTGTCTAAGATTTAAGATACCAAACAGTTCTGACAAAACAATTGTTAATTCTGTTATTTAAATTGAAATCAAAATGCCAAAATCTGATGCTGTGCCATGTAGTCTGGTAGAAGCTTACAGACAATCCAGAGGTGCTATATTGCTCCATGATAAGGGATGATGATGGAGGCAGTCATTTTCATTCTCACTGCTGTGAGAACCTGAAATCTCACCATGTCAAAATCTGTTCAACAGAGTTCTGATAACTCTCATCCATCTTACCATCAACACTATAATGTTGTGTGAGTCTCTCTGGTCGCCCCTTTGCACCCTTTTGAACAACGAGGCTGGCCTTTTGCTTTGGTGTCCTGTACTCCAGAAGAGGGTGATACGTGGCATGGCTCGGATCACCAGTCACAGATGCTCCCAGTTTCACAGAGTATTCATCAGCATCATTTAGCAGCTTGGCCAGGAGTGAAAGTTCTTTGTCTGAGTCAGTGAGAGCCACTGAAATATACAATACATGCAATTCTTACATTTTAAACCATAAATTATACTCTATCCAAATATATCTATGTTACAGTCACTTCTGCATGCCATGCAAGCGAGTTACATATGTTAATTTTGGAATTATAGGGGGCATGAAATTAGAGGCCAGTCAGTAGAATCCTAAATATAGGTATTTTCAGTCATAAGAAAACTTCTGTCAATTGCATTTCCGAAGGAATGTGGATAATAAACAATAATGAAATCTGTATAACATAACACAATATCGTGTTCAAAATTATGGTGTTCTATCACTAACAGTAAATCATGAGAACAGTATTTCAATACTTTGACAAATTACAACAAATAAGGAATTAAGGCATCTATTATTTTCTTTACTCATGTAAAGAGTATCAGTGTCTGTTCAGTATTATCACTGTGAGAAGTTGAAGCTGTCATAAATGTATATACACACATAAACGCAGATGTACTGGTTTTTTATTATATTCATTACAATTAAACTAAAGACGTCTCAAATCCCAAAAATGGCCTCAAAACAAACATCGTTGTTAAAATGAACTCCAGTAACTTTTACGCTATAGGTTACTCTGAGGCCCATGGTATTAATCACATCTCCTACACTGTACACTACAAGGACTCTGATTTTCCTGAAGAAACTGAAATAAAACCGAAGTTAGATTAACTGATCCAAAAATTTGCTCCACAAACCATGCCAATCCAAGAAAGATATAATATAATATAGCTATCTTAAGCAGCAATTTAATATTAATCTTTCCACACTAGAATCTTCAGCAGAAATACACTCATTTTGTTTTATACAATAATTTTATTCACCGTCTTTACACAAGCTTATAGATTGTTTAAATCACATAAAATTATAACATTTCAACATTTGATATTGTTACATTTTAAAATGACGACATGTTTCGATGTTCATTCCATCATCGTCAGGTCTATCAATTAAAATTAAAAACTGTTGCAGTCTACAGCTCCGTAATATCGGACACGCACCTCACACACAACCCGATTTAAGACATCCAGGCGCAGTCTTCAAAATTAAATGGAAGAAGCCTGGAGGTTAAACAAATAAAATCTAACGGGTAGAAAAAATCAGTATACGCAGGGCAGCAAGTGCAACAGTTTTTAATTTTAATTGATAGACCTGACGATGATGGAATGAACATCGAAACATGTCGTCATTTTAAAATGTAACAATATCAAATGTTGAAATGTTATAATTTTATGTGATTTAAACAATCTATAAGCTTGTGTAAAGACGGTGAATAAAATTATTGTATTGAAGAACACAAGCATGACGCAATTAAGATATAAGTCATTTTGTTTTGTATTTTCATAATACCTTTAGAAATGTTAATATGATGCTGCAAATATCTTCCAATAGATGACAGGACAGATTCTTTTTCAATGATAATACCACACACCAAAGACAGCCAGAGAAGAAGGATCAGTTTCAAAATGATATATTTGGTATAGTGATTGGCTACGGACTGGATGACTGGGGTTCGATCCCCGACGGGGGGCAGAGGATTTTTCCTCTAGCCTCTGCGATCAGACCGGCTCTGCAGCCCACCCAGCCTCCACCTGTGGGTAAAGTGTGGCCAGGGTGTGGTGATGCTGACCACTCACCCCCATATAGTGCCAAGATCAAGAAAAAGTAGGAGCTATACCTCCTTCTCCTTCCCCCCCAGCACCTACATGGTGTATAGTGGGACAGCTTTTATATCTTGTTTACAGCATGGAAACTTCTAATGTCTGGTAAAGTTGTGTTAAGACTTACATTCAGCAGTCACATGTTTCCAAGGTGAGTTTAGTTGAGCCTTGAGTCCCTGGTATGGTTGTAATGTCTGCTCCAAAATCAGCCCTAACTTACGATCTGTTTTGGAGTTAGGTGTTTCTAGCAGCAATTCCAGGGATTTCTTGTTTGGGTCTGAGACATGAAAATGCAAATTCATCAATAACAGTATATTAAACATGTTTACTTCATACTTTGTAATACTGAGGACTTGTAGAAACTGGGGTACATGGCAGTACCCAAGTCCACAGAGGCCCTGATCAGGGTGCCTGTAAGGCCCAGGTCTAAGGGGAATACCTAATTAAGGAGGTCAATCCTTTTAAAGGACCCAGGGACTTTGAAAGATCAAGGACCTGCAGGGAGACCTTGATTATGGCCACAAACAAAAGAGCTCTTTAACATAGAATTTTTCATGTTTTCACCATTTGGCAGGCATTTTCTGAAACCAGGTAATTATCATGAGATCTTGCTAAATAGGATACTGTGCTTTATTGCTGGCATGGGACTACTGGCAGAGTAGAAGAACAGAGAAGCACAAGAGATCAGTTAACGATCACAGTGCAAGGGTAAGTTTGACACATCCCTTTTATTTACATTACATTACTTAACATTTTTAAGCTTGACTTAGGCTTGATGAATATTAGGGAAGCAAATGTAGCACATTATAGAGACATTATGAGGCAGACACCTATTATTAAGGACTCAATCAATATGAAGCTCTTGAAATTCATATTTATGAACAAAACTATATCATGCAATAGCTTAAACAGTATGTTTAATTACATTTAATAGCAGTTACAGGGACAGATATCCTTACCTTTGTTATTGTAAGAGGCATGGAAGTGATAGCTCGTTACATCTTCACTCTCAATTGTCAGAGAGAATTTGCTGGGACCATTAAGTGGATAGAATGCAGCCTTTGCTGCAATTGGATCCCATGGAAAGTTCACTGTTCCACAGAATGTTAGGCCAATGAGAGGAGACAGTTGGTCAAAACATCCATGGTAATCCCTCCTATTACAAAGTAAACCAGCTCCATTATTATTCTGCACAGTGGTATATTTTAATCATAAAAGCATAATTTAAAAAACAAGGAATTAAATAAATGTAATCATAATTTTAAAATTATATCATTACTTCCTGTAATTCTTTAGTATTACTTTCCTCAAGAAATTACATTACAAATTTGATTTATTAAATTTTTTTAGAGAACTCAAATGGCAAAACATATCACAGTTATTTTTATTAATTCTTGTCCAAACATCCAATCAATTAACAGTGTGTCACTTAATGTTCTGTTTCCCAGGAACATAACACAGATGCTAATCAGTCATTTTCCAGTATGTATATAAGCATACACACACTAGACAAATGTCCATCAAGAACATTAAACACATTTTTATTGAAATGTGTAACAAAGCAGCACATAATATGAAAATATCTGTTTTTCTATATTGTATAAAAGTATACTCACATAGTAGTCTATGGACAAGTAAAATAGTTTTTATATAAGTGCATTGTTATCTCAAAGCAGCATATACAAATTAAAATTAAGTACTATATAACAAAACATTAAAATAATTACTTATCTTTGCTTAATTAAAGGATATAATGTGATTTAATGTCTAACAAGATCTCATATTGAGGTTATAATAACCATGCTACACTGTATAGAAGTACAACTATATAGCAGGCTATAGATGTACAATTACATAGTCATAAATTTACCCCATTTAAGACCCAAAATCCCTTAACACTACCATGGCAATGGCTATAACACAAATTCATAAATATATTCCTATAAGGCCCAAAATCTGTTAACAATAAATAATCACCACCCACCAACCAACCAACCAACCAACCAACCTTTACTTATTTATGTCAAAATTGACTTTAGAGATCCAGTACAGATTTATATGATTTAATTACTTTAGAATTGTTAAAATGAATAGAATATATTCTGAATTTAATTTTAATATAATTTTACTACCCAGAGTATTTTAACATGGTTATGACTAGTACACAGAATGTAGAGAACAGTTATGGAAAAGAAAACAGCATGAAAGAATTCATCCCTGATTCACTGTGAAATATCCCATGTAACAAATTAACACATCATTACAATTAATAAATTACATGTAAAAGTTATACATATGATATGTTTATTTGTAAATCAAACATTGATATTATTATACAGAATTTGAGATTTGATGCTCTCACAGCAGCTAGTACAAAGATGAATGTCTTCTGGCTGGTGTGCTGTGTAGTCTGGCAGTCTTCCAGACTACTTGGCATAACAACCACAAGACAATCATCTTCAATATGCAGAATATCAGAAGGATTTTGAATTTTTCAAAATATAGAACTAAATATGACTTCTAATTCCAGCATTATGTATTATATGTTGCCTCAGTCTATGAAGTTAAATGGTGTCTTAACTCATGTTGCACTGTCTTGCATGCAAAAAGGCACAATGGATGTAGCAACATTCTAGGTGACATAATGAATAGAATTTTTCAGTGACATGTTACCTTGGTGTATTTGTAAAGGTAACAGGAGTATCCACCTCAGATTTTCCACGTTCATGAATGGTAGTCAGCACTTCTGACTTTAGTGTAATCAAATCCTGCTTCTTAACTGGTAAGCCCAAGGTAATATCAACTCCACGCCCATCAGTAGCTTTCACATTAACATCTGTTCCAGTAGCTGTGTGCAAAGTATTAGCCACCTTCAGTCCTGCCTCAACAGCATAAGCATCCACAACAAATTCACCCACAAGTTCTACAGCAGCACTGAAACAGAAAACATAAATGTTATCAGATGCAATATGTTTGTACAACAAACAAGATTAAAAATACAGCACAGTAAGAAAGTCCAATTATTTATTTCATAATTATTGTTCAAAAATTTATTGGAGTAAGTTAGCACAGACTTATACTACACTTGACCGATAATGATCTTTAGACTCAAGTTCATTCGCAATGCAGTGTTACACACTGAAATGAATGATGCCACTGTGAGTGAGTGCCACAGTAGCACGCACCCCACATGACAAGTTAAGAGTGGTTGATGTACTGGACCTCAGTGTCTTGACAGCATGATGAGTTGTCAAGTACCAAGAAAATATAATTTATGCATGCCTTTTTCACATTTGTCTGAAATAATTTATTTTTTAAATTAAAATTCCAGTTCAGTTAAAATTTTAAGGCTTATTTTTTCAGATCATACAGGTTTTAAAAAAAACATACCTGTATGAGGTCAAAGATATTTTCCCACAGAAACTGAAGGTTCAAAATATGGCTCAGTAAAGGGCCAAGGAGACACAACAACAAAAGTCAAGCAGTTTCTAGGTCTTTTACACTGGTATATTTTAAGAGACACTTTGGAGATACTCACCTGGGAACAAATTTAAGTTGAATATGGGAATTTTTAAAGTTGTTAATAAGCTCATTTGCATCCAGTTTTCCCTCCAGTTCTACATGAATGGCACTGCTGCCAGTAGCAACCAATTTGAGAGGGAAGCCAAGGGATGTTGGATATATAAGCTCTGTGTCCAGGAAAGTGTTATGTTGCTGTAACTTGTACTGAAATTTAAAATACCATAATAAAAGGTCACACAATAGTAACAGACTAATTTCTATTATCTTTCTGAGCAAGAATGTAAATGGTTCTTATGGAAATAATATGGGGGAGAGACTGGACTGGATTCATGTAGTTAAGGACAGAAAAAGTAAGGTTAATTACAATTTATCTTTATGCATGTGACTTACAACAATCTTTGCACACAGAAGATCCGATCAAAATCATCACCTGAACATTTACTAATACAAACACTTGTAATTAAGGCAATGCATTAAACTTGGGCCAAGTACAAGTGTTACAAGAATAATACCTCATCCTTACCCCTTTTATCACACCACTGCATTTAAAATACATTAAAATCTCTGACTACAAAACTTTACCAATGTAACATTTTTTGTCTTACAATTAATCACAGAAATTAGAATGAGAAAATGAGAGAAAAATATCACCAGCTTCTGAATAACTAGCTGTACTGCACAGTAAGTAAGAATAGTGAGAAAAATACAGTAATTCTTGTACTCACATCAAAGCCCTTTGCCTTTTTCACAACCTTGTCAACAAGATCAAAGGTGTTGTCAAACAGTTCCTTTGCTGCATCTCCAGCATTGTGGTGTAGGCTCAACCAGCCAACCTCTGCGCCAAACAACCTCGCTGATAATTCTAACAACAATTCTCGATCAGGTTCTGCATGATCTGGTGTCACAGACTGTGAAAAAAAGACAACATTAACACATAACTTACAGGTTACAATTCAGTCAAGATTTGCATATAATATTAAGACTCTATTTAAATGGGCCATTAAAACAAAGTTGAATAAAAAGTAATATAACTTTTGCCATTTAACTATGTTAAAAAATAAAAGAATATTTTGACAGTTACATGAAAAATTACATTAAATATCAGCATTTTGTTTTGCGATTTATAACCTGATATTCAACTATCCAGGAAACAAATAATACATAATTAGGATGATGATTGTTCTCTGGATATAACACTGTGTAGTCTTGTAGATACTGACTAACCACTTGGATATGACATTTGGTAAACTTTGTACATATTTGTCATCTTCCTCCTGTTTGCTATATAAGAAATTAATTTCTACCAGTAAGATCTGTTCAGTTACATGATTAACTAAAATCAAAGTATTATTTAGTAGTACACTGTTAAAAAATTACCAAATACATTACAACAAAACTGGGATCATACTTTGATTTTACCTTGTGTCGAACTTCTTCCAGTGCCTCCTTGGTGACTGATCGTTTGCCTCTAAAAGCTTGATCCAGCCTTTGCTTTACAGTGTTCTCAAGCTCAGTCCATTTGTCCTTTCCATTTGTTATGAATTGTTTTAAGTCATGCGTTTTAAAATAACCTTTAGGTCCAAACAACCTTTCAGCAATAAGGTCCAAGTTTTCTTGCCGGAATTCCAACTGAAATCAAACAGCGACAATTTAAAATATGTGCACTTTCATTTTATTGGCACACAAGAGAATGTAATGTGAACTACTACATAACTGTTTTCATGCATCCATATCTCTTGAAATATGATTACTTTAAGAAACTAAGCAGCAGTAATAATAACAGATCCAAATGAAATATATAAAATGTTTTATCAAACATCAATTTACATACCTCTAAGAAGTTGACAGAATGTCCAAATAATTCTGTGGTGAGATTAAGGGTTGATGCTCGTGGAAGGAAAGATCTCTGGGAGTAGATTACATTTGATTCAATTGTGTCACCAAGGCTGAGCCCATCAAGAAGGTATGAAAACTCATAGTTACTAGAGAACTTTCGAAAATCTATAGGAAACCTCTTAGTGGTACGGATTTCACCATAGACAGATTTTAAATCTCTTTTGTTGGGGTTGGTTGATGCCCTGAGATTGCGAAGGTATGATGCAATGAAGGAACCAACTGAAACAAAAACATTGTAACGTGCAAAGTGCATCTCTTTGTGGACTAAATATACATACATGACAATAGGATACAAGACAATAGGGATGGCTGAGAGAATAATAGAAAGTCCTGCTTTAGCCTGGAATATCAGTCTCTACATTTTGAAAATGTTGCTTCATAACTAATGGATTCATTATAGAATCTCTAGGAATTAATAATATGTCAACAAAATAAAAATTACCAATATTTATGACAAACTTGCTTATTCACTGCAGTGTGTCCAAACCGGACAGAGTAATAGCACATTGTATAATGTTCCTATTCTGTATTCACCATGGCATCAAAGTCCTATTACTTTTTTCACATCATGAAAATATTTCTGAAATCTATTACAAATGTTCTATGATCGATTACCATCCATCTTTTAATAATCTGTATTTCATATGCTGATATTCTTTATGTCTTACCTTGGTAGGTTGGTTCTGAATCCAGAACTTCCTTCAGTGCATTGGCCATCTTGTGGCATGGGCATTCTACAAGTGCAAGGAAAGCTTTGATTCTCAATTCACTATCCAGTTGGTGGTTTTTCAGAACTTCCAGAGAAGTCTGCTTCAGCTGAAGTTATAAATGAGGAACAGTCAAGATAGCTTTTCCAATCACCAGTCAAAATCAAAGAACATATTAATTCAATACGATAAAGCAAAACGTTAAATAATGCTCTGGTCAAGAAAAAATAAGAGCATAAATATATTTCATGCATTTTTCTTTAGAGTTTTGCTAACTTTACTTTAAATCCTTTTCAATGTTCCTGCATAGTACAAACTCTGAGACATGCTCTTATATAATATGTGATTAATAATATAAATTTATACAGCATTAGGATAGTTTTTTACATCGTGAAAAATCATTCATAGAATGGAAATCAATCCTAACTCCAAACCGAACTAATATAAAAAGAAACTTTTCTTAAGGAATTGTTTTGTGGAAATTTAAACAAATATGTTTGCATTTAAAGCATAAGTTGTATATACCTGCTAAATAAGACAACAGTAGAAATCATATGATAGTACTGCTCATCAAAGTAAGAAAATATGTTAAAAAGATATGTTAACAACATATTTTTCAGAGACATCTCAGAACATTCACATTCACACTTGTCCCCATCTCTAATGTTGACAGGAGGGACAAGTGATGAAACTTGTAATTAAAAGCAAACATTTTATAAAATATGCTCTAAAACTAGGTGCTATTTTTAAAAATATCAAAACAACACATCTGTAGAACTTTTCTAATTATGAAAGAGGAAAATGTTAAGACCACTAAACTTACTCGGCAGGCATCGCTCTGGAAGACATCCAACGCTGCAACTCTAACTCTCGTTGGGAGACTATCATCAAGGGCACAAGCACGCAATTTGTTGGCCGTAACATCGTTCAAATGGTGAACATTGTGGAGGGCTTTCAAGGAAGCCACAACCTAAATATGCAACAAATAACATGTCTCTTCACTTAATATGCTATAAAGCTGAAAGTAATTTGTCATCTCTGACCATTCATCTGCCACACACACACACACACACACACACACACAAAGACAAAGCATTGTGTTTGTGAAGATTTCTGTCTTCTGTGTTGTTGCGCTGTGTAGTCTGGTCGATGTTAACCAACGTTTCAGAGGTCATACTACCTCCTTCATCAGGCCCTGATGACGGAGGCAGTATGACCTCTGAAACGTTGGTTAACATCGACCAGACAACACAGCGCAACAACCCAGAAGACAGAAATCTTCATACTCACCACTGTGAAAACCTCAAATCTTACATTGTGTTTGTCTTCCATCTTACAGTGAAGAAGATCATATGTAAAATTCACTAAGAAAGGAATTTTTAAATTGTAATGAAGAAGAACAGTAAATTTTATGGTGGGTACAGTTAAAGTTTTATACGTTTCTAATAATTGCTAGCTACTGAAATTATGAAAAAAATATCTAATATGCTAAACCTTAGAACATACCTGGAGGAATAGAAATGTAGCTTCAGGAAAATAAAACAATACTCTGATATGCCTCATGAATATAAATGACACATGATACTAAATTAGTGCATGACTAGTTTTAAAATTACAGTGAGTTAATGCTTATTTGATATGTACAGAAGACACAAAGTGACCAACCCATCTTGAAACAAAGCTCTCCGACATGTATATATAAACAATCTACATAGTGCTACAAATTGAATATCTGTTTGTTTCCTTTTATTGCTTGTCTGGGAGAAGATTTTTCTCTGATTTTCCAAAGAAAAAGTAAGATATTTTATATCTTGTGTTTCAGTGTGTTATTATTATTATTTATTATTAACTGCAAATGGGTTTTTACCGGGTGGCAGTGGTTAGTTCTATTGAATTGTATAGATGGCCTACCTTCTGTTCTTCATCCCAGTTAGAAGACTTGCAGCCACCACTGACAGGTTTCGACAATTTCTCTAGGAAAGCATCAAATTCAGGAACATCTTCACATCTGTGATGAGCACAATATCGGCCACCTAGAGCTCCAACGCCCAGGTATGCCAGCTTAGAAAATTCTGGCTGGTCCAGCAAAGACTGTTAACATCAGATATCAACAATATGATGAATTTTTAACCTAGCTGATCTGCGTAGGATAACAATCATGATGAAAGTATTGGTTCATATTATTAATCGCTCATAAAAAGAAAGTGTCCTTAAAGAAGGCATTGCTTTTGCTGAAATGTCCAAAAATCTGCACATATAATATGCAGCAATGATGCACTTAGATGAAGGATTATGACAGCACATTGGTTGTCATTTAAAGTAAAAACAATTACTTTTGATTTATTAATTTCACATTTTGAGATACACTGATCAAATAATAAATATAAAATGTGTGATATCACAAACTGTTATAAAAAATTATAGAAGTAATTCAGCTTTCACTCACCACAGCTACTGTGAGAGCTGGTAAGGTTACATGTTTGGTGTATGCAAATTGAAGATAATATAAGTCAGCATATGGGCCAGTGATCTTTTTGGTCTTCAACAGTTCAACAGCAACTTCAACTGCATCACCTGTGCCAGCTCGGAAAAGAGCATCCAAGAACATTTTTCTGCAATGTAGAAACTCACTCAACAACAGAATCTTCCAATCCACCTTTAAATTACATATAACAATAGCTCAGAATACAATTCTGACTTTGCAGATATCTACAGCCAGGCACATTAGTGAAAGCATATTAAGAGGTCTTGTCTTGCCTGATCCCCTTCCCAACAATCATCTTCTGAGATTTTTACTTTATGAAGTGAATTTTTTTTAAGCTAATATAGAACAATCAATTTGAGGTTTCATCTCGCTAACCTTACACTTCTCAATAGCTTCAAATAGTACAAAATATTCCAAGGCAGTATCAAAGAATGCAATTGCTGTGGAATTTGATATCTGTCAATATGCAATATAAGGTCTCCTTCCTGCATAACTTCATTGTGAAAAATGTACCTTCAGGCAGATTATATTTTAATACACTTACATAGGTAAATAATATTCACCAATTTTTTTTTTCTTTTATGGCCAGGTTTACACAGCATATCAAATTCCATTTGGGAAAAGACTGAAATGAGCTGGACAAAGTAGCTGTTAATTTCCTGAAACCTCTGATCATTAATTAGTCTGCATTCTTAGGACATTGTAATGAAATATTTATTAAAATTTCCCTAGACTTAACCTACTTGGATTAAAAATAAAGCAATATTTAACAGTAATGTTAAAATCCATGATTTTATATTGTCAATGGTTACAACATGTATGAACTCAATATCACAGAACTTGAAGCAAAGAATTCACAAAACATTTATGGCATTTAGACTTTTGTTTTAAAGTTCTAGGTTTCATTCTCTTCTGTATCAGACGAATTATTTGTTTTAATTGCACCAAATAAAACCATGACTTACGTTCCCGCCTTAAAACCAGCACCCGCTTTCACCTGGCTGTAGACTGAGAAGAGATCATCCTTGTTGCTCTGTCTGAGGATGGTGACAACATTGGCAAACTCTCTTGCTGCTGTTTCTCCAACATACTCCGGCATGGCATGATGTGCTTTGTGCAAAGCCTCAATAATAGCTGCAACACTACTGGATCCCGTATTGCCAACGTGCGGAGGTTCAAATACAAGGGAGCGAGGAGTGCTTCCAGATGCTATAAACAGGCATAAAAATTATATTAAGGCCTCCAGTGTTTGTTTCATTCAATAAAGGCCTTACAAATTAAAATATGGAATACTGTTTTCAAAACTGTAGTCAAAACATCATAGAACTTGCTACATTATTGTCAAGTAGGCTCAAATTTTGGAAGACACAACTCAACCTCTAAAATGTGAATTCAGTGTTACTGAACTGTAATAAATGACATATCTTTGTACTCACTTGCAGGTGCAGCTTGCTTGTTGTGAGCTACAAATGTCAGTTTGCTAGTTACTAAGGTTGTGGCACCAGCCTCCTTATTGGAGAATGGCCTATACAGGTACTTCTCATGACTCTCAGCACTGTTCAAGATACCACCCTTCAGCTGCTGGCGTAGATCTTGTGTGGATTCCAGCAGGGGTGTTGCCTGAAAATCCTACAGAAATATCAAAACAAATCCTGTCAGAATAAACAAATAAATGAAGCAAGATTACAATATTATTTATCCATATTCAAATAATTGTGGATTACAGGAAAGAAACACCGCTGTGTTTGATGTATGGAAGTATATGTATATTACACAATAGTAAATTCAGACAAGAATAAAATATTAGATTTCCAGATTCAAATACCTGAAGGCTATTTGTGAGACCCACAGGGCCTTATATAAGTAAATTCGTGCACAGTTCTTACTGACAATGGTAATGACTTCCATACAGCTAAGAAAATTATTTGTTTAAGCAAAGTTTCTTTTAAAAAAATCATATCCTAAGTGTGGTTCAGCAATGAAAAATTATTAAGTTCATGGTTGAAATTTAGGTTCTAAAAATTAATGTATGTAACATCACACATCTTTTCTATTAAACACTATATCAGCACTCCCTGGTAGTAAACCTTGTATATACCAGACTTCCACATACATTAAACCATAATATGCTGTGCATATAGATTAATTTATGCATTATATGCCATATATAGTTACACATAAACATACCAGACAATGAAAAGAATGAAGGAAAGAGTGTGGACAGAAGGATTTTCTACTATAGCCATATACTTACTGAATTAATAGGATATGTTACAGAAGCAAAATCCTGTCGCAGATGTTCGCGGAGTTGGCATTTATTGAGGTTCCTAATTTTTGTGATGGTGGTTGTGTCACCACGTTCAGCGACACTGATGTCAGTGGGGCAGAGACCAAACACATCAAGCTGCAAATTACACATTAAATTAACTAGTAATACCACAATTCTGCAATATTCTTTTAAGTATTGAATGTCAGGTATAACTTTCAAAATTATTATAACTCGTGAAACAATGCAGTATTCTATATTAAATACAAAATTAAATATATAATACATCACAACACTCTAAATATTCAGTGATTTTGTGACTTGCAACAAATTTTCATATTTACTATAAATGCATTTAAAAGAATATCCAAAATTAATAATATTTACAATCAGTAACTGTAACAATTTCACATTCACATAAATTTCTTTCTTCAAAGTAAACAATCTAAGAACAAATGAAGACTGAACATATGTTTAAAATCAGAATGATGCCTTAAGTGGTACAGACTATGTTCAATAAGTAACACCTGAGGGTGTGTTATACTTTTATTTATTAATATGATTCAGACATCTAACACAACCATTATTAATTAGCAATGTCTCCATTTCCCCACATAAGTGTCATAGCAACTGAAATACTACCTATTGAATGAAGACTACAGATTTCAAAAGCAAATGACAAACTATATTATTTTATTAAAAAAACAAAAAAGATACTCATATTAGCAGAAAGACCTAGATTTCTTACCACTTTGCTTTGACCTGTTTTGACAGCATCAGTTGAAGCCACTTGTAAAAGAGACAGCACTGCCCTCTTGATATTGACTGATGCCTCACTGTCTTTCTCCTCTGTGCACAATTCCCTGTCCACGATGCCATTCTCATAGCCAAATGAAACTGGGTGAGCTTCCAGGTCACTAAGATGGCTGTATTTCTATGCGCCAAACAATGGAGAAACATGGTACATTTCAATATGTTTGTCTCACACTGTTTGGCGCCAGATTTTGTAATAATCTTAACATTAGGTAATTTTTATGTATATTTACTACAGAAACATTTAATAACCTCTTTATCTATCAGTTAAAATACTAAGAAATCTTAAAATAAATTAAAGTGAATGAAATTTACACATGGTAATATTTGTATGAAGTGCTGTATATAAAATATAACCAACATTTCTTAGAGGATGAAAAATTATATATATATATATATATATATAAAAGATTTTTAAGCTCTTGAGTAAACTGGTACTTTAAATTAACTGAAATACATCAAAATAAATTTGTTCTACAAAATTTAACGTAGATTTACCATACCGGGTTTCAATACCATTCATCCCATATATTATGTATTGCCATTTGCATAGCTATTATATAGTTTCTGGTGTAACTAATGGATGCTTTACTATTCCCTTTTGAAACACAACTAATAACTCATTTTCATGGTATTAAAGCTATTCATCTCTAAACTATATGTTAATGTGAAATAGTATTATTAACCTCTGTTGTATAGAAACAGGAGGCTGCCAGCTGAACTTTAACACCAGGGTTTAATAGTTAGCAGTATGTTATTGTGACACAGGCAAATGAATCACACAATGGCAGATAAAGGCTGACACATCTGTATTATCAAATTAAGATTCTTACCTGTGAGTCAGGTCCAGTAACTTGGACATCTTTTAGCTTCAGGACACCTTGACAGTTGTCCAATATGCTGACTTCTGCTGTTGCCTTCAACTGAAGACTTATTCCATCCCCTTGTTGACCCGGTAGTCTTGCAACCGTATTCCCCTCAAAATTGTACACATAAGTATATCCAGTTCCGTATTGCAACTGGTATATGGACGGTCCTTGAAACAAAATTTGGTAATCTAATTAACTTTCACATGGATGCTTCAATACTTCAGGCTTGAACAGGGCACAGTACACTTCATGTAACCTTAAGATAATAATCAAAATGCTGAATTAAAGTGGGACAGAATTCAGAATGATCCAAAATCTTGATATTTTTACTCCATCTCAAACAAACCTGGTAACGGCATACTTTCCTAACACTATGCCAGACTATTTTACTGCCCTTCCTTCTCTCTACTGAACCAATAAGGACAGAAAGTTGTGCCAAGAAGAAAAATTGGAACAAACAAAAAATGCAATCAGAATGATTTTATTCTCCCATTTGTTTTTAATCTCCTGCTAATTTTCTGCTCTGATCATTATGATTAATGTCAAGGTTTTTTAACTAACCAATCAGTTCTCTGGAACAGGGTATTTTCTAGGTAGTACAAGAAATTCAGTCTAAAGAAACTAGACATTTAAACTGAGTGACCTCAGAAAGCTTGTTGCAGGTTCCTATACTGAGTCAGTACAATACAATTAATGTACCTATCAACATTTCGCTAAGACCAATCGTAATATTATTCCTTTTCAACAGGAAAGCTTAATTAACACTGAGTAGCTATGTGTGCATTAGCCTGATCTGCAACGACACATAGGAAAGGCACTATGATGTTTCAGTGGTTTTACAAATAAAATAAGTTCACTACTTAAAGTTCAGTTTAAAAGTTTCCATAAACCACCCACAACAAGTAGTATTCATGACTACAGTACATGTCGCAAAACTAGGCAACGAACTGTTACTCATGGTTTGCCCATTATTTGGACAATATAATAACAGCGGGGTAATGAATTGTACTTTGTCTTGCCTACTTTCTTTAAAAAAGTTAAAACTTTACATTTATAAAATGAAATACAGTCTAATACAGTTTGATAACAACAATTAAACACTAAAAACTATTCACTTATCAAATATATAATTAATAAATCAAAATTTAAAAAGCTGCTATTATTCCTTAACTGCTACTTTCAAGAATTATTTAAATGTGGATATAAATAACATCCTTGCTTTGCACAGATGTGAAGCATTAATCTGTGTGCACAGTATTTAATTAAAAGAACAATAAATACTTACGACCTTGACATCCAATTTTGCATTTCTGTGATGCTGAAAAATAGAAAACAAAATGGCTGTTAGTGCTTTATCAAAAAATGTAGCAGTTACTAGTTTACATAATTTATATAAAAAATCTCAATGTCATCACACCAAAAGCAAATAATATTTTTACAATTTTCACATTCGTTCAAACAAAGTATACAATTAGCAATTTCAATGTTACCTGTACTAGATGATTAGAGCTTACATTTTTAACCATGAAGTCACGTTTTCTCTAATTTTAAACTGATGATAAGGAGTAGAATATAATTATAATGTAATGAAAAATAAAATTCAAGAATAAATTTATGATGCCTCACATAGAAAAACTGATTTAATATCTGAAATCTGACTAAGAAACAAAATTTTATAATAATGGCTCCACTTCCTTCTTTAAATTACTTACAGAAATGATCTGTAATAACCCCACCCCACCCTTTTAAAGGCTACTATACTGTTATCTGCATACAATATTAATATCCACACCCTTCAAGAAGAAAGACATTGTGTTTGGAATCATTTGACGAAAGTTTCTACCTGTAAAATTCTTCTTAGTTTAAACAACAAAGCCAAAATCATATTCCATATATCACACTAAAACAATATCATCATTCATAACATAGACTAATAACAAATAAGTAAATAAAACCTTCGACTCAATAAGATATAACCAATGCAGTTGGAAAAGTGTAAACAAACGGAAAATTAATCAGTCATCAAGCATAAAGTGCATAAGAATAAAGTGTTCTAAAGCAGTGGCATTCAACCATTTTTTGTTTGCATGCCCCCAGATATAATTTCTCTCCAAATTTGTACCCCCAAAGGTGTATAATTCAAGTTATACATAGTATATAATCTACATCTAAAATAAATTAAATAAATTACATTACTGATTATTCAGTGTTTATAATAAAATAATATTTTTTTTAAATTTCACGTACCCCTAAGATGTCTTCGCGTACCCCAGGTTGAGTACCACTATTCTAAAGTACGTTTAATTCACTGATTTGGGTGAGAATGTAGCAACGTTTCTTGGAGATATAAACGGAATTTTAAAACATTAATTACATAAGGCATATATTACAAAAGACAAAAAGCCCTTTACATCACTGGTTTATTATTCTAGGTACATGTATGACCAATTCAATTTATTACACTCTACTGCTATGTCACGTGTTGAAAATTGGAAACAATTAAAAATGGCCTCTGGTTTCAAATTAAGGTTACATGCGAATACGAGAGAAATATATAACATATTACAGACAAACAAGCGTAATTATCTGTCGTCTATGCAACATCAGTACTAACAGAATGCAAATGAGGGCAAAAATATCACTTTTGGACTGTGACATTTGTCTCTCCGACCAGTTTGTGCTTTTTTTATCTAACGATGAAGTTCATGTTGGCAATAACATGTAGTATGGGTCACCTACTATGGGTCAATATCTGAGGCAGGGCTTCAGCTTAACCTTGGCATTGAGATAATGAAGAAATTATCCAATCTTAAATATGATGTCTGTGGATGTGTAATTTTACTTCTTCCCACACAAATTCCCTGAAGTTAAAGCCAGAACAGTGCTGTTGAAATAAGTTGTGTAAGTTCTTTTGTATTGCAGCCATACTTATTTGTATAAAACTGAAAAGATGCAATATTAACCTTTTATCTTAGATATCATGAGTGAAACTTAAAATGAGCTTCGTCTGAGTTCAATGTATTTTATACTTGATGTTGTTCTGTAAGTTATCGGGATTCTCAAACCAGTAATTAAAAAATTGTAAATACGAAGTCAAGAGGTCATGTGAAAACAGACAACAAATTATTAGAATCTTTAAAATATATTGACACTTTTGGCACAAAGTCTGTAGGTGTTTAAGTTCTGTAAAGTTAAAGTTATAATACTTGTATGTAAATATATAAAATAAATTTAAGTTAGAGTTATTCGATTCTTCACCATTCTCTTACAAAGACTACATTTTGTGTGACACAGATGCCCCCCCCCTTTAATGCTATATATTTAATTTATACTAACATATTTAACTCATCAAACATGTTTCCCACTTGTAACGGAATCAGTCATTGCATTTTGGAGCTCCTTAATATTTGTTAGATCCCTGATTCAAATCTCGGCATGGAGACCGACTAGCTCGACTCTGCAGATGGATACAGGGATTTTATCTTCAAACAGACCACTTCCTCTAAGATGTTTCCCATTTGCAATTCAAACAATCATCCTCCTTTTTAACATTTGACAAAATCCATTCAGCTGAAAAAGCGTCGACAAATAAAGAGAATCAATAACATTTTCCCCCCTCACAGATTTAAAACACTCAGACGTCAATATAAGTTATTTAGAACAACTCCTAAAAAATTGTTAAAGTGATATTCCGCTCCCTACTACTCATCATGGAAATGTGGAACTGAAGATGGTTGCTGAACACAAAGTACTAGCAGGTGGCACGCCAATCGGTAACATCGTATGTTTTATGTTACGGTGATACATGAAAAACTTTCTGAATATGACAAAAGAACTATTTCATTACATTATATTAAACAGAGTTCGTTCCTGTCCCATAAAATAACTTTGGCCAAGACAAACGATGAAATTCAATGTCAACACAATGTCGACACCTGCCTGTGTCACATGCGAGTCTCTGGCACACGAATGCCAGTAAAAACGGGTTAACGTACCAAAACCCGGAAGAACAGCATCATCAATCTCACCAACCTGAACATCTAAAATGTCCCTTTCACAAAACCCACACCTCCCCTCATAAGAACGCATTTTATTATTCACTTGTTACACAACAGTAACGCTATGCAATTATTATCTGTGCCAGGATAATAGCGCAGTAGGTGTGGTTGTTTCACGCGTACTCTAAGACCCACGTTCTATTTATATTTTATTCGTTTCTTGTTGGTTTTACGTGTTCATTAGTATATTATGTATATATTGTATCTTCCTTACATGTGTCTATTTAATGATTTTGATTCGCAGGTAAGAGCTTAGAATGCACAGTTTTTCACGAATACGCTAGTGACGGTGATGGACACGATCCAATAAAAACTGTCGAAAAATGACATTGTTACAAACTGCGAAATAATTATAATATTTTTAAAAAACTCATAATTAATTTATTCGCTTTACAGCTTAATTATGCTATTAAAACATTACAGAAACAGTACAAGATAATCACCGTAACTCGTTTCGTTCCTGCTAATAGTGGAAGGTTATAAAAAAAAAGTCTTGGGTTTGTTTCAAAGTAAATTCATTGCTTACTACGCACTTATTTTACTAATGCATATCTGAATGTGCTATCTAACGACGCTCTAGTTTCTGATGACAAATTTTATAAACTGACTCGTTCTGAAGCCACTGTAAAAGTAAACTGACATTGCATCTCGTAACATTTAACTATTGCCTGCGTCACTTCACTTGGAGTTTGTTCGGGTCGTTATGTCTTGATTATGTAATGGAGCAACAAAACGGTTCTTGACCAAACAACATTCTGTGCTGCAGTGTTCGCTCTGTTGATACACGGGGAGCGATAAGCTCTTTTAGATGGACCCTAACAGGATCAAGGGCGCACAATGAACCCAGCAGTGGTTTGAGTGCCTAGGACGACTGTAGTTATTTCCCTCTGAACCAGTGCGAATACAAATACAAAGTTACTTATAAAATATTACGTGCATGCAACAGTGACGCATCAAGAATTTTCTGAGACCTTGTGAGGGTCAATGACAATGTTAAATCATGTCTAAACTAACTTGTTATAGAACAGATGGAAAATTGTACATGATAATCTTTATTCTAACTGGGATAAAACCCAACATCAAGTTTATTCAAGCTTTATAGCGTACTTGGTATGCTTTTCTCTTTTATAGGCCTATTAATGATTTGCCACTAAATATTATTAACTCAGTCTGTACACGTGTTCTACTTATAAATGATAAGACATACGAGCCTAACAATCACTGGACCGGATATAAGAAGCTTTGAAGAATTATCAAACAATGGTCAATCCACACAGTCATGACCACATGGTCCATAGACATTAAGCTTGACTTCAAATGTTAATATAACACACTTCATAAAACTTGGAACTGATAACATGCTAATAACTAACACGCGAAAATAAATAATGGTAACTATAGGCCTATGTAAGAAATAAAAACTACGAACTTCCTTTGTCTACTACAAAATTATGTCGTATAAATTTTAAAAGTCGTGTAGAATTCGTAAGTGTATCACGTTATAGAAAGTAAATAAATTCAAACATAAATTTCACATCAAAGTAGCTAATCATGATATCTGCTTTGTTTCATTCGAATAAAAATTACAGATATCCATTCGACAGTGTCCATCACTGCTTGTAGAATGCAGAGGACGGCGATATTGTGTCGATGGTCGGTGGGGGGGGGGGCGGACAACGCAAATGACCTCTAATCTAAGAATCACTTAGCTCACACAATAGGGATTGTTATTACTTACTTGACGAAACTTCTTTCAAATTATGGGGTTATACCACGCGCAATAAAATAAAAATAGCAGATTAGCAAACGTGAAAGTAAAGTTATCCCTGAGCACAATCAACGCACCACGAAGGCGAATAGGGGACGTGGAAGTAAATCTCCACGCATTAATTTCAACATTAGATGGAAGAGTATGGTAATTCTCCGATTATCTTTCTGTCTGGTACTCACAAAATAAGAGGCTGAAAGAATCGACAAAGAAAAGACGTCCATATTTTTTTTTAACCTACGTTAAGTGGTATCGTCAGATTAAAAATTGACAGTAGTTAAAACTCTTCTGAAGCAACATTGGCCGTAAGATTTGGTAGGACAAACACGCGGCCTACCACAACCCAGGATTAGACCCAAATGCGCCACAAGGAACACTAAAAACACTGAAAACACTAAAAACACTGGGCGAACTGTGGCCTATATTACAGGGATATGACATGTAAAAAAAAAAATAACATTAACAACTCAATACAGGAAACAAATTCTTCGAGGGCCGTAGCGTGTAACGAGAAGTTTCAACTTTTGTACAGACACAATGAGTTTTATGTGCTATACTGCAGAACCATAAAAAGTGACATTACACGATAAACAAAACTGCTATGATTTTTCCACATTTTCCTTTAACTTGTCAGTTTCTTTTCGTATCCTTTCCAATTCATTATTCGTTATCATCCAACAACTCAACGCTTCTAAGCTAATGACGTAGCTAAATAAACACTCGATATGGAGATTTTAAAATAATTAAGCAAATAATATCAACATGCGATATGGTCTGATTATCCATGACTACTAAACATTTGGAATTTCGATGTATTCATTACTATTTAAACCAAGTTAGGTTAAGTTTATAGATGAAATAAATCATCAAAACTGATGGATTTAAATCTAAACCACATTCAAAGCTCCCAGGGCCGGCACGAGCCTAAATAACGCTCCTGGTTACAACTTTTTCAAAAATTCATCACAATGATATATTACGTATATTTAATGGATTTAAAAGTTAGTCAGACCGACCTTAGTACATGGAACAAGACAAAGTGCAAAACGTGATGACTAAAATTTAAAATATCACGAAATTAGGCACAGAATTTGACAATATCACATAACATATTTATGACGAAAAAATTATGGGGAAAATTTATATATAGCAAATGTTTAGTGGTCGCTTGGTTCGTCTTTATTTGTTAATCAAATTTCATGCCCAATAATAAATCAAGAGGCATTTTTAGAGTGATTACCAGCCCCTGTAACCTGTCTCTGCATTGTGACAAACACGAACTGAAATATGTTGCTTTGAACAATTATAGAAGATTATTCTTACCATTATGGACTGTGCAACTTATATATTCATTAATTTTCAGGCAATTAATATGAAAAAATCAGTTAGGCCTAAAGCTACGAAAATCTTAAGCTAATTTTATAAACTATTATATAAAGTATGGCTAAAATTAAATAGCTATAATTGTGCGAAGTTTGATCAAGATAAATCGATTATCACATCATTGGTATTTATAATTTGATATAACTTCCCCTAGAAATAATACATAGCATTTTAACAGAATATTTACATGCAGTATGATATAAAATATTAGACAGACGCCAAATTATAACAGCTAAAGAAATAACACTTGCACCTAAAACAGAGATGTCAGAAATGAGACAGTTGTATGTGGGATTTGAGGTTTTCCCGGCGGTGACTTTGAAGATGGTTGTATTCTGGGTTGTCGCGCCGTGTAATCTGGCAGAAGTTTGCCAACGTTTCAGAGGTCCTTGCTGCCTCCATCATCAGGACTACCAGACTACATGGCACAACAACCCAGAAGACGACCATTTTCAGACAGCTGGGGGGGGGGGGGGGCTCAAACACTGCTTGCCTTTAGGCTTTGCCAAAAATGATTCATTTTCTTCCCTTAGCAATTCACAGTTACTCAGATTTCAGAAAACTCCTCACTAAGGAAACCTGAATCTTTAACATAGTCACAATAGTCTATCTGATCACACCCTGGGTTTTTTAATTAAAATACACATCCAAAAACTCATTTTTATTATATTAATTTAAATTTATTTATTCCATGTACACTTTATATCCTGCGATGTTTCTTTACATTAAGTTTCCGAACCGCAGTTCAACAATATTCTTAGCTGGAAGTAGTCATATTCAGCCTTACCTGCAGCAGATGCCAGTAGCACCAACAGAAGAGATAATAGGAGTATTACCCCCATGGACTTCACTTGCTTTGCCATGCTGGCAGCACAAACCCACAAGAGCTGCCATTACGTCCTGACAGCGTTTATATAGCCTCCATTTCATGAATTGGTGGGGGCAGGCAATCACATCAGCAAAGCTTACATAAGAGCCAGGCATGCCACCATTACTGTTCAGTCTGTCCAAATACTGGGTGACTGCCCGAATGTTTGTTTGTCTATCTGAATAACAGATTGACTAAAGCAATTGAAATTCTTCATAAACTAATGTTTGCTGACTGATCTGCATTAACCAAACATTGCTTTGCAGGTCTGGTTTGATGAATGAAAACTTGCTCTATTCATATATGCAGGCCCATTTAATATGTCACTGACGAAATATTTTGCCCTGTTTGTATTTAATATTTCCTAAAAGATATTATTTACAGTGAAAACCATAATTAAAAAATTATTCATGTATAGTCGGCGCAGTAGTTTTTGGCCGGTGGAGAAGCTAGCGGAGCTGGCGGACGGGCCTAGTCTGTGTACCTGAGGTGGCACGGTCAGTGTATTTCTCGGTGCAGTCAGCATTATACTATCGCAAAAGAGACTCGCTCCTAGCCTTCCCCTTGAAAATTTCACCGGCCAAAACCTACTGCGCCAACTATACTTCGTATGATCAAAGTAATCTTATTTAACTTTGACACTAACAGGTATATCCTAAATATGTGCCATACGTGAACTTTGTTAACAAAATTATAGACGTATTTAATAACGTGGGTGACAATATTTTGGCTTGTAATGCCACGTAGTCTTGTATGTGGTTACTAGCATTCTGGAAGACCACAGGGCATCACAACAAAAACTAACATCGACATCCCTGCCATGAGAACCTCAAATCTGTAACTAGCTTCATTAATGAATCTGTCAGAGGAATTACTAAAGAATATCAATATATAAACCCAAGGTTTCAGGTGTGTCAGAATATATCGACATGATTCCATTTATTGGTTGTGCATATATCAATGTATTTACGTCTATTAGTGACTAGCAGCCGGTGGATATGATGACATAAAGTTCACCAGGCCCTTTGACATTCAAGATAACTGCAGCAAACTTGAACATTATCTAAAAGTACACAAAACAAAGTAAGGCCCCATGAGACTCCACTAAAGTTCACAAACATAATTGTTTTGTGATTAGTAAGGAACATATGACAATGTGATTATTCTGGATTTTGATGACATGTAAACTCATACATTGATATGTACCTGTATCATCATTCTCACACCATCATCAGATCTCATAAATAACATTCGACTGTATTATTATTACCACGGACCTCAGAGGTACAACCGGATGTCTCTGTTCACCAATATGACGTGGTTGAGCACAATGATACAAGCAAGGGTGGCACACGGCCCACAAAACTTGCATCGTAATACGCATCTTAAAATGATGCATTTTCACCTGAAATATTTCACGTCTTTTCATTTTAGCAAGGCGCAGATCATACGAATAAACATAACTTTTACAATATTATCGATTGCGTAAGACTGATAAGCAGAAGATGTTAGTCCCGTTTTGGCGATTATATTTCATATTGCTAATTGTACAATAGGCACAAGGAATTTCAATATTTTCAGTAATTTGCAATGTACTTGTTTATTAGGATAAAATCAGTTTATGATGTTTATAGAATAAATTACTTGAGTTGTAAGGGCCTGACGTATATTATAGATAATTTATCGAATCACAATTGGAAAGAAAGTCATCCTTGTAAACAATTTCCGTGTTACTCATTTTAAGAAGATATCGGAAGAGAATATTGAAACAATTCACAACCGCCTCCATCCTATCCCTTTCCAATAAATCACATAGAAACTATTTCTCAGATTTTTAAAATATATCAATCTAAACAACTGTATATTACTTACAAATATCCTCCAAAGGTAACACAATATATCCAAATACATCACTGATTTTTTTATGCTATTTAATTTGAAAATTTCGTGTGCACCTCTTCGTATCAACTATGTTCTTCTGGGTTGTGACGCAGTGTAGACTCGTAAAATTTGAGGTTTTCACAGCGGTGAGTATGTAGATTTCTGTCTTCTGGGTTGTTGCGCTGTGTAGTCTGGTCGATGTTAACCAACGTTTCAGGGCGATGAATCTACCAGACTACACAGTGCAACAACCCACAAGACAGAAATCTTCAGTGTAGACTCGTAATCTACCTACACGTGTACACGGCATCACAATTCAGGAAAACAACACCGTCAATTTCATCGTTTCCAATTCTCCAATCTCAATTCTTCATATCATATCTAGCTTTGCCAACTAATGTAGCTTGCGGATCACGCAGAAATAAAACGCATCCTCGTGGAAGATACAGGCCTATCTGAATGGTAAACCGGTCCGGCCACATTCTCAAATTAAGTCCTTGAATAGTTAGTCAATAACTAATTATACTCTTCTGAGAAGCAAAATAGTTTGTTTATGAAAACATTCAACATAAACCATGCTAATATTTGAAGACTGCGGTCTTCCAGATTGTCGAGCCGTGTAGTCTGATAGAAGGAAAAATCGGGGTGCCCACAAGCCTAACAACTTGACCATAAACTGAACGTCACAGTGATAATTATTTATCCTTTTCAATCGGAATGTCCCAGATTCGATTCTCGACCCTGAAGCCGGGTATTCTGACAATATTTCATGGTTTTCCCAACAACTGTGTGAAGAATGTTTCAGAACAGTCTACGGCCACTTCTTCCTGTACAATTTCCAATTCATTTCTCGTCATCTCCTATTCGAAGCTGTACAAAGTATGCAGATAGAGCGATGTTAAGTAAACAAGAAACCCAATGGCCCCAAGTAGAAAGAGTTTGTTGGTCTCCCTGTACAGCAAGGCACATGCTCGATTAGTGGCAATTCAACGAGCTGATTAAGCATCAACCATCTGAAAACGAGTGAGATGATGATGATGATGATGATGATGATAATGTCTGTAACAGATGCAACCCCACCAGAACTGCATGCAAAAGCAAACACACAGTCAATAAATATATTAGATATCAAACAGAACTCTGTTATAAGTAACTCAAATATCTGACGCGAAAAGAGTACAAAAATATATAAAATTCATTGGTCCTCTCCGTCAATTCTATATTTAAAGGGGGGGGGGGTATGATCATGGTGCCGCACACATCGTACTTAGATGTCCTTGGTTCGAAACAAGAAACAGGTTGTCGTGTTTTATGATTTTTCCACCGTCAGCGTAACCAACAGACACCTAGCTAATAAGCCACGCTGCAGCTAACTAATAATGTATTTGATCTCATCGGTTCTACTGTGTTCTGGCGTATGGAGTACCACTGTAACCACGAAAGTAAGGCAGAAGAATTCTATTTATTTTTAAAGTGTTAGCTGGGCCCCTCGTGTACCCTTTTCTTTCAAAAAAAAAGTATGCCTTTTTTCACTTTACCAAAATGTATGTTCATTCTCCTGTTTTCTCCTTTGTAATTAGAATTAAAATGTTAATTGCGTGCATTATGCCAATATAATTTCAGTGATATTCCTAGAAATTTTGTTTATATGAAAAGTTGGACTTCAAATTTCTCTTCTAGCCATGCCAAACTGAATTAACTATTAAGAAATATTTATGACCACATGGTGAACAATTTTGCTCATATCTAGTAAAGAAGGATCCTTAATATATCTAATTTTAGAAACTAAAAACCTAGATGAAGAATGATGAAAGACTCTCGGGTAACAAACCGCATCAGGTGGCTGAATGGTGAATGAACCATTTTATCCGCCAACGTTTCGAGAGCCATCTCTGCTCCCATCCTCAGGGAAGCTGCGAAACGAAACTGGTCCTATGTAGCGCTCCACCTGACGTGGCTTGTTACCTGAGAGTCTTTCATCAACTTCGGTCGCCGCGAAAGCTTCACTTTATACACTAGATGAAGAATGTTTTAATAGATAAGCGTGTGGCAATTATTCCATAAATCTCACAAAGATGTATACTGCATCTACAGATACCAAATGGCACTTTTATTTATGGTGGAGGGGAGATCAGCTTTTATAAGATGAAAGGGATGAAGTTACCGAACTAATATTAGAAGTTATATTGCATTAATGTGAGCTACAAATATCCTTTCTTGCATTTCTAATTATTCAGCTGCTTCATATTTATACATCAAAGAGATAATTGTTGCTAGCCAGATAGCGTGTCTACTAATGAGTACAACTGTAGTTGCATCCGCAAATTTCCAGACATTCTTATCTTGAACTAAAACTGATGACAAATGGAAGACTGAGCAACTAACTAACTGATGACAGAGGCAGTATGACCTCTGAAACATTGGTTAACATCGACCAGTCTACACAGCACAACAACCCAGAAGACAGAAATCTTCAACCGAACAGTTAATTCTATAATGAAATTTATATGAACTTGATTCATTAAGTGTTGTCTATCTCACAGAAAACAAGCTTTCCATTCAATGTTATAAATTCACAAAACTTAAAAGAAAAGAAAAATCAGTCAATTTTGCTGACATCGGAAATTGGCATCATTTCATTCTAAATTCGGCTCTTATCATTAGGGCCAGTGACCTTTAACTCATCATGATAGTGACCACACTATATTACAGCTATGTTGATTTTGACTTGAGATGTCTTATGGCAGATATCAAGTGTCTCTGCAAACTTGAATTTCTCTGGGGTTTTTTCAGTCAAATATCTTGATAAATTGTATTACTGCATCCACAAAATGTAATTACAGCATTTTATAAAACACAACAGTTATAAAAACCGTCTGCCTTAAATATGTGTTTGTTCAAGATTTCTCTAATTAACAGCATTTATTCTAGTGCCTGAGCACTGCGGGTCCCAACTTATCGTTGGCTTTGATCTATAGACATTCGGTAGGACTCCTTGGACGAGATTTATTCTACAGAATAAGCAATGCTTATTTTGCTAACCATTTTAATCAGCTAATGTCAGTAACAGTTTTATTGTGTTTAGTTGGTAACAGTGACCAACAGATTGTCCAAGAAGGCACTGTAATCCTTTGTTAGTTAATTGTAATACTCATAATACATTTATGGTACCTATGAGTACCACTAACAACAGAATGATGTCTGAAGTGTGACAATATTGCATGTGACGGTGGTGGTGGTGCTAGTGTGCATTAATGTTATCTGTCATGGTCTAAACCCATTTAGTTGAGCAATAAAACGTCACTATACCCCTACCTCATGACTGGCTAAAAGTCAAATGCATTGCCAGGTCCATCAAGACATCCTCTGCAGCAGAGGGCTCACTCAAAACAGGCAGGTACAGTGACTCGTTAACACTCAGCTAAGTGCATTTGGGTTACAGTGGATAACATCAGTGACACATGAGCAGCATTTTCACACTTAATGGTACCTGCACCTTGTAGTGGTCCTGGGGCTTGAGTACCTCAGTGACCCCAAGAGTTGTGCTGGCGGTAGCATAGCTACTGGTAGGGCCTCCCTAGCCAGATTGGTCGAAGGGGAGAGGTCAGACTAAGACAGGTACCCTGATCCTCCAGGTTGGGGGTTGGTCGCAAGGCTAACAACCTTGCACTGTAAAAAGGAAGATGTTTCGAAACCTCAAACAAAGCCTCGGACAGACGGACCTAACAGAGGACAGAATGGAAGAGGAGAATTGAGGAGGCCATGGACCGAATACGAACCAGAGAGCCATAGAAGGAGAAGAAGAAAAAGATGGCTGTCTCGTCACCCTGATGATGGAGGCAGTTGGACCTCTGAAACCTTGGTAAACTTCTACCAGACTACAGAGCACTACAACCCATAAGGCGGCAATCTTCGAGCTCACTGCTGTGAAAACCTCAAACCCAGCTCATTTTCGAACTTCATTCAGCAAAACTGTTACCAAGTCATGCTGTTGTCAATGACTCATACTCAGCTGTCACAAAAATAAGCTTTAAATTTGAAATAACACCAAAGTACAGAGACTTCTTGGACAGAATGTAGTTCGAAAAACACCTGAATGAATTTTAGGATGATTTAAAAACAAATTTTTCATTGGTATTTCAGAGGAGTGCCAATAAAATATGTTTCTCTGTAGAAACCAAGACTACAGGCAGATTAATAAGATGGCATTTATGGATTAAATGCGCTGAATATTTCATCAATAATAAGTGCAACTACTGCTTTGGTCAGCTAACCTGTAAAATTTGTAGCTGACCCACAGTGGAACTGAAGCATCTAAACTTACTTTTATAATTAGTTGCAGAAAACTGTAAATTGTCAAACATCCAGTAATATCAAATTACAAAACCTTGTATCCATTTCCCTTGCATTAGTTATCAATGTAAAAATTATTCATGTCAAAGATAACAGAGTCATAGTACCAGTAGTTTAAATCCAACACAAAATTTTTACTTTATTTCAAAATTATTTCTTGTCCTTTCCCATAGAGAGAAGTACAGTATCACTGTTCCATTATAGTGCACATTCACGTGCTCTTTGATTACAAAAGGTTATGTATGAAAGAACGTGAGGAATACCGACCATCTGAACAAATTACAAAGCAATATTCATTAGTACTGTTATCAACTAAGAAAACCTAATAGTGTCCATGAACTTCACGAGATAAGCATCCTGCAAAGGCAATGTCTATAAAAAAAAAGAATTGTAACTGACTGAATGAGGGAAATAGGATACTTGTTTACTTCACCTCCTGACTAGGTCACATAAAGGATATCTCCTCTGATCTCTGCAATAACATTTAGACTTTGCAGCAAATAAAATTCTAATATCCTAGATTCATGCGCAAAGAAAGAGGCCCCCTATAGGGACAAAAAGTTTCAGCAAGAATACCAAAAGATAACTTCTGAATAAAAAATAGTTGTCAATGGTGAGTTTTCAGAATCCACAGCAGCAAAAATAAAGATGATCATCAACACACTAATGAAACTTGAGGGGCCAAGCACCTCTGAAATGTCAGTAAACTTCTTCCAGAACAACATCCCAGAAGAGTCAATGTGTTAATATAATTATAAATACATCTAAACACACTATTTATTTCAATTCTGCAAAATTAGACAATTATGTCACACAGAATGAGTGAAAATGTGGAAAGTTAATAAAAATGACTGAAAGTTTATAAACCTCACAACGAATATCCTTTGTCATATTTTATATCTGCCTTTATGATACAGGAATAGAAATTTAAACTGTGGCTGTTGGCTGGACTTTAGATCCAGGATCTATGGATTAATGGTAAGATAGTGCATCACACAGCCAGCCAGATCACGCATAAGGTGAGTTTCATGGACGATGCAGGTTAACGACCATAGCAAAACTCATAACCTCCTTATCACGATTACAGCTTTTTACACTCTTTTGTTTCTTACTTTTGATTTTTGGTAAGTCTTACAACTAGTACATTGAGATTTGAAAGGAATTTATTCCAGATAACCCAATATGGTATAGCCTTCCCCAGGAACAAAAGATGTTTATACATACTTTACATTTTTTTAGTTGCATGGCTTATTCGATATGGTTTTTAATATTATTCACTAGAAAGGCATCAGATTTCAAGATATGTGCAAGATGTTTTAAAAAATTCATATAAAATAATCTGAATTTCTGTGCTGCCAGCTGAGCAAGTGGAATAATGAAATGAAAATTAAAAAGAAAATACAGAGGAAATGTCCAATCTTTAAGTTGAAACTGCTTTGATAGTTTCTGACCGTTAATGCCCGGATATTTCAGATCCCCCCAGTCCAAAATATGCGGAAACCATTTCAGCTAGACTCAGACCAATAGCCCCAGCAAACTAAATGTAAAATAAAGAAATAAACTTAAATTAATGCTAGTGGTCTGTCACATATTGAGATAAAGTGATCTTTGTTGGAGTCAGTCCAACACTGAGAATACGCTTCCCAGTCTAAAGTTGGACTATGTCACACAGTTAATTTCAAAATTCAAATAATATAAACTGTATGTAGGGGTCTGAAGTGGCCGCATGGTCTGAGGCGTGGGCCTTGTGCCGCTTGGTCGCTGGGACTGTGGGTTCGAATCCCACTCAAGCCATGGATGTTTTTCTGTGTAGTGCTGTCCTGTGTACGGGTAGAGGCCTTGTGACGGGCCGATCCCTCATCCAAGGAGTCCTACCGAATGTCTATAGATCAAAGCCAACGAAAAGTTGGGACCCGCAGTGCTCAGGCACTTGAAGAACGGGTCGTTCCCAGTATCCAGTATAAACTGTATGTGGTAGGAAGTCAAACAAATATAAGAGTGGAATAACATAATGATAAACTGAAACTAACTTAATATATGATTTGCTAGTGGAATTTCCTCTAAACCACATTGTCTGATTATACCACCAAGATTCTATTTTTTTAATTATGCAGATGTTCAAGGCTCTTTCATTCTTTTTCTCTCTCTCTCCCTCTTTTTTTAAGGTTAGACCTACTAACTCAGTACATGCATGTAGAGGCTCAGGAAAACACACACAGAAAAAGAGAAATATGCAAAAATTCAGGATAACAGGTCCCTCAGTTCAAATTGATGATTAATTCTTTGATTTCAACTACACAAATTTTATAGCATCAAAGTTTGGCTAGGAACTTATAGCTGTATTTCACTTACTTATAGTTGATTTAACAGAGCTGTGAGTAGATCAGATTATACAGTGTTGAATGACAGGATAATTAACGTATAACGAACTGAAAATGATCCGGCTGTGGCCTATTTTAAGGTACCATCCTGACACTTGCCTCGAGAATTGAGATGATAGGGTTGCTAGTCTCCAGACGGACATTTGAACCCAGAACCTCGAAAACACAAAACAGTGCTAACCACTCAGCTATGACGTACCGTAGGATTCTTACTATTTTCATAATAACTTCGTTGTATTACAACAGTTCATATAATGTAATTCGAATTCAGTTTCACAGAATGAGATTTGAGGTTTCCACTGCAGTGAGAATAATGTACTTCTAGGTTTTGGCGCCGTGTATACTCGTCACAGAGTGTGTACATGACGGAAAGTCCCACAAGAACATCGCCAAATGTAACAAGTCTGAATACACTCAGAAATATTGTGACCTATCATTCCATGTTATCTATGAGATTTAATACAAGTCTTCTCATTAAATGGTAATGAACTGTTAGACAACCCTCCAGATGTCACGACACTTTCGCAGGAACCTTCTTTTCACTCAGTCTCTCATTTTAAAACCAGACAAATTCTTCATTATTCGTTTCCATGCTGAGTTTTACGTATAAAATAATTTCGTATTTTGTTTTTACATATCTATGGTTAATAAACATAACTTTCAATGGTGAAACGACTCAAATACAGGCCTACAGCAATAGACGGAAAGAGACGTAGGTTTATTCTCAGCGACATCAATGTTTCCAGAGTTCATGGTAAATATTTCTACATCGATGTTCTAAAGTCCATATTTAACACATGACTAATTGTAAAAATGCAATGACTGAATAAAATATCCGATGTTAAAAGTTGTCAATTAACGAAGTGGTACAAACTAATGAGATTAAATAATGTAAGATTTGATGTTTTCATGGCGATGTGACTATCTGGGTTACTACGCCGTCAGTATTTTGGCTGTACTGAAGTAAGTTACATTAAGAGATGTATTATTAAAATGTATCTTTAATTATTACTTTAAGAATAATTTTCGAAAGGATTATTCCCATGATGGTGGGGGTCTCTTGCGAACACAGTAATAAACATTTGATTTCTGTAAAGGGCGGTGAATTCCTTGATTATCTGGGCATACTATCAACTGCTCAAAAAGGACTCTGCTCCATGGAGTTAGTTAAGGGCATTCCTATGTTGGGTTTATTTTGTCATTCTCGAATTATCACTTCTTAGATGGCTTGTCACAACCGTTGTTACTACAAGGCAGGCTTTGTATTATCTCCCAAACTATGCCTTCGTCTTCCACATTTTTTATCAACGAGATTTGTCCACAAACATTTTGTATGCTTCCTTTGTTTTATTGTTGGTGACTGATTCATCTCACCTTCATTAATAACCTATCATGGTGCTGCTAAGTTTAAACGTATTAATAGTTAAATCCATTAATTTTATTCCATTTCATTATAACCTTGAGTTTTCCGTAGAATTGCTCGAAAGTTCAGGTAGGCCTCCTATGAAGCTGGTATGTATTAACTACAAATATTTCCTCTTAAAACAGCATAAAGCAATACAAGTAGTTGGAAGTATGAACTAGTTAATTTCTTTTCAAGGCCATATAAGTATATGGTCAATTAACCCTTCAAAACCCAATAGCAACTACATGAACAATCAATAACTATGCATTTTGCCTCCGAGCGTAGTTTTGGATTTCGTTTGCTTCGCAGAATAAGCACAGATTATTTCCCTAAACAGCAATAACGAAGACATTTTCTTCATTAAGACACCTTACACGACTGGTAGCCCGAGAAGAATTTATTACACTAAGTCGCCCTGAAAGCTTAACATCACAAACCATTTGATTACTTCAATAGAGACACGTTGTGTTGTCTTTCAGATAAGAATTAAAATTTTAAATATTGTTTAGATGAGCTTCGGCTTCAAACGGTTAAAAGAGGTTATGGCAATTTTACAGTCATTAGATAACTGGAATTACAAGCAATTAAGCACTATATATGTAGGCCCTATTAACTTTACCAAAGTCGTCGAACCTTTTTTCAAATTATGCTGATCACGAGCCTATTCTGCAACTATTACGCACCCTGATGAACAGACTTTTCCTTCCTACAGGCCACACAGAAAATACATGATAGTCAACATAACAGTCACCAGTACGTGCCCCAATTATCCAATTTAACAATAGGCTATGCAGCTCTACCCTTTCCATTTCGAAAGCAATTACCTATTTGAATCAATTGCCGAGGACAGTTGGCAGGTAATCAAACAGGGACTAAAGAAGTCGTTTTAGGTGCCATCATGACGTGAATTGAATCATACAGGCAAAGTCAAAAGATATGCCACATCAGTTCAGCATCGTTCATCATTTATAGATCGAGGAAGGAACCCAGTACCAATTTGACAGAAGGCTGAGTTAGCCCCGAAGCCGTTTTGACCTGTGACCACAAAATATTCCATTGCTTGTGGTCTTTGTTGATAGTTCGAACAGTAAGTTTATGGATTATTTGCGAGTGGCAGAGGTGAAACACGTCATTTTAACCTAACACAGTGTTTACTCATTCGTCAACATCCGATTTGGTGTCCCTACAGATACGTATCTTCAGACGAAGGAAGGGAAAATTCTGACAAAGGATGGCTGACCACGTTTTGTGCTTTGTTCCCATTGCACAGGAATCCTTGCCAACAACGAGTGTTAACTTGATGAAGGTGCCTACAAAGCAATCCCAAGGTCTAAGGGGAACGTCGGTCTAACAGGGCCAACACGAACGCTCCGCTCCTGATTATTGTAGGTCTATAGTCTATAAAATACACGAGCTATACAGCTATCAGTTTATCAGTGCATTTTGTCCATTTGCCAGTAGATGTTGATTAGTGAGTGGAAACAGCCGTGATATATTTAAAGACATGTTATTTTGCTAGAAAGATTACATCCAAGACGCCCTAGAAAGAAAATTCTGCGAATGTCAATCGTTGTCTTCTGGGTTGTGACGTCGTGTGGCCTTGTAGGGGTTTATCAACGTTTCCGGTGAAAGCATCGCCCACAATATGGGCCCAAAGACAGTCTCCGAAACTCCAGCGTCAGCTGATCGTCTGAGACCTCATTGCGTGCCTTAAGTGAATATAGAATTGTTTCACTGCCCTCAGGAATCTTATTCACATTTCGCAGGGAGTAAATTTCACATAAAATCCTATGTTCCGTCAAATGAAGGTAAAACTGGAGCCAACCTACCATTTATTTTATCAAAATAGTTCACAATCTTATATAAAACATAGAAAGATGACTCTTACTTGTAACGGATTCCAAAATGTAGAAGTTTGCAGTCTATTGGGGAAAAGGCAATATTTATCCGTGTTGTGACGTCTTCGGAGAATTAATCACTTCTTCCTGTAACAAAGCAGGAAGAAACAAATGTCATGATGACTTGGTGAAGAAACAGCTGATTTACTAATGCTGTGATTATTTGCCGTAATATGTAATCAAACTTGTACAAAGCGTTGCCTGTGAACAGTAGAATTTACAGACTGTCTGCAAAACATCTAGAGCACAGATCGGCCAAAACTCTTCAATAGTGAAGTACATCGAACTACAATCTGAATTTTATCATAACTTTCTGTAGGCAGCTTTATAATTCTTACTGCAGACCTTAGAATGGTATAAAATGCAGATGAAATTCTATTGAGATTTTGTCAATTTATTAAACAGGTGGGAAAGGAGGGCAAAACGTCCCTCTCACACACAAGACGAGGTGCTGACACAAATGGCGATGTCCTTACCAGATAAGAAAAGCAGATCGCCCGTTCAATGATACATATAATGGGCACAAACAATGCTACAATTAAAGGTGGCTATCTTCTGGTGCTCGCCCTGATGATGGAGGCAGAAATGACCTCTGAAACGTCGGTAAACCTCTACCAGACTGCACGGTGCAACAAGCCAGAAGACAGCCATCTTCAGACTCACAGCCGTGAAAACCTCAAATCCTATAAAGCTACAATTATTAAGCAAGACTTCAAGACGAACATACTGAGAACTAGTGACGTCCGATGTGTGACGCATGTTAGAATTCGGCTTTAAGGTCTCCTTCTTTCAGACTGTCAGTCAGGAGTAGGGAAAAAAGGACGGGCGATGTCAGGAAGCAGCTCATTTATGCGAGAGACTTTTTAACGAATCATCATCACAGGGAAGCACGATGTTCCTCTAGGGGTGGTGATGGCAACAATTGCAATCAATCTGGACAGACGACGAGCTCAGCCCGCGTCTGTGTCGCAATTCCACAGGCCGTGGGTCGTATCCAAAAGCCTGGGGCTAAAATGTTTTAACCCTTGTGTATGAATCACCTACATGACATAAACTGGATAAATTTTGTATGTGGAATTTTTTTTCGAAAGTTGCAGGGTTAATTCAACTTTCCTCCACATAAATCCCGTGTACTAAACTCATATTGAAGATCAAATACCGAATATTTGGATCGAGCGGTCAGCATTCCTGCGTCGTATTTGGGAACGTCCTGGGTTCAAATCACGGCCTGAAGAAAACTACAGTGAATAAGGCTACTCAAAGATTCCTTCATTCTTCTAGGAAAATATTTATAGTATCTAAAAATATGGATGTCATTGTTCGGGACTACTCCACGAGGACTTCGTTTCGGGGGGTTACGGCCAGGAAATGGGGAGTGTTTCTCCGAAACGTCGGAATATATCCACAAGACCAGCGTAGACGACTTCGCCGTTGTGAGATCTCAAATCTGATATGGAACTGAAGTTTCATTTGAAAAGTTGTGTATTTGAAAACACGTCCATTTCTGTCCAGCGCTCTTCGGGAAATAGAAGCCGAACCCCGTGAAATAGTTTTTAGCAAACCATTTTAATGACATGTGAAACTCAGATGAAGAAATAAACACGTCTATAAATTCGGTGTGAAGCGTGTCTTGGTTAGCGACACCATCGATATAATAAAATGTCTTCTTCAGATCAAAACTGTCCATTTTACAATGTAAGTTACAGACAAAATACAACTTTGTGAGACTTGAGGTTCTCACGGCGACGACTAAGAAGATGGTTGTCTTTTGGGGTGTTACCGACGTTTTAAGAGTGCTTCTTGCCTCATCATCGCCCTGACAATGGAGGAAGCAAGAACCCCTAAAACTTTGGTAAACTACCAATTTACCAGAAAACAGTCTTCAAATTATAACCTTCTTTGTACTCTATGGAAAACGTTTAATTTAAAATGCAATTCAAACCTAATGAAAATTGACATGGCAACCCAGGCAAGTGGTAAACAGGATAAAACAGGTCAAGGACACAATTATGACGACAATTCGAGGTAGAGAAAATTATGGTACTGATAATGCAATAATCTGACGGACTTTTAACTCGTAAATGCAGTCTCTTTATACGATTCACAATCAACCTCGTCATCATTGAGAAAAGACAATTGGACAACCGACACGATACATATTTTCTGATCGGTTCTGCTGTGTTCCAGTGTACGGAGTACCACTGAAACAGTACGACAGAAGACTTTTCACCTTTCCTTTCTCAAAGTGATAGCTGGGCTAACACGGTTAAAAAGAACGAACTCCCTATTACCAGGATTTCGAGAAACAGAGTACGGGGTCCAATCAGAATAAAGCTCTACAATCCAAATATTCATGGAACATAAGAGTTACCAATGCCTTGTGATCAGTGTCCGGCCAGGTAACTCAGGAGAGAACATCCTCAGGGCGATCGCCCTGGTGATGGAGGCAGTAAGAACCTCTGAAACGTTGGTAAACTACCAGTGCTACAACCCAGAAGGTGGCCATCTTCATTAAATCAGGAACCTTTTATAAAACACAGGCCACATCCAAAGAGTGGGAACATTTTATGTTAAGGACTCTTACTAAAATAAATTCATTTTAAGGACTTTCAGGGTATTTTATGGAAGTATTTGAATTTTCCAATACACAAACCTCTAAGCCTTTACGACAGGTGACTAATAATAATTAAATCTTTCTGGTGATCAACAAAATCGATTATTATATTATTATTATTCAGTGTTCTGTCTTACGACAGTTTTCCCTATTCTCGGCTTCTCGTTTTAATTCCTGGAACGTCATCTTCTTTCCTTGTTTAAGATCGTCGGTTAGCTGTATCAATCTTCTTCCTAGTCCTCTCTTTCCTTCAACCTTGCCTTCGATGACATCACTCAGTAACCCATTCTTCTCAGAATATGTTCCAGCCAGTTAGCTTTCCTTCGTGTAATCGCCTGCAGAATGTTTCTTTGCTCGTTGACTCTCCTCAATACTTCTTCGTTGGTCACTCGATCCGTCCACCTGATCTTCTCTATTCTTCTCCAACACCACATTTCAAAACTCTCCAGGTATTTCTGTTCCTTCTTCCTGAGTGTCCAAGTCTCCGCTCCATACAGCGCGACACTCCTTACGTAACACTTCACTAGTTTCTTCTTCATCTCAAAGCCCAACTTGCTAGTGAGAAGTATTCTCTTCTTGACGAAAGCTGCCTTGGCCATGGCTATCCTTGCTCAAAATCGATATGGGGTAATAATCTCATGTTTCGGGTTTTACTCTGTATCGACAAGAGTGATCACTCATGAAAACTTCTCCACTACGGAATGAGTACTGAAACCTAATTTCAATCCCTTCTTTTCTATTTCACTACAATTTTCCATAGCAACTACAAGTTCAAGTACAGGAAGTAAAATTCAAAAGTTTCATACTATGTATACTTTTCAGACCAGCAGATGAATTCCTTCCTGTACTTTACAATTTTACCATAAAAGATCAAAAAAGTTTTTAATGTGTTTATAAGTCAGATGCAGAGATGGTTCAATAAAACAGAAAATCTTCCACTGTGGAAGTATTAAAAGTTCATGATTATCTGTGTAATAATTCATTCCAATCACATGCCGGGAATGACAAGACAGATTCTGTCAGTGTAATAAATATAAACGAACTGTACACAGGTCAAAATATTTCCACGATTAAAAACTATTATTCACAAGGTCGGTGGATATTTCCTATATATCGTGATGTTTGGATGTTTTCTAACAAGACTAATGAAATTTATAATAGTTAATAAAACAACGACCAGTTTATCTCAGCACTGACGTTAAGGCAATTGTCCTCTTTCACTTCTTAATTTTGTTCCAAATATCAAGCGAATTATGTTACTGAATAACCGACCACCTTCTTTGAGGGTTAAATAAACAATTGTGACCCACCTCAAATTTACGCGGTAGAAGTTTTTAGAAATCTTATTAAAGTGAGATAAACCTTTACCTTGAGCTCTAGTCTAATAACAATTTGCAACACCAGCTAGAACATGTACACTGCTACATGGAATAATATGAAACACGTGCAAGACACAGAACAAATTTTGAAAGTTATGCTTCCGAGGAAACAAGAACTGATCTTTAGTCAGGAATAACTCAGTTTAATTCATCTCCAAATGTTATTGGTAATGCTGTTGAATTGGTTTGAGGAAGCACAATGGCGACTGAAAAAGACAAAAAATTTGAAATTGGTAATGACTCATCCTATCTGTTTTTAACATTACGAACACCAGGTTAACACAGTGCTTTGGACACGTAGACTTCCTCTACCAGCCATCATCCTCTTGCTAAGTAGGAGCAGCAAATTGTACATTATCGGTACCCCGAGATCAGAAATGTATTCCTTCAATACCGTTACAGTTGACAGAGACCAGGAAGGTCAAATACATCAAAGCGATGTATGACTGCATGATATGAAGCTTTCACGGCAACTACCACTAATAAAATCTTCTTGGGCTATAAGCCACGTCAGTTCATTTGATCAAATACTACTGATGATGGGGACGAGATGGTCCCTAAAATGTTGATGTTTAACTGACTGACATGGCTGATAACCCATGCAGACGTTATTAAATTCTGCAATACTGTTTGAATGATTATGGCAGTCTTGCATTTAGATGACTGAAAGATGAAACTAAGAAAACCCTGTAGCGCGCACCAGGTGTTGGTTGGGAAGCCTGAGGGGAAGAGACCACTGGGGAGACCTAGACATAGATGGGAGATAGGAGTTGAAGGAGACTGGATTTTGTTGGCCCAGGACAGAGACCGATGGAGGGCTTTGGTTAGTTCGGTGATGGACCTTTGGGTTCGGTAAGGCATATAGTTAGTTAGTTAGCTAGCTAGCTAAGATAATCTTAATCCAATCTGACCCCTTCAGACCCCAGGCACGACACTGAATAAGAAGAAGTGAACATAACAGGAGAACAGGAAATACATGTAGAAGGAGAAAACCACAAGAAAAAAAGTTGATATTTTTATGCTGTCTCCATACTCAAATTTGTCAATCATTTTGACATTTCTCTACAAATAAACATTTTTAGACAGTATTTTTAGGCATGTTTGCAATTTGATTATATTTTCCCATTAGACATCAAACAATATGATTGCCTACACTGGTCCACCAATTGTCATCATAAAATTGAGACAAAAGTATATATTTTGTGCTCGTTACCAATTTGTTACTTCACCAAACACACACACACTACACAAAACTTATACATTTTCTCACTGCCTCTTGCTATACCAAAGTCTACACACCTAATTACAATAGTTTATTAACATTTTCAGATCATCAATGGACTATTGTGTGGGTCAGAATATTAATCACACCATATTAACCAGATACTTTATCAACATGTATCTTTTTTGAGATCTGAGGAACTCACGGTAGTGAAGAAGTTGATACGTCTTCTGGATTTAACAACAGGCGGACCTGCACGTACATACCAGCAGCCCTAAAGATCGAGGCAGTCTATTCCTCTGAAATATTAGTAACTACTAACACGTCCATGTGGCATTACTACCCAGAACAACATTGACATGCTGGTCTCGATGTTAGAAATTTTTGTGTTTATTTCTGCCAAAAGACTGCCCCAAAAGTTGGATTGGACGAGAAAGAAGGTAAAGGTAGAGAAAGGGTGAAGGGGATAAAGGAATAGGAGGGGGAAGAAGTGGAGAGGAAAGTAACCTTTGAAAATTTTCACACTATTCTTTTCTACAATACATCAGGCTGCTACAAAAAAACTTTTTTTGTCCAATTTTCTTCCAGTCATTATCAAGGCATACAGCAAAAGAGGGCAATAATATATTATAAAAGAAAATCATAAGTATTTGATCTGTGCAGTGGATAACTTCTGCTTATAATTTCTTCTTAATATCTGACAAAGTTCCTTTGGGGAATTGAATCTTGACCCTTGAACTCTGGAAGTAAACTGGTGCTTATCTGTATAAAACATTGTGTACAGTTCTCCTGTACCCAGAAGTCAAAAGCACAGATCAGGGTCAAATCCATTATGTTTGCAGTGTCGATCATTTGACAGCTTAGATAACTGGCACCATTTATTTGTCTTAGCAATAGTCTCACCAGCAGATCTTAACTATGATAAATGCTATTCACCAAATTTATAAGTTTAAAAAAACATGAAACTGCCTAAATTTCATATCCTCACTGTATTCAATGAATGATTATCCATGGAACAAGCCAGTGATAAACCGGTGTGCTAACTGCATTTCACATATCTAATAAACAGCGTGCTCAGAATTCATAAGACAGTTCCGAGGTTTGTCTGGCATGTACTCGTAACCTGATCAGAGCAAATGGTCAGACTTTAAATTTAATTAAATATAGAATGAAAACACTCTTGAATGTTGACAACTTTCTAATTTAATTCCCCTTTTCTACACACCATTATTTTTACACCTTAATCACAATAATATCACTATAATAAATAATTCTAAAACAATACTGACAGCATTCACTATCACACTACAAACCTTAATTGATTAATTTAAGACATTATTAATTTGTAAGAATTCCCGATAAATTAAAACATATATAATATCATGGTTCCGTGTTACTTGGTGAATAATAATATCAAATGATTCAATTATGATAAATTAAAATAGTAATTTCTTATTACATCCAAACAAGCTCATTAAAATTCTTGTAATTCTTAGCTTTTGTTTTATTGCATACATCTGGTAATGGTACATACTCCTGATCTATATTCTTAAGACACACACACACAATTTTCTTTAAATTACAGTGAATTTTGTGATGTAATAAACACTTCTCCTTTCTACTTAGGATGTTCACATTTTAAATACTGATAACAAATGGTATCCCAAATTAAATTCTTTCTTCAGATCCCAAAGCCATTCTACATAAATGAAGGAATAAAAATATTAATCCTTTGCCAATTAGTAAAAATATCACTGTTATCACTGAAATTGTAAAAATCTGACTTTTTATACTTTGTGGACCTCTTTTTAACTGTCACAAAACCAACTCAACCAACCACAATACATAATTCTGTTCTTTTACAACACTTCTGATATGGATAATTGAGAGCCTCACTACATGCCTGAACAAAAGTATCGCACATAGAAAATATTCTTGTAACTATATGAGCCATCTTGCCCAACACATGAAGACAGAAACAGTATACAAGTTATCTCACTGGCAACAACTAAAAGGTTCAACTAGGCCACAGCCATTTCTTTCCTCTCATGACACTTCATGCATAACATCATTAAAACATAACTTGTAAAACTTTAACATTCTTAAAATACTATGTAAAGTGTTCACAATGTTTATTAAAAATTTATTTTACTTTAAAAATATATTCAATTCAAATGTACGTAAAGTATGATTGTATTAAGTCTACAAAATTTCAAGTCAAGTTATGAAAGCATATCTTACTCGACATATTTAAAATCTAAAACGAAAACAGTGTATGAAACTTTTATGTCAGTAGATATACATGTCCTAACATGTAATATTAAAAAAGTGATCAGGCTTTGAATATGACATATATTTTGAGGTATTAATATGACAAATAGTAATTACAAAATCCTCTTAACAATTACCAAAAACATGAGCACAAGCTACTATATTGCACACACATGGCAAGTTTAAAAACAATCAATAATATTGATTGAACCTGTGTGAAAATAAGTACGAGGTGCGATCGGAAAGTTTCAAGACTGTGTCAATAGAGGGCGAACCGGATGTAGTACGAGCTTCTGCCGCTAGGGGGTGCGGCCTACATTCATAGTGAATCAGTGTGCCAGCCGGCATCATCGAATTAGCATTTGTTTCTTAGTTACGGGCGTTTTGGTAGTGCATTACACCGACCCTCCTGAGATTTCGGAATGGCGTGTGCATCAAATTTTGCCAAAGACTCGCCAAAACGGCTACGGAAACCTATGAAATGCTAAAGCAAGCATTTGGGGAATCCGCAATGGGTCGTGCACAAACTTTTGTGTGGCATTCACGTTTTAAAAATGGCCGAACCTCTGTCGATGATGACGAGCGTTCTGGACGACCATCTTCGAGCACAACGCCCGAAAATGTTACGAAGATTCGGCAGGCCATTCACGAAGATCGACGTCGTACCATCAACGACTTGTGCGACATTGTTGGGATAGGCTATGGGACCTGTCAGCTGTTTCTAAAGGAAGAACTCCACATGCGACGCATCATGACAACGCGCCAGCGCACACCGCCCTCAAAGTTCGGCAGTTTTTGGCCTCAAACACCATGGCCGTCATCCCGCACCCTCCTTATTCGCCGTGTGACTTCTTCCTCTTCCCAAAGATGAAAATTCAGCTAAAAGGAAGGAGATTTGAGACGATAGAAGAGATTCAGGCAGAATCGCAGATGGTGCTTGACAGGCTGACAAAGAAAGATTTCCAGGGATGCTTCCAGATTTGGCAGCGGCGCTGGGATCGTTGTGTTCACTCCCAGGGGAACTACTTCGAGGGTGATGGATGAATTTAATACCTGAGATAAGTGTACGGGTTTTTATAGGCGCAGTCTTGAAACTTTGCGATCGCACCTCGTATCCATTTATGATTTGATGCTTTCATGAAAAATACACTCAACATAATCCTCTTTACCTTTTTCCGATTCAAGAGTAACTTGCCTCAATAAATACTCGTAATATGGTATCAGAATTCAAAGGTTCGACGATTTTAATACCAAAGCCCAACAGGACACTTGAACTTCCCACCCTCAACCCCTCTCCCTAATGTCCATCTTATTATTATTCTCCCATCTCCCTGTAAGTCTTCCAAGTGTACGTTTCTAAAGAGATTTCCTTGCCAAAAATTCTGTATGTATTCTATGTCTCCCCCATCCTACCCACATGCACAACTCACAATTTTCTTTGATTTCACCACTTATATTTGGTGTCCTGTGTGAATCATGAAATTCCTTGTTGTGTAATATCCAAAACTTTTGTTACTTCCTTCCTTTCAGACTCCTCTAAATAAAACCATGTTTCACACTAAAGCAAATGGCAAAGTTATCCACCTATATAATGGTAACTTGATCTTTGGCAGTATGGAAAGTAGAGAGGATAACAGTTTTTGAACCAAATAAGAACAAGTATTTCCTGAATCTTATTCTTTGTTTCCTAATGTTACTTAAACATACTGAATTTTGAAACATTCTCAAATGATTTATTAATTATAGTTATAACATGACTGTTGCTGATTTTGTTTTCATGCTATGTTCATATATTTAGTTATATCTATGTTTACTTACTGGTTTATAGAAACATTTCTGTGTTACAAGGAAGCCACATATTTCAGCTGCACGAATAGATACTCCCAATTTTGGCAGAAAATGGGAATGAACCTGTTGTATGTCTTGCACACTATTTTATCTATTATTAATGGAAGTCTAGAATATTTATTACATCATGTGTTCAAAAATACTTTCTTTTTCTACACCAATGTCATCAAAATGATTAGAAATCTATGGGTTCAACCTTCAAGAACATCTACTCCAGTAATGTTAAAAATTTCCTTCAAAATCTCACCTTATCCCTGCAACATGTGACAAATTTTTATTAATTTTTTGGACAGACTGAGAAAAACCATGAAAGATATGAAACAAAATGGCTGGTAATTAGGCAGACATTAGAACCAGGTACAAGTCTGGAGTGGTATCACTGCACCAACCTGCTTGGTACTTAATTCGAACCAGACATTCAGACACATAGATTAACTCGGTCATAGTTCAGTTGTTTCCGAGTCCTTCTTGCAACTGAACCTCATATCTAGCATTATCTAAACACGATTCTTCAACCACGTAACAAAGTTCAATTAGAAACAGTTTACTTGTGATAGATGAGAACAGCATGTGTGTAAATGAGGAAATACGAATAGGTGTAGACTACGTTAGTAACATCCCTTTTTTTAACATCATACAATTACATCTTATAATATCAACAATTAATGCACTATATGAGATGATGAACTCAGAATTAGTACTGAAATGTGGTATACAGCACCAGTTCAAACTAATTAATCACCAAAGATTTTAAATTTGATATATAATTATGTCTTGCAGTACATTACAATAAACATCATGCTATTCACAAAACTTGAAGGTATTAGTCACATATAATCTGTATTGCAGAGGGACAGGGCATTTAAACCCTCAGACAAAGGGGCTACTGACTACTTTCATCGTTTAGTGGTATGAAGCCGGATCACATGTAAGAGGTGACACATGTTTAATAATGTTATTTCTTTTGTATGTAAAATAAATATTTGTACTGTGACTGGAATCTTTATGTTCCATGGAGTTGATTCAAACAAAACATTTTATCAGTTCATTATACAAACAATTATAATCTTTGTGATTCAAAATCAACAAGATTCTATTGATGAAGATACTGTTATAGCCCAAACTTTTATTTATATATGGAAAGAGATAAAATAAAACAAATTAGTTTCAAAATCTTAAATCAGAATGTGCTCTTCTGCTGACAATGTGTTTTGCAACAAGAAAAGAGTAAAATTTTGAGACACAGGTTCATAATGTAAGATTTTTATGTTGACAACTACCATGTCAGTAACACCAGAAATTAATTTTATGGGGTTTAAATTGGAAGCGCTCAAACTGGATTACTTGAGAGAAATATCCACATTTTGTACAGAACACATTTTTATTTTAGACCATGGTCTTCTGTGTTGTTACACATGTAGTAATCTGGATGTATATCAACATTTCAGAGGATACAAGATTGAAGTACCTACAGGCAGATGCAGCAAGTTCCTCTGAAAGGTTTATATATGGCACTATCTAAACTCACACTATAAAATCCTCAAATCATACACATTTCTATTCACTTAATGCAGGAATAAAAAATCTTAACCATTACCAAAATCTTCAGTCTACCCAGAGGACAGCACTGCCAAAATTTTCACAACGCATTTTCTCTATGATCCTCTGATATTCACTCTTGAGAAATAATCCTAATAAAATACATAATGTGTTAACAGCTCATATTACTAGATACAAATCAGTATCGTAAATGACATATTTTTGCCTTTAATTTAGCAAGGAACTATTTCCAAATGCTTGTAAAGAAATTATGTGGTCACTGGGAGGGACTGAAATAAAGATGAAAAACCATAATTTAAATTCACAGCATACTAAATAACAAAATATCTCCAAGTATAATTAAAAGAAAATCATTATATTCTGACAAATGCCATAGGTTTTTAAGCTTGTATGGATGCTAAAATCTCTGGTTAATAAACAGAATGATGAGGTTGCATAGCAATACATTCTGTTCAATTAATAGCTCCATTTCTTGCCACACAACCATTTTCAACAAGTTTAAAGCGATAGCACAAATCCATGTACATATGTATTTCAATAGCAACTCTATGGTGTTGAATGTTAAATAAAATCTGACACAGAAATGGTGTCACATGATACAACAGGTTCAACTTTAATAACAAACAATTTGAAGTAACAAGAGCATGAGACAGTATAAAATACACTATGTTCAGGAAACTGAGAGTTATAATATATCTGAGGTTCTATTTTGTTTTCACACCTACTTTAAAATAATTTTAAAAAATCAGTCGCAGTACTGGCAGTATTAATTTATCACCTCTATCTTCACTTGCATTATTATTATCATATTTGTTGATTCCTGGAACCAGAATTTTATAAGGTTACATTTTACCATGGATTCATTATAAAACACATTGAAACATCATCATACAACCAAAACAAATTAAACAGGAAAAGTCATTAAATTGTTAACTTCATAAAAATTTAAGATGTTAATAACAATGTTCAATCTGCATGAAAATTACCATTAAGAGCGGAGGTATTCAGAAGATAGGTGGAGTATACAGCGCGTGTATATCCATTTGCTGAGAAAGGTTGCCAAGGTTTCAGAATACAAATTATTTCATATTGGAATTTTTGTTAAACACTAGTGAAAACTCTTTGACATAACCTGATAACTGTGTGACATCCGCAATTTGGGTAATCTCAGCTTCTGGTACAATGGTAGGTATAAAATTAAACACAAAAAAGTATAAATAGTTAACTCACTGCACAACAGACTGGGATACTTTAGTTCTGTGTCAATTTTGATAAAATCATGTTGAAATCTGTGCATATATTTAAAGATGGTACTTTGTGTTGCCAAAATCAAATGCAATGCCACTGTGTTACATCTGAACAAGACACCATGGAATTTTCCAATTTACTCTAACCTAGTCCTTCTACAAACCCTACATAAACTACCGGCTTCCCAACCACCTCTAAACCAAAATTTCAAGGGAACTCACATAATTAACATGGTACAACCTGATCTGCAATCACCAGCTTAAACCAGTTAGAAGAATTTATGGATATTGGTTTTCCATCACTTCTTCAGAAAACAACGCAGAATTAGAGGTCTTCATGGTGACATAAGTATAGATGGTGGTGGACTTCTACATAGTATTCATGATGCAAATGAAGCTAAACTTATATGCTCTTAGAATATTACATCCCAGAATCTTAGATATTTACAGCTGCCATTTACTTTTCAAAAAACTTGTTCTAAAAATACATAAATTAAAAGTGTAACTGATTTATTTTTAATAACAAATAACAGGGCAAAATATTACTAACATAAGATTTATAATCTCTGACATACAATTCTAATTTTCAGAAACTTACACCAATATATAAATACCTGACCGTGCAGAATACTACCAAAAATTTAGAAATCACAGACCTCAAAAACAAAACACTGTGTAAGATTTTAAATTTCAATGGCAGTGAAAATCTGGATGACTGAAATGATATTAATTTCCTTCGAGTAACAGGCACACTTAATTTGATATATTCCAAATATGTTAAAGAATTTTTAAAATGCAGTGGTAGAGCAATGATGAAAGCAGTAGCAGCAATATTACAGTATAATTTTTACAGTAATAATCATATGTAATAAAAATGATTGACCAGTAATTCAGTGACAAATACACGAAAATGTTTGTAACTTATACAAGAGCAGAAAATATGAATAAACATTTCATACAGAAAATCACTAAACAGAATGAAATAAACACCATAAAATTAAACATGTCTAGTGCCTCATGTACGAACACACTGTATAAAGGAAGGCTAATACAATGTCATTAATGAAAGAAATATCTTAATTAAAACATGCTGCAAGCCAATATTCAGGATAAAACAATTATACGATCTGTAAACTTGTAAATGAATTCATTTACAATACAATATTACCAGAATAAGCCTTTGCTCTTGACAAGCACAAAACATTAGGATTCAAAGCATCATTGCAAAATCCTTCAATTTTAATCGGAGCCTAGTAACCTGACATCATACCTAAGTCCTGTACACAGAATAATATTTTAATAAAAGAACTGAGCTTCAGGAGTGAAAGCTCAATCTTCAAGCTATGGAAATTCTAGTAACATGCATCAGCTTCACCCCCTGAATGACAGTGTGTACTGCTCATTGATAGTTTGATACTTAAAATGTTGTTCTCTGATCACACAATGCAATAAAAAACTTTTACTCCTCAATTGTGTTAATTTATTAAATTCTTAGAACTTGTGGCTTGTAACTAAGATCAACAGCCGAAAAATTATAAACACATCTGCATTCACTGAATGGGGCAAACTGCCATTTCAGCATATGCCCTTATGGTATATTTTTAGTTATTGTTTGACCACAATGTAACTTTCAATAATTTTCAATGTTATTTGGTGGCATATTGTGCTCACACATTCACAGGATTTTATAATGGAATGGCCATTATTAAGTTCAATATGTGTGACTTTTATTTAAATAAGATGTTACTGAACATTAGTTATGAATGTAATATTACATTAATTCCTCACGCAACTGCATTCACACAAAAAAATGTTTTATGTGTATCTTGCAACATATCTCTTCACACCATAGGCTCTACATAAGGAACAAGAACAAACTTAATTACAAGTTACCTGGGCCCTTTGGATTGGACATTTAATATATTTAGGCTTTCTGACTTTTGGCAGAATATTCACCACATACTATAAATCATACACACTTCAGTTGACAAATTTCAACTCTGGACAAGTAAACATAGGACATTAGAAACTACAAATGTGTTCCTTCCCCACCAGCAAGTGGTAACACTTTTAATCATACCTTTTTCAAAACACAAGTATATTATACTTTAATTCCAGACACACTCATTTCAAGGTCACATAGAGTAGCACATTCGGAACACCCACAAGAAGCCAATGCATTACTTATGCAAATCTACATAATGGACAGAACCGGAAATTACACTGCACTTAGCATTAAAGGGCCAAAGAAACAATTTAAATATCAGATATGAGGTTCTCATGGTGGCGAGCACAAAGATGGATGTCTTCTAGGTCATAGTGCCATGTAGCCTGGTAAATGTCTACCACATTACATGGCACTACAACCCAGAAGACAGTCATTTCAAATTAAATGTCATCTTCTGCGCAACTTTCATAAGCACAATACTGAGTGGACTTCAGTTTAGCGAAAGCAGCCCTTGCCATCAATTACAGAAAATTTTAGCACACTTGCCAGCAAAGGGCAAATGAGCAATATCAATGTCATCTTCCCTGCAAACTTCAATAGCAGAAGATTGGGCGGATTTCATGGTAGAGTAGTCACTGCCATCGAAGTCTGCAATAAAGATGCAATACAATGGATATACATTTGTAAAAATTTGTACCTTTACGTACTATCCTGGAAAGTGTCATTCTCATCTATCACTTAATTTTTAATTAGTATTTTATGTCATATCACACAAGTTAGAGTGAACTCCATTACTTTTTATTCTTTACACAAGTGTTCTACTCCTTTTAAATACCTTGGTACCCTGCAGTACAACTGTAGAATTTTAACCAAAGTGCACCAAACTGTAATACAAGGCTCGTAAAGTCTCAAAGATATGTACACATCATTGATTTACTTTATCAGCCTCCCTCCTTTGCTCTATCCCAATTTAATAATATGATACTTGTTGTATGTCATATGTAATGAACATTAGTAATTTGAAATGAGTATGTTCACTTTTTGTACTCAATAAGAAAAAAATTATGTGTGACATGGAAGGAGTTTTTACCCTAGTGCATAAGGTACTACAATTATAGCCTTGCTTGCGGATAATGATAATGAAGATGATAGTAATTATGACAATGGTAATGACAGTCACAAGTTTGATTATGTAATAATTAATATAACAATAACACATTCCACTCTGGTTGAACTATGTCTTTGTTTACACTTGCATTTTAGAAAAACAGTCCATATGATGGATTATGTGAACATGGTTTCCAAAGAGTTGGAAATTCAAGGTTACAAATGGACAGGAGGATATTCCAGCAGTTAAATAAAAATAAGTTTGCCACAGTTTTCACATTGACAAGCTGAACTGTACAGTATAATGTATCAGTGACTGGAAATATAATAAAACAGAAAGAATAATCTGTTGTCCATGTTTCTTAAAAAATATCTTGAATGTCTTCTGTAAAATGCTACTTTTTAACCACTCAAAGCCCAGTGGTAACTTTTCAACCACCTACTTTAATAATCAGCAACTCTGCATTTTGCGCACAGAATGTATTTATGGGTTTCACACAATTGTCAGGGTAAATAGGATAGGCTGAGCGGACCTTGTTATGAAGAAGCATTGTTTCCTTCCTGGTATAAACTCAATTTTCAACATAATTTAGACCCACTTTAGCTTCAGCAGGCCAATAAAATAAATAAAGTGAATGTAGGGTAGATTTAAAAGTACAGCAAACAGAACAGAGAGAAATCCTGCACTGAGTAAAGAAGAATGTTGAGAAATAAACAATGTAATTCCACATCTTTAGATATACTATACCAGGCCAAAAAATACTCAAAATGGTGTTCTGTATTCCAGTTTCTATACTAGTGTTCATGATGGTCAAATTTCTAGTATTTTAAATTGTGATTAATATTAAAGAATACTTTTTGGGTTGGCACCTAGTAAACTTAAGATTGTGTTTATGGTTTCTAAATATTGCCAGTATTCAGTTACTTTTTCACTACAAGAGTGACCATATACACAGTTCCTCATAATCTCTTCACATGTCCAGAAAATTTAATTAAAGCAACAAAACTGTTAATCACAAATAAATATTAAATGCATTATTCTGATTATTCTTATGAACCAAATGTGAACAAATTCATTCCATACAAATGTCTGTGATTAAACAGAAGAGCCACTTACTATAATCCAATGCTTGATCATCACTAAAACGTCACACAATTAAAGCCAAAAAGTGCCTCATTTAATTAATGATCAAAATTTTGTCATAACAATTGGTCATGTTCTGCTAAGGTTTCAGATAACTCTATATGAATTTCTTTTATTATTTTACATTCAAAATCATAAAAATGATTTGTAATACTAGCACGTGTTCAGGTAATTTTTACATACTTTTCTTACCATGTAGACTGTCTTTCTAATCTCTCCTTACCACGTAACCTTACCAACTCTGTTGGATATATCCATAGCTTTCTGCACTTCTATAAATGTTCATTTTTTCTGAATCCCTCTGCATCCAGTGCTTTGCTTTTCAGACATATCATATGTATTATATACTTATAACAAATAAAGTGCAATCATACTCTGTTTATACACTCATTACATATTGGATACATGGCCTAAATGGCAAGAGGCCAAGTTATTTGCATGAAGATCACATATTTTGAACAGGAAAGATCTGAGGTGGTACATGCAAACACAAATCCATATAGTACTGCAGTCCACCTTGCAATTCACTTATATCCTGTGATTCTGATTCTCCAACAAAACAAAAAGATGCAGATTAGTACCCAAAACGAGAATAATTAACCTAATTAACCATTAAAGTATTAATATACATTCATCTATAATTTTACTATAACATTTAAAACAATAATTAACAAAAAACTAAATAAACAAACATTTTTTGGAACAATTTACTTGCTGGGAAGTACATGTAAATTAAATACTATTTAGGAACTGCTTAAGTTCTTAAAATGTAATTATAAATATTTAAGGAATTAAGTTCTATATGTAAACAAGTATTTCACATTTGCTGCATAAAATATTGATAGATCAATAAAACAAATGTTCAACAAATGACACCACACAAAGAATTCTGGAACTATACATTATATACATTTATGTAGAAAATTACATTAAAATGGTTAAAAAGTGAGAAAGAGGGAAAATGGTATATTTCATAAAACTGAATTAGACCATATATACAATATAATAATTAGCTGCACACAAAACAAGAATAATCAAAGTATGACACTTGACTCACATGTTCATTTTAATTTGATGCTAAACTGTTTTACTTTTTGGAGTAACTAACTTTCTCATACTATATTAAACCATAGCCCTTATCAGAATCTACACACATGAATCCAGTGTAGTGCATACTGATGACATTCGCTGGTTCACTCCTCACTGTTATGAGCATAATGAAACTCAAAAGCAAATTTGCTTTGGGCTCAATTTTACAATAGAAGATTTATGCCAAAATATCTATGAAACAAAACTTAAATTATTAAGTTATTTATACTTCAACAGTTAACTACATACTGTTAAACCCGCTTGAATCACATACAGCATAAAAGAACTGTGTAATGTAATTTAACTTCCAACACGAGACTACAATAGCTGGGTTATAAAAGAAATAAGAACAAACATGATAAAGGTTTCTAAGTATTTATCAACACAAAACAAGGTGCCATATTTAACTCATAATGTAACCAACATGAACTCCACAAATGTTTTTCTTAAACAGTTCAAGTGTTTTCAGGTGTTTGGAAATATCAGCATCTTAAATACGGTTAATGACAGATTCTGTCAAATATTTCAGTTCTCTGGATGTTTAACACTGCAGAAATTGACATAAAATGATGTACAGTTTAGGGAGAAGTGGTCTTATCAAGATACAAGACACAGTGACTTGAATAGCTGCTTCCTAGGCTTAGGGTTAATGGAAACTCTAGAGCCACTTGATGAGAAACAGAAAGACATACATTTACATCTCCATTTCCAGCAGATGCTAACTGATTTCCTGATGCACAAAGTTTTGGAAAACAGACACGACTGCTACCTCCAGTCAATGACTCACCATGGGTGCCAGACCACATCAAACACAGAGCAGAACCACACTCCAGACCCCCACTGACACCATGTCTATTTATAACATTGCCACTTGTGACCACATTATCTTGCAGAGATTTGCTGCTACAGTTAAACTCAAAATCATTTTCATAAGTGACGTCATTTGTACCGTAGTGACTATGTTTGGTAACAGTGCTGCCAACTTTGCAACCAGTAGGATGTTTCAATACTGGATTTGCAGATCTGTGGTGGAGGTGGTGATGGTGGACATGATGACGATGAAAACTTCGTGGGGTATGGTGATTGGTTCTAATCAGAGGACGACGATAATTAATTTCAATCAGCATCAACTGATCAAATCGTCATAAGTCAGGAAACCTACGCAAATGGAAGATAACCAGTGTTACAAATGTAACCTTCAAAAGAATAACACATGAGTATCTAGAAGAGAATTAATCAAAATTATTAAGTTGATATTACCTTGCACACATACAGCAAACATACCTGTACACTCCAAACCGATCTGAAAATTGTACATTAATACACATTCCTTAACACAAAATGGCAATTTTTAATATATCATATCTAAACAAAATTATCAATTAAATATTTTATTACAAACAAAAGAATACCTTGGTATCTTATTTTTTCTTAACAATTATAACAGCATACAGACCGAACACTAAATTTTTGGCCTCAAAACATTTCTTTAAAAGTTCAGAGTAATGGAAGTACCTTTCTCCTTAATGAAAAAAATGCATACATGTAGTGAAACATGAATAGTAAAACCATATGACTAAAACTGCCATTTGTGTCAATGTTTACATGTATGAATTCAAACTATAGTAAAATTTAAGGTTAGTGTGCATAGCTTATAATGAACTATTTTAAAGAAATTAGCACACAACAAAAAGCAAACAAACTCACAAAGAAACTGATTAACCCTTTGAAGTCGAGTGATAATGTGTGTACCATCTTCTTTAACAATCAGAAATGCTGCATTTTGTACAATTCTCAATGTAAACAGGGAGATTTCTTTAAACAGTTTTTATCAATTTCATCTTTGTAATGGTGAAATGCTGTGTTTTCTTTGAGGTATGGACTGTAATTAAAAAATATTATTCTCACAAGTTTTGACTTGAAAGGGTTAATTATGTGCAATGAGACTTGTAAACTAAATATATTTAAGCTATTAAGCTGTTCACAAGCTACTGGGGCTAGAACTTGGTGAAGAAACCTAGTGGAAAGCTGTTACTTGGATGATAAAGCAGGAGGAAGAAAGACAGTTTAAGTAATAAGGTTTAGATGTTGTGGACTGGACTCAGTATAGGATTTAAAGGCAGTGTCTGGTGTTGGTAGTGTTAAACCTTTGAGTTCTACTGTCACAGAGAATAAGAGAATTCAAGAATAAACAAACTTTCTGGGTTAACACAAGTAACTGATGAGTCGAACTAGCACCTCATATTCACTAAAGTGAAGCTGTGCAGCTACACGCCATAGTGGCACCTGTGGCAAGAGGATCAATAGCTTCTACTCATTCTTGACCTCGGCATTGGACAGGGTGAACGGTCAGCATCACAAACCTAACCACACCTTACCCCCCTGGAAAGGACCCCCAGTGCCCACTGTATTGGATTGGAAGGTGGGTGAACCCCACAGCCAATATGGATGCAAAAGTTAGAAGAAAAATCCTTTGCCCCTGCCTGGGATAAAATCCTGGGCATCTAGCTCACAGTCAAGTTACTGATTGGGCTACCCTGGCTCATATACAGAGTGTCCCAAAAAGATACATACACATTCAAGAATTCATTATTCCTACCATACGTCAGCTGTATGGATGTGAGGACATGGTATGAAGAAGATGGGACACCCCCACATTACCATCATGATGTCAGGGCCTATCTTGACACTTTTCCCATCCAACAGATAGAACACAACAGCATCTGCTGAGTAACCCCCATGTTCGCAAGATTTAATCCCACCCGCCTTTTTCTGGTAGGGTACTTGAAGGATGCAGTGCACAGAGCAAAGCCAGTAACACTTCAAGAGCTACACAGTAAGAAACAGAACAGTCTTGCGCAGCCATCCAAGCGTCAACTTCAGTGACCGCGTCTCAGTCAGTTGTTCAACAGTCAACTGTGCCACAAAGCCAATGGTAGCTATTTTGAATACCTATACTAGATTTGCTAATTAAATAAGTCTCAATGCTGTATTATGTAATGGTTTGGTTTAGTTTAGTTTTGTTATTAAATATCTTTATCTCATTCACTGAATGTGTATAAACATCTTTCCTGGACAATCTGCACATTCACTAAACCACTCGCATATACCCATGTTTTATCCATTAAAATATTCTGTTCTGCTACACATCACAGGTTGCCAAAAGTATCATTTCAACACACCAGTTACCTGTTTAATAAATCTAAAATTTGGTTAATAATTATAAACAAATAAATACAATCTTACTATAATGCTGTAGTTACTACTCTACAATCACATTTTTGCTGAAGGATACAAGAACTTGACATACACATAAGCAACTACACACATGCATACACCCCCCTCAAATAATCTCAATCTCACATAATTTCCCTATACAAAACCATGCAAGCATTCATGTAAACATACAATTTTGTGGTTACACTTTCTGTACCACTTGACCACACAAAATGGAACTGAGAACTTTAAAATTATTATTTCCATTTCACCTGATTTAGAGACTTTGTTTTGGGCACTTCTGGCCAGACTATGATTAATTTTTTTAAAAATGCTAATGGTGTTAAATTATACCTTCCTGCATTACTGATAAAGTTCAACAACAAATATTCACAACATTTAAAAACTGAGACCTTGTGGATATAGTCAGTGAAACTACAGGCAAACAGTACATTCAGGACACTATTTCTTTAATGTCACATGTGAATGAAATTATTTTGATCTAACTGCCTGAGTAAGGCACCACACACTTTCCAGTGATATGAAAAAAATGGATGTCCATTCAATAATCAAGTTCCTGCAAACTTATCTTCAGTACATTAAAACAGGAGTTCTCAACTCACGACCTGCATTAATTTCTGTAGCTCGATAACATTCTGTGATGAATAAATAGTATATTTTTTTATAAATTACAATGAAGTTTAAATAAACTGTATTCAAATATAACCTGGCAGCCTGTAAGTTTGTACGAAATGATATGACCCCTGGTCTAAAAAGGGCGAGAACCCCTGCTTTAAAATCATGGCTAGCAAATTATTTTATAAGTAATAAAAACAACTTTTCAACTCCATAAGTTATTCTTCCCAGAACCTGACGATCTAAGCAGCATGACAAGAAACAAAATGTCAATTTAAACTGAATCACGAAGAAACGTCAAAGAACAAGGAAAAATACTTGAGATAAGTGATGATGATCTGGGCTGTTATAGTATATGGCCATGTGCCACTGTTCTGGAGGAATGCACTGCTTCCATCATCAAGACATTGTGCAAAATACAATACCCATAAGATCCTTGATATTCACATTGCAGTAAAAACCTCAAACTTTAGAGATAAAACTGGACTGTTAAAGTGAGGCTTACACTGCTTATTTAGCACAATTTAACAAACAGGATATTTTCCTTACATTTATGCAGTAGAACTGTACACCTTGTACAAATTAGAACTTCAACTCTGTAGGTAGCAGTACAGGTACAGAACTGATGTTAAGAAGATCAAATGAAACACTCCACTACTAAAATGAAGCAATGAGATTGGCAAAGCAGTTGACAGAATCCAGAACTTAAATTACTTGTGTTCACAACTGCCAGCAACTAGACTCTATCCTGCCAGGTAAATCCAGTCACCTCACCTTTCTTTAAAATCCACTTTAATTTTGTACTTGAAGTTATGCCTCAGTCACTGACGTGGGTCTCTTATATTGAGGGTTGCAAACTAAAATTGATACACACTTCTCGTACTGGGTGTGCTATATATCCTATCCCCATTATTCTCCTAATAATATTTGAGTAAAAATACACATAGCTAAGTTCCTCATTATGCAGTTTTCTCTGTCTTCAAGTTACAAGAATGCCAGAAAGACTTTAAATGGAATTTGATGCACAAGACCCCATTCAATCACAATTAGGAAATAGGAGGAGTAAGGTGACAGAATGAGCATAACAGTGACAAGATTTGAAGAAACGTAAGTGGTTTATCTGATCCCATCTCTCCAAACTAATCCAGGTAAATGGAAGAATTACATGTTATCTAAGAGGTTAAGGTGAAGGGACGGTACCACTGTACCTAACAGCATGCCAATTATATGCACAGGGGCATGGAGGGAATGTTCAACATATTCTCAGACCTCAGCAATAGCTTCACGTTCTGGATGCCTTTACCTCTGAGGAAAGTTCTCCACCATCTGGTACCCATCGTACAGGAGGGTAGGTGCATCCCAAAGCCATCCCGGACATGCTGGTGAAGAGAAAATTTTCCAACACCTCTAATAAACTTGCACCCCAGCCATTCAGTGTATCACCAGCCAAATTACTGGACAAGCTACATTCTGAACTATAGCAGCAGTTTCCAAATTTCTGCAGTATTACAACCACCCTAAAAACACATCATTCTCCCACCTCTTTCCTTCCCTATCAATAATTAATCAAAAATATTTTCATATGACACTTCCTCATCCACTGTGACTTATTAAGATTAAATGCCAATGATAATGACAACAATAAAACAGCAGCTAGCTATATGAAGTAAAACCAGAACAAAATTACGTATAGGCCATGCATGGCAATGGTAAATATAACCATGACAAAATGTGAAAAGAATGAAGTTCATCTTCATATTTAACAAGGAAATTACATAAAAAATGTTTCAGTGGATTATAATAATGCAAAAGATGTTTGGAAAAAAAACATGTCCTATAGGGAAGGAAAAAACAATGTGCAATAAAGAATGAGAATCTGGACACTCGCAGATATGAGACGTTGATCCCAAAACAGAATGTTTAAAACAAGTTCCACAATATAAGGTAACAGAACCATCTAGACAGAATTTATAGACCAAAACAGAGAGTAACCACGCTGCAGAAATTAAAAAAAATTACATCCATTATGGGAAAATAATATTGGCAGAAAACAGGGAAATTGTTTTAAAAAAAAAATTAAAATATTTCATCAATCATTATAATATAGCCCTACATCTTCCACAAACAGTCAGCCATTAAAAACTATAGACCACGTATGTGACCTTCTTTTAAGGATGACAATTCAGGAAGAATTTCTGTAAATGGATTTTGCATGAAATAGTTACAGTGCAAAAACTACTGGTGTGCTTAATGAAGTCATCAAATTTAGTTTCAACCTTACTACTATGCAAAATGTTTTCAGAAACTGATAACACATAGAAATACTAATTCCTTACATTTCAAAACTAAAATTTCACATTTCATTAAATAATTTTTATCTGATACACAATATAAATTCAAAAACTTTACACCACTGTAATTACATTGCTGGTTTTAATTATGCCCAATAAATGTGCTAACCTCAGATAAAGATAAAGTTGTATTTGTGATTAACCATTACAAGACAAAGGCATAAAGTGGACATGGCAATAAGGTCCACATATTCTAAACTTCAAAATGAGATAACGTTAACTGTCGGCTTCACACTGCAGCCAACTTAAACTCCAGGCAAAGTCCCTAGTACACACTGGATAGGAGGCTGGGTGGATCACAAAGCCAATGTATAAAAAAAACTCAACAGAATTACAGACAATTATGAGAACTTATGTCGAATGATTCTGATTTCGAATATATATAGGACTTACCAGTATATGATGGTGGTAAGTACTTGAAAACACAGTTTCCAAACCAAGTTTGAATTATATTGTTGCCCAACATACCACAGCAGACTCTTCATCACTCGACTACTTTTAAATATATTTTTATTATTGTGCCAAACATGGTGATCGAGCAGTTAGTACATCTGCTTCATACTGATGAGGTATCGGGTTCAGAAACTCAGCCCAAATACTCACTAACCTGAATGATACTGTTATGATTTTATTAATCACTTAAAGATATGGTACAAAATCCTTCAGCACAAGATCATAGGTTGCCATTCTCATTATAAAAAAAGTTTGTATCTATCAGTATAATGTCATAAGCACCACAAATATATCTTACCTGATTAGGAATGGGCTAGAACTGAAACATTCAAATCACTGGCCAGTTTTCAGTAACAGTCATCACATTTGTGTATTTGTAGGCACATGCATGTGGATGTGCAAGTTTGTGTGTGAAGAAATTGGCTGTTTGTGCTCACAACTCAAACCCAACCAAAAGAAAGAGAACTTCCCTCTGTAGACAACATCCCAGCCCAATGACTACACTATGAATTGAATAGCAGGTGATTATATTACAAAATATTTAGTAAATGTTTTGCAATTATTAAAATTCAAATTTGTTTTAAATTTTAAAACAGTAAATATGTACAAGAATAATGACTTTACACAAAGAAGTAATGTTTTCTTAAGTCTTCACAATGCCATTGGTTACATTGCCATTTCTTAATTAATTATCGAAATATGATTATTTTAGGCAAAATTGGCACAGAAACAAAAAATATGGCAGGCATATAATTGTGTCAACGTAACTTTGTGTAGCAAATTTAAACTTAGCATACCACCGAGACGGATACTGCAATACGCTGCGTATCTTTTAAAGGGTTAACCAATGGTGGAGCAATCTTTCTTAACAATTCTCTCCTTCACATTCATACACAAAACACTGACCACTATAGTCAATACTGATAAATAATGAAATATAATAGTATTATAATGAAAGTAAAAAGTGCATATAAACTGCATTTTGTTATCATTATCTATAAAATGTGATAAGACATGCAGTAAGATTGAGATAATAAATACTAGCACTTGCACGGTTTTTCTGAATACAAAACAACTTAACCACTCGATGATCAAAATTCAAATCTAATGCATGAAAATTTGTACTTGCATGACATTGACACAGTTACAGCATTTACTATCCTCTCTAAAATATAATGTGATGGAAATACACAATGTCACATAATACTTGCCAAAATAGTAAACTTCAACATATCATCTTTTTTCATATGGTCACACAAACTGTAACTGTAAACTGAAACTGCTGTCAGGTAATATATATAAAAATATGTCCAAAGTGTTAAATCTGGCATTTTTAATCTAGCCCATATGATATAACCACGTCACCCTCGGTGGACTAGCGGTTAGCACGCTCGCCACTGGACCCAAGGTTAGCGGGTTCAAACCCAGCCAAGGGCAATGGATTTTTAAGGGTGATAAAAATCCGTAGCACAACTTTCTTCGGAGGGGAAGTAAAGCCAGCGGTCCCACGTCGTAGATTCATGGCATATAAAAAAACCTTACAAGCACGAACGAGATGTTTTGTAAGCAAAATTCAGCAGTCATTTCTCACCCAAGTCCCTTGATTCACTGCTTGATGGCTCTGGTAGTCAAATCAGGATTGAGTAGAAATTGTGCAGTCAGTGGGCTGGTCACTCACTACTCACAAATGCACACTTCAAAGACCAAGAAACCTCCAAAAAGGACAAGGCAAAAACCCACAACTGGGTTGTAGAACCAAGAAACATGTGATATAGCCATACTGTGATGATATATAAACATTGTTATCTTACCTTGTTGGGTCTTCTATGTAATGTGATGGTATTTCAAAGAGTTCAGCCTTGATGTCATTCCGAAACGCAAATTCCTGGAATGTGATTTTAGCTGTAACAGTGGGTAGGATCGGAATATCTAGAACAAACCAAATCAAATAGAACTTGGAACTGGTACAGTACCTGCATTAACAATAATCTTGTTATATCAAACACTCTTCTTTCCAAAAAAATGAGGTAAGAAAGCGTATGTGAAAGTGGTGACTGGAAACAAAGTCTTTATATACATATATGGAAGTGTACTATCTTCCTAATGATGGCTGCCCATATATTAAACCAGTCAGACTATAAATTATTAAAATATTTTGATGGGAAAATCTTGACTGTCTTATACTATCTGAATATCATACTAACAAATCACCACCTAGGTGAGAACCTAAGATATCAGGGCAGTAAATATGCAGACGACTCTTCTGGGATGTAGCACCATGTGGACTGGTAGACTGGCTGACATTTCAACCAAATGACCAACAAGTCTGTCAGTCCAAAAGACCCTCAATACAGTGTGCGAGTATTCGATTTGCCATGTGTCTAGCACACACATACTATAAACACAAAAAGTTTGCAAAATAACTGCTTACAGATTATGAATAGCAGGCACAGTGGATGGTTGATTAAACATGTATGAAGGAAATACAGACAGATTTAAAGGAAAGAAATTATCATAACAGACAAATGTAATCCCTATATATGGTACTTTATTTTATTCACTTTAAACATCTATATAGAACTATTTAAACATAACAAAATAAAAGTCACAAATGTATCACAGAGAATCATTTTGGTATCCAATAACTTGTTGCCCAATATGTAAAGTACTTTGACCTTTATTTGGTATTTTTAATGGAAGAAAAAGCATCTAACACCAACCAAACTAACCACATGGCTCACAGTTATCAATGCATGTGAATTAAAACTAAAGAACCATTGCTCACCTATTTTGACTGGAAAGCCTGGAGGTAGCTTCATAAGAACAAATTCTCTCAGCTTACTGAAGTGTTTAAAAGGAGCAATCACTTCTAGTACATTCAGCAGCATATCCACAGACAACGGGAAGTCAGGACTCTGAAAATGTGATGTGTTTTACTGGTCTTACATATTAATTCAATTCCATAAGAAAAACACACATCACCATTACACATTATCTCTAGAACAATTTTTGCTCTTTATTTTGAGAACCAAAGAAAACCCTAAAATAAACTCTGTGACATGCAGAGTTACAAACACAAAAAGCAGGTGGCATACTGACACAAATGACCTATACAGGGTTGAAGAGCATCGGCAACAGAATCCCAATATGTTCCGCAGGAAGTAACACACACAAGTGATGATTGCCAAGAATGAGTAGAATTTATACCTTCTCCCCCCCCCCCCCCCCCCCCCAAAGCCTTCATGGCATATACTGGGGACAGCTTTATTTTTACTAAATGTTTTTTTTATAAAAAGTATATCTTCAACACAAATAATATACTTCTGTACGGATAGTTTTCTCTGTGTGTGCATGTATGTGTGTTTGAGAGAGCAATGAATTTGCATATGACAATCTAAATTTTATATACAAATATAAGAATGGCCAGAAGAACGATATAAACATTTAATGTGGCAAAAACTGTCATGTCATTCACGGTAAATTACAGAAATAAATATGGTAATTCTTTTTACTTACCATAGCAACAGTAGCCTTGAATGCTTTGCTGGTTTCTTTGTATACAAGATTTCGCCCTAATGTTGGATGGTTTCCAGGTTCACTTCCTATATATTCCTCCCATGATACTTTGCTCTCTGGTGGGGGTGACAATGATGGCCTCCGTACAGGCTGCAATGCAAAAATCCAAACAGACTGCCTTAAATGACTGATCTCTCGGTAAAATCATAGCCTGTCAAACTTCATCACATGTGCCACAAATAATGAACAAAATTTCCTGCCTCATTCATTCCTAGCTACCTAACTAGCTAGCTAGTTCCACTGACCACAGTACGTTCAGCTAGTCAAGAAATTACCCTATCCTAAGCCATATTTTTTCCTATGCCCACAGACTTTACTATAGGTTTCATGAAACGCATTTTAATTGGCCCAACTAGTTTCATGGGTGTACTGAAATCAATGAGAATGTATAATATTTCTCTCCTAAATGAACCAAGGTATTCTTAAAGTCTATAAATAGCTGCACTAATGTCCCATTATACTCCCATTTTCTTTTGGGTATCAGACAAATGCAGAATATCTGATCAGCAGTTATGTAAAAATCCATGCTGATGATCCCCAATAATTTTGACAATTAATAAAATTTTCTCGAGCTAACAGCAGCATCATTTGGTTAAACTCATGACTAGCCCTGAAAATGAGGGCAGAGATTGCCCTTGAAATGTCAGCAGAGTTTAACCAAGTGATGTGGCTGCTAGCTAATTAAGGCAACACAATTAAAGGAAGAAAGTGTAATGCCTTTACCTCTCCATTGTTATCAAAACCCTGTGTACTGCCTTTGGTAAAACTTTCCATAATGGCTTTGTTCTTCTGCAGGTCCTCTTCTGAGAGGTGCTCCCGCCTTTTCCGCGACTCGAGAAGCATACCATTGATGACATAAAACTCTGAATGGAATGGCCCAACCATCTCCTGCAAATTTATAATATTCATTTTCAATACTGAAAAGACAGTTTTACAGTAGGGCACCGCTTATACGGCAGGTTAGGGACCAGACTCCCGCCGTAAAGCGAAAATCGCCGAAAAGCGGATCTTTTCCTTTTCTCACTTGCAAATGCATATCAAAGTCTAATAAGATGTTTACACTATCATATAGTAAGTGCACAATAGCGCTAGGCCTAAGAAAACGATATGAAAGTTAAATGAATATCAGTAGTACACACATTGTGGCTGGTTTGATCTTCAATCCACACAACTGAAAGTTTTTCCATGTCGGCAAAAAGGTTATCTCTTTTTCTTATGACTTTAGAGTTCATTGGTGTGGCACGTTTAATTTCATCGAACGCTAAATATACAGTTTGAAATAACTTTGAAAAATTGCCAGAAATACAGATAGACGCGGAGCACACGAAAGTTGTAAACAGATTGAATCAGCGACGAGAAAATGGCGCCGGACGCACTTCTATGACTCAGCTGTTGAGCGCCGTATTAGCGGATCGCCGTAAAGCGGAGCGCCGAAAAGCAGGGCCCTACTGTATATAAGTTATATAAAAGGTGGTTTCTTTTTAACAGAATATACTGAATGTCAATCTTCTGTCCATCAAGAACACAAATGAAAATGTGCATTCCAATGCAGCACACATTTTCCATTTTTTTTAACGCTTCATTGGATCTCATAACGATTTACTATGGACATAAATCTATTCTTGCAAAACACTACGGATATCACACCATACAAGATAAATTATGCGCATTTGTATCTATATTATAAAAATTTGTGATTCCTCGTTGTCTTCAAGAAATTACGTCATCAACAATGTCAACTATAAACAAACTCGGCATTGTTGTGGAACACAACAATGCCGAGTACAACACAATAATGCCGAGTAAACAAATAACGCTTGACTACCAAGCCAGTCGCATTATCACTGCTACAGAAGCAGCATGTCGCATTATTAAAAATTGACTGACAGTTGGCTTAAAACATCAGAAAAGTGAAAGAAGATGTTATCAAGTATTTGAAGTACCAAATCCAACAACTGCAAGAAGGTAAAGTGATACTAATAATACTACTCATATATACTCGATATATTACAATTACGAAAACTGACTTTATGATCGATTTTAAGACGAAGATTTGCAAGAGTGGGACTAGACGTAGAAAGTTGACTGACCAAGAACAATTGGCCTCTGAATAGCGACGTAAAGAACTAAAACATGAGACCTACTTAACAAATAAAAAAAAAGCGAAGAGCGACTTACATTGATAAACGTAGGAAAACGTATTCAACAAGAACAGAAGAACAAAAAAGAAAATGAAGATTTGCAAGGGTGGGGTTGGACGTAGATAGTTGACTAACCAAGAACAATTGGCCTCTGAATAGCGACGTAAAATCTTAAAAATCTGAACTAACTAACAAATGAAGAAAAGCGAAGGAAGTCTTACATTGATAAACGCAGAAAAACTAATTCAACAAGAACAGAAGGGGAAAAAGCAGACAAAGATTTGTAAGGGTGGGGTTGGACGTAGAAAGTTGACTGACCAAAAACAATTGGCCTCTGAATAGCGACGTAAGAACTTAAAAACCTGACCTATCTAACAAATAAAGAAAAGCGAAGGGAAATCCACATTGATAAACGTAGGAAAACGTATTCAACAAGAACAGAAGAACAAAAAAGAAAACGAAGATTTGCAAGGGTGGGATTGGACGTAGATAGTTCACTAACCAAGAACAATTGGCCTCTGAATAGCAATGTAAATAACTAAAACATCAGAACTATTTAACAAATGAAGAAAAGCAATGTAAGACTTACAATGCTAGATGAGACCATATTAACGACACACGTAGAAAAACTTATTCGGTAAGAACAGAAGGGGAAAAAGAAAACAAAGATTTGCAAGGGTGGGGTTGGAAGTAGATAGTTGACTTACCAAAAACAATTGTCCTCTGAATAGCGACGTAGCAACTTAAAAACCTGACCTATCTAACAAATAAAGAAAAGCTAAGGGAAATCCACATTGATAAACGTAGGAAAACGTATTCAACAAGAACAGAAGGGGAAAAAGCAGACGAAGATTTGCAAGGGTGGGGTTGGATGTAGATAGTTGACTAACCAAGAACAATTGGCCTCTGAATAGCAACGTAAAATCTTAAAAATCTGAACTATCTAACAAATGAAGAAAAGCAAAGGAAGACTTACATTGATAAACGTAGAAAAACTAATTCAACAAGAACAGAAGAGGAAAAAGCAGACGAAGATTTGCAAGGGTGGGGTTGGACGTAGATAGCTGACTAACCAAGAACAATTGTCCTCTGAATAGCAACGTAGCAACTTAAAAACCTGACCTATCTAACAAATAAAGAAAAGCGAAGGGAAATCCACATTGATAAAAGTAGGAAAACGTATTCAATAAGAACAGAAGGGGAAAAAAGCAGACGAAGATTTGTAAGGGTGGGGCTGGACGTAGAAATTTGGCTGACCAAGAACAATTGGCCTCTGAATAGCGACGTAAGAACTTAAAAACCTGACCTATCTAACAAATAATGAAAAGCGAAGGGAAATCCACATTGATAAACATAGGAAAACGTATTCAACAAGAACAGAAGGGGAAAAAGCAGACGAAGATTTGTAAGGGTGGGGCTGAACGTAGAAAGTTGACTGACCTATAACAGTTGGCCTCTGAACAGCGACGTAAAGAAGTAAAATATCAGATAGAGACAGCGGGGTTAGTTTAGTGTGTTACTTAAGATTTTGAAACACAACTAACCCTCCCCCAAAGGGGATCCTGAGAGCCTCCAAGAAGCCAAAAGACAATCTGTCCAGAGCTGAGAGGAGAGCTCTCCGAGCCCTGCGGAATAACGCGGACCTCACGGTCCTCCCGGCAGACAAGGGTAGCGCGACGGTTGTCCTTAGCACCGACGACTACAACGGGAAGATCCGAGCCCTTCTGGAAGCCCCGACGTACAGGCTACTGTCTAAGGACCCTACGGAAGCCGTTGAAAGGAAGACCAACCTCCTTCTCAAGAAGTGTTCATTTCCAGAGGAGGTCATCAAAAAGCTACGGCCCCAGGGTTCGAGGCCCCCTAGACTGTATAGGCTACCCAAGATCCATAAGGAAGGAGCTCCCCTCAGGCCCATCGTAAGCACCATCAGCGCTCCAACCTACCGGCTCGCCCAATATCTCGCGGGACTACTCGGTGGATTGGTGGGGCACTCTCCACGTCACGTGAAGAACTCCACCGAATTCATCAATACTATCAAGTCGCTCCACGTGGGTCCTGGGGACATCATGGTTAGTTTCAATGTCGTGTCTCTCTTCACCATGGTACCCGTTGGTGATGCCCTACGTCTCCTGGAACGGCACTTCGATGGCGACGTCTTGAGGCTGTTCCACCTTGTACTAACATCTTCATATTTCAAGTTCGGCAGCCGGTTCTACGAACAGACCGACAGGGTGGCTATGGGTTCCCCACTATCACCTGTCATCGCCAATTTCTACATGGAGAACTTTGAAGAAATGGCCGTAGACGGGGCGACCTTCAAGCCCCTCTGCTGGTTCCGTTACGTAGACGACACGTTTGTTATCTGGCCCCACGGCCCTGACAAGCTCGCTGAGTTCCTCAGCCACCTCAACAGCATTCACGAGAGCATCCAGTTCACCATGGAGACTGAAAAGGACGGCCATCTCCCATTCCTCGACATAGACATCCACCGGAAACCTGATGGCTCATTAGGCCACAAGGTGTACCGAAAACCAACCCATACCGACCTTTACCTCAACTCCAATTCCCATCACCACCCGTCCAACAAACAAGCCGTTCTCTCGACCCTGGTACACAGGGATAAAGCCCTTTGCGACCACGAGAGCCTACAGAGTGAACTGGAGACACTCACCACCACCTTCAGGAAAAACGGATACAGCAACCGTCAGATTCAGAAAGCTCTCAATCCGCCTGCGAGGCTGCCACCGCCTACTGAAAAACCAGCCTCGGTTGCCTTCCTGCCCTACGTCGGGACGACCTTCAACCGCATAAGCAGGTTGCTGGCCAGGCACGACATCAAGTCTGTGGGTCTTCCGCCAAAGAAAATTCCCAGTTTTCTCCGGCCGGTAAAGGACGGCCTAGGACTGAAGACGCCTGGCGTATACAGAGTTCCCTGCGAGTGCGGAAAAGTCTACATCGGCCAGACAGGCCGTTCCTTTGAGGCCAGGATCAAGGAGCACGAACGCCACATCCGGCTCGGGCAGCCCGAGAAATCTGCGGTTGCTGAACACCGCTTCAACTTGGAACACAATATACAGCTAGAGGACACTTCCATCCTCTCCTCAAAAACCGGCTACATGGATCGGTTAATCAGGGAAGCCATCGAGATCAACAGGGAAGATGGACTTCACCTGAGCCGGTCCTGGAAGCCTCTTATTCACACACTCCGAGAGCGAGCAAGAGTGCGCCGCCAGAACCAACCAGACCACTAACTCGGCCCTTTTCAGGGCCCTTATCCATACAACCTAACTCACCTTTCTCTCTCATATATTTCTCTCCCTCTCCCACTCTCGCCCACGTGCTACCATTGGTCCACTCCCATACCTGCTCCCATTGGCTCGGGGCAGGCTACACCTTTCACTTCCCTGCCTATAAATCCAGCTCCTCACACCCCATTGGCATATTCATCGCCCTGATGACGGAGGCAGTATGACCTCTGAAACGTTGGTTAACATCGACCAGACTACACAGCGCAATAACCCAGAAGACGGATATCTTCATACTCACCGCTGTGAGAACCTCAAGTCTTACAACTGTATTAACATCCAGCATCAAATTATCTAACGCACCTTGTTACATTTCTGTTTAGCTTCATGCTATGATATGTATCACATCATACCTAGTGAAATATTCCCAAGTTTGTACAGATTACAAACTTACAAAATCAGAAACATCCACCCTCCCCAACACCTGCAAGCACAAGCCCATTGCACGTGCATGTAGGCACATATACCCACACTCAACCCTGAAAGACAGGGGTGACACAGTCCTCCAAAATATTCAAACAACCTACAAGACCATGCAACAGCATCAAAACCAAGACAACTACAACTGACACTATTTTAACAACATAATTTCATATTTAGGAGTAAGACACAATGAACTCGCAGCTTCTTTTCAAAAATAAGTTTTCACTTTAATTATAATCAGTGAGTTTTGCCATACCTTCCTGTCTTCCCTGAATATCCACCCTGTCTGTGCCCTTGTGAATGTTATGGACTTTGTTGACATTTGTGCCGCCATAATATCACTGCTCATTAAGATATCCACTTCATCCTCAATTTCCATCTCTGTCTCCTGAAGAACACAAATGTTACCATATCTGATACGCACATCTGTCATTCACTCTTTTCTAAGCTACTGCAATGAAACTGTGCACTAAACCAAGGACTTCAGTTTACACAATGCTGTCAGCAGTCATGTTGAGACTGGCTCAAAAAAGAATTTATGCTCTTGTGGAAATGATAATAATTGGTTTTGTGTGTCTTGTACCTTAAATCTGGAATTCTAGGCAAATAAAGAATTGTACAGTACTTATTTGGTAATTTAGATATTTTGCACACATTTTTAATTGCCTGCTGCTTTACAAATCAGAAAGGACATGGGTTATTTCTTCTACACCAACATTAATGCATGTATAGATGACATGACTACCAATTTTAAAAGTTGTACCCTATTTTAGAATGTCTGTGTGCCAAATAAAGGAGAAGAGATAGTCATAGGAAACATTGGAGGTGTTCTGAAATTACACTAAGATAATTAGTGATGCATTACCTCATATCGTACACGCTGATATAGTTCAGCCTTATTGTCCAAAACTGTTAAGGAAAGGTTGGGTTTCCGATCTCCATTGAACAAGAACGAGATATCTCCACGTTCCCACCTCATATCATTGAAATCTACCAGTGTAGTGTCAAGACGAATAGATGACCCACGTTTGTGAATTCTGCAAATATCCGATGGAAGAATCCTTGATACTAGTGGTACTGCAACAATACATCAAAATTCTACATTTACAAAGTTACTATTTCTATAAGATTAGTTTAACTTTTCATATTGTCTAGAACCAGTAAGGCAATATTTATCTAACACAATTACATTGTTTTAAAATGTACTGACATATCTACAAACATACTATAACAGACTTTTTCAATAAATTATAAAAATATATTACCCTTGCTGAACACTACAATCTTATATATTCTACACGAGTTATTAAATAAAGATTAACACTCAGGGGGACACATCATTTCCTTTCCTATGCTGTTAATGCAAGAAGTAAGAAGTACCTCTATCAAAACAGAAACCTGTATAAATAGAAAAATGTCTGGCTCCATTGAGATTTCCTTATAAGCATGTTTCACTCTATACCATTTTAGATGATAATCTGTGTATTCTGATCTTTTAAGAAGGGTTTGTAAAATGATAAAGTTTAGAAACCCATGATGAAGAGATTAACTACACAAAATATTTATATATACAAGTATTTGTTCTTGTAATCAAGGAACATTCAGACTGAAGTAATGCTCACCCCAGCTTTGGAAGTCCCATTTGAGTTCCATATAAAAGTCACCCATTTGATTGAGAGCTGAAACAAGGTTTGGTCTCCTTTCTTCCATTTGTTCCCTAGCCTGCTGTTTCAGTTTGCGTACAAGTGATGAAACTGTGAAGTTAACAAATATAATATTACACCATGTTTTATATATATATAGTAATATATTACATAAAATCATATATTACATTATACAAACAATTATATTATTTTTTATTTTCAACACAGTACAGTTTCTTTGATATATAAACTACAAAAATAGAAATAATAAAACATTTGCTATAAATCCTTCTAGGCAAACCACTCCAACACACTTACTTGTCTGTCTGTCACCATAACTAATGGCTTCTGCCAGAGGACTCCAACCTGCAAGATTCTTGACTTTAACAGGTGCTCCATGTGCAAGTAACAAGTGGACACATTCTGAAAGAATAAACACATTCACTTTACTTATTTATTTGTTTATAATATATCTATTTATTCATTTGCAGTTTATTTACTGATGCTAACAATATCTTGGATTATAATTAATTAGTGTTCTGTCTGACGACAGGTCCATATGAACAGGATCCTTCCATCCTTTTCTCGGACTGGGACCTGTTCATATACGTTCTTGGCAGATGATCCAGAAGTGGTTTGCCATTGCCTTCTTCTGTGTGTGAATTGGATGCCACGGAGAAACCGGGGAAGCCCCCGGAGGAAAACTCCGTGTTTCCTAGACCACGGCCTTGCCCAACACAAGTTATAAATTCGGGCACCGCCGGGAATCGAACCCGAGATCCCAGGATTACAAGGCCAGCGCTCTAACCGCTAGACCACCGTGGCCATTATCTTGGATTATATAGCATCAAAATATTAACTTTAAAGAGACCCTAAATACACCAATTTGTATATAATACCTTAATTCAGTTGTTTTAAACATATAAAAATCTGACAAATTAGAAATATTATAAGAGTATAATTAACATCACAAATCCCAAGTCCAAGTTGGTTCTTTCAAGAATAATTAAACCAATGGCTGAAACAAACAAAATTCTACTGGTCAGGCTTAATACCCTGTAACTGGGCAGTCAGCAAATGCCTGCTATACTTGATAAGTATGGAAATGACACTTGATGGTACAACATGCTATGAATCAAAGTTTGAATAGCATTCATTATCTCCCTGTGAAAATTCTTATAAACTCAATAAAATTAAACATAAATACACAATCATGTTATTCCAAGGAAAAAATGTATATTGATTCAGTAATGTTATTGAGTTCCATGTTAGTGTTAATTTATTTCCATTACTATAACCTCTCAGGTGGGCCAGAGTAGTTCAGTCATTACAGTGCCTAACTATGGACTTGACAAATGGGGTGCAATCCCCAGCAGGAGCAAAGAATTTTTCTTCCAGCCTGTGTCCAAACCAGCCCTGAGGCCTACCCAGCCTCCTATCCAATCAGTACTAAGGGCAATTTTTCTTTTGGTAAGGTGTGGTTAGGGCATAACACTGACCACTCACCCCCACCTAGTGCTGAGGTCAATAATGAATAGCAGCTATACCTTCTCTTCCTCCCAAGTGCCCCATGGCAAGTAGCATTGCAGGCTCACTTTGTATTAATACTTTAGATACGCATTAAGTACAATTCCTCTAAGGCACTCCCATGTGTAACTCTTTACATTTTTAAATTCTTAAAGAATTACAATTAATTAAAAGAGATTACTGCCACTTGATATTGCAGCAACAAACAGAAATCAACTGTAAAGCAAGTAACCTTCAGATGGGATAAAAGACTACTCCAACTGTATTCCTACAAACAAACAAAAATTAGTAAAAATGAATATGAACAAACTTTGGTGAGAAAAAATGAAAGCAAGTTACACACAGATGTTTGCTAATTATATTAATGGCAGCAGACTACTCTCACATTTCCTCACCAATGGTCTTCCCAGTACTCAACATTACAAAATTAAAACAAATTTTAATTAATTGCCAAGATTGTCCATGTGAGCCTAAATACTTTATGGAGGAGCCTTATTTTGGACTGCATTCTATTGTACTCTTCATAAACTATAAAAAAATTTAAACTGAGTAACCTTTTTGAAAGACCCCATACCACACCACACAATACAAATGGAAACTGAACAGAAATGATCAAGCCAAATATTACAAAATTAATGTAAGATTTGAGGTTTTCACAAAATTACCTTTCCTGCCCAGCATGACTGCCAAATGTAATGCTGTGTTACCTGAAAATAAATACAGTAAGTAGCCAACACAAAAAATGCAAATTTCTGGAGTGTGATAATGATTTAACAACTTCATACTGATAACAGCATTCATCTGTACAAATATAAAGATATAATAGGTTGCAGGGCAAGTTCTTTGGTTTCAATTATTTACAAACAGCAGTTCTAGCTTGTGGCATTATTAGGAAAATTAATTTTAAATTTGTTAATTCTTCAGATAAGACAAACATGATCTTAAGCAACAAAGGGTATAGATTGTACATAAGTAGCAGTGATATTAAGTTGTGCAAATTAACAAAACCACATAGCTGTGATTTTGTGGCAAATTGGCAGAACATTATGGAGTATCCACATCAAGGTTCAGTTTTCTGGTGACAAGACTTTCTGTTATCCAGATAGCTGTCTACTGGGTTGTAGAGCCTCCATCATCAGGGCTCATCACTCTGATAATGGTCAAGTCAGTCCCTTTCCATCAAAACATGGCATGTCTTCAGGACATGAATGGAAAAGACAAACACCTAAGATGGTAGCTGAATATTAAATAAGCAGTCACAGAGATATGAACAGCATAAAATTAAAACGGCATTCACAATGAAATTATAAGGCACTTAAATTTGGGGAATGAACAGGCGCATAATGAGATGGCTTTACTTTTCTTTCGGAAGGGTGGGGGTGCTTGCTACATAGCAGTTTAGAACTTCTTGTCTCCTACCTCAAATCATGATTATACAAAACCACCTCTTCACTTCTTGTTTGTATGGGTGTGAAACTTTATTTATCTGATTAACACCTTAAAACCCAGTGGTAACTACACGTACTACCTGCTTCAATAAGTTATAAATCTGCATTTTGCTCCACAGAGTGTATTTGTGAGTTTCCTATCATTTTCAGACTAAAGAGAAATTCTTTCCTTACACAGCATTTTCCAAGTAATAGAGACATGTTGCATTTCTTTGTGGTAAAGACTGAATCTTTAAATATTATTTAGATCAGATGCTTCAAAGAGTTAAGGGAAGAACACAGATTCAAGGTGCTGAGAATACTTGGACCCAGAAGGGAAGAAATGAAGGCTACATAAAACTATATAATGTAAATAGAACTTCATAGCTCTTCATTGAATGTTATTACAATCACATGATAGAGGATGAATAGGATGGGCATTCAGTACATGTGGAAGATGAGAAATGCATACAAAATTTTGGTTCAAAAGCCAGAAGTGAAGAGACCATGAACAAGATTTAGGGATAGATGAAAGGAAAATCTTTGAATGGATCTTAGAGCAACAAATGTGATACCTTAGAACAGAGCTAGGCTTCAAGCATACTTCAACACTAATTCCTATTTAGCAACACTACTACTAAATATGAGCCAGAACAGCTGTCAGTATAGTGACTAGCTACGGGCTGGACGACTGGGGTTCGATCCCCGACGGGGGCAGAGGATTTTTCCTCTAGCCTCTGCGTCCAGACCGACTCTGGGGCCCACCCAGCCTCCTCTACAATGGGTACCGGGGTCCTTTCCCGGGGGGTGATGCTGACCACTCACCCCCATCTAGTGCCAAGGTCAAGGAAGAGAGGAGCTATACCTCCACTCACCCCAAACGCCTACATGGCATATAGCGAGACAAACTTTACTTTTACTTCACTACTACTAAATACCATGAAATACAGAGTTATTACTGACATATCATTAAAACACAATACAAATCAAGTTTATAACTAACTCCATGGGGCAGAGTCCTTTTTGAAACAGTAACAGCACACACAGCTAGTCAAGAAAAAAAAATCCAGAACTTTAAAGATTTTAAGAAACCTAAGGTTCATTACCATGTTCAAAAGAGCCCATCAGCAGTCCCCAACCTCAGCTAGATGAATCCAATCCAAACCCTCCATACCCATTTCCCTGAGGCCCATTTTAATATTATCTTCCCATCTATGCCTAGGTTTTCCTCCTCAGGCTTTCCACCAAATTTTGTATTCATTTCGCGTTAACCAGCATTTCGTTCTACATGCCCGGCCAATATCATCCTCCTTGATCTGAACGTCCTAATATCTGGTGAATTGTATAATTTACGCAAATCAAGTTCCTACAGTAACAAATAAAATCGACGAATCATTTGAGTTATATTACACCAATTTCTATTAACAAGCAGAAATGCTGTAAGAAACATACCATGTTTATCTTTCTTTGTAACGTCGTGTAACCGCAGTAAACCCGACAATCTTCTTACATCACCACTAAAAACACATTCATGTAGCGGGCAATAGTGAACGTCTTCCGCCATCTTTTCATGTTTAATATGTCAGTCAAAATAATACAGAATTTGAATAAGTTGGTCTCCCATATACCATTTGTTTGTAGAGAAAATAGTACAGCGTCTAAATATATAATTTGATAATTACCTAAAAATTAATTACGTGTTAGTTAAACATATCACTTAACATAGTTGTTATCACTGAAATAGAAACTAGTCATAACCCACACACCATCAACATAACCTATACCATAGATACATACCAACATTCCAGTAAGACCGCATCATTTACAGCTTTACCACTAGGAAGCACACGAAGCGATAGACTGCTCATGTTTTGGATGAAGAACCAAACTTCCATATTTTGGTTTTAGTCATTTCCGTCGACTGTTTCAAATAAAACTAAATAATAATACAAAGTGGTATGCTGATGTTCTATGGTCTACTAAGTAAAATGGGCCTGAATTGTAATAACATTAAGCCCTCCTTATTGTCATAGCGTGAAAATAAATCACCTTAGCCGTTTTGTATTAGCCCTGATTTTCGAGGTACTCAGCCTCCACACATATAAACTTGTCCCATCCCTACAACACGGAATTCTTAGGATGGGTTTGCTGCCAAAGCGGACGTAAAAAAACAATATAAATCCGCATTAAGTTTAAATTGCACTCATGTTCATTAAAATTTTATATATCAATGTAGAAATGTTCAAATCCCTGAATTCTTTGCAGCAGAACATTCTGAAAGAAAGAAAGAAGTAAAATAAAAATACTGGAAGAAAGAAAGTAAGAATATGGCTGTCTTCTGGACTGCTACACCATGTAGTCTGGTAAAGTTTACTCTGAAACGTTGGCAAACTTCTACCAGACTACATGGTACAACAACCCAGATGACAGCCTTCTTCAGCCTCACTGCTATGTAAACCTCAAATCCTACACAGAAACAAAGTAAATCAATTATTTTAAATTGCATTCTCTGATGAGGGTACTGGCTGTCCTGTTTGCTACTTCATGTTCTTATAAAGTAATTATAATTTTTTTTAAAAAAAATATTATATTTCCCATTGAATAGTTACTTCTGCTGAGAATTTAGTAATATTAGTAGGAAAACAGAATTACTCCACAGATTCTTTGTTAAAATAATGTTTTAGGCTTGTATAATATGAAGATATATGTATAAGGTATATGTGAAGAAAAAGATTTGTGTATTACTGGAGTTAAGTCTGAAAGATAGACACAGCAGCAAAGCTATAAAGAAATTTACTACAGTGTCTATTTTTCAAAGATTATGAATGTGAGAAAAGATAACAAGGAAAAATGGTGGTGGTGATAACTGGGGGATAAGCATGAAGACAGCTTCCATTCCTGTGTTTACATCTGTCATTCAGTATGCTCATTTCTGAGTTCAATATTTTTCTTTTGTAGCAAACTTTAAAGCACAAATCTTTTCATATCATTTTCCTTTCAATCCAATGTGTTATTTTCTGACCCAATCATAATTTTTACAAAAGAGTGTGGGGCACAGATGGATCATTACCCTAAAATGAGGGATATGTCACTGGAATTTTCTTGGTGACATGGACATGAAAAAAATTCTCAGGATAGGCTACATGAGTCAACATTTGAACACACACATTCAAGACAAGTGTCTTGGTGTTGTATGGAAACTACCCTGAAGTTCACATAGAGAACATTAACATTATTAGCTCATGAATGAATTTGCATAAAATTCAGTTATATTAATCTCATGAAAAGGAATGTTAAAAATTATATATTCTAATTAATTTCTTTAAATTCTGGTAAAATGAATAAGGTTTTTCAGTCAATTCAAAGGTCTGTACAATACAAGTATTAATTTTATATCACTTTCATTTCTTACATTATATACAATGTTCAAACTATAGCTGAAACAAGCATTTCAGCTAGTCATGATTCTGACCCAGTACGGTAACAATGCCACAAAAATAACAAGTTGATAAACTGCAATTCCGTCAATGGGCGAGGGCGCAGAACCACTTCTCCAACTACAATATCTTGCCAACATCTGCATTCATCCTTCATCTAGAATACAGTACATAACATACTTTAATGAACTATCACTCTTCTCTTCCACGTGACATAAAGAATCTTAACAAAACTTTAACTATGCTGAATTTTACAGCAGTGTGGTCTGCAGTACTTTCAATTATATTAGAACACCTTACTTTAACCCTCTCGAGAGAAGTATTGTCAATTTTCACAAAATTTCATCTGTACTCAATACCATACATAGAATTTGTTATGATAATAATAAATTAATTTCCATTTCAAGACTAGTGATATAATTATATTGAGCTTGACATGAAAAAAATACCTGCTGGTAACTAAAGTTTGCAGCTTATGCAAACACAGAAATGTTATATACTAGTGAAAATAAAGTCCATAAACATACATTTCTAAAGGCTTGAACTATATATCTTCCTGCCTTATTTAAATTTTACCATTATTCGAATACTGCTAAGTAGATAACAACTCAGTCCATAGCCAGAAATGCTGCATACTATCCTGAGTATGCAACCAAACCTGAAAGAAAAGACTGGGAAGAAAATTTAAGATACAGTAAATGTTGATATGCAGTATACATGCATCAGCAGCAGAAAGAGTAACTGTGGAAGTCCTCCTGTAACAAATTACAACTTGAATTTGATAACAATTTTATTTTACTACCAAAAATGTTAACATTACTTATGAATTACAATATCTGGCTAGGTTAAGCAAAATTAAAGAAATCATTGTTTTGTTCTATTCTCTATTTACAATTGGGTTTACAAAACAGATTCATGTTATAAAAATTTCCATTACTCATCATGTTACAGGAGGATCAAGTGTATATACTCCCATTTCCCTGTAGACTATTAGGGGACAGCAAACTAGCACCGAACTGAATAGTCTATGTTACAACACAGTTAGGAAAATCAGTAGCTGCATTAATTTAATAATCATCTAATTCAGGTAATTCTCCTGTAACAACTTACTTTAGGGCTTGGCAGTTAACAATTTCCAAGATTTGTCAAATCACAACAGTTATCACTGATAGTTTCTGTGTTCCTAACATACACCAAAGAATTTTCATTGTAAAATCCTTGGCCAACAAAATCAGAGATTAATGCATTGGACATCAATTACTTTACAAACATGTATACTTTCCAAAATGAATATGGAAAACATATGTTTCCGGTAGAAATGCATAATGAATATCTATAAAATGATGTAAAACATAACAAGTCCAACTTTAACTTAACTTTTAGTGTAACAAATTTTGGAGTGCAAGCCTTGAGCATAATGGCAGCACTATATTCATATAAAATACATATTCTGTGTCTACTGTTAGATGATTAATTTAAATTCTTAAAATCAAATGTCAGTTGTTGCTACCAACTGGCTACTTCATGGAGAATCTGCAGCAGGATAAACTTCTGAATGGTGTATTTTTCATTAAGTTGGCAATGCAGTAGTACCAATGCCAATTATGGATCATGACAAAGGCTTTATACACTAAATGCAAGTAAATAATAGTATATACAAAGTAGAAATGTAAGCATCTACATAGTAGTAAGGAAAAGGTAATCTCAATTGTAATACTAAACACAAATTTTAGGCCTACTGTGTAACCCAATCACATTTCACTTTCTGCATTTTAATGAAAACCACATATATTGATGTTTACAAACAATGGACAAATCATTTTTTATGCAAAATGGATGCACACGTAACAAAACAATTATATACATATGTTCATAACTTAAAGATACAAGTCTGCCCCAGACATTTTATACCATAAGTTTTCTTCCATGTTTTATAGCATCAAGTGTGGAATGTAATGTTCTTGTCCCATTCCCATTATCATATGAGAACAACAGAGAACTTACAGAATTAAAGTTTGATAATAAAACCAGTGGCTTTCATTTATACAGACTATAAATATTTATAATTTATCCCTTGTCCTACTTGTGGCATATGACCCCAGCATATAAATTTACATAAAGCCAATAAATAACACGCAACATATAGTATCGCACAAGCAGACTTTACTCTGTACTTTCCACATTAATAGGGTTCAATAACAAAAAAGTTGGTTTTAAAGACATTCTCTCTTCAGGAAATGTCATTAATATGTCTGAAGTGCCAAAGCAAGTTTCATAAATTTAATCAGTAAGATATACATATAAGTAGTATGTAAGTCCTGACAATTACAGTTACACAATATTTTAAAATATTTTGATAACTTCAGGTATGAAAATACTAAAACATATGATAAATGCTGGTTCAGCAGTGAACTACCAGAATTACTTTCTGAGTATCCAATCAAAGCTAGTTACAGGAATCTTCCATGAAAGTTAATTTTGCCATGCTTCTCTGTATCATTATCTTTAAATACCTACATACATACTTTAGTAATGGACAAAAAAGGAACAATACTTTATAAATTATTAACAATTAAGCTACAATTTTACTAATACAATTTAAGATATGTGACAGCAAGAACTCTTCTTCGAAAATATGAAATACTGTAAAATAAACACACAGGATTTCTTCCATTTGTTTTATGTCTAGTATATTAGAAGAGACACACCGTAATGACATTTAAGTTTTCTTCCAAAAATAAGCAACAGCATTCAAATTTCATGACCACTTACATCTATTTGCTGTAAACACACTATAACTAGTGAAAACTGATCCAGTATGACATTGTTCTCTAATTCTCTGTTATCTGACAGCGTTAATAATTAAATAATAAGTGATATCAGGGACACTATTAACCACTATACAACCTTTACCATTTTCCTTCACAAAAATAGCAGATTCAGCTAGATTCTACAAGATCAACGTTCCACAATATCAGCATTTGTTTTGACCACTTTTACTATTAGTTCAGTCAATATATAAACTACAGAGTGGGCGGAATGTCACATTACCCCAATTCAATGTCTGGTGTGTGTTAACAATGATGTGGCATGGATATGGGAAGATGGCACTGATGTGAATTAATGCTTCAGACATTAACCAGACCTACAAAAAACATTATGAATGCACCATGTACTGAAGTTCCTCACAATGAAATGGTGTGTTCTGGGCTAAAGACAATGCCCCACTTAAATGAGAAACTGGAACACAATTCTCCACATTATGATGTGGGCAGGAATAACAGGCACACATTTGGTCCCTAATTTTTTGACAGGCTTGCGAATGACGCCATGTTGAGAAACCAACTTACACTGCAAATGACTCAAGCATGGACTGCAGAAACCATGTGGTTCCAGCAAGACAGCATTCCCACAGATTTTTTTCTTTCTGCAACAGTTTAGCTTAATGACATTTTCCCACAATAACATTATCAGTCATCTATCACTGCACTTCTTTGGCTAGCACACAGTAGACCTGACAACCACGCCAACAATGCTTTATGGGATTTCATAGAAGAGATTACAGAAGTTGAATATTATGGGGCAACTTAAGAATTAAAAGATGTGACAAATGTGGCATTCCACCTTGCAACTCCACAGACATTACAGGACATGTCAAAATTAATGTGACAATGTATTCACTGACGTTGAGATAATGATGGGGCTTATACTGACACAATGCAGAAAGTGTCTGCAAAAGTAAATTCAGATCTATAAAACTGTGTAAGTTTTGGGGTAACACAACTTTCCGCTCAAACTGTTCTGACTCAATCTATATGAAAGACAAAGCACTTTAAGAAAATTACAGTAAACTTTACTTGTATGCAATGATTTAAAAATAGTTTTGAAATAATCTTAACCATGATCAGTTGATGCTATTCACAGACACAGTGAATTTCAATGCAAATTTTCTTCATCCTTCAAAGAACATATCAATTAACCGAAACTTTTCAAATTTTGGGATCTGAAAATCTATTCAAATGTTCAGATGCTTTCTTTCCCAGTATGCCTTCCTTTGATATTGAAAATGTGTTTTATGATTCCAAATATGCCTTCTTAATGCAAAATGGCCAGAAGACATGATGTGATTTACAGAAAAAACTGAAGTGACATACTACATACTGCTTTAGCTGTCTGACTTTATATATAAAAATGTACACTGACATGCTTATTTATTTCAATAAATTCACCTGACTGGATTGTAATTTTAATGTCTAACTGTAAAGAATATAACTCTTAAAACAATAACATCATTTTCATTTATTCAGAAAAAATTCTTTTACATGTTAAGATCCCAATAATCAATGGCAATTGAGTTTCTAGTTCTTCATCAAATTTAGTTTAGCATCTTCATCTTCTGTTTCATAAGATATTTCCACATATCTTGGTTTCCCTCTTTGGAATTTTTATTTTGCTCTCATGTTTGAAATCTTCTGTGGGATTCTCTCTTAATTCATAAAGTGCATCCATACAGTTATCATTATTTGTTAATTTGCCACCCAAGATGTTTATCTTTATATTCTCCTTTTCTGTTTTGTTTTCTCTTTTGGTTTCTCCTTCTATACTCCTTAAATATCTCATATCTGTTGATATTAGTCTACTAATATCTGCCTTGGTCCACATCCAGTTTCTGCTCCATACATTAACAGTCAAACAGGCATATGTCTCCCTTTATAGAAATTTCTCATGTCCCTAACCAAATGGTAAAATGTTTCTGCATTTTTATTCAGTCTTCATTTTTTTCTCTAGCACTTCAGTTAACCATATTTTACTGTTTAAGTAATTAAAGTTCTATACTTGTTTATTACACTTACCTTCCCCATGTCCCCCCTGTCCTCTGATTTATTTTCATCTTCCTTCATTTGATCATTTATTTCTATCTGATGGAAGTGAATAAATTATGAAGCTCCTCATTATGTAATTTCTCCATCCTCCTGTTACTTCCTCCCTCTCTTAGATCCATATATAACAACATATTTATCTAAACTAAATTTAACCCAAATCCTTACACACTGTACTTTAATTCAGCTACCTTCTGCAAGTTATATTAAGAACTCAATTCCTCGTTTGTTTTCATTTCTTCTTTGTGTAACTTCAATATTTCCCAACAAAGAGCTACCTGAATGTACTAACTGATGTGTGAGGTCTGACAGATTAACACAGACAGATTCAGTTCTTGTTGATGTGAACATCACTCATGAAAGTAATTCCTTACAATACGACGAAAACAATTTCATTCATAATATAACTTTCTGCTCACATCATATTTCAAACCACATCTAAATGTTGCTTTCTTATGTCAAAGTAACCCATGAGTACTGGTTCACTTGAAGCTTTCCCGTTATACCTTTGGCATTGGTACCTTTCTTTCACGTAATTTCACACTGGATGGCATCATGTTACCTTTAACAGATTTTCTGGTCTCTTTCATTACGTTAACCAATCACTTTACAGGGTTCTGATACTGGTGTACAATATTACAATTACTATTACTAGGTTTCTGGACTTTGTCCACTGATCAGTATACCAAATGGATCACAATATTTCAGAAATTGAATCTGTTTCCATCCTCAGATGAAAAGGTGATCTGTTAGAAAGAGCCAGGACCTAGGTTCCTCTCTAACTGAAAACATAGAGAGATCCATTTTCTGAAATGTTACATTCCATTCAAAATACTAGATGATGGAAAAAATTGAGACACCTAGTAGTACCGATTTCAGTTCGCTATTTTGATGTCATTCAAGTAGTTTAGTTTGTCTTGGTACATAATCATACAGAGTTACTTTCACAAGAGTTTTATGTTTCCCCAGTGCTGTAGCAGTAATACCAGCCACATGATGACATCAGAAGGCCATGACTGCAGCACTTTGAGTAGTGCATTCACCAACAGTCATTCTATACATAGCCATTTCTGATATTCCGTGATAATGAACAAAAGCTGCTGCAATCACTAGCACATGGAATATCTGATGGCTCTGAAACTGGTTTCAAGAAATCGGTAAATTAGTAACATCAACAAATTAAAATTCACAGCATACATAGCACAGAAACTTTTCCAAGTCCAGTATGTAAGCCTGTAAGTATGTAAGTCCATACATGATTTATCCAATTTTGATAAATTTATAATTCAAACTGGCTTGATAATGATTTATTTTACAAACTACAGAACAAAATTAACGTACACCAAGTATGAGCTATTATCAACCAATGTGAACCGAAAAATGCATAACATACTACCTGAAAATTGTAGATGAACTTGAATTTACATACTAAGAAAATACCCCAGTAGAATTAATTTATTAAAAATAATTCAACATATTCAATATAATTAAAATGGGTAGCCCAGTTGTTGGCCCAGGACAGGGACTGGTGGAGGCCAGCAAATTAGAATCCATTTCACATCTCACATTTTAAACAAAAATTCAGTATAAAACAGCCACTAGACAAATTCTATAGGCTAAGCTGTATTTGTCACTTCTCATATACCATTAAGTAAAGTTGTAGTGAAAACATGTACAATGAAATCCCCGATATTTCTTACTGTAAACTGACATTTTCACTAAATTGTGATTATGCAAAATTATATGAAGAAACTCCTCATTTTCTTATGAGACTTCCTGTATATAATCATGATACAGTAATTTATTTACAAATGTAGTTAATAACAGTAATATTCCTAGATAATTAATGCAGTCCAGTTTATTGTTTAGTTTATAAATAAGGCCGGCTCAGCTATATCAAATATTTCATAACCTCTAAAATTTGCACTGCTTGTTTACTCTGCCAAATATGCAACAAGTACAGACAATACAATATTGGAATTAAATTCTGTACTTATAAATAGAATGATAAATATCAATATAAGGTAATGATCAAGACATATATTGTGGAGTGATCATTCTGCCGTGAAAACTTACCCATATGTCACATTTCCCTGGAAAGAATCTCTCAGGGACCCTCAATGCATAAAACATTGCTCCTAAGATGTATAAACAGCCCATAAGTATAAGCCAACCAAGAGATGCTCGTGATATAGCATTGAACCAACCCTCAGAGATGGCATAATGGACAGCAGGCACAACTCCACTAAGTCCAAACACCATGAACACTCCTAGAATATAATGGAACAATTTAACCTCAGCAGTAGTCATGTCTTTCCACATAACACTAATGACTCAATATACTGAGTAATTAGAAGACATTTACATCTATTACATTACAGCTGTAGATGAGTTAATACAGTAAGGACCAGAAAAAGCAGCCCAAACAAAAACTGCCTTTATGGAATGTCTATCCATGACAAATTTTGCTAAATATTCCAGGAAGCAGATATTTTTTGTGCTATCACTGGATTGAGAAACTGCAGAAGTGCAATAAATGTTACTCTTTGTCTGAATGTCTTTGGCAAAGATATTACATTACTTATTTATTTTGGACTTTTACCATCATCTGTTGAAAGTTTGTAAAAACTCTTTAAAAACCTTCAACAGATGATTTATAAAGATCAAAATAAACAAATTTGCAATGAACATGTCCAAGAGAGATTTCTGTGTAAAATGTCTTCTTTCTTTCTGGCAGAATTTCATACAGCATGCAGGCTGATGAGGAAGGAAGCAAGGAGCAACACCTAATGACAATGGAAAACACCACACATACACTGCAGGGCAAATAATAGACACTTTTTTATGTAAGTTTGAAAACCTTCGCCAACAATTTGAAATGTGCCTTCAGCATGATGGATCCCTCCTTGAGCATATTCTACAAATGTCACTTTACAATATGATTTGGAGGTTCATACCTTAGGACACTTTATACTGGGAAACATTGTACTTCTACCAGCAGTTGTCTGTAATTTTGTTGCTATTATAAACCCCTTTTGTAAATACTTTACAGGAAAGTTATGCACATAGAGCATACAGAAAGCAACTAAAGTTTATAGACAACACAGACAGCATTAAAGTATAAGTATGAAGACCTCCTTAGTCATATAAAGCATGAAAGAATACATCTGCATATAAAAGAACATAACATAAATTAATGTTATGATACATAGCAGCAATCCTCGTGATGATGGTAGTGGCAGCAGAAGCAGTAGACAGCAGCATGAGCGATGATGATGATGATAAGAACAACACAATGACAATGATTATGACTATTATTACGATTATTAGATTTAACAAATTTGGGGTCTGAAAACTGATTTAAAATATGCCAGGAAATGCTGGATGGAGTCTTACCTGCTCGAAGCGGTCGATACCTGGGCTCACTGAACCTATCCCATAGGGAGACAATTATGGCAGATATTCCAAGACATATGACAACACTGAGGTAGATAAGCTTTGGCTGGAAATGGCAATAAAATCCATAATACAACCACGGAACAAATGATCCCATAATGAGCATTGCAATGCCACAATAATCCAGTCTGAAATGAAAGTAAAGATATTTTTAAACATAACAACATCATAAATTTAACCCTAAGAATATTTTTTGCCATATCTACTGAAGGTTTCCAATATTAATTTATTAATTACTTTTAGATAAGACTTTTGTAAAGGATACCTCCACCCTTACATTAAATCAAAACTTACATTAACTGAACTTTTCAGGGTCAGAATTACCAAAGTGGACTGTCCAATATGTACTAAAACTACCATTCTATAAAAAGCCAAGTAAGGTTCATCAATATTATCATTATATTTCACAACTGTTCATGTGTGCAAATAAGTAGTGACAATAAGACTGACTTTTAAACTTGACCTCAAACTGAATTTAAGGAAATTTGCTGAGCAATTTAAGAACTTAAGACCTCAACATTGCCAAAACATTCTGCTAGAAATTTTCCAAATTCATTTATGTCACATAAAACCAAACTGAAGAAATTACAAGAATCCCTTCAAAAGTAAATCCTAACATCTTTCTTTCAGCCACATTTTAGTGATAAATGTGAAACTTCTAAAAAAATATTAATAGACCTGCTTGTAGAGCATAATTACTGCATATTGTAACTGAATTTTGAAGGAGTTCACACACACCCACACATGGACGGATGAATGAGTGAGCGAGCAAGTGAGCGCGCGCGCACACACACAAAGTGACATGCATGACCTAACATAAAAGCCAACCTTTATACTTACTTGCTGAATAGTTTGCCAACACATTCTGAATGACAGTGAACTGTATGGAAGGCAAAGGACAAACCTAGACAAAGAATAGCACCAGCAAAGAATGCTGCAAATACTAGTTTCTCTTGTAGTTGTATCTCAATACTCGGCCGTGTCAAGAAGTAAGTTGCCACCCCAATAAAAGCCACACAACCTGTAATGCAGAGGTAAACTCCTGTGAAAATGAACATTTTATAGTTTTGGGGTGAAAACAGTTTGGAAAGAAAAGATCCCTTCGACTACACAAGGCCATCAGTTCTCTTAAATCTGAGACCCTCATTACTTCTTCATTGCTTTACTTGGACTTTCTAGCTAATATTAGCATTAGCATTTTTTAATAGCATTCAGATCTGGAGAACATTCACACTGTCTGATGCACTGTTATGAACATACTTATTACTACCAAATTTTGGGTCACACAATAACTTTACCATACTATTCTTTCTCATCTAATTTTTGCAAACATGAGCATGTATGCTAGTTATAGCTTAGTATCTGAGCAAATTCAGGATGAGGAAGTGTGAGAATGGATGGAGACACACTTGTAAATTAGATGCACAGATTCTTGTAGGATCTGTCGTCATCATCACTGTCACCTTCCACTTCAGAAATGCCATCATATCCTTCAGAACAATGTTCAGGATCACCATAAACTAAATGATTTATTTTGGTTTGACAAGAGCATTCAACTGCTTCTGTCAGTAATTTCAGCCAATCATTGTCACACAACACAGTCTGGAGACAATTAAACTTAAATACCTCTTTTCCTGTCACTTTCATTTCCTACCATTCTCATCATTCAACAGTACTTGGAATGGTTTACAGTTGAGAAAATTTGGTCCTTTAGTTTCTAGCACAATTTTCAAAATTTGACACACATTTTGATCAATTTCAACCAGCATTTTCTTTCTGATGTCTAATGAAGGTTCTTGAAAGACCACTTCACTGTAAATATTTTAATTTGTTGGCAAATACTGAGCATTCTAAGTGAGAACAGGCTACTGCAATTTCGTTAAACTGATGTGGTAAGGGAGCCCCTCAAACAATTATTGCAAGGAAGCAGATATCTCTAGTTCCCACAGCATCTTGAGACTTTTTACATATTTCATATTTACCAGCAACATAAACAAAATTTCAAAATCCAAAATATGTTATTTTCTACATACAAATTAAATGTTACAGAGTCTCAAATTCTATTAGAATGGTGGCAATAACGGAAAGTTCTTTCACCCAATTTTGAACTTCACAAATAAATATGCTCTAAGTACAACATTGCAGGGACTGTGACAGCAATAATAAACCACTGATGTCACTACCATTATACTACTATCATTGCTGGAACAATTTTTATTTTGGGACAACGTATTTTACATACCAAGGAGATGTGTCCATATATTTCCAGTTTCTGTATGAATCCGGAAGATACTCTTAAAGCAAGCATAGAAACTTGGTAATGGAGGACGATGTCCAGCATGGAGGTAGTCGTTGTCCTGGAGCCAGCGAGGCAGGTTCCGGAAGTGACAAACTTTCCACGATGCCTCCCATACTTTGCGTACAAACTCTTCAGCCTGCTCTGCAGCATTATGTGCTAAAGCTCCCAGATCTATTTCATCTGACAAAACACCTGCTTTCAATACTTCTGTAATCTGTACAAAAAAAAATGTTAATTTAATTACATATGAGTCATGAAATAGATAACAATCATTCAAGAGGATGGATTTAATGTAATTTAATTTGAAAATACTTGACTGATTAAACTGCAGGGGCATTTACATGATTGTAGGATCACTCTATTAATGATTTTAATACATATAAGAAAGCTGCAGGCTTAATTATAGAGATATTTAAAACTCAGCAGGGTACGTAGCATGCACTGGAGATGATAAATGCATACAAGATTGTGGTCACAAAACCTGAAGAAGAGAGACTGTGTGAAAGCCCTAGACATACATGAGAGGACAACAAAATATGGTCCAAACTAGAATTGCATATCTAGCACAGGATGAAGTCCACTGGTTGGCTTATTGACTAGCTAAGTGACTATTAGCTTCTGATTAATTATTCTGATGCACGGAGTTAGTTAATTTGAAATGCAATGTAATGTATTGCAAGTTTTCAAACATTTAACCAAATTGTAACAAAGAAGTTCAAATAACTGCTCTGAATCACTATTCACTGACCACTGATTTCCTGTACTGTGTTTTTATTTACAAGCGCTCTCCCAACTACAATAACATTTAATGGCAGTAGGTATCTTAATAATGAATCACAAAGCATGTGAACAGAAGTGAATATTATCTAATTTAAAGCATTATACCAGCATTTTCATGACAATGACAATGATAAACCTTTAAATTCTAACCACAAAGATTTGAAAATTGGCACACAGCAGACCCTGTGTATAAGTGTTTAATATTTCACTGACCACTCTACATCATTCCCCACATAATGGTACCTGCACCTTGTCATGGTGGTGGGGCTTGAGTACCTCAGTGAGCCCAAGAGCTATGCTGGCAGTAGCATAGCTACTGGTAGGGCCACCCTAGCTAGATTGGTCGAGGGGGAGAGGTCAGACTAAGAAAGGTACCCTGATCCTCCAGGTTGGGGGTTTGTCACAAGGCTAACAATCTTGCACCGTAAAAAGGAAGATGTTTCGAAACCTCAATCAAAGCCTCAGACAGATGGACCTAACAGAGGACCAAATGGAAGAGGAGAATTGAGGAAGCCATGGACCGAATACGGACCAGAGAGCCATAGAAGAAGAAGAAGACTCTACATCAGTCACATCATATACTGATCCTTCTTTTATGACATATGCAGAAGAGTTCTGGAAAATATTATGATTTCTATGGAAGGTGAGATTATATTCTTATGTCCACAAAATCACAAGGTTAATATGAAACTGACAAAAAAAAAGTTACTTGACATTTATTTAGAAAATAATTATTTTTTCAAAACCTTGTTTATAACAAAGTTCCCAATAGTAGCAGGATGGTAATGAAGGCCAAAGAGGAAACTACTGCTTAATGTGGCCTCTAAATGCCATACATGCACATATATTTCATCCACCATGCATTCTGCTAATTATACATCCAGTAGTATACATGATCTACAGCTTGTAATTACTCGTACATGAAAAAGAAAGCAGCAAAAATTTTGTAATACATTCTCACTTCACAATCCAAAAGATGTTCATCTTCAGGAGTACTTGGTAAAGGACATCCAACACCATCATCCTCTTCTGCCAGTACACTGGCATCATCATCCAACAAATCATTTACATCACGAAACACAGGGATCTCTGATGACAGTGACTCCCTGTTGGTTAAAGCACACTCATAATTTTTACAAAAATATAACTGGCAATAAATGGTTATTTTTTATCTTGGATAAACTAATTGTAATGATGCAAACTGTATTGAAGTATCCAGAAGTATGGTCCAACAGAAGACTTTTGTAAACGTGCAGACAAACTAATAAATATATAATCAACCCTTACGCCCTATAAAAGTATAAATTGTCTCAAGCACATAAAAGAAAACAATGAATCATGGAAATGGCTGGTTTACACACAATCCGTACACCAAAGACTAATGGTCAACTCGTGAACATTTCTACATAAAATTTTACAGCAACATGATGACACACTATCATTTTTACATACTAAGATTTCTAAATTCCTGGGACAATATGAAGGAACCAGACAAATGAGACCTGTGCTAAACTTCATAATCCACCAAAACCTGAATATTAACATGTGGATGAAGTGATTTAGTTCTTCAAAGGGAGAGTAATTTACATGCATTATATTCCTAAGAACATAAATACTTTTGCATAAATATTTACAAACTGTGCAAATGGCTAACTTATGATATGAACGCATATATGGGAAAGGAGAGGCACTATACAACACAAATAACTAGCAGCACATGAGACAGTGCAAAATCATCAAAAGTGTAGAAGGGATATGTTACAAGCTTTAAAAGGCTGACTTCTCCTCACCAGACTTTTTGATGAAGTGCACTCATGAACAAGCAAATGTAAGACTTCAAAAACAGAATCATGCTGGAGGGATCTGACAGCAAAACACAAATTTCAAACAGGGTAACATATATGCTAGGGTGAAAGGGGACCTGACAGCAATAATTTGTAAATGCAACTGAGATGTGTACAAATCAATAATTATGCATACACCATCAGCAGAAGACAACTTCAGTGAAAGAAATAGCACAATAATGGTAACCAAAGTCACTGATGTGAGACACCATCAGTCTTGGTTCCCACTGCTGCAACGATGTGTCTCAGTTTCTACTGCTGCAATGTGTTTCAACAATGACCATGATCCCCAGTGTCCTAACACTGTGTTAAAAAATTACTTTGGCTCAAATGAGTTACCTAAATTCCTACAAAAAGTGCTATGTGCAAGCAGACAGTCATGGATGAGCCCATAAGGCATTCTTCACTCAATCTACAGTGTGAAAAGCACCTAAAAATCTGTCAGTGTTGAAGACTGAAGTCAGCACAGGTTCATGCTTGCAATACTGTATGTGTTCAACCAAGAAAGAAGAAATGAGTAACACATTTCAGCAGGAGAAGCACAAAAAAAACCTGTGCACACACTTGCGTTTTTGTATTTACCAAATAAAGACAAACTTCTGAATCAGAGTTCTGTCATTAACTCCATGTATGGAGATTTAAATCACATTCAATAAACATTAAACAAGTCTGTCACTTGTAACATACTGGTCAACATTTTCTTAATTTCACCAGTCTTACATAATGCACTAACAATATTGAATAACATATAAAAGATTTACGACATGCATACTGATTTTCCTCTTTTAGCCTTGCTAAGAGCTGTAGCCTACTTTAAAATTCATCCTTCCATTTCTCAACTATTTCAAGTACAAAATACTATAAAGTGAATAATATGGCTAAACAGTATTTTAGCTGACAACAGAAATGGACAGTTTTAAAGTAAATAAAAGATATATACCTCTCTGGATCCCACAGAGATCGCCGACGGAGACCTTCTACCAAACCTAGTGTTGAATACTCCAGCGTCTCAATGGCATCCTCATAGTCACTCATTGCAAAGGATGAACTTTATACAATATGCTATAAAAATAACAAAAAAATAATTACTGTTATTACACCTGAAAACAAATTCAATTAGCAACACAATAGTTGATACAAATCATAATGATATCTTAACATCTTGAACTTCCTGTAAGTAAATTAATTACCTATAATACCTCATGCATGGCCTTTTATATTTATTCACTGGTGTTATCTCTTTAAGAAACTATGGCCTAATCTGAATATTATATGTAATTTAAATTAAAATGACATTTTTTTCATCTGGCCACATGGAATAGAGAAACTACAATATTTTCTACAACATTTAAATAACATGCACACAAACAAAGATTATTATGAAAAGAGAAAAAAATGGCTCGCTGTCACTCCAAAGTGTATACATAACCAAATGGTTCAGTATGTCACACAACATATAGAAAACTCACCCATTTCAATCTACGTCTCCCTGCAAAGTCACCCGGTACAAAAACAGGCAGTTTTAACTACACTCATTAAACTGACAAGGTTTATCTGTGACACAGAATGTATCCACATACAAAATCCAACATATAAAAGAAGCAATCAAGAAAACTGCATCTTAGCAGATTTCAACATAGTATGCATAATACAGGAAAAAACCCAAAGAGAGATACTTATTGTGGTGTCCACATTTCTGTTCTGACAAACATCAAGCAAGCTTAGAAAGTTGCCTGAAAAATTTAACATGGTTTATAACCATATAAAGTTCACACATGTTAAAACCAGCGAAGGATGACCAAGGGCTGAAAAGTTCAGGGTCCACAGTATACCATACATAGATAGTAGCTCCAAAAACATCAGCTACAACAGTAATATTAAAAAATACTTTCCTTTTTGTAAATTACATACATATGAAGAAAATTACTAGATTCATTCCAAAAGGAACATGCATATGCATGTACATCAATAAATACTTCTATGCTTTTCTATGCCAGAGAAGTGTAAAAATTGAAAGTGGATAATCATAACTACTGAATGTCTATAGGAAGGAAATATAACTTATTCTGATGCTCACAATGGCTAGTCATAACTTTCTACAACCAGCACCTTAAAGAACATAAATAGTGAAATTTGTTAACATTTGAACAACTATTAAGATTAAATTTTTAAAGCACAGTAGTAACGCTATGTATCACGTTTTAACGTTCAATAACTCTGCACCTGCTCAAGTGTTTATGGACTTCATGTAATTCTCAGAATGAAGAGCAATTATTTCCTTGAACAGCTTTAACCAATTTATCTTCGCAATGAAGATGTGTTGGGTTCTCTTTAAAAAAATTATTTTTTAAACGATGGTTAGATAAACTTCATACTCCAAAAGGTTTAGTTAATTCATGACTTCAGAGTTCTTTCTGTCACTTCTATTAGAACATGGTTACATGTTCCACTTCATCTTGGTATCTACCAAATTTCATTAACTCTAATTCCAAATGGTCTTGTGCCAGTTAACACATAAGATAAAAAGGGGAACACATTGTTCAGTATCCATAATTATTACAAAATGTCCCTATTACCTCTGCAAATTTGTTATCAGACAAATTCTTCAAAGATACATACTCACCTTCTTGTTACAGTCCAACTATTCCAAGTCAATGGTACTAAGATGGATGTGAAGTTTGTAACATGAGGTGATCATAACTTTGTTCATCGGATCGTATGAAAGATATATCTGTAAGTTAAGATATTTAATTACAGACTCTTGGAACATTAGACTTTGCCTTCATACCTAGTCATTATGCAACCATACGAATCTTTTTATATAACACACTGTTATTGGTAAAGCATGCATGCACGTCACCGAAATTCGTTAAATAAATAAAAAAAATCATATATGTTGATAAATAAATAATAATGGATTTCATTATCGCCTAACACCCCAAAAACAATCACACTGATCTTTTTCCTCATGCTCAATACATACGAAAATAAATTACACAAGACACGAGCAAAAAAAGGGAGTTCTGAAACAAAACCGAGCCCTTTTCGGTTCTAATAACAATTAACTATGACAAAATTATCATTAACTTATAACTTACACCATACTTCAACTACATTTCACACACCCCCCTTCTATTCCTTACGTACATTGAAGGTCGATTACGGACGCAAAAGCAGAATCCCACTTCCTGTGACACTTGCGCCATCCAGTACTCACATCCACCACTAGCACCCTAGACTCCGAACCTTTGCACGCGCAAATCACTTTCAACAAGGAAACGCTTCTAGACATAGATTACGTAACAGTTTAAAACTCGAAGTCATGTATTTATTTAATGAACTCAATCCATTCAAGTTGAGGGTCTAATGTAAATAAAATTCTTTATTGTAGTATATCATCTAGGTCGGTTATATTTGTCCATAAACCAAACCCTTCCTTCCTTGGTAAGGAAGTCAGCATCGCCTCATTGATCACCTAAAAAGTTATGAGGAACTTGGAGCATATACTTAAATAAAAAACAGGGTGTCAAGTACTGTCCGCGACTGTAATCTTGTGACTTGTGGGTGTGGAAGTGGGTGATGGAGGAAAGAGCATTCCTTGTAACATTCTATTTCTTTCAAGAAAGATTAATTCCATCTATGCCTAGTCTCCCAAATTGTATTTTCCCTTTATATTTCCCCACTAAAAATCTAACATTTCTCATCTTGTCATGCATGCTACATGTCCTGCCCATGTGATCATCCTAATAACATATGGCACAGCACAAAACATGAAGCTCTTAAATGTGCAATTTTTTCCATCCTCCTGTTACTTCTACTTTTATGTCTATATATTCTCCACAGCACACTGTTCAGTAACATCTCAATCCATGTTCTTCCCTTATGGTGAAAGACCATGACTCCACACCCACAAAACAAGTAAAATTTTAAATTGTCAAGAATATTTTGCAAATCATATACTAGCCCAAGCACACATAATGAGACTTATCAACCATCCAATCAAAATAAATCTATCAATAATAGACATCTGTAAAGATAGCTATTAGGACAGTATTTATAAAACAAACAGTTCAAATTAACATGTCTTTTGTACGGAAATTGAAATTATTACATATACAAAAACACATTTTACTTGCTCCATAAAAACAAGACCCAATTTAATTATAAATGAATTAAGCCTCCTTCTGACCTTTTCATGCTATTACTGAAACGAGGGGTGTATTACCCATGTTAACCTGATCTAAAAAGTGAAAAATCATTCAAACTTCCATTGGCACAGAAACCTTATCAAATTCAAGACACATTTCACATTGATGGTCAATTACAGCAGGATGTCAATTTGTTCATTGCAGTATTCTGTATGGCATTTAACATAAATAAAGCATATCAAAGTTGAAAATTAAGTTCAACACAATAAAGCCATGTGGAAATTTAAATGCATGTAAATACTGTCTTAGTTCTTCAGGACACGTTATTTAGTACTAATGAATGCTCATCATTTCTTACTATACAACAGCACAATATTTACATAAATATATTTTTGCCATGTGAAACAAATTATGAAATACTAATTACTTAGACGCATAAACCAGTATTTACGTGTCATCATCTTCCTAGGAACATAGGAACAAGAAGTTAAGACACCTTGCATTAACAGAAATACAACATTCTATCTAGTAAACTGTAGTACTCATGTTACATTAATGTACCCAAAAAAGAAGTCGTCAGTGTCGGAATCACCACAGGAAAGTTCACAGAATACGAGACATACTTTCAAAACCACATCCCTGAAAATAAAAGGCAATCAACACTGTGGAAGTGTGAAGGAAATACTCGGACAGCTCCCTTGACTGGCGAGCAGTTGGTCACAGTCCTCTGGGACACAAAGGACAACCTGATAGTGAAGTGACTTCACCAAGAGGCAACAGCAAACTGTCATTCACTGCAGTATTATCACATCTTCATCTTCCCTACCAATTACAACTTGCAGCAGTGTCTGAGTTGGTGTACACTATCCCAAAAGGCTGATGTGCTGCATCCACCATAAACTTACCACAATGATGGCAACATGACATCAGTTGAAAGTATGTGGAGTGTGACTGTGTGGCTATCAACGTGTCTCAGCCTGTATTCCAGGAGAGTCCCCATCATTTATGAATTACCCTTAATAGTATTTAGAATCAAAAGTCCTGCACCCATACTTCATGATAACATCTATTATTTTACATTTGCAATGAAACTTTTAACTGACAGAGTTGTCATGAGGTCATTAATGACTGACTACTTGGTGTTGTGGTATCATATGCTGTGATGATGAACACAACTGTCTCACATACTAGTATATTTAATATACTGTATATATAAAACATATTTTATAGTATTCAATAAAATAGTGCATTCAAATGGTGGGGTACATTAACTTGTTAGTTTACATACTTTGGAGTATCAACAATAAGAAACAAATTTCATTCTTTTTTAATGTCAATATTTGCTCTTATACTTTAACTCTTTAACCTAAAGACAGAATATTTACTACAAATTGTAATAACCATGCCTTCAATTTATTTGTTCAAAATAGCTAGTAGTTTGTTAGTAACTCAAAGGGTGATTTCAGTTATTTCAAAGCATGGACCAGTATGAATTACCAACATGATAGTTATAGTGACTGAAACTATTTATTCTGGTGCTATCTTCAAATAATTATCATTCTAAACCATATGGTTTATACTATGAGAACAGATAACATTTTTGACACTGTTATGTAAAAAAAACTTCTATGTACTTTTTTTTAAACGTAATTGTATGAAAATGTTATTCTGCCTGGAATTAAATTTATTTTACTTTTCAAAAATATACACATATAAATTCCCAGTTTTTTCTTCTGCCGCCAGCTATTAATGCACAGTTACAAGTATGAAGATGGCTGTCTTACAAGATGTTGCAAAGTGTAGTCAAACAGATACTATCTGGCACTTCTGAGGAGCTTACCGTCTCCATCATCATCGCACCAGAAAGTTCCTCTGAAATGTTGGTCAATATCTACCAGACTACATGGCACAAGATCCCAAAAGACAGCCATCTTAAAAAGTTAAAACTTCCCTGCAATTACCTCCTATGCACTACACACTCTTATTTATTTTAAACACATGAATGTTTTAACAATGCTTTATGATAATGTCTTCAAGTTTCATCAAATTCTTGCACTGGAATATCAAGACTGATTCGTAAGGCAAGATGCCATCCATTCTGAGCAACATTGAGATCAACTCATTATCATTTTTAAATGTTCTACCTTTTGTATTTAAAGATGTCATCAAGAGGGCACAAGAATGTTAGCTACTAAACTTTCAAGGAACTGCCTTATGAATCATACAACTTAAATGCCTTGGCAAATAAACACAAACACTGACATGAAAAAATGCCAGGAAAGGGGTATCACTAGACATTTAAGAATAAGCTAAGCAGTAGGCCATTTAAATGCCAAACAAGGCATTAACATTTTCTCACTGGCATTAATTTAACTGATATAAACTTAAGTCTTCAAGGTTTCCCAGTCTTCAGAAACAAATGCAGTTTGGGCTTCATATAAGATTCAGACAATGTAAAATTAATACAGTATGCTTTCACTTAATTATGTTAGAGCAGAATCAGCATTCCACAACTTAGTATACTGGTACAGCATTTCAAAATACATTGAAAAATAACCAATCAACAAATCATACATACATTACTGGTAATAATGACAGGAAATGTCTGTAATCCAAATGTTTCTTCTACCAAATGGGACACAAATAAATACAATGGGATCTGAGAACTGCAACCACTTTCACATGTGGACTGAAGTTATGTTGATGATTCCAGTGGTTCTGAAGGGCGGAGGAGTGTCTCAATCTCAGACAGAATGTTAGTGAGAAGCATGTCGCAATTGCTCTTTCCTTCAAAGGAGACCTGAACATCACTGCCACTGTTTCCAGACTATAACAAATCACCAACAGTTTGAAACATTAACCCAAATCAAATACCTCATATATAAACTTATTAATACTTTAATTTGTAATCCATTTAAATAACTGTCAGATAATCTGTTCTTATCATTTAAAAACAATTATCATACTTATCCATAAATAAAACAACTTTTCAAAATCAAGTGGACAAAAATGGAAAAGAAAAATTATTATACAGTAATAAGTTTCCTTTTCATTATAAAGTAAGCTACATACATTTTCAGTGTTACCTAGCATTCTTAAAATAGTGAAATCAAAGAAAGGAGATTATGACATGCAAAACAAGTAGTTCAGATGAAGGAGGCAAAATGTATAAAAAAATTGACAGTCAAACCTGTAAAATGATAATCTGGAAGATACCATGAAGACTGTTTATGAAAATGGGTTGTGAGGATAGGAGATGGATATAACTGATTCAGGGTCAAGTCCAACAGCAGGCTGTGGCTTTTTAAACAAACTTTCTGTTTTTAGTAATCATAAACTAATTTTCCAATACACTGGTAATTTTCACTAAACAAAGAGTAACAGAAACTGCATTACTTTCTAGGTGCTTCCTTCAAAAACATAAATAGAATATTTTGATGATAAAAGGCATTTAATGTGATGGAAGTTAAAATTAATAGTTACAGAAACAGTTGGTGATCAACACAACCACTTTCCAGCATCAAATAATTAAAAATCTTGCCACTTTTAAACACCATACATATTCAATAATCAAATCTGTTACTATCCACTGATAACAGAGCTTTTCATTCTAATATTATCTCATTCCCTCAGTACTTGCTACAAAATTATATTTAACAACCTCCAATTTCCAAAATATTAAGATTTTTAAAATTGAAACTGTAGACTACAGAAACAGAATGTTACTGCCTTCCACATGGGGGTCCCTGCTGTAGGAAGAATTTGTTAAAGATTATTAAATTATAAAATAATAACAATACACGAACATTAAGATGACATTCAAAGTAAAGTGTCTACCACATAACGGTCCACAAGCAAAATTATGCCATACTTGTAAAGGGGTTAATAACATTTTCTAATTATGTAGCAAGCTTTAATCACTGAATGCATAAAAACATTTCAATACTCAGTTAACTCAGGTTATACAGAAAAATGAAATCCCAAGAATGGAGTAAAACTGGAAACACCTAAATTAGATTACTATTTTCTGTATTATTCATAAAAGTAGTTGTGATTACATACATCCATTGTGACATATTTTGGAATCGTTGTACAGGTGACAGAATATGTATAAAAATGTGTTCTCACGAGTCCTCAACATTTTTCTTAAACCTTATTTTATAAAAATACCCCCCCCTCCCCCCCAGAGATTAGTATTCAACTGAAATTTCTGTGAAGTGCTATTCATTGGTTATATGCTAGAGAGTTTACTACAAGCATGCACAAGCCCAGCACATATAAACTTCTGAAGCAGGATGTCATTTGTTTCAGCTCAGATGATAAACTGCATACTGTATTTGTAATAAAAAGATAGAGCTTCATAGTAAAATAACTTGATACACTTGACACAGAGTACGCTTCATATCTTAAGCATTTATTTTTGTTAAATAAATGTACATATAAATACATGGGACCCAAAGGTCCTCATTGTATACTCATAAGAGAGAGGTTTTGTGGTGTGCCAAAGAATCTTCCATGTAAAACAGACATATAATGCACCCCCTGGAATTACATGGTTAATGGTAAATTACTTTAGGGTTGAATTCAAGGTGGTGCTGGGTTTCTCAACTATATAAAAAAAACTTACTTTCTGAAAAATACAATGAGTTGAATTATCCCAAAATAAGAAACAAAACTAGAAGTAAAATATAGAAACAGCTTCTATGAATTAAAAAGTGCTTGATGATTACCTTAATCAGAAGACAGATGTGGTGGTCTTGAATGGAGCGGCTGTACAGGGATGCAGTCTCATCAATCTGCTCCACAAGCATGAAGTGGCAGTGGAAACACACTTGTGCCAATATCTAAAACAATTTTATTAGCTTCCACACCATTCAGAATAAACCTCAAGATTTTTGGCATTATACACTTTCCTCAGATCCAGGATCTAAGTAAACTACATTTATAGATGCGTAAACTTTATGTTGCATTAAAGGTTTAAATCAAAAATGCCAAATAACAATGGAAATATTGCAAATACAATATAACACCAAGCTCTCGACATATTTACATGAATTTAAAACCGTCCAAGACCATTTCTACATGATAAATTGGACCAAGTCCCTCATTGTCCCAATGGTGGAGGCAGCAAGGACCTGTGGAAAGTTGGTAAACTTCCAACAGACAGCACTACAACTTATGAAAAAGAAACTGCTCATATAAGCACTGCTATCAAATTTATATATACATATATTGCCTGTAAATCAGATCTGTTGTGAAGTTTTGTCAGTACAGTTGGAATGTGTTCATCTTCCTGGTAAAATAACAAAGGAACTGTACCATTTTTCAACTGCATTTAAACATATGCTTTGAATACGCTACTAAAATGTTCTGGACCCCTGATTTATAAATTGAGAAATCTGTGTAATTTATTCAGAGCAGTGAAAGGTCTTTGATATAATGGAATTTCAAACATGCAAACCAGATATTACACATTATTGGTGCATGACCTGCACATGGCTCAAGGATGAGTGCATTGTAAGTAATATGTATACATTATTAGACAGATAATCATAACTCTGTGTTTGTCAGCCATACCAGACCATCACCAGAGATCAGATACCATAATTTGCATGCTACCAGCCATCATCATTATTTTCATTATCATCCAGGCAAGTAGAGGTCAAGATGGTCAAAGACCATACCTGAAGGCATAAGCCACAAATACTGTATCTCCACAAACAAGGAAAAATCTGTGGAAATTATTTTGTGACTCGCTTTTCCCTCATTTCAATATTTCGCATTGGCAAAAGTTTATAACGCAGCTAGACAGAGTTGTAATTCCAAATTTAATGATCTATCATATTAAAAACAAACACTGCCACATTCACATCAAGCAAATGATTGGGAAGCAGTTGGAAGAAAGATTCATCATTTTATGTACAAAAAACTTGGATTACATAATACTGTTTTAAAAAACTCAATACTTTCACAAACTTCAACTAAAATTGCATTTTCTATCAATTTACTACCTGCCAAAATTTTTGTGGATTAGCAGATAGAAGACAAACCTGTGAAAATTCTCCTGGAATATTATCAAGGAGCATGGACCTCCGTTTTGTTAGTTGGCCACTAGACAGCAGATCAGTAACAGTATCACGATGTGACAATCTACCAATCATGAAAGTTGAACACGGTAAACTTAACCAGAAGTCAAGTTTCTCATGTGTGGATGACTCATCAGCAGTCTGAAAAAAGAAACACTCATATAGCGAAGAAAAGAGAGAGAGAGAGAGTGTGTGTGCGTGTATACATTCAATATTTTGTTGTTATTCAGTTTTCCACTAATCTAACAGTCTTCTCAATTTGTTAAAAAACCTTGAACCTAGAACACATACATACTAGAAGTGACAAGGAAAATACTAATGCTATAGAATCTGATCCAACTAGTTTCTGTTACTAATGGCCTGTTTTATGGCCATATCAAGTCAAAACAATTTTTATTAATAAAAAGAATGAGAAGCTTATCTTGGCAATACTGCAGTCCCTTTTTAAGAACATCTCCTTTTTTAACAGGTACAAACTTACTGAAAAGATAACATTAATGTTGCAAATTCTCACCTTATATTCTGTTAACATAGTATATTTTCCTACAATTCTATGACCTCACCTGGACCATATAAGTGACAGTCCCCCTCACTTTATGTGGGAATGTCACATCTGCCACACGGAAGGCAAGCTGAGCCTCGCTATTAGACCTAGCTGGGAGTTGGAATTGCATCTTGATCCCAAACTGATTGTCTCTGTTCTGAAAGCACAAAATAAGCTTCTTGACCTATGAGGCATGAGAAGATGGAAAATGTATAATTCAAGAGTTTTAACAATTATGGATGTAAGCCCAATTTACAGAATGCAAATTTTTATACCTGGCATTCAGACAGACAAAAGGCATGTCTGCTGTGATGTGCATATGACTCATTTCAAATAAGAATGTAGAATGTATCAATCACTGTGGTTTTATCATTTATAACACAATCCATTTGCAAGGCAAGTCAAATTTCATGATGATCAGATCTCCACTGCAAGACAACAAACTATTTTTAAACCTGGACTGAGATCTCAGGTTTCTGGCTAGCACAACCAGGAGGCCCTGCAGATAGTTTTTTTTTGTCCTCACTCCCTTTCTTACCTGTTCACAGACAAAATCCAACTTCCAAAACATTGTATTTTTCTAATTTGTATATTGGAAAATGGACAAAGTCCAGAAGGACAATTTAATATGTTTTGATACACTGCTATCCAAATCAAAAAAGTATGCAACAGCTTGCTAGGTCTCTTTGTGCAGATATGGATCATTACGAAACAAGAGTTAAGGTTACAATAAGTCGTGTCAGTGACTTTTCACTCTCAGCATTGTTCTATGACATTCTGTGTGGCACTGAATAAGAGTCCACTAAATTATTACCACTCAACCTACATTACATACATGTAATGTAAATGACATAAAAGATAGAAATGGCAGTCTTCTGGGCTGCTGTGCCATGCACTCTGATAATGGAGGCAGCAAGTACCTCTGACATGTCAGTCAACTTCTGTCACACTAATAACCCAGAAGACAGCCATCTTCATACATGCTGATATGGTAACCTGAAATGTCAACATAAAAGCTACTCTTAACCTGTGCCATTTTAATTTTATTTGATATCAGACACAAGAAAATTCAAAGAAGTCAAGCAGAGTACATACAGCTCTCAGCAAGCTCACAGCTGGAGTATCACACATGCTGAAAACCACTTCCTTAATGAGAGAAGAGCTTTGATTTGTCAGCAGGAAGGAAATTACAATCTGATCAATCTCATGCGGTAGAAGTCTTGTCTCATACATCTGCAAAAGGAAAATAAGAAATTACAAGCTGTGAAGGTGAATATTGTTTTAATTTACCAAGGAAATGCAGATAAAACAGCTATCTTGCTATTAGAGAAGAGTAATATGTAATAATAATCATTAAGACATGTAAAATATTTACAAGCATCCATTTGACTAATGGAACACTGATGTTCCTTAAAACATACCTTTTGACTTGTTTCAAATACCACATTTATGTTTTCAGAAAAGAAAAGCATGTATAACTGGGGGGAGGACTTGTCACTCTATCACAAAGAATTATAATCAAACACTCTTCCTGAAAATTTAACTTACTGATGTGAAAATTGTACTTCTATCTGAATATTATGGATTATTCCAATATAGCTATAATAATAGGTCTGCCTTTACCATTACACTGATACGTAAGTTTCCAAAATAGACCAAAAGCCTGCAAGCCCTTCCTAAATAATATTTGTCTGAAATGTAAGGCAAAACATTAAGTTTTCATTCTAAAAATTAAGGTTCTTTGAAATATGTATAAACAAGTTTCTGTCATCCCTATTAACTTCCTGTTATCAAAATACATATAATTACACTGATTACCCTGATGATTAGGGCATCAAGTACCTCTGAAACAATGAACTATACAGCACTACAAGAAAGAACACAGCTATCTGAAACAGGCCAGTTTGAGATGTAAATATGATGAGTGCTTGCTGATTCATTAACATGTACAGAAAATAACATCCTCTTCATCCAACAAGTGGCACCTACCATGGTTAACGTGCGTCTGCAGTATGAACAAAAACACTTCCCTGAGATGGTGGTGTACAAAACCAGAAGGAAAGTTGCTTCCATTTTTGATACTAATTCTGGTATACCCTTGCTGAAACTGTTGCTTTCAGTACAACATTTATGTATGAAATGCATATTAGCATATGTCACATTGGTAAATCTTACCAACCTCCCCCTGTGTATGAGTCTATAAAATGTTAGTAACAACTTACCAGATGCAAATTTTTGTCTCCTGCTAACCTAACATAGGTTGACAGGGGAGGCTGCTGCACAACTGATACCAGGTGGTTTATCTCGGAAGTAACAGCATCTTCCACAACTTCCTTTGAGGGTGTTGAGATTCCAGCAGCTTCTTCATAACCTTCCTTGTACTTTGCCTGACCTTTCTTCTTCTCTCTCTTGCCTAATATAAAATACAAAGCAAAATTAGAAAACATAGCAAGCAAGAACATGATGGTTCAGTAGACACTTCATTACCATACAAAAATCATTATTTAAAAATTGACATACATAAATCAATTTTATTTTCAATTTCTGATACATCGTCTTGTTTATTAACTAGTTGTTATTTGGATACTAACACGACAGAAAGCAAGAAATAAGATATAGAATTTGAAGGAAAAAAATCAAGCAAAAAAATATATAACTGAATACATTAATCTGATAATTATGACAATCAGATGAACTTCAGATGGCAAATGTCAATGAAATAGTCAATAAGAGAACATATGACAGATGAATAAAAATATTCCTGAATTTAAGTAAATTCTAAATTTATGAAATACAATTCCTTTCACACACACGCACACAAAAAACCTATTATCTCACTATAAATTATAATAATAAACTTTTGACAGATATAGATTAACCAGTAGGAAAATGTTAACAACAAATGCAATTACAGTGAAACCTTGATGCATCGTTTTCGGCGGGGGTGGGAAATAAAAACGATGAATGCGGGAAAACGATAGATGCGGGAAAGCATTAAAAATTTAAAAAAAACAATGTTTCTCTTTCAAAGTTACTTCTTTTTACCAAAAAAGTCTTTAGTGGACAACTGGTTTGTCGAAACTTTACATTTTAGACCAAACAGAGCACTTTCCACGTTCAAAGTGTTTTCCTCGTCACGTTCACTAATATTAAGCGCATAAAAGAACGACTTCACTTTCGCCAATGCAGCGTGTGCTTCGGCAAAACTCGGCAAAGCTTCGGGCTCGCATTCGTCGTCTCCCTCTTCCTCACCACTCCAACCCCCTTTGCGGACAATAACAGGAAGAATGGAAATACTATTACTGCCGAACTCAACGAAACGTAGCTGTAGAAGACCCTGAACCGCTGGAAACGAGATGAACCAGAAGAATGAAAAGTGCCGCCAGCCTTTCCTTTGTACTTGTAATAAAAGCATTTGTGAAGAAATTCACACTGCACATGCCATCTGGCATCGCTGGAACGAAATATGAGTGCACCCTAATTAAAATCGTAAAATTTCTGACAATGAGCACCGCCATTCACTCCAATATCACCCCTGCACCGCTGACCCTCATTCCAAAAGAATGTGCTGGTTGGGCGACATAACAGGTTACCGCTACTGCGTATTCCAAAAACATTGTGCGTCTTTCGGTATTAATTTATCTCAAAACCCAGCATTTTAATTTCTCAGAAACGATCATTGCGGGAAAATTGTGGGCCGGGACTAAGATTTTTGAACGATCGATGCGATAAAACGATAGTTCGAGGAACGATAGAAGCGGGAAAATGTAACATTATTTTATATGGGATGTATTCGGGACCGAACAAAACGGACGATGCATCCGGGAAAACGATAGTTCCGGGAACGATGGATAGAGGTTTCACTGTAATGTAAAAAAGCAAAGAAATTAATTAAGTCAACTCACCATCTCTGGTTTTCTTCTTCTTTTCTCTAGAAGATTTCAGTTCTGTATTTTTAATTGTGTAAGCTTCTTCCTGGTTCAATTCTGATATCACAGCATGGTAATCTGGAGGATCCTCGTTGAGCCATAAGTCCACACTCTCTGCTGCCTGGAAATAAAAGAAAATTATTAATGTAACCAAATTGGACAATTACAAGCTAATCCCTTGTGCTGTGAAGAGGAGTTCTATAATTAAAATCAACCTCTGGAGGAGAACCAAATGTGAATTCTTTCTCTAAGGACATTTGTTAATTAATGATTTAACACCATAACTACAACAGAAAGCATCAGTTCTTCCTTAACAGCATGCAAGACATCCAATTTTATGAATATGTTCTGTTACTGATATTAAACACTGTCAGTGGTGACAGTAGTGGGACGGAGAAAATTAGATGGCACCGAACTACAACTGATCCACCTCAAGAGCAGCGTAAAATGATATGCTATTTATACTTAATAATGTTCTACAAGAAACAAAAATGGCTCTGTATAGTCTAAAAGTAATAATAAATTACATTTGCTCATCACTTTGGAATAGGCATTCAAAATTGTCTTCTTTTAACCCAAACTCAATACAACTTCCTGGATGATGACTAAATGTTGTTCTTTGCCAACAATAAACAAACTACACATCCTGATGATAAATATTTTAGTTACATTTTACAATGTTCACCTTTTGACTACTCTTGCTGCTCTGATGCTCTCTTAATTTGTTCTTATACTTCTTTTGCTTGTCCTTGCTTCGACTCTTGTCTTTGTGGCGGTGGTGTTTCTTTGTCTCTCCACCACGTTGTTCTTCTGAAGCCACGGGTGGTGACTCAGCAATTCGGTGTGTCAGAACTGGAAGTTTTTCCTCATCTCGCAGAGGCCTACAAAGTAAAGAAAGTATCCAGTAATAACAATAAAAAAATAAATATCCAGTTTTATAAATTTAAAATATCAGCAAATCTATGTGATTATTACAAATGCTCACTTATTTTGTGTTTTAAAGGACAGGAGACTAACTGAAAAAATCTGTCTACTTCTTGAAAAGTAATTATTTCAATATTCCTGCCTCTCCTCATATTATAATTACTTGCAAACTTTTATCAATGCATTATATTTTAAAAACACACCATTAACCCAACAAATTCTGTGCAAAGGTAATTTTGGTGATTAAGAAATTTAAATGTAGGATAGCACTAGCATATACTAATACTTTTGACATGCATACAAATTGTAGTTATATTTTATAACTGGAATTATGTTTTTAGTTAAATAGTTTACAACTTTATTTTATGTACTAAAATGTTGCATTCACAGTGAATGTCTTATCTTCTCTGTAACTATTTAGACATGAAACTGAAATTGTTAAAACCATTCTATGCAAAACATACTCGTCTAAATTGATATCCAATGCTTTATGAGGGTCATCATTTGGCCGAGAATCAGGCTCTTCCCCATCAGACACCTCTGCTCCCTCAGGCATTTCTCCAATGTCCGTATTCACCATGTGGACAGGCACAACACTCTCCTCTTCCTCTTCACTTGTAGCCACTTTACCTTGGAGAAAATAAATACATGCAGAAGTCTGAGGTTTTATAACCATTTCTTCAACTTCAGGCACTTTTGTTTTGCATTCTGCATGAAATTAAATCATAATGGAAACAGTATCTGTCCACCTGCTTGTTTAATCTAGATATTTGAATAAAATCTGCAATGCCTATTTCAGATATATTTAAATATTGTATACATTTAAGGAGAGACAGCAATATCTGAGCCTCCATACAATGTAAAATTTTTACTTCTTATTAGTATCATGAAGAAAATTTATACCATGCAGCATATCTCTACGGCTTGACATCTGTCAATAACAGATAAATATCCGTAATAAATAAATAAAAAGACCAGTGAAAGATTCAAAATCACATGGAATTCTTTTTTAAACTGTGTACTTTAACAGAGTACATACTTACGATGTTGGTGATGGCTGTGTTTTGGAATGTTGTGCCATGTAGTCTGATACAGTGACAGACATTTTGGATGACTTTACTGCTTCTGTCATCAGGGTGATCACTCCGACTACATGACTAACAGACTATATAGCACATCATCTTCATATTCATTGCTATTAAAACCTAAAATCTCATCTTTCCATTTTTGTCTACTTCTACTGATTTTTACTTATTTTTGTGTGTGTGCATGTTGATTTTTCAATGTACCTTTCTTTCCCTTTCGCCATTTCTTCTTTTTGTGCCGCTTCTCGGCAGACCGGTCCAAACTGAGGTAACTGTCAGATGAAGCAATACCTAAAATACAAGAATTAAAAAGGTCTACATATTTAATACTGAAGAATCATATAATCAGAAAAAAACTTTACTGAACACTGGGTATAAATTATGGAGCTCCAAACATGCTATAACTTCAAAAATAAAGAAGGAATAAAAAATTATTGTACATGGTACAGATTTCATGTTCATGATTTGAATAAACACAATGCTTAAATGTTTTGACCTTGTTAAGTAACTTTTTAAGTAGCCTATATTACATAAACAGTACTTTAATGTTAATAAAAACAAACTACAATACAATGCAACAAAAATTAAGTAAAGGATCCACTATAAACTGACATCATCCAAAAATAAAATAACCATATTGTAACAATTAGTATTACCTGGAATCTTAAGTGGGACGGGCAGATCTATCTCTGCAATGGGAACCTCTGCAAAGTTGTCTATTACAGTGCTGCTGAGCCTGTTGTTTGTTTTGTGATCATTAGATGTCTTCAAATAGTGGGGGTTGTTTGCCTGCTCCATCTTGCGTACCTCTCGGCGCTACAATATTGATCATAATAATTAAAACATAATGAATAAAAGAGTACATGTAAATGGAATATTTTCCATATCCTTTCATAACTAAAATTTAACAAACTCATTAACTTAATATATTTTAAATTTCTTCAGTTACTAAGTCTTACAAGAGTAGCTGAATATTAAATGCTAAGAATGTGCAAAAAAGTGTCAGAATTGTGGCTTCAAATTCTCAAATTTCAAACTGATCTCAGACTTTGCAACTGTAATCATTCTGCTGAGCGTGAAAATATGTGAATTCAAGATTCCTCTTTGCATTCTTTAACGGTACTTGCACCATTTCACATTGAGTACAGCACAAATTTATGTAATACAAAATATTTGAATAATAAATTACTATTTTCAAAATATTTCACAAAATATATTGAATTTTACATTGTATTGGATTTACATCAAATGTAATTTCATTGTACAGAACTTAACCAACATCTTTACACAGGAAGTTATATACAAAATAAATTTTTATGAATTTTGAACATTTCTCAATCTGACATTCAATTTAAAGATATTATTTGTATTCTAAATAGTACACTATGCAACTGATTCAGCCGAAGAATTTACCTTCTCCAGTTCTTCCTCTGTTAACTCAGGCTGTTTGTTGTAGTTATCTGCATTGTACATTCCATCCGTCAACTTGTCAGTCTTAACAAATATGTCCACTGCTCCAATACCAGGAATATCCTCATCCTCTGAACTCTCGGATGGAGGGTCATTAATCCATAAATCAAGATCCAGCCTATAAAACAAAACAAACTTACAATTACCTATCTTCAGATGCAACTAAACCTAGGAATTATGCAAGGAATAAATTTTAAGTGTAATATATTCCAATCCCAATCATGTCTAACTTGCAAACATTCAATATAAAGAGAATTCTGGAAAAAATTCTCTTTCTAATAGGAACCAGTAATACCTAAAAATAAATGAAATACATAATTTTCAAGTCTGTCTCCTAACTTTTAATTAAGTATATCACAATATGGCACTAAGCTTAAAGCAATTAATGTGTGTAAAGCAAATGCTTTTAATTTTTGAAGTGGTTAGTTAATGGAGATATGAAAATAAGAATATTTCAAAGTTCTTGATGTCTTTTCAAGGATTGTTGTGAATCTGTGGTACAGGAACTGCACAGCAGGTGGCCTGGAACATCATGGAATGAGGGCAATGTGAGACATGCAAGAGGCTGTGCACTGTACTCATTATCAAATGGTAGAAACAAGTGCAGAGAAAGAATTTCAATTGGTAGTTGTCACATCAATCTTGGTAAAGATTGTAAGACACATCTGCATCTGACAACACATTGAATGACGAATGGTAATGCAGGAAAAAATGTGATGAATGCATGAGAATTATAAGTGAGTTAGTAATGTAAGATTTGAGGTTTTCACAGCAGTGAGTATGAAGATTTCTGTCTTCTGGGTTGTTGCGCTGTGTAGTCTGGTCGATGTTTACCGTTTCAGAGGTCATACAGCCTCCGTCATCAGGGCGATGAATATTCACAGCGCAACAACCCAGAAGAAAGAAATCTTCATGAATTAGTAATGTAGCATACAGCAGCCTGTCTCTGAACAATTGTTACAGGTGACAAAACCTACTATTTCATGCCAGTTAGTCTAGTGACAACAATTCTGTTGTGTGTAGGGTCATACATGATGTGCTAGCACCTGTCCAGTTGACACAACATAGCTCAATTTTTCTGCCACCGGAACTTTTTGGAGCTACCATGTAATAAAATACAATATATTGACTCACCCTTCTGGAACTTGGACTTTCTTTTGAGCCTTAGGAGCCACAGGATTCAATTCTCCAACAAACAGTGCTGCCATTTCTGTTGCTAATCCCAGTTCACCTTTGTTGACTTGTTTTTGTAGGTACCGCAGAAGTTGCAAAGCTGAGCTAGCTCGTTCTTGGACTTCAAGATCTGCACTTGACACAAATTGTGGCAAGTTCTCTGCTATCAGATCACACAACTGCAATAAAAATCATTACAATACAGTACCATTCGCTAAATCAATTAATAAAAAAGAGTGGAAATGTTGGTTTCCTATCTCCCTCTGCTTCATGAAAAACAAAAATAAGACAAAATATGAAGAAGTCAAATTGTTGTCCTTTAATCATTATAGTCCCATAGCATTACAATGTAAAACAATTTTATATTCATCACTTAAGAATAAGGAAGGAATCAAAATGCAAATTGCATTTATTCCAGTCTTTACCAAATTTCTGAATTCAAAATTAATCAGAGTTTCTTGGGGGCTCTAATTTGCTCCGATGTAATTAATTAAAAATATTTACAAACACTGAAGCAGGGGTCAATCATTCTGAAACCAAGCAAAAACTACATTTGAAACCAGAAGTGTCAAACTCCCATAAAACTTTAAGCTTTAGCTGCATGAAGCAAACCTGAAGTTTCAAAAACTGAAATTCAACAAGTTACAGTATGTTCCTTAAATTGAAGTCAAGGAGTTCCTGAAGATGGCTACCTTCTTGGTTGCTGTACCGTGTAGTCTGGTAGAAGTTTAGTGACATTTCAGAGGTCCCTGCAGGGCAGCAAGGCCCTCTGAAATGTCAGTAAATTTCTACCAGACTACACGGCACAACAACCCAGAAGACAACCATCTTCAGACTTGCTGCCACCTCAAATCCTACAAGGGCTTCCTCTTTTCCCAACATATCATGCCACAAGCAGGTGAGTTTGTACTTCCTTACAACTGTAATTTGTTCTGCTAAGTACCCAGTCCCCACTTAATGGTACCCGCACCTTGTCGTAGTGGTGGGGCTTGAGTACCTCAGTGATCCCAAGAGCTATGCTGGCGGTAGAATATCTACTGGTAGGGCCTCCCTAGCCAGATTGGTCGAGGGGGAGAGGTCAGACTAAGACAGGAACCCTGGTTGGGGGTTGGTCGCAAGGCTAACAACCTTGCACCGTAAAAAGGAAGATGTTTCGAAACCTCAATCAAAGCCTCGGACAGATGGACCTAACAGAGGACCGAATGGAAAAGGAGAATTGAGGAGGCCATGGACCGAATAAGGACCGTAAAGCAGAAGAAGAAGAACAACAACAACCCAGTGTGTGAATCTGAGATGGCTCATCTTTCTATAATATTTTTTCTTTCCATCACACAGATTACATACTTCCATTAAACTTACAAGGACCAAGTCACAATTTTTTCATCTGAGTTGTATATGTTCAATGAGAAGTCGCTGTCTCATGAAAACCTTGACTCACTGTCAAAAAAAGGTTAACTTTGTCAGCTCTACATGATATGCGGGTATTCATGAATAGGAAATTTTTAATACCTAACTAAAAGAGAATAATAGTGGTTAAGAATATATCTACTGATGACATACAACTATTAACACTGGTGGTATATCAGATACATTACATTATAATGACTCATGTAAAATCTGTTCTGGAAAGGTTAACAACATGCCAGTTACCCACCTTGCTTAAAAATAATTTACTTAATGCACATTTTTTAACATTTTACATGAGAATAATTTATACAATTACCTTATTGATCCTCTCAATATATTCATCCTCCTCAGTATGACTAAGAATGTTAGCAAACAGTTTGAGAATGTTCTGAACATAAACAGCCTGAATATGTCCTGGTAAGGCAAACACACGTCCACGCAACATGGCCTCAAGTGTTGACTGAGGGTCTGACAGATACCTGCAAGCAGGACAGGATTCAGAAAATTAAAATGAGTATTAAAAGAATGATAGAGTTCCAAAACACCGAAGGTGATCATCTTCTGGGATGTTGCCCTACATTCTGGTACATGTCACAGAAATTTCAAAGGACAACAACATAAGTCATCTCTACACTCATCGCCACAAGAAACTCAAATATCACAAAAATAAGTATTTTGTATAATTGCACTATTCCAAGATTTTTCTGTCCAGGTATTAATTTTTATATTCCTTAACATACTTCCTCAGCTCCTTAGATTGCTATTACAATTAACTATAAATTCTTCGATGGCAAAGAGACTCACTGGTGAAGGTGTGACAGATGTTGCAAACTGACAGTGAACAAGACAGACATGTCAATAACATGTACTATTCTTCTTATAAACTTATTTCCATTTTATATGGGTCAATGGACAACATATGTTAAGATGTTACCACTCATTACGTACCTACATTTGAACATGGTAATTCAGAGGTGATGATACAGCAGTGAATACAGAACATGATTCACAATGGGTTCAGAATACATTTTATTGCGTGCTTCTAGGTTTAGAGGCACAGTGTTCATCAGAAAAGCAATGTAAATATGCAAGCATGGAATTCAGAGTTTATAACTTAGAAATTGCTGATTATTCAGTAATTTGTTTCATGGTGACAGCAGCTGAGTTTGTACTTAATTGAAGTCATACTTTATTTCTGTGAAGTTATTGAATATAGGAATTCCATTTTCATGTTCCTCTGCCTCCTTCCTTTAATTCATTTATTCTTTCTTTCTTTGTTATGCACATCTCCATTACACATGAAGGAACACAACATGGGAATCATACATCACAATAGTAAAGTTCAACATTTTATACAGACATATAGAAAACTTTGTTCTCCTTACGCCAACAAAAATTGTGCCCTGGGGACACAACTATAAAAAAGATGTTAATATGAATTTTATAAGACAAATTCCCACTTACACAAAACGCTATATATGGTGATTTTGTGTGTGAAAATTAAAATTTTGTTACCTTTATTAATGTTTATTGACAATTTACTGTATAAACACACTTACTGAGAGAACTCTCCAGTTATCCACGCCGCTGCATACAGAACTTGTGACATTGTAGAACTCTGAGCTGTTAATAAATGTGCATTGTCTATAAGGAGAGCCATCTGCTGGACAGCAAATGGTCTGATGGCTTGTACTCGTGTTGCAACATCCAGCATCTGAGAAGCTACAAGTAATCCATGCTGACTACCTTCCATGCGTGTCAAATCTACCAACACACTCACATACCTGAAACAAAATTGTTTGTTACATTCATAATCATCTAGCTAGAAACAATTACATGATACAAAACATTTTAAAATGTCTTAACTGATCTTCCTAAGCTTACTTTCATAAATCCTATAATACAGGACCAATTCTTCACAGTTCTTTCACTATTAACAAAGTACAGGTAATAGGGTATATGGTACCAAGAATACATGAAAAACCGTTCTCTGTGATATGGGTACAGATAACAGATGACATTATTTTGTTGCTAAGTAAAATGAATGGTAGAATATAAAAAAATAAACTACAGATGATTCTGAATCAAATGTAATAGCTTTCACTAAATCAAAAGTAATATAACATCCAGCATTCATAAATAATCTGTGGCGTAACAGCCCTCTGAGAGCCAAAGCCGACTAGCTGGCTGCTGGCCTCACGTTCACATGCCTAAGAAGAGGTGAATGATCATCCAACCAGATATAGGGTGATGTGTGGTCAGCACGACGAACCCCCAGCCATTGCTAGTTTTCATGACTGGATTATGCTACCCATTGTAGCTCCTCAATTTCCTCACAATGTTGGGTTGGCACCGGTCGCATACACCGGTCAAAAATCTCATGAGAAATTTCTTTCCCCAAGACTCAAACCAGCGCGCATTCCGTATCACCGGTCTGAAGCATGATACCTCAGATCGTGCGGCTATGGCGCAGGACTCTTCAGCATTCATACTCATCATAAAATCTACAGGCAATGGTTGTATCAAATTGTAGTCTTCTAACTAGTTTGTGTTGTCTTTCCATTCAGCTATCCTGAGGCATTTAATTGTTTTCTTCTGTCCCTGCAGCTAAATGATGGTATGTTACTAGCTAAAAACAATCCACAACTTCCCTACAACAATTCTTCAATTTATCATTCAGTCAATCAGTATTCAATAACATATATGTATTTTAAGAGGCACTATTAAATAAATAAGAATGCCTTAATTACCATAACTAAGTAATATAGTTGACTGCAGACCAAGAGTCAATACCCACCATTCAAAATTTGTGATATACTGATAGTTATTCTGGGAACAGATCTGAATAATTTTTGAGAGTAGTTCATCTCTGTATGTTGTACCCTCAGCCTTGTCCATATGCACCATCAGCTTCTTCACAATCTCCATGAGGTTCTTTTTGGACACCTGTAGAATGAGAAACACAATATTCTATTCATGCACAGCTTTTCCCTGAACCCACTAAACACCAGAAACTTTTCCCTTTTGCCTAAATTATTTTTTTCCTTGCTCTTCTAGACTTTATAAGCCTAATACCAATTTGTTTTCCTTCTACTTCCCCCATAATTTGAAGGAAAAAATAACTGGTATTGTCTACCTCTCAAACGTCTGTCTTTACTATTGTATACATTTGTTTTATTGCTGAGTTTAGAAACACAAACTGCATGTCTTTAAACCTTTCCTTCACTTTCAAACACAGTGCTGTATAATTAAATTTTTGGTAACATATGGCTATAGAAAGTTGTCAACATATATTGATTAGGAATGTCTACAGTATTTAAATTTGTCATCAAACTGTACATTTCAGTGTATGTACAGTGTGTTCAAAGTCACTGTGCACTTTTTTTGTCTTTCTTACAATCCGCCAGTATTATCAGATTGTACATTACTTATTATTATTATTATTCAGTGTTCTGTCTGACGACAGGTCCTTTGCTCTGCCCAAAAAGAGCTCTCCAGTTTACACATTACTACATAACAGCAATTACACAGTGACTTTTCGAAGACACTGTATATCAGTTATCAATACATACTTCATGCTGGTAGTAATAACATTTAAAAATAAAATTTTTATATACACTTACATATAAAATGTCATGGCATTTAGTATTTTGAAATGCCTAAGCAACAGCTTAAAATTTTCTCAATTTCTGATTACTGTCTTACAAGAGCAATGTGTAGGATTTGAGGTTTTTAAGGTAGAGAGTTTGAAGATGGCTGTCTTCTGGGTTGTTGCATCATGTAGTATGGAAGAAGTTTACCGATCGCCCTGACGATGGGGGCAGCATGGACCTCTGAAACGTTGGTAAACTTCCACCAGGCCACACGGCCTTCACCATCTTCAAGAGTAATATGATGGTTTCTTACACACTGTACAGACATGACTTTCTCAATAAATTCTGCAGTTATATACTTGCCATGCCATAAAGGAGGTCCAGAGCACGAAGACGAATTGACTCATCCTTGTCATCTAGACATTGCATAATGAGGTCTTTGTGAGCCTGCACAGACTTTGGATGTGTTTTGAGTATCTTTGACATAGCCAGGAGCCCCAAGTACTTCACTGAAGGAAAACATTAGAATGAAAACAGTACAGCAATGTCTCATATCAAAAGTAACAAAATTCTAGACAGTTTTATAAAATAAGAAAAACAAATTTTCTATCAGAAAACAGAAATGCGACACCTATGAGGTCTGACAATAAAGTTCCAAAATTAAAGCAAGAGAATATTTTATACTATATGTAACAATAATGTGGCTGTCTTCAAGGTAATGAACCTGTAAGCCTGATCACAATGCTGCCATACTTCACATAGCCTTGGTAGTTTATCTGCTCAGTTGTGGCCCTCTGGATCTATTCAATTAATAAAATATAAGAAACTTTATTAATAGACCAATATTTTAAAACTCCACAATGTAATGAAAGTTACCTTACATTCTACAACAAAATTATTAAGCTAGGTTCATTAGAAACATTAGACAGTAAAGAATATTCCACAATCAGTCTTCACACTTCTAGAAATCAGAAATATTGAACCTGAAGATTCAAAATTGTCACTACAATTGCCCACCACTAAATCCTAACACGCACCTTTTTAATGCAGTTAAAATGTTCATAACATACTTCCATAAGGTTCACCAAAGTCTCTTTCATGTGTGCTGCAAGGCTGGCTAATTTAAATTTCTATAATTCAAACACTCAAAGAAAATCTGGTATGAAACATATACCATTAAGCTCCACATTACCATTCTTTCTCCTCTTAGATTGGAACTAATAGGCTGTTTGAATATCTTTGAGTGAAAAACTTACAATTCTGATCTGAGTCTTCAATAAGTATTCGCAGCTTCTGCACACAAAGCTAGAAAAAGTAGAACACACACATATATACTATAGATTGAAACACCATAATTTTCAAAGTCAAACTTCTGCCATAAATTTGGCTTTATGCAAGGTCTGTCAGAAATTGAAAGGTTTTATTTGTATATAATAACTATGCACATATTTCTTTTGGGTGAAGAGTAATAACCCTAAAGAACTGGCTGGGAGCATCAACGAAATGTACAAAATTGTGCTGCTTAAGTAGAATCACTTATTTCAAGTAAATATTTAACGGTAATACAGTGAAACTTTCAAAAGCACCTTGTGATTTGTAAACTGACAAATCATATCACACCACAGAGTAGGTTACAAAATGACATATTACAGGTTCAATAAAGAACATGAAACCACACATAGCTCCATGCACTACCAGCATACCTAAACACAGAGCCCTCAGCAATGGATTGAATCAACAACTTCAATGACATCTGGTTCCAACAGGGTGAAGCGACTTCTGATGTGGCAAGTATTAATCTTTTACACAAAACCTTTTTCAAGACAGACTATTTCCTGCTTTTTATGATTGTGCATGCGCACCTTACCTAATAAAATATGTCAAAAAATGAAGTAACTAATCTGAATAAATTCACAAAAGTTCAAATTCTTTCTCTCACATAAAATAACCTCTAGTAACTCACCTGTATTGATGCACTATGGTTTGGCATTCCAGATGATATTGAGATCAGAACTGTCAACAAACCAATCAGTTAACCACATTATATTCAGCTGTTATCTAACAACTAGAATTGACAGGCAAAAAGAAAACTGGGATCCCTCCCTCAGGGAGTTGATGTTTTGGAGGAACATTCACCACCATGCAAGTGAAACAAGTATGAAGAATAACCAGATGCTGTTATCTTATTCATTTTGTTTAGGACTTTCTCCACATTTCTATAAAAATTAATATAATTTAATTATTAATACTTTCTTCATATTGACTATGGCGTGTATGTAAACACATGCCAAACAGGCAGAAATGAAATGCTACCCACCTCCTGGCTGCCAGCCGGTCATCTTAAGTACCATCCACACAAAGTGAATTACTTCTTGCAGTACAGTAACAGACAGCCACGAAATCAAACAAACTGAAGCATATGTACGATGGTAACACGGTAACGTGTGAGAGATTTCATTCATTAGGACAGTGATTGATCTCAGAAATTCCAATGTCATGTCGCTGAAAAGTATCCTTCCCACTTGTTACATCAGCTTACATGACCATGTTCATATTCATTACACAGTCATCATCCATGGAATTTTGTCTTAAATAAGTGGGTAACTAGTACTCAACTGTTGCAGGTTATTTAATATTGCTATATCAATTAGTCAAAGTTATGTATTGTCAAATAAGACACACAAGGGTAACTAAGACTTCCTAGTGATAAATGAAATAATATATAATCATTCCAAGGTCTTACCTGCAATGACAGTATTGATGCACTCATAGAGGAGGGACATGGCCGATGTGCTGTTAATACAAATTTTAATAAATCAATTCACTGGTAACTAGTAAACCAAAAAATAATTTACAAAGAACATGAGTCTTAAAGCTATTCTTTTTATAAATAAATAAAATTAAATGTCTGTTGACCCAAAATATATGTTCAGGCAACTCAAATTTTTAGAATTTTATATGAGAGTTCTTTGCAACAAAGGCTATATATAACCCATGTAATCTTAGTGTTATCTTACTGGGACCAAAAAATTATTTTGTTATATGAAAGAGTTCTAGAGAGGTTCATATATGTACATTTCATTGTAAGATGAAACTAATATACGTATACTGGGCAACATATGCCCTACCTTTACAGAAGAAAGAAAACACTGTTTGAATTACTGCAAAACAAAACTAAATATGTAATTTCAAATATAACAAACTGGTAATAAAACTATTCTGAAAATAACATGCAGTCATGAAACTGATGAATCAATTTTATATTTCAAGGGAAAAATTATGCAAGTAAATTGAAGTATATATGTCCTATACATGTGGCTTACTGGATAAACATATTTATTTTTTAAGATTTCTTACCATTAATTGACATTTTCGTCTTCACCTGGTCAAATTTGGTTAGAACCATACAAAATATGTCACTACAGTGGCTTGTATACAGATTTTAAAATATACCCTATGTACATGCAGAAAAAGATAATTACCACTTCCATATGACATCAATGTAAAAAGATAGATTCTGGCCTGAAGACAATAATGCAATATAGTACAACTACACATAATCAATTTAACACATGCCAGACTTGTTGATGTCCTCTAATATGGCATAATACAGAGTAGGTTAGCTTAGCTTAGTACAAGGTATGAAGCAGTAAAGGTGTTTTTACCTGTGGATGAGATTGGTGAGCGGTTCTATTAGCTTTTTACCAAGCCGAGGTTCCAATGGGGTCAGGGCTCCAAACTGAAAATAATAGAAAAGCCAATTGGGAAAACCTCACCTGAAGGAATTTAAGGACAACACAAAAAATTGAATGAAATACTACGGGAATAACTTAAATTTGGTTCGGGAGAGAGCAAACCAGAGTCTGAATATCACATTCCTAGACAAATAAAAAAGACAGCTTAACTTAATGGACTAATAAAAATCAACATATTTGCTAGCTGACTTTAAGCATTTTTAAGTAGGATTTAAGGTTCCCACAGCGCTGAGTACAAAAATGGCCATCTTCTGAATTGTAGTTACATGGAGTCTCGTGGAAGTTTACCAACATTTCAGAGATCATTGCTGCCTCCATCATCAGGATGTTGGTAAACTTCTGCCACACTACAACCCAGAAAGACAGACAACTTTTAGCATTTCTATTTCCAATTATGCAAGTTATTAAAACAATGGTTATCTCAAATTCAAAAGGTTTATCTCAAGTGCGATAGGGCTTATGCAATAACAAAAAAAAAAAAAAGATGTACAGCAAAGATACAACACCTGCATTTGTTTTGTGCTGCGTATTTCCAGCAGCTTGTGTTCTGACCCCTCTACATCAACCTTGATTGCACAGAACACAAAACTACCAACCACCTTTAACAGACTGTGTATTACTTACAGTCATATTTATCCAACAAGTGTTAAAATCACTTCTACATGAAGATGACACCTATAATTACATAGCCTTTATCTGAAGCATTTTTAATTAGGGGGCAGACATTGAATTACCTTGATATAAGGTCTATCAGTGGTTGAGTAAGTTTGCATCCAATTTTTGGCTCTAAAAGAGTCATGACACCAAACTGGAACAAAATTATGAATCACAAAAGAAAAAAAATCCATTCAAACCTATTCAATCTGCTTTTCATCAAAAACAGTGTTCTGTCATTCTACACTGATCCAACTCAGTGTCCAAGATGTACAATGCCATGTCCACAGCACATGGCAACTAAGCAAGAGGAATACTTTTCAGTTCTATCTTTGGCACACAACATACCTGAGCGGACTTGAGTTCAGCATTTAAAATTCATCATTTCAAATACATCAACTGGTTAATGCTGTACGAGGACATAAACATAAAATGCATCATTACCAATTGTTAAAGCAGACAGTACATATAGTTACCACTTGCCTTTAAAGGGTTAATTATACCAAAAAAACTGTTTATGTTCTGGGTAATTCTTGCCACAACTTTTGTTTCTTTAGCTTCTAAGACATGGTCGATCACAGATTCATATTTTCAAGACAGGCACACAGATTCTAGCACTCACCAACTTAATAATTTTTATGAGCATCCAGTTGTTAGTAGAAGTGGTCATCAGTTTGAAGAAAACTGGAGCTAGGCTTAGATAGTTTTTGGGGTTCTTGCGTGCCAGTTCACACACTACATTCACAGCTGCTGATTGGACACCTGTTGCACATAAACACCCTGAGATAGTACAACTATGCAACATAAAATATATATATGCAACTTTCATATTTCTATATTATCATGTTATAGTTCAACAGCTTATGCAAATTATAATTCATAGACAAGGATTTCTTAACTAATGAGCCATATACAGTACCCCACAGGTAGGTTTTGTAAGACATAAAGAACACTGTAGGACCTTGCATGTTGAAACAATAATTATCACCTAAGTTAAGAGTTTAATTTCAATGAACAGTTAATAAAGGTAACAAATCTACAAATCTGTTAAAGAAAAGTATTGGATATTATATGAATCTGTTTGTGACAGGAGGTTAATAGTGTTTTAATAAATTGTCACAAAGTTTCAATGAACTGTCCTCATTTATAATCATGTGTAACTGCATTTTGATAAAATGGAGCAAATGTGCTCTCAAGTTTTAAACGTTGAGAACCCCTGCTCTAGGCCATGTTAAATGCTTAAATTTGACAACCAGTCCAGTGTTAGACACAAACAAATGGTCTGCCACTTTGTCTCTCTCACAATCCAAGTTCTCTGTGATGTTCAGTAGAAAATTACCTTCTTCCTGGTAATGCTTGGTAAGTCAAAATACTTGTTAAACACATCACCAAGTGTTCCTGTGAAGCTGTAAAGTGTCTAGTAAGCTACTAGAAAATTTAAATTTGCTTTCAAGAACAGGTCATTGCCTTGGATAGATATTTTGTATGAAAATTTTACAAATTGGTTCAATTACATATAATATTAAATGAAAGACGTACAAACAGAATCAAGAAATGAAAGAATAGTTTTTACAAAACAGTCTTTAGATATTCTACATGCTGTAAGATGAACAGAGAACACTTTCTGGGCCCATCCACGGATGTCAGCCTGTCTGTCGCATTTTTTTATGGACGTAAACATGGATCATTGTTCAACAACAGGACCTGAGGCCCCACTGTTGGAACCCACTGTTAAGATAATGGGACCTCAGATCACACTGGCTCAAGAATTTCCCAAGGCAATAACCTGGGATCACAATCATGCAAGAATTACCTATAACATGCTGATGGTCTCAGAGCACACTACAGCAACAACTTAGGTGGTTTGGCACACAGAACAATTTTACATATTAGTGTACTCCAAGGAACACATCTTTCCAATCTTGTTAACTTTAGAAACTTTCATTCTTGGTACATAACAACTGCATTTTATCTCAATTCACTTCAATCCCTAAATTTATACTCTTCTTCTTATTATTCTCTAATTTTGCCACATAACTCACCAGAATCTGGATCTTCAAGTTTATCTTTTAGGCGTGGAAATGCTGGCCGAAGAGCCTCAGGAAACCGTAGGAATACCTTGTACATCATCAGAACAGCCTTTTTTCTGAGGTAGGGCTTTGTAGATGTCAGCTACAACACACCAACTCCTATTTACTGTTACACAGTGTGACTTCATGTCACATTTTAATTAAGAAAACACTATATGGGAACACAAAATATGTGTTTATTCAGTACCTAAGTGGTATATCCAATGTGAAATTTTTATTTTGGTAGTGACAATTCCTCCACACAAGTTGTAATAATATTACCACCATGATTTATTGGTCGCCAGAGCGATGTTTCTGACAACAGAATATTTAATGCAAAATTGAAGTTGATATTACAGTAGGAGACACCTTCTATTGTATATTCTACCCCATACACTGTTATGGTCTCAGGGATGATAAATTTCAAGTTTTGATTAATGTTGTATTAAAATATTTAGGGATTTCAGCCGTTTAAATTATAATTATAATCCAACACAAGCTTTCTAATGTTTTAATTACATGTGATACATGTTATGGAGAGAAAATTATCTCACATATCAAAAGCGTGTCTTCCAACTTAGATGAAACAACACTCTGTCAATAAGCTAAGTGACACCATCTTTGCTACGTAACAAATGAGTAATGTACTAAACTGTATTTCAGGAGGTCTATGCCAGGTGCGACAGTGTCACCAATTATGCACCTTGACAGATATATTCTAAAAATCTGAAATTTTCATTTATTCAACATTAACTTTATAGAAACTTCATTCTACATAGTTTTCATACTTTAAATGATATACAGACAACTCAACTACAAAGTGCTTTACATTACACAGCATTGGAACAAACATCAACTTGGAGATAAGTCAAGGAGAACATCCAGCAACAAATCAGCAATGAACATTAACAAACTGCAGAGAGAAAATAAATGTACTTACCAGGGTCATTATATCATTGGCAAGGTCCCTAGCAAGATCAGGACTGATGAAACATGACAACCCAGACAAAGCAAGACCAGAGTCATACTGGTTTTGACTATTCAGGTCCTTACGGATCATATTAGTTGTGAGCATTAATAACTGGAAAAAAAGGTGATATATTCATTACCCTTGATGCCAAAAAATTAAACTTTCCTGTCACAGACACTGTATGGAGGATGATTCACACATGATGTATCTGACTAATGCCTCAGTCAGCTTCTGGTCACTATTCATGGATACTGCGGTGTAACACAAGTGCTTTTAAAAACTGTAACATATGCCACTGTTCTTATGAAACAATACATATTTCAGGTACAAAGCTTCTTAAAACAAGAAGATTTTAAGCCTATGGTTACCAGTTTGGCAAGTTTGCTAATACAATGCACATAAAGCTGGACTGTGTATAAGATATCATGCTAGGTTTATAAAGAAATATGTTTGTCAGCAGTCATAACAGACTGATATGTGTAATAAAACCTGATGGAATCTGAATAAAATATTTTTATTCTATGCAATCACTTTAAGTAAACTCTTTTACTACATACCCTAAGGTTACTTTAAATTAGTAAATCTGTTCCATAGATTATATTTTTCAAACTCATTCTAAAATAACATCCTACACCATTCCTTCTCTCACAGATTCTATGTGCGCATTTGTGTGTGGGAGCAGGGTCTTATAAATCTGTGGTTTACTGGCCACAAATATTCAATGTGCATGTAAATATTAGCCACGCTGTCATGCAGAATATTTTGTAGTCATAATCCCATGCAATGTATTTAGTCAAACACTTACTTCGGTATCAGAATGGAAACTCTGAGATGATGAAAGATAACCTATTCTCTTATAGGTAAATTTGGATGAGCTCATCACCTCAATGATATTGAAACCTGCCCAGCTAATGTCATAACCCAACATCTGCAGCTGTAAACATAAATGCAACAAATATAAAAAAAAATTTGACAACATTAACCTGACATGAAATGTCTACAATGCAGAAATGGTGTCACTGCAAAATCAGACACATCTACACCTAGCATTACAATATTTACTATATCTAATATTACAACTGGGCCCTGTGTTCAAAACACAAAATGTAAATGAATCTGTCAAGGAATAGAATGCTTCAAAATTAAACAACTCATCTTCTAAACAAGGAAATCGAGACAAAGACATAAGGAACAAAAATGCTCATATTCACAAGAACAAATAGAGAAAGAATTGGATTTTAAAATGCTGTCACATTTTCAACAAATAAAATCTATTTTTCACGTAATAGGTTTACTACTCACATATGTAAGTTTAGCAACAGCATTTGCCTTGACAGCTATGTTGTCTTGCCGCAGTTCTTGCTTGATCTCTTCAATACACTGGGCAATATATTTTGCCTGAAAAATAAATTGTCATATCAACTTACTGCTTCGAAGCCATATTTTCCAACCTGTTTCAAGTCAGTCACGCATACGTATTTTAAATCAACTATCAGAACTTGTAATTAAATTCGTACGTAAAAAGAGATTCAATACTAACCTCATTGTCTTTGTTATTCCTTATTCCACGAACTAAATCTGTTAAATTTTTATCAAACATACGTTCTAAGTTCCCCTTGACTTTTCTAAGTGCCATGGCAATCCCCACATCAGCAACAAAATATGATTTGTAAATTGAAGGAATACAGTTTAATAATATGTGGTATACACCTAACTAAATATCAATACAATGTTACACTCATTTTGCATAAAATTATACTAATTATCACAGAACAGGAATAAATGTAAATCCTCATTTCGCACACTACCACCGCAAATCTTATCTGGAGGTCATGTGACGTTTACGTTCATCAGATCTTACCCGCCATGCAACACTGAAATGCTCCGTGTTATATACACACACTTTCCTTCATGTCATTACATATTTGTTACTGTCTAGAGTATCCTTCGACTGACGAAGAGTGGATTCTTTTTGGAACAGATTGACATTAAATCTAAAAAAGGAGGTAATTTCATTGTTGCTTAACAAGATCTTAAACCCTTCCTACCAAGCAATAAATAATTGTGAACGTTGAATCCATGTTTGTGAACATTGCACTCTATCCATGGAAATCGAAAAGTTGCCTTTGTAATGTGTCCAACAAAAAAAGAACTGAATACAACACGTCAGGGTTTTTTAATACTGAAAATAACATGTTTTACTTACTCAACCTGCATATTGCTGTTATAATGACAGACGAGGATTCACACCCATACAAAACACGTAAAATTGTAATTTTGTAAAAGAATGTCTGCTAACCTATTTCAAAACATGGAAATGTACTTCTGAACCTAATCAAGAAATAAAGCTAATATAGATTAAACAACTGTGAGCTTGATACAGGTTAAGCTTGTTAAAGGTTTCACTGAAATTTTTATTTGAATAATGGCAACCGAATCAAAGTATTGGAAAGTTATAACCAGACTTTAAACAGTTGATTAGCACTATGGAAAACTTATTTGATCTGTGACCATTCCCATTGGGAAGTTTATTTGGTCGCACAATCGATATTATTGTATGCATCATTCAGTAGTCTCCATTGATTTTTATTCAAATGAAAGTACTCAAATTATTCATTAAATAATAGTATCAGAATTTAGAAAAGTAATAATCTTTTTTTCAAGTTAAGTCTTTATCATTACATGATAAAAAAGTACACTTATAAATTTGACATGATTTTTCCAGTTGGTATTCCTCAAGCAAAGTTAGGTTCACAGGGCCACTTACTCTTGCTGGACAAAATTAATGTGATAAAAAATTAATGACTGCAAGTAAAAACTGAGAAATTACAATATACCATAAGAACATGGGTCAAATATTTTGCAAAATCATAAAAAAGAGAGTATAGTAATGGTCACTGAACTAGGCAAAGTGTTATTACAAAGCTTCTTTTATGTAAGCTAGTTAATTAAATTTAAGTTTTGCTATTAGCCCATGAAAATGGAATGGCAGTTAGAATCAGGCTGCATCACATACCTCTTTGAATTATGTCAAGGGTACCAATAAACAATACAAAATAGACCATGTGATACGTAGCATAAAACTTACTAAGAACCATGCTCATAGTGGAAGACTATTAGATGCAGCAGTGACTGAATACCCATATTTTGTAACATGTAATTTATATAGGATTCAACATCAAAACATAAGCCTCACAATAAGTCAATATCATGTAGAAGAAACAAGCTTCAGAATGTATATTAATAAAACCAGTACATAAAAATAGTGTTTTATTTTCAATTGCAAACACATAAAAAATACAACATGATTTTTATAAACACATATCTATGAATTTCTGGGCAGAATTATGTGCATGTTATACCACTAGAAAATTGAATTCACAAAAATCCCCCATAAAAAACAACAAACTTCATATCAAACTTACACTTAAGTATGCATAGTAACATGTCAAACACTTTTCTTTTTAATAATTCCATTTCAACATCAGAGGCACACTGTGCCTTCTGTATCATACAAGGATTGAGAGTCAAACATTTTCTGGAACTAAGAGACAAGTGAATGTGTATTATTAATTTAAAAATGGGGTTTTAAGTTAATGAGGGTTAAGTGAGGACAGTCAGAACAGAAGGTTTTTAAATAAGTGTGGTAGCAAACATTTTCTCCACTGCTTTGACACTTGTCAGCAAAGGCTAACACCAGCAGGAGGAGGTTTAACTAGGTAATTCACAGTAAGTAATGAGAGACAGATCTATAATAATGCTAAACTGTACCTATGTTTTCTTAACAGTCAGTAAGTAGAATGTCTGCTCATGCAACCTTGATGCAGCCAGACAAACGAAGTGGCAACTAGGAAGACAATCTGAATATAACTTGCATTAATATGTTTTCCTTAAACGAATGATCTTCACTACTGGAGGATTTAACTTACTGGGGATACTGGGAACGACCCGTTCTTCAAGTGCCTGAGCACTGCGGGTCCCAACTTTTCGTTGGCTTGATCTATAGACATTCGGTAGGACTCCTTGGATCGGCCCGTCGCAAGGTCTCTACCTGTACACAGGACAGCACAACACAGAAAAACGCGGACAATCATCCATGGCTTGAGTGGGATTCGAACCCACGGTCCCAGTGACCAAGCGGCACAAGGCCCACGCCTCAGACCGCGTGGCCACTTCGGACCCCAGGATTTAACTTATGCCATGTTAACTCACTGACTGATTTAATTTTATGAAATGTAATCTGTACCTGTTACGATTGAGAAAAAAACTTGCTTGGTCTACCCCCCCCCCCCCCCCCAAAAAAAAAACCACTTTTATTCATATCGCCTTGGTCACGTGTCCTTTGGTTCAATGAAGTATCACATGGTGTGTGTCCTACAGAAACAGACTGGGTGGATAGAGTAACAAAATTCATTTACAGATGTATTATACCCTTACAACATTCAAATCATAAATTCAAACTAATCTGCTGTATTCAAAAACATTCTCATTTGGCAGTGATTGCAAAGCAGAACTCTAAGACTAGTAAAGTTCTTGTACGTTGACAATGCATTTCCGTGTATGAAGTGTATTGGACAAATCACGACAGCACGACAGTTTCAAATTAAGTGTATGTATAAAGTTACTCAAAATCTAATTATTGTCTCTAAACAAAAACAGCATATAAGAATATCATAAAAAAAGGAAATTTTAACAGAGGCCACCAACCACCTGTCTTCTGACCCTTCCAGACTGATGCATGAATTGTATTATTACACTTTCACAAGCAAAATACAGACTCCCCCCACCCAAGTCCTGTTCATTATGTTAACAATCATTTACAGAAATATTTAACATGTCAATAGATAATTAGCCATTGAGAAACTATTCATTAAAGCTGTGCAAATGATGTGTAAAGAAAAGAAATTTGTTTCTTAATTTAATTTTTCAACATTCTGAATTATAGGGTGATAGAAAAGTCACACAACCCATTCCTGACACATGTTAAATTTATCAAAAAATAAATTACACTGAAATCAAAAACAAATGTTATATCAAGTGTTCGAAATATCAACTGCAATCAGCAATTCATGTATATCATCCAAACTATCATCACTTCCAATGGACCCAGCTGAATAGGTTGTGCAGAGCCAGCTTCTAATGGATCTTTAAAAAGTTTTTAATTTCCAGTTCACAAAAGAAAATGTCTGAATGCCCAATACCATACACCAGTTTAGTGAAATGCCTTCATCATAAACCTTTAGGAAAACATTGTGAAGATTGTTATTAACAGAAATGTTATCTTAAAAATTTGCTAACTTGAAAAATAAATTTATCGTGAAGAAAATAACAGGAATGAAGAGGACTGAAAAACTGGAATTTAGCTGACATGAGTAGGTTAGCTCTGTTTTCCCTTTAATTTGTAATTATTACTATGACATCTTACTGAATTCATCACATAATTTGCACTATGGCTATCTGAAATCACGCTGACTTTCCCCCTTCATAAGCATGATGAGTCTGATGAGCTGAAATACAACAGAAAAAGTATTACAAAAAATTGCACTAACACAGATGGCAATGTTTGGTGAGATATAAATATGAATTAAACACGGTTATTGATTTTTTCAAATGGAAATATTAACGATGAACTGTGCTAAAATGAACATAAATGAAGTGGTTAAAAACAACCAAAATACCAATTAATTGAACTCATACTCCTTCATACAGCTTAGCATTCCTTTGCCTATCTTGGAAGTGTCCACATGATACCATTGTGAAATGTGAAAATGAGAGACACATTCTGTCACCACTACATCTTGATTCTGCATAACAATACATTCACCCTGTTCAATTTTTCCTTTTACAATCTTAGGAACATTTCCATCTATTTGAAACATCCCAGCTAAACCGAAGCCATTTTTCTTTGAGAGGCATAGACCTGACAAATCTCAACAGTTATCTACAGTAATGTACAGATTCAGCCAAATAGTGATCCCATGAACTTTGCAACAATTGTACTTATTTACGGACCTTCAGCTCAGACAACAAACACTGTCACATGCACTGTATTTCCATTGTACACAATTCTATGGGTATGACATATAAAGACTTTCAGATATACCTTAAAAATAAACAGGCATTTTAGCTCTACAATGGTAGATACTCACATTTGTAAAACTCAGTTGTGAAGTTGACATCTGGTAGAAGCCTGTGAATTTTATGTAGTATTGTTGCCTCAGATGCTAGTTCAGCAGATATGTTCCATACCTGGACCAGATCATCACGTTCCCGCACTGACACAGTCACACCACACACCTCATCCCCTTCTGATATACTGTCACTGAACTGTTCTCCTATTGCTGCCAGCAGTAGTTCCTTCCACACTCTGGTCTATAACATTACAAAACAGCTATTATTATAATAAGGTGATTCAAATTAGAATTGTAAACCACTGAAAATTATAGCAAATACAAGAAACAATGTAATACTTTGTGGCATGTTAATTCATCTACTGATATTTACACTAGAGACCTGTGTTTGTGAAAAGTGTCTGAATGTTAGATAACACCAGTTTTCTTTGAAGTATGGACTGGATGTTTCAGTATAATTTATATGAGCTTGGTCTTCAAAAGGTTAATAAGGATTAAGAGAAAGATTCTATTTTAAATAATGAAATGTGGCTGAAAAAACTTGTTCATCCTCCTTCACATAGCAGGCAGAGAAGGATCTTTCAAATGCACTGCTCATTTTGACAAGACCATTTCAATGGACACGAAAGTAGATGTTCTAGCTAATGCTTGTTATATCGGAAGACAGCCAGAAGTTGAATGAATATGACTAAGACCTCCACTGTTTACATGACATGTGAAAATCTCAAATTTCCTGAAAGCATAAAAAACAAATTATATAATTATACCGTATCATTTTTGAAACACTTCAGGCGCCAGGTGCCTCCTCGCTGGTTATAGGACTCCTCCCACAAAGGTTTGTGCTCATCTCTCATCAAGTGGTAACTGTATCGCACTTGCAAATCACCCACACTTGGAATATTGTTGTACACACCCCAGAAACCCTGTACTGTGCTCACAGTATAGATTTTCTTTAGCGTTGCCTGGTACTCAGCTGCTGTGGATCCTGGAATTGACCTGAAACATTGCAAATATTTTACTTTAAGAATTTATAATAATAATCCATGGCGTAACAGCCCTCTGAGAGCCAAAGCCAGCTGCTGGTGCTGCCGCATTTACAGTATGTTAATTTGCTCAATCACTTCACAGTCCTACTGCAACAGTATAGTGTGATGGGATGAATTATGATCATTTGGACAAAATTATGTATTCCTACTTCTGGACAATGAAATAACTCTGAGTATTCCTATAATGATTGTTATTTTTTCAACAATTTGAACTCAAGATACCAAAAGAACAAATAATTATATATACATTTTTAACAACAATTTTAGAAATGTTCTGTCTCTACCCCTAATCTTCCACAAGTGACATCCTAACAACTCCTTCCCCACCAACTCTGCAGTACGCTATTTTTATTAATAATTTACTAGGCAATGGAATTTTGTTCTTATTGTTTCCTGTATATGTTGTTCATAACAAATATTGGCTTGTTACTAATTAAAAATTTATAAAATCCTTGTTGTCAAAATATAATTAAAATAATTAGCAACAAACAAATAATCTGTTACCTCAATAAACTGTCCTTTATCACTTTCCACTGCAATCGAATACATAATTTATCATAAATAATTTGCTGACACAAATTATTCTTCTAACATTCATACCAATTAGCCATCTGTTGAATGTGAAGGTTGGTAATACGGAAATTGGGGGAGATTTCCGAACTTGACCTTCGTAACGTCACAGGGTGATACGAAAATGTTAAGGCTAGACGATAACAGGTAACAGAAAAAATACAACTTATTTTGTATAATAAAAAGTCCATACTTGTCCAACCAAAATGTCCATGGAGTTTGAAGTGGCACGCCTTTAGTTTCTTGGCTACGAATATTGCTGAGTGCAATATTTGTAAATATGGGAGACTTCGATAAATCGCAAGAACCATCTCCAGACTCTGAACCAGAGGAAGCCATCTTCCTAACCAAACCACCTAAAATGAAAATGACACTTCACTGCCATTTGCACGATTCACTTGTCAGCAATATAATAATTTCACTTAAAATGATGAAACATCGTGTCAATTATGGTACGACTTTTAAAGTAATAGGCAATCATCCAGTATTCTCGAAAATAATTAAATAAAATACATTTATACCCATATTCACGCATAAACTTAAATTCGTTCAGAGTTTCTCCGCCAGAGAACAGATAAATCTGGTGTTATCAGTTGTGTATAATAATTTGCAGATATTTATGTGAAATTTGTTAGTCTACAAATTAGCAACCATTGAAATAATAGTGATCATCATTTCTCTTAAAAATTGTTGTATAATTTTGCCATTGTTTATAATCGCGCCATTTTGGAGACATGACAACACTGCTATCATATGATTATGTTCGGCGTGATAAATCAGTTGCGTGTGTTGCAAAGTGATTCACCAATGAAGTCTAATTCTCGCGTATTGTTTACAATATAATTTATAAATGTGACAATTATGTGGGAATATATCATATTTGTATTTCTCACTTTCTGTCATATAGCATACGCTTCACATGGCTTTGATTTTGGTGATGCATTAGCACTTATTATTGGAATGGCTATTGGGATTGTTGGCATATGTGCCTGTTTGGGTTGTTATGCCAGAAGAAGAGGTGGAGGACTAGATGCGTTATAGCATCGTGCAAAATTGCATCACAGATATACGTATTTTAATTTGGAAAGGTGGGCATTTAATTTGTTAAGATGTGTGTGAAGATTTCAGTGTTGCATGAATTCCATTGAAATATCAAAATGCCACATAGTTTCCTTGTTCATTTGCAGATCTGACTTCATCCTTTCTCACAGTAATCATTTGTAAAAAATACATATAATAGGATTTTTAAAGTTTCTATGATTGTGTTTATTAGATATTGGGTAGAGGTAGTGGCAATTGAAACATGATGTAGGGTCCATGCCTCTGTAATTATCAGTCCTGGAGGACATGAATAACTTTCATTTTAGTTTAGTAATATTATTTTTAAATTATGCACTATATTATTCTTACAAAAACAGTAAGGGATGATGCATTTTCATACTTTAAATGTTTCCTCCAATTAGTCAAGTCAGAAGAACTTATTAAACTCATGTCATTTAATTCCATGTAGCTTTCCATATATAATGTATTAACTTATATTTTGAAACTTTTGTACAATTTAAATAGAAAATAGTGCAAGGGAAATGTCTGGTCAAAGAGCATCAGGCTGTAGGGAAGGGTGGCAAATGATTCACCTAAATCCCAAGTTGAATTGTAACAAGAAAAAATTCAAATTGAAATCTGACAAATTACTCTTTAAAACTTTGCATTTTTATACATGTGTGGCTGTTAGCTGGGTACTGTTTTTTATTTCAACTCCCTTAGTTGCCAGACACATTACCCAGTTCCAACGATAAAAGGAGGAGGAATTCCCATAGTTTTAACTTACCTTAAATGATTCAAAATAATGCACCTAGAAGAGACATGGATACATTAAGGTTGTTCTTTTCTTCCAGATGCACGATTTTCCAGCTGCTTTCTCAGTTTAGTCCATTTGATCTGACACTTTTCTTACATCTTCATTCACCGCAACAGAAATTACATTTATCTTTTAAGCAGTCAATAAGTATGAACAAAATAATTGTAATTATTGTGCCTAATATTTAATCATGTAAGTGTTGTGAGACTTTATATCTGCATTATTAAATTGTTTTATTATGTAAATTGTATTAATTTGCTTATACTTTACAGTATTGTTCCTTATATCCTGAAATAAAGATGCTCAGCAGTGACCAAGCAGTAAGGGGTCATCCTCCACATTATTTGAAATTATCCAAGCAACTGGATTTATCTGATTCAGGATAGAATCCAGAAGTAGGCTTTCTTTCATAAAATACAAGGAATTTGACTAGATGGGGAAATTATTAGCTTGTCAAGCACTGTTCCATGGAGTTATTTTGGTCAAATCATGAGATATATCATACAGTGACCTTTCTGGTATGACTTAATTTTTTCCGAGGTATCTGAAAGGCACCTTTTCTGTAAAAACTATTTGTGGCATCTCAACAAAAAAAAACATTACTTTAGAAAAAATACTAATACAAGAAAGGATTTTCATTACTAAGACATTCACATTATAGAGTATACACAGTCTATCAACTGTTAGTTTAATTGACATAAAGTGAGATGGTCAGATATGAGGTTCTCACACTGAGTATTAAGATGGCAGCCTTCTCGGATGCTACACCATGAAGTCTGGTATACACCAACATTAAAGAGAAGCTTACAGCTTCCATCATCAGAGTGATGAGTCATCTAAAATGACTGTCAGCATCCAACAAATTACATAGAGCTACATTCCAGAAGAGGCACCTTCATAAACATATTTGTATCCTTCTGCATAGTGTTCTTTGACTGATTCCCTAGCTCATTCTATCAAATTCTTTCCTACAAAAAAATTTCTGTAGTCAGTTTCAAAGTAACCATGTGACTACCACAGCATAAATATTTTTCCAAAAACTTTCTGCTTCCCTCACCACACACATATTTTACACAAATTGGAATAGAAGTATGATGGTTTTAAAAATGTAAGGAGTCTGCAAGACTTTAATATGCAGTGTCCTTTAACAATACTAATACAACCGCAGATTTAAATCATCTCAACTGCATAATTCTTTATTCAGTAAAACTTCCATACACCAATGTTGAAGAGGAACTTTAATAAGCAGGCTACATTTTTTGGTGTCAAGAACAAGACAATCAAATATCTACAAAATGGTAATTACGTATGTTCCCTTCTCATGCATTCTGGTAAGGTTGCTCACATTTAGGTGCACAAACAAGAGACAACACCAAACAAGTTTTCGCATATTATTTTAAATATACATCTCACTTTATTTACAAACTTGAAACCAATTAATTAACCTGATTTGTGAAACAGTACCAAATTTGTAATGTACACTATTAGTGTTATTTGCTCTCATGATTCTGTACACTATGTTATGGTACTTTGTGTAGACCAAAGCATGTAAACAGCATGAAATGGGCTTCATATAGTTCTCTGACAATGAACTATTTCACAACTCCAGACAAATAAAATATATGTGACTTACAATCTTCCATTTCATAATCAATTTCTTCTTCACTTATATTAAACTTCCCAGTCATATTCCTTTCAAATGAGATTGAACAAGTTGCCTCAATCATTAAGGATTGTTATTAGAAAATCAACCTGGAAAAGCCCGACACAGACATGGATTTTTTATGCAGGTTTCTTCAAAAACATTTTAATTATGAGCATTAAATGAAGTAGAAAAAGGCTAAAAATCCAATTTAAAGTAATGGCAATAAACACAACTATGATTTCATTACAAGTGATTCCAGAAACTGAAAATAAGCATATTTAAGATCATACTGCATGTCATACCAGTAATTTATTGCAATACAAGCATGTGATTGCTGAACATGATGAAACCACAGAGATGGTAAATACAACACATCTCCTGCTTCGACTCTGACTCGGATAGGAGTTGCATTTCTGTATTGCGGATATGAGGCAAAATCAGGCGATAATGGATCAATACAGATCCATGGGACAATGCTGGCACTTAAACTGTGTGATGATGTCTGTGATGCATCCTGACATCCATCTTCATCATCAGACAAAGTTAGTGTTTGCTTGTAATTTTCTTTATTGCACACTTGGCATGGGCCTCCATGCGATGTAGTTTTAACTTTGTGTTCATTAACATACATTTTATAGAGAACCTTAGACTCAGCTTTCACACAATCATCTATTTCTAATTTGCTGAGATAATTTACAAATCCATCAGACAAATCAGATTCTTCACCTAAATTGTTATGAATTAGTTCAAAACTGTTATGTAAAGCCTTTTCCTTACTGCATACTTCAGAGCTTGCTGTTGCAGCACCTGGACAATCATTACAGTAAGAGTGCTGTGGATTCTCTTTTTCTGAATCAGAATTGTTATTATTACGTTGGACATTACCACAGGGTATTATGTCAAAAATTCCAGGGGATATCTCCTTGTATCTTGCAAGAGGAAACTTCTTGTAGGGAATCCATGGCCGATCAGTTGGAGGATGAAGAATGAAGTCCTTGTAGCCAGAGACTACACAGTAAATGTTTTCAAATGGGTCTTTATGCACTGAAATGAAGTGAATAAATAAGCTGAAATACTGTATAAAATTTAAAATGGAATATTAATATACTGGAAAATCATGTGGAACATACTTCAGGCACAAAATCTCAGAACTCTGTATGAGGTCTTGAACAGAATTTGTTGCAACAATATCTTATAATAGTAATGAACAGCTCGGCGAAGTAGAAAGAGCAAACTTGACAACCTACTTTCATTTCATATAAAATCTCAATCAGCAAAGTTAATTTCTCAGTCCAGATTCTAACTGACAAATACCACATGTATTGTCTCTATTTATGTTTGTTTAACAATACCATCAGTAACTCAGACTATAAAGTGCCAGATGATAGGATGATAATGAATTTGGAAGGATATGTACAGATGTAGTTACGGCCTAATCTGTTCTATCCTGGCACTTGCCTGAAGGGACAGTAAAATAATGGGGGGAAAAAATCATTCAGGATAGCTGCTCTTAGGGGTCAACACTGGAATGTAGAACCTCCCAAATACAAAGCATTTCACATTCTGTAAAGTTAGTAAATTAAAGCTGACCCACTATATGCCATGTAGGTACTTGGGGGAAGAGGCAGTATAGCTTCTACTTGTTCTTAACCTCGGCACTAGAGGGGGGTGAGTGGTTAGTGTCACACACTGACCACGCCTTACCCCCAGGAAAGAACCCCAGTATGGGCCCCAGAGCCAGTCTGGATGCAGAGGCTACAGGAAAAATCCTCTGTTGGGGATCGAACCCCGGTCGTCCAGTCTGTAGCCAGTCTCTACACTGACAGCTATCCCCAGTTCACATTCAATATTACTGCTGTAAATTTATTACATTACTCAATAAAGAATACTGTTGAAGCAAACTACTTTCTGGACATTATCCATTGTCCCACATTTAACAAACACAATGTTTCGGAGATTGGAGATAGGGACTAGAGCTACTGATTGGGCTGAAGACGGAGATAAGATTCTTATCTCCGAAATGTCGTGTTTTATTAAATTTGGGATGATGGATAATGTAAAGAAAGTAGTCTGCTTCAACAATGCACCACTGTCACAAACCTCCAGAATTAAAGAATAATGCGGTTGTATCCAATTTACTTACTTGAGGTGACAGCCCGTTTGTCACCCATCCATATGTTAGCAGCTTCAGGCTCACAGCCGAAGGCCTCCGTGGCCCATGGAACGTCTCTTCCTACATCAGTAACCAATTCTGGGAAATCTTTTGTCAGGTTTGAATTCTGACGTTGGATATAAAACACCCCAGGATACTGATCATTATTTTCAAGAGCATCCAAAAACTCTGACATAAGCATAACCCTTTCATCTGGAGTCACAAAGTATTCTGAAGATGGTTCTCCACTGCCTGTGACAATGGCATCAGCATAACCATTTGGTGTTACAGCAACAGTCACTAGTTTTTTACCCAGGAAATCCCTGTTACAAAAAACATATTTCAGTCAAGCTACTGACATGAGAAAAGCTACCGTTAATTATCGAGTTATATCCTTAACAAGAGGCATTAAAATTTGCAGTTTCTTTCAGAAATGTGAAAAGCAATGAACCAATACCACAGGACACATGGAAATTAAATAAGGAAAGTGAGGATTTACTGACTGAAAGTAGGTGGCTCATATAGTTACCAATAGGCTTTAAAGGGTTAAACTGAGAAGCACATTACTTATAAATAAGAACAAATCGGTAGTAAAAGAGGTTGACTGATGCATTGCCTGTTGCTACTCTTATTAAAATAGCACCCTAAATTTCATTTTCAAACAATGTCTGTTGGCTCAGGCATGGTAGATCCCTGATGATGAAGACCAAGATGGTTCTTGAAAGGTTGGTTTTCTGCAACCACCTGACATGGCTGACTACCCGAGAAGACATCAATGAATGAATAATTTTACACTGTTGCTGGTGAAAATACTGGCACAAAAACCCTGTCCATGAAACTAAAGGTGACAACGATAACACTGGTTAGGTGTCACCTTACAATATAGATCAAAATCATATGCCTACAGGCACCTTGACACCCTCAGAAAGGTTTTTGGGTGCCCAAAAAATAATGAAAAGTATTCATAGCAACTTCTTAAATGTATGCTTATTATTTCTGAGCAAGTGGTAATTTTTTCTCTATGAACAAAATTTCTGTCCACTGTTAACAAGTTCTAAATATTTATAATTAATTCAGTTATTTTACTGCAGACTTACTGTAGTATACTAACTCAACTAATAAGTTACTGTTCAAATCATTATAAAGGAGATATCTACAATTCACCTAAAAAACTGCACATTCCATTTTCTGATGGCTGGCCAAGTATTCACTGCACCTTTGATCAGGACAGGAAGGTTAGGCGCAACCCAATCCCGGTAAAATTCCAATGGTGAAACAGGACTATCCACAACTGGAACAGCTGATCTTAAGTACAGCTCTGAATGGACAGACAAAATGTACTGAATTCATGTGATATAACATGACATGAAATCAATTCATACATACTATCATTTTTTTTTATATCTTAATTGCGTCATGTTTGTGTTTTATTGATACAATATTTTATTTTCCGTCTATACACAAACTTAAAATAATGTTGTTTAAAATTACTTAAAATTATAACATTCTCAGTAGATACTGCATCTTGTTACATTTTTTGTTATCGACGACATGTTTCAATGAGTATTACATCATCATCAGGTCTATCAATTTTAATATATTTTAAAAACTGTTGTACATCTTGCGTTGCGTATATTGATTAATTTGAAAACCATTTGCATTTTAACCACTGTATCATTAGTTTCATATGAAGCTGAGCATAAATGAATAATATAAGAAACAGCAAGACTATGAACACATTAAATATGTAACTGGGCTCACTCCTGTGAACTGTAAGCAGTATGAACAAAATTCTCAGAAACATGACCAGTAAGAAATATGAAAAGATCAAACATAAAGCAGAAAGAAAGTTACCTTTGGCATCTGTTGATAAAAGTCTGAAAGACTTCAAAATCCTCTGTTCCGACACTGTCATTGTGAAACAGCTGAAACACAAACAAAATAATATTAAAGTGAAAAAATCTGCATACTCTGCAGTTACTTTCAGACACTAAGACTATCAGCCTCACTAATCACTATGATGGGATATGTTAACATACAGTTGTGTTGTGGTTTGGAAAACAAGTGATATGACAAGTAGGATTTGAGGTTTTCAGAGCGGTGAGTCCGAAGATGGATGTCTTCTGGGTTGCTGCACCATGTAGTGTGGTAGAAGTTTACCTACTTCTACCAGACTACAAGGCACAACAACCCACAAGACAATCATCTTCAAGTGATATGACTTTTGGAACAAAATGTTTGCTCATGAAAGTCAGTAGACAAATTTACCTCTATCAGGAGCAAATATTGGCCTGCCCACATTTGTTTTGAATTAGTCCTTTAAAATATCATTGAAGTCTGCTACTCTTTAGGTCAATTTTGCTTACTTATGGAACTAATTCTCATTCCTACCATGTTCACAATTCTAGACCACAGATTGAAAAAACAGCAAGCCTAACAGAATATTTCAGTTCACATGAAATTTAAATTCCCCATGCTATTGTTTCCATCAAGGCCTTTTATCAAACTTCCTACTTACCAACACTGAACAAGTTATAACGGTGGCTTTTGATCCTACAAAAGGGCTTCCTCCTGGTTTGTTTCCACTAGGTTAATTTAATTTATTTTATTACATCCTTTAAACCTATTGACTTCTTATTCATATTTGTCTCAAATGTAGTGCAGTGAAGGGAACACCTAACACAACATGACTTTACCATCAACAACTGGCTGATACTTATATTATTTATGATGTTTCAACTGCATGATGAATATCATGAATGGTAAGTAAGGAGAGATTTGAAAAGAGGTGGTTGACACCGAGATGCCAACTTAATATATCCCTGCAGAGGATGAGAACGCTAGAAACTTTTACAACCAAAATTGCCAACTGTAATATGAATCACATATCCCTTGATCACAAGCCTGGAGTATTACTGCACTACAAACTGATTCAGTTCCAAATACCGAAAGTAACCAGATTCATTTCACAGTAACCTATGATAAGTCTCTTAATTTCTAAACCTTGAACTATAATAATTATTATTACTGCTGTTTTTGTGTGCTTGGCTGTAACTGGCCTTGTCTGGCTGCTGTCATGCACAAGAATAAATGAACTCAACTATTATTATAAGTTTAAATTCATTCCACATCTCCTTTTGTGTTCCTAATGCAATTTCATAAGTAACTGATAAGCCAAAATAATTGACAAGGAAAATTTTATATTGCTGAAGACTATGATAATAAAAGCTAAACACTGCAATAGTGTAAAATGCTTCTGCTTCATTATTAACACATACGGAAATCAGTGTTTATTACACCACTTCTCACTCTATCAATAAGGCTCTCCTCTTGCACACTTACTTACCATTTATTATGTTTAGCGAGTCAGATTCTCTGTCAAGCATCATGTGTTGAGAAATTTGCCTTTTAACATTATTCCCACGCTCTTCCTCAAGTCCCAAATTATTGACTTTTATCTTAACTCTGTAATCACTGTCAATCTTATGTCCATTTTTCTGTGCTCCTATATTTTGGCATTTAAGAGCTGAACTTTCAAACGAAGCTTCGTAATGCCGAACAGAAGGAAATTTCTTGCATGCCTGACATCTTATACATCTCCATTCAATAACACTAGATGGTTTCTTGAGAATACGAACCCGTGCTGTTACTCCAGGAAGTAGTAGTCCTTCACAACCTTTACATATATTCCGTTTTACCTGAGGCACAATTTTCAGCAAGGATTTCTTTGCCACATTCACAGAAAGATATGAATAATAATCAGACACAGCATGTTCATTCAAGCTTCTTTGTCTATTCTGTATGTGCTTATATAGAGAGAACTGAGCAGCCTGATACAGATGATTCCATTGCTGTGAAGATGCATTTAACTGAGGCAACTGTTTTGGATTCTCCATCTTCAGATTTTTAAGCCATACTGCCCTCCAACAGAATTTGATTTGAGAAGCAAGAAACCAAATATGTCAACAAAACCCACTTATAACAACATTCAAGATTGCCTGTAGAGATATAACTTGTGCAAACCTAAATATTTAAATCCACTAAAATTTAATAATGCACCTCTGCAAGTAGAGAAATTATTCAGGTAATTCTCTTCATTTCAATGTTTTGAATACCTACTCACACTGCTACAGAGACAAATAAGAAAAGAGCCAGCAAAATGAGAACTTCAAACCTTTAGCTGGATATACAAAATAAAAAAGAGGGTATTGATAAAAAAGGATTTTTATACCCACAGTCAGATATACATGATTATATAACATAAAAGGGAAATATTTTGGGTTAATAATATACTGCAACCACTGAGTCAGAAATGCTGATATAGTGTATACAGTTGATATTCTTTAGCATTTCAATGAAACAATTCTTAAGCCTTGTCCAAAAGTATCCTTTTAAGGGCTTGGGTAATGGCATGCAAGAGTAAGTTTTTGTTGTTGAAGTACTTGTTACATCTGCAATCTGTAAAAATAAAAAGAAACACAAACTTGTAAATTGAATAATGCAAGTCATGGTACATCACTGACCATTTAAAATTCATGTGTACATGCATTACTTCTTACAAATAAAATTAGTTCATTTATAAAAATGAAGTCAGATTCTAACTACAAGAAGCTAAAACCAACACAAAGTAGGTTAACTAGTACCCAACCACAGCTGTGAAAATAAGCATTACCAACCTCACAGCAACAAAATATTTTCACATAAAATTATAGTTTAATAATCATGTTATACGTAAAGCTGTCCTAGGTCCTTATTAAGCACCATGCCATTAAGCAATTTTAGGGAATCGAGGTACAGATCCACTCTATCCTGCCCTTAGCACTACATGGAGGTAAGCTGTCATTTTCTTACTCCATCTGCTTTACAGCTGGGGAAGGAGCCCCTAGTAGCAAATTGATAAGAGGCTGGGTGGGCCCTACACCTGATCTGGAAATGATACCTAGGAGAGAAATACGCTCTTGTAATATATCTCCACAAATCCATCCAGATACCCCAAAAGAAATTTAGTGGAAATTCCACCATATGTGAGTGTCATAAGTATCTACTGTATAATGCTAACATTGTCCCTTGTCATGACATGGCATGTCTTTAGGATGAGGATGGAGGGACACAACCTCCTAATAAGAAGAGCACCTAAGAATATATGTATGGTATAAGCAGCCACATACAGACAACAACGGGCGGTCCTCCAGCTTGTGTCCACTACATGCAGAATACACATTGTAACACTCAAAAGATAAATTTTACAACTGAAGTCATTTCAGCAGAAACATCAATATTTAATTAAGAATTATTTTCCTGGGTAATGTCAGTGCCAAAAAACCCAGAAAGTTGATATGTTTCACAGATGGCACTACCTAAACCCTTCTCTTCCTCTGCTGCAGTGTTTATTCACTAGATCAACTAGCAATTCTTTCTATCAATTTTTAATCTTCCCCATTCTTGGTAGCAGTTCCCTTTACTGAAGTCCTGTCAACTAACAGATCCATCACACCTCCAATCATATTTCAAGCCCATTACCTTATCAGTAACAGCTAAGGTAATGGTTAAGGTAAATAAATTTATGTTCCCCTTACAAGAATATGCAACAAGTTGTGTCATAGTCTGTCACTAGAGAATCAAAATTCATTCAAGATTTCAAGTTCTCATGATGACAAGCATGAAGTTGGCTGTCTTCTGGGATGTGGTACCACAAAGTCTCATACATATTAAAGGGCATTTCAGGGGAACTTATTAACTAATCCAACCTAATATTATGTTGGAGGTATGAATTCACTGGAAATGTAGTATAGCTCAAACTAAAGGGCAACCAATGGTTAATAAAATGGTAAACTGGTTGACTTCTTTAAAATATAACTATTTAAAAATGATGTTTCTTTAAACACAATTCTCATATATTTACATTGCCAGATAAAGATATAAATAATAATTTCATAGCAGAATGTCTGGAATGAAAGTTTTATTATCTTTCTTTGTGCAAAATGTAAATTCAATAGTCATTCTCCATAATTCCTGTTTATGATATAAAGGTATTCAAGCCTGCATTGAAAGATTACCTCATTACTCACTCCTTCTATTCTGTAGATGATTTCATCTCTGCTGAAAATGTTTAAGCTTTATATCCATAATCTACGTACATGTAAAGCAAGTTTTGTATTTACATTTAAAATTCTGAGGTTTATGAATATTAATTTGTAAAATTATTTTTCATACTTGTATTGCAGAATCTGAAATTTATGTACATTGATATGTGAAATACGTTCTTGTACTTGTGTTGAAAGTTCTGAAGTGTATGTATATTGTATGAAATGACATGTTCTACATCCTTTGGTTGAGTCCTAAGAAGGATCTATTTAATGTAAAACTCAACTCTACTCTACTCTTCCTCATACTGATTCTTACAGTCATGAGATAAGATGGATGTAGCGTTAAGGAAAATGCATGAGTTTGGGATACATAACATGCACAAAGGCAATGGTTAAAGTTCTCTATAAATGAAGCGAAAGCAACACACTAACCTTTTCATTTTTGCTTCAATCAGGGAAACGTAAAAACAAGCCTTTTGTTCGTAGTAAATACATATTTGTTTTGTCGCCGTACCTTACTTATAGTAATGGGAATAATCGAATGAATTCTTCTATTCGGTTAAAACATGCAACATCCGTGCGAAACACCTTTCCGACTAACCTCTCACCTCCGCCCAAGTTCCACTAATGCTCCATAGTACATATTAAAAACTAGCAGTCAATGTATCCAACTGCGACTATAAAAGTAACGAAGAAATGCACATACGACCAACCAAAATTCTTTGCACAACGGACATGTTCCTGACGGGATAACCTCTTATCAGCAGCAAACAGACCCCAGTTTGAATAGTCATGCTCCCGCCGCGACAAAACCCCCGTCAGCGTAAGCATATTCACGTTTCAGTTATAAGGCTCTGTTTACCATTTACAGTAATGCGTTTCGTACGCAGGAATGGTGTTACCTAGCAAGGAACAATGTCTTTTGCAGGGCTCCACTCTTAGTTAGCTTTTTGGTTGATTGGTACACATGTCCAATGCGCGGCAGGAAGTAACCGGCATAGGTCGCCATGTATTGATCGTGACGGCACAGATTATTACCAGGGTGTTTCGTGGATAAGCTTTCTTCAGAACCGATGCCTTTACATCTTCCAATGCATTTTTTCGGTGATCTCAAATAATTTCCATTCTGTTCGTCAGCACCCTGAAGTCATGTCCGACAGTAGCTTCCTTCTGGTTTGTTGCACTGTGTAGTTTACCTACGTTTCTGATATGCTTACTGCCGCTATCGCTAGGGCAATGAGCACCTCTGAAACATTCTACCAAATTACACGGCAGTTCAAACCAGAAGACATCCACTGCCACATTCGCCACTGTGAGATCCTGAAATCTCACAGCCATATCTGTTTGGTGACATTTTTCATTTTTATACCTGCAGATGTTCACATACACTGGTCCATCTCATACGACCAAAATCAGTCCTTTGTGCAAATGCCAGCACTTCTCACTCGGCCTCTGCTGTATGTATCCACAATGCAACATGCTTATACATTATACACAAATTTTTACATTGTAGTCCCCATATTTAACATTATTATATTGCAAATTCACCAGGTAATGCTATTTTTCACAATGCTTCCAACATACTTAATTGCTTATATAACTGCACCATACAAACATGTAATAAGGCAATTATACTTACTTTCACAATGTGTGGTCAGATGTAACTGCACAAACCTCTGTGCGCTTCCTGCTTGTTGAAAGACAGTACAAATTGCTAAATCCAGCTATTCCATCACAGGAACAAATACAATATGAATGATCAGATGCACAATAAATTCAATTGTTTTATTACTAACAGTACCAGATGTTTTTAACTTTACAAATTAATTTTAACTAAATCTGTGAACACTCATTCATCTCTCTGCAGTTTACTGTTTAAACCCTTAAAATGATTATTTCATCCTTTCTGATGAACAGAGTGTTTTAAATAAATAATTATTCTGTACTTACGCAGTAGGTCTCTCAATTTCTTATAGCCAACCATCACCATTTAATTTTATTTGCAAATAAACATACCAGTATAATCACCTCCAATATAATACATTTAAAATTACTGGTATTTCAGTCTTACATTTTTAATCTGTCTTTACTATTATTATTGTGATATAAATGCCACCAGGAAGGCAAAACAGAAGGAAAAAACATAAAAACTGAAAGATTATAGAGCAGTTGCAAAGCTGTTACTAGGTACCACTATTAAGGTACAGCATATGCAGATTTGCCATGTTAAGACATTGTAGTGCAGAATTATGATAAAAGCACTTATATTTATGCATTTAACACAAAAACTTATTTCCAATTATAAGATTTAAATATACATGAATCTAATAAAAAGCACAATTTTGCAGTCTTGTTCAGATGCATGTTTTAATTTTAAACAGATGTTATGGAATGGTTCTTTACACTATGAAAGTTATTGATTTCAAAAGTGCTGTGATGGATTAAAAACTAATTAATAATTCCAATTTCATTATCATATATCCAAACGAACCAGTCTTTGAAACTTAACTGTATTAATTTATGCTGAAATTAAACATCTAACAATCATACATGCACCACAAATTCTCACGTTATTTAAGCTTATAAGAGATCCACTGTTTCAAAGACTGATAATTAAATACTGTACAAATTACTTCAGCATAATATCAATTATTTCATATACTACTTGAGTATCCTTATTTTTGTTCTAAGGTCTTTCTATCTTAAAACTGAATTTTCAAACGTATCGCAAACTGAGCCTATTCATATTATATATTTAACACTTTTACATTCATATCAGAATATAATGACAGTTTAATGATACTTCTCAAATTGTTTATTAAAAAGCATATTCAGAAAGTTACTTACTTTATTTATGTTCTTAAGTTTATTTACTGAACTCTCCAAATGTTATTTACAATATCACTTGTTTGCTATTTTAATGACTGCCATAACATACAAATTAAATATATTTCTGGTGACTGTAATGATCCAGCAATACTAAACTTCACCTGTCACTAATACTCATTCCAGCACTTCATTCTGCAAGTAGTCATATTAATGAACAAATTTAAAGAAAGTGTTGGACTGTTATAGCGTGATTAAAAATGAATAAACAGTCTTGAAAAAACAGTGTAACTTATTACATGGCAGAAATTCCAAACAGCTAATTCTGAAACAAAGTTAATTACATAAATCAAAACTTTGGCAATCTCATTCTAAATGTTTTCAAGGTAAACAAATTTTGTATAAGACAATATGTTTAGTTATGCTCAGCCTGCCCACTCATTCCGTCATGATGATCTATGTGACAGCGATCTGATGGACTTGCTGGTCCTGCAGAGTTCACTGGAGTCAATGGCTGCCGAGTAGGAGAAACCATGCCATCTTGTTGCTGTTGGGTCTCATATACAAATCTCATCCCAGCTTGAAGCAGGGGAGTTACAGCAGGCTGGAAGTAATAGCCAGGAGTTCTTACTGCAGAAGCTAACTGAGGAGGTGAGCCATGGGCCAGCTGCAAGATACTTCCAGTTGCAGTTGAAACACGACGAAAACCAGGAAGGCCACCAAGGGTGCCAACTGAATACTGGTTGAAACACTGACTTGAACTAGGAATCATATTGGGATTTGCCTGGTTTGCAGATGAGACTGGTACCCACAGGGGTTCTGTGTAATGAATACCACCAGATGGAGGAGGCATCTGTCCAAGGTCAGGTCTCACTGTGACAATGTTAGTTGTCTCTGCTCCCAGACAGTCATTTACAGCAGTATTAGGTGACCCATGACTGCTCCCTTGCTGGAAGACTTTAGGGTTGTATCCCATCATTGTTTGATTTGGATTCACCATACTGATATGGTTAGAGAGAAACTGATGACCATTTGCAGTGTTAATAACTACTGGTCTTGTTAAAACCTGGTTTGTTGCACCAGAGAGTTGAAGTATTTCTTCAGATGTCATGGAATGCAGCTGCCCATTAATTGGACGTGGCAAATATGGAGGAGGTGTATTTGGTAATGATGGGCATCCACTTGCTTCGAATGTGGGTGATTGCGGTGCTGTGCTGTACATCAGATAATCTTCCAAACTGGCTCCAGGTGCACGTGATGCAGTCACTGCAACAGAATTAGATAACACTTACCTACTAATGTTATTTTCCAGAAATAAACTTTAATTCCTCAATTAACATGCATTTAGGTATGTATTTAAGACAACAATTTATTGTTTATTTTGTAATCTTAAATCTTCTTCCTTATCACAAAGGAGTCAATGTAGTTAAACGAACATAACTAGTTTAGACATTAGTCAACTATGTAATGAAATGAACTTTGTAATGAATTCAACCTTCATACACATCATATGTCCCATTTAAAGTGTAGCTCTTAGGTACAAAATACCCTCAATGGAAGCCTTGATATTGACATTCAAATAATTAGGCATGCCTCTTACTATTAACTCATAAAACATACTATACGGGGGGGGGGGGGGGGGGATATATATATATATATATATAAACAAGCTCTTTCTCTAACCACTGAGTGTTGGCTTTAATTTAGATGCAAGGAAACATGTCTGAGTATCTGACACAGAAAGTAAATTACACAGTTTATTTCTCCACATAGCACGTTTCCATTTGTGTTGATTACTGAACACTTACAGTGGCATAATGTATCAAAATCTTGCTTGAAAAGCCTGAAGAGGAAGACACCACCTGGAAGACGTAGGCATACATGGGAGGATAATATTAAAATGGACTCAGGGAAATAGGCTGAGTATGGATTGGATTCATGTGGCTCAGGAAAGGGATCAATGGTGGGAGATTATATTTTGTGTTTAATAATCACACGCATATTTGCATTTTTTTAAGGATGAATAGTATTCAATTACCTGTATATGCTGGAGCCATGGACTGATACATAACTGGGTACATGGCTGTAACTGCAGGTGCTGAGACTGTAGATGATGATGATGATGATGATGATTGTTGGTGAGTCTCAAACTTGCTGGTATTCATATTCAACTGCTGCATCAACTGTTGATGGTGGAATGCGTCAATCTCATCTTGGTGCTTTTGCTTCAATGCTTCCCTTTCTAGATGCTGCCTGAATATGCCAACAAAATTGGTTTTATTCATAATAGGCAAAATGATTATGCATTATATTGGTGTAAGTCAGTGTCAAGGTCCAAGTGATGCAATACTTTAAAAATTCACGCAAAAACCATTACAAATGTTGACAGCTTTACTGCTGTGAGAATCTCAGGTAACTGGAGGATATATTAAAATTGATCTTCATGTAACTCACTGCAGAATGGACTAAAATAATTATAATTTGTTACTGATTATGACAAAACATCAGGTTGACTATACTGGAGAATCATCATCAATAGGCTTCTGTTAGGGCTTGAGAACCAATATCACATTAACATATCTACAAATGGTCAATCACAGTGGCTGCATGGACTGTTCTTTGGTGCTCAGTAAGAAGGGCCTAAGTTGGTATAATTATGTTTGAGTTAAGACCTTCTTATCAAGCACCAAATATTTTTGTCTATATTTTGCTGTCACCCTATATAGGTAGAGACTTTACATTATGCCAGTCCCTTATTCAGGGAGGCCTAATCAATGTCAAACACATCAAATAAAATGAAAACCAGATGCTGTTAACAGCAGTAGAAAATGACTGACTTAGAAAAATCCAATAGCTCCCTTGAGGTTTGTGACAATGCCAGATTCATTACATTACAATTATGTATAACACATTATTGTCTAAGTTATATTTGATATGAATGACATTTCAAACATTGGATCTACCCCTATCTTCAGGCGAGTGCTTGTCATTATACAGTTCAAATCATTTTTATTTTATTTTTCAGATTAGTGACAATGGTTGGAATCAAACCCAAAATTCCCAAAGTACTAATCATAAATGCTGGGGTGGCTTGTCAATATAATGATAACCATTTGCCTGAAAACTGGTGAAAAGCCAACTCCTCAAATGTTTTACATTCCAAATACCCATAAATAATGGACAATATACATTATAACTGTGTAAGAACCCATATTAATGACCACCAGCTTGCATTATGTTAGCCCTAATTCAACACATGTAAAACACAGTGAAATTAATTTACCTTTTGAGAAGTAGTCTAAATCCATCAGTATTCATCCATGACTGTGCAATAAATTCCTCTTCAGACTCAGAATCCTGTAACAGTGGAAATAACTTACTCTAAATAACAGAACACATTCCAATGCCTTTACCACGTAATGACCCTGCCCAATGTCTGAGTTATAAGTATTGAATGTAAAAAGAGGGGGGTGGGGGGGGGGGGAAACAAACCATTAGTACTCATATTATTGGTAGGTGGTCATGCATGGACAATGCGTTGAAAGACAGAGACTTTATAGTTGCAGAAATCATTACAATAAACTTTCTGAAAACCAACATCATAAAACTCATATACAGCAATCTGATTATATGCATATAATAATCACCAAATATTCCAGCACACAGAGGCCACAATATGAAACACATATCTGGTAAACAATGGGCAAATTCAGTATGAAATTTCTACAGCTTCTGTATGAATAATATATAAGTGACACACAGAAAACCTGATGCAATAACAATCACAACATGTAAAATATTTCTCACAGCAGGAGATACCAGACCAATGAGATGAAATCAAGTTAGCTGAGGTAGCCATATTTTAGACTACTTGTGCAAAAATTTACTCCAAATTTAATTCCAATCATTTATACACTGTACTTTCCAGAGTATATTAAAAAAATCTTAAATAATAAAGTGCACAAAGTATGGGTCACTGCAGTATGCTTATATTGTAAGGACTTTTACCTTTACTTCAAAATGTAAAGGAGGGTATTTAAAAATGTCCTGATGTTCAAGAAACATATTCAGAAGCAGAGATTATGCAACTATCTAACTGCCATTTCCAACTTATAGACTAAAGCATTATATAAATGCAACATGATAATGGGAAATAAACATAAATTTAATATGCCCGTGAAGATGATGGTTAGAAGACAGCAATCTTTGTACTCACCGCTGTGAGAACCTCAAAGCCTACAAGTTCTTTCAGTGATCACGCAATATTATGATCAGGATCAGGGGTGAAGCGTTCACATAATTGTGTTGGGATGGCTAAGACCATAAAAAATTAAAAATTAAGCTTCATGTTTCTGGTTCAGTGATACTCCATACACCGAAACACAGCAGAACTTTTAAGATAAAATGCATGGTTACAAAGCTGCAGCCAGCCAGGTGTTGTTGGCCAGCTAGCTGGGGTTATGTTCACCATCTGTTTGGTCGGCACAATTAGAGAAGACATGATATGGCAGAAGTCTGAGGGGAGGAGGGACACTGCATGACATTCATGTTAGCCAGTGTTGGAACATTAACAATTGCTTGTGTGCTGGAGTTTGATGTAGAGTGCTGCATCATATTTCCCACAATTTTAATTTTGCAACTTTTGTTGTAAACGTGTGCCATGTGATTTGTGCATCACGAAAGATAAGTATGATGTATATACTAAAGTACCAAAATTTTCACAAACACCCTCCCACCTCCTGCTTGGATCTGGTTAACACTTTTTAAAAAATCATACTCCACCACTCATCAGGATATATTTACACAGAAACTTCCAAAAATAGTTTTCTCTGTATATCTCCTGCTACCAGAATGACTGGACTTGTATCCATTAAGACAAATATTTTGTGAAAGAAGTTTTCATGGCACCTTGTAAAATAAAATATCAAAAATCAGAGTTACATGGTTCATGGATCTGAATGCTGTAAAACACTTAATTAATTAGTACATTACTTAGCATTATGAAAACTTATTATCTTCCCAAATTCCATTCTAAAAAATTACACATCATTAAGCCAGTATATACAATTCTGCAGCTACAAACTTACATCTAATTTTATAATATATAGCAATATTTACAAAGCAACTTATATATGAAACATTTTATAATGGAAGGGAAAAACCCATAATCACATAGATACTACTAAAGTTTGTGTGATACTTTACCACTGCCATGTATAAATCTGACATTGTGCCAATTCAAAGCAATTGTTGCTAAATATCCTGATAACACAAAAAATGCTGGAACATGTTCTGCAAGCATCTCTATTATGGTAACCAAGCAGTGTTTCTAAATAATGGTTGAAGTTGACAAAACAATTTACATTCCATTAGACTGAAGTAAAGGCACCACAATGTTCAGGTGGGTGGAAACCCCATTTACAGTTTCTGCAGATGATAAATATTAATAAATGACATGGCATGAAAATATTTAAATGAGGAAAATGCAAAATTATTGAATTATAATCATATTTCACTATTGTAGCATAGCTTATGCAAACAATTAATTATTCCCCTCTCAAATTGCTTGCATTCTGCATGAGAGACCAAGAGCCACATAGAGAAATGTGAAACGAAGCAGTGGATCATATTTACAGCAGGCAAGGATACTGAAACAGCACAGGAAAACTGTCAGATTTCACAATGTGATAGAGCAATTGATCTGGGATATACAAAATGACATAATCTAAAGCTGCATGCTAGAACTGTATAAAGCCACCATCCATAACGCAAAGATTTATATTTTGACAGTAATAACATGCATATTAAACTCAAACAAGAATCACATCATTTTATTCTATGCTTTGTCATTTTCCTTTGTTCTGCATAAACAAGTATGATGTGGTTTTTCAAACTGGACAGGATATGCAAAGTATAAGAACATGGGATGAAAAGGAAAAACAATGCAATTTTAAAGTAAAGCTTTGTTACCTGTCAAGTGTTGCCATATGTAATTGAAACAGAAAAAGAGGGCACTGGGGGGACTTATCATACCTTCTGTTTATGGGATAATAAAATGCAATGATGGCTGTTTAACCAGTGGTATCAATTGCACATGAAAGAAAGTGGAGTCAAAACAGAACACTTCCTCCTAGTTACATACACATGGACACATGTACACACACATTCATTCTCTACGTAATCTCTGCCCACTCATTAATCCATCTCCACTGGACAGTAAAATTAAATTATCCAACAAATAGCAATGCCACTTTCATTCTAGAAAAAAAGAGTACATATATTCTGATACATTTTTCATCATCATTATGCAAGGAAACTCACATTTCTGAACACATGATATGTTGATGCAACTGCATGAAGCTATTTCCTAGCCATCATAAACAGAAAAAGCGCAAGCTCCCATAACCCAGCATGCTCCAAAACCGGACACCACTCCCTTTCCATTTCCAGATATTACTTTTCCAATTGATGAAGTTCTTACCATCACAGTCTGTTGACCCAAGTCTCTTTCTCTACCCCTGTGGCTTGAAACATATTGTGTTGGAAGTTTATTTCTCCTTCTGCCATCAAAATTTGGATTGCTGCAGTTCTCAAATCTGCCACCAGATGGTATTACTTGATCTTCACCACTGTAAGGCAACTGAGAAAGAACTTCACACTTCTGACTTGCATCTTCTGACCTTTTTTGAGTTTGCCCTGCAGCAGAAGTTCCTAATTCCAGAGATTTCTTATGCTGTGTCTGTAACTCTTCTTGTGATCTATGAAACTGGAGTAGAGGCTTGGTGCTTGCCGTTGGAGACCGACACAAACATTCGGCTTTCAATGCCTGCTCTGTTGTCCTTCCAAGAACAGGATTAGTTCGCAAATTCCCCTCATCATCAACATAATCCTCAGTATCCCTGTAAAATCTATAATTAATATTCTCCTGGTCTTGGGGTGATGTTGATGGAATTACATGAGAGTAGAACATATCATCATCTTGAGATTCCTCATCTTCAAAGTAAGATCGGCTGTCCAAATATTCCATATCATCTGAGTTCGCTTCTGATGAGTTGCCAACATCTTCCAGTTCCTTATTGATGGAATAATGCAGCTTATGTTCCCATTCCATTAAATATTTTGGTGGTCTCATGCCAGCATGAACTGTATGATACACTGGTTCCAAGTCCCTAAGCAAATCCTCTGAATGTGACAGGTGAGTTCTTAAGCCATTTCTATTTTGGTGGATCGAGAAAGCATCATTAGGGTGAAGAGATGTACGTGACATACTAGGACTAGAGTTCATGGAGGAACTTGAACTGACACGCACTGGCTGGTTTCTGTTAAATAGCGGAAGGTTGCTCATACTCTTTGCTTGTTTCAGTTTTGCTCTGATCAGATCTCTTGGCTCTTGACTCAGTGACAGGTAGCATGGTTTTGTAGTTTTCTTGACAGGAGGATCATTGTCATTATCAGTGACATTACTAAAGCATTCATAATTTTTTTTATTACTGTGGGACTGAGGATAATTGGGCTTTGCATTACAGGATTCTTGGCTCAATGACAGGTGTGATGGTTTAATGAGTTTTCTAAATGGATTATTCACATCCTTTACAATATCTGTAGTACTGTGCCATGCATTTAATACAGAACCAGTGTTATGATGGTAATGGATGTCTGGAGAGGTACCAGGTAGATGCTGTGATGGAAACTTGTTTTGTAATGCTGATGTTTCAATGCTGGTACAACGGCGATACTGTGGATTTTCTGAAGGAAATGGATGGTCTGTAGTCAAGTCACCTGTTGAGGCATGTTTATTTGATATCTGAGATGAAGATAATTTCTGGGCAAAAACTGAAGTTGAGGGATCTGGATACTTTATATCAAAGGGTTTAGATGTATATGGAGGAACAGGTAGCTTCCTGCGTTGCTGTAGTGGTTTCAATTCATGAATGCTACTTTTCGCAAACTGTTTTGAAGCTTCACTGATGTTCCCAGAAACAATTCCACATTTATCAACTTTCTCAAGGTTAGAAAAACTGGACCACTTCTGTATGGGTTGATAAGTTTTCTTAGGCTTCACCGTTGTCCCTTTCCCTTCATCTAGTGTTGAAATTTTACTTGTACTTATGGTTCGAAACCTTCTATTGTCTTGAGAATTCCTGTATGTTGGTGCAAGATGAAACTGTCTAAAGTCTGCAACACTGTTGGCATGTACAAGGTTTGTCTTTGAAAATTCAGTGCAGATAGGATTTGATTCACCATGTTCTGACAGCTCTTTTAAGTTCTTAACATCACATGGCTCTGATATTTTCTGATTATTGGAGCCTAGACTTTGAACTAGGTAAGACTCACTGAAGTGGTCATGAAATTTTGAACCAGGTTTTAAGTGATTTCCAAAATCACTTCTACCTTCTTCAATACTTCTCAGTGAATTATCACGATCAAAGTAAGGTACATTACTACTGTACTTCCTGTAACGATGACTAGTATTCACTCCCTGGGACACGGAAGCAATATTAACACTTCCAGCTCGTTTCAAAGGCAATTTTGATGGTGATACTGTCTGGGTTGGAAAATACTGTTGCTGAGCAGGGTGATTATTCTGTCTCACCATGGACTGTTGCCTTGACTTTTGAATTGGAATATTAATTTTTTTTTTGATCTGATTAGGAAATCCTGCAATGAGATTTGCATTACCTTGTTTGTAACCAACCACTGATTCTTGCTGATATAGTTTATGTGACTGCGTACTACAAGAGGAATTGTATTTATCTGTGATCCTCTCACAGTTTTCAATGTTGTGATGTCCTGTTTGTGTATGAATTGTATTCAAAGAGAATCTTGGCAATTCAACTGGGTTCTGATTTATTACGAGGTTTGGATAATGAATATCTCGTGTTCTAATTGTCCCTTCGTTATCTGATTTAATGGAAACATTTAGTGGTAGTGCTGCTACTGAGCAGAAACCAGAAACATTCTGGTACTGTAATCGATGGTTATTATTATTTTGAACTGTGTGCATCACTGGAAGTGTATGTATTTCACTCTGGTAAACAGGGATGTTAGAAGTACTGGGCTGATGAGAAATACTCGCAACTTGGGTAACATTGTGTTGTGTGGTACTTTGGATGTTAATATTGGTAGGTTGTGTTGTTAATGGTACAGCTGCCACTGAATGAAGCATTTGCTGTTGAACATCAATTCTGCTTTCCTGGTTTCCATTGTCATTCTCAGACTGGTTACTCTGGATGGTATTATGATATGGTGGTTGAGACATCAAGTTACCAGGATCACTTACACTGACTCCACTTTCCAGTCCACAACATGGTACAAGTGGCTTCCATTGGCTGTCCACAGCAGGTGTCAATGGCAACTGCCGTTTCCGTGACACAGGTGGTGTACGAAGTCGAAATGCTGCCTGTGGTTCAATGTGGCCACACGATACTGATTCAGTATTCATATCAACAGCAGATTTTGGAACTGTTATAAGTTGCTTTGCAGTGGCATTTGTAGCAACCTATTTTTTCCCAGCCCCAAGAATTGAGGTACAAAAAGAGGCCGGAAAGAAACAAACAAAAAAACTACAATAAATAATAATTTCGAGAAACGATGGTTAAGAAAATGAAAATACAAAAGAAACAAGAGAGATCTGTAAAATATGACAAAAAATTTATGAAAATCCACTAATAAAAAGCTAATAAAGTTGTTAAACACTCACTTCTCCTGAGCACAATAAATGAATCACAGTTACTCTCATTATAAAATTAGAAATTTCTAATATCTTGGCGACTTTGCTATTTGCTGTGTTCTATAGGCATAACTAATGTGTAATATATAAAGTAACTGCTTCACTTACACATAGTATTGTAATCCATATCCATACACTAGTTCCAATGCAGTCTTTTTTCTACAACTTTGACAATAATCTCAAATATAACTGTGAAGGGGAACTTCATCTGCCTCAAGGTTCACTTTAATTAACATGAATGAAAATGAGTTGATAACTTATATATGGCCTCTATTAAAGGATGAATGTTTATAAAAAAAATTTAACTTAAAATTAATACACAAACATACTATATCTGTTTCAGTGATACGACTTCCACACGTCATGAATTCAATAAACAGGTATGTTCAAATTGTCGATATTTTCCAGCAATTAATAAAAGCTTACAAGAACTACACACTTATGATACTATATTATCAGCAGATCTAATCTGGTATATCACTTGCAATGATTCAGCATTTTCTTTACTTGTCAGCATACAATGTCTTAAAATATATCCTGACAGTCAGTTTATATCAACTTTCATTATGAAGCTGTCATACAGTGATAACAAATGTGAAATATATTTATATAATGTTTAGGTAGGGAATTAGTATGTGTGACTTTAGTTGAAGCACAAGGTGTTAGAACTTAACTTCTGTTTAGATGCAATAAGCAAAGTCATCAATAATTTTTTAAAGGATTGTACCTAAAAAGGAGTAAAGGCAGATTTCTTTACTTCCTCTGTTATATAATTGTTACTTTTACTACAACCACTACTACTATTACAACAATAAAAAAACACTGAATTAATTATGGTAAATAATAATAACTTTAACAATAAGAACAAATATGACATCAATAGCATAGCATCACAAGAAAGCTTGGCAGTGTAAAAAACCACTTAATCATACAGCTAGAGATTCAAAAGACTAAGATGGGGAACAATTTTGTATTATGAAACTAATCCATGACATGTGTTTAAAGATAAGGACATGGTTAACAAGCCAGAAAAGTGTATACCATACCAGATTCCACCATTTTATTTCTACTTCTATTTCGTAGAATATTCAAAAAGTATGATTCCAAGATCTTGCCAAATGGCACAACCTCCATAACAAATTTCATCCCAATCCATTTACTGGTTCTTGAGTAGAAATGACTGGACAGACAGAGAGACAAATGGTCAGCCATAATGTGTTCTCCCCACACACTTCAAGCAAAGAATGCATAAAAACTAAGCATTTGTGTCATTTTCAAGTAAAGTACCCTATTTGATAATAAAATTATGAACACGACAAAGATACTTCACAATCGTAAATACATTTCTGAGTGAACACTTCTTGTTATTCTAAACTGAGATACTGAAAGTGTTTTAAATACAAACAGTGGGTAAACTTAAAATATTGGACTCCATTTAGTGTGACAATATATTAAAGGCCACAATCTCACATTTCCAATTAAATGTTACAGGAAGTAATGATAGTTGAAGAAAGTGTCACTGAAGGATGAATTTAAGTAATATGTGTATTAGAAGAAAAAATTAAAAGAAATTATAGCAAAACTGTAAATACGTGTTTTAAAATTAGATTTCATTAAATACACCCTTAAAACCGGCAAACCATCAATAATGCCTACAAAGAAATAAACCCTGCCCAAATGAGACACAGTAAGACTACTTAGGGAGAGGTTCACAGAATAAGCATGTAAATATAAATTAAGTATGGAGAAGAAGACTGTCATCTAGTAACTAACACACAGAGACAAAACTTTAATGATTCAGAAAATCTTAAAAGTTGTAAACTTTATAACTGTCATGATTAAACAATAAATACATTACAAAATATGAACTTTTTAAAAGTAATGTACATTTAGCTTCATACAAACATAATTCTATTATTGTATGCAGTCACTACTGTCAATTATTAAAATATTAAATTTTAAACACATTAGTTGTCTTGGCAATATCAGCTCTATTCATTCAACAGCTCTGTGTTAACTATTTTGATACTGTCAACTAATAACTTACTTCCAAAATGAAAGAAATGTATCTATGACACAGATCAAACAAATTTGTTACTATTTATATTAGAATGTACATGACAATGAATGATTAATGGTAAATTAAATTAAAATATAATTTTTGATAGTCCTAATAAAAACAAATATGGCATAACATAGGTGGAACGAGAGAAAAAAGGAATACTATGTGACAAAGTACCAAACAGACTTTATTTCACGATTGTAAGGAGCAAAACAGAGTGCAGAAATAAATTTATGCATCAGCAACCTGATATTTGTACTTTAAAACAATGTAAAAGCTTCCCAGAAAAGTATATCCTAATTTCACAAATACAAGCTCTTTTAAACATTGCTTTCAGTTTTAATTTTCACCTGAAGAACTCCTGGGAACTGTGAATAAGATGTAATCAGAAAGAAATCTTCACCAAGCAATTCTACTATAACCCTTATTCTGAGAGTTTGGGAATTTTAATTGAACACAATGAGATTTTGATGATTTTTATTTTTCTGGATGAGTATCCTGAGTTGCAAGATAGCACACTGAAATGCTTCTTGTCTCTGACAGACTTCCTTTTGTTGTTCACTTGAGTCTATAAATGCGCCAATCACACAATAAGGGAAACATTGAAATTAAATTATGACAGTACAACTCGTGTACAACTCTCACAAGAAACTCAAATAAGGCAATATGGTGGGGCCTACCAAAATTTGCAGCTGGGGGAGTCTGGTGGTTGGTTTTGTGTTTTTACATTTGGCAGGAATCTGGCTTCAGTCACTGTTAAGATGTTTTCATTAAATCATTAAATTTACTTTATAAAGACAGTTTATAAATGTTGTACTTTCAATGCAATAATGCTGCAATAAACTGTATTGCAGTTCAACACAAAAGGCTCATTACTGTCAACTTTTATTGGTCACACTATGCTAGTTATTACATAAAAAAATTAATAATGGCATTAAGCCCATACTAAATTAATATAAAAACAATCAGCAAGAAATATTTAGCAATACTGATAAAGGATACTTACAACATTCTTGGCACCTGCTGAAGTAAACTTGCAACTAGAACCACTGGACGAAGTAACAAGTCCCGTTCCCGAGGAAACTAATGGTATTGGTTTTGCTTTGTGAAGTATTTGAAGAGTGTAGTCACTCTCTGTTAACAGCTGGGAATCTGGTGCTGTAAACACCATCATTAACCCATTAATACAAAACAAAAATTCTTTCATCATAGGCATACAGTAGTTCTCAGTTAGACACTAAAAATGTAAACTAACCATCTAAGCTGTAACCTATAGTGCTACTTCTTTCGTCTCTCAATATCACAATTGTAAACTAGTATATACTGAAAGTTACAGTGTGCTACTTTTCAGTCTAATATTGTACTGAATACGGTCTGTGTTACTGATGCTTTGGCATAATTACTTGACACATAAACCTTCAAGATGCATCATCATAGTCACTACACATGACATACGGCTGTGATGCAAGTAATTTGTGGTATCAAATTCACTAACTACTTAATATTATGGTTAATACTATAAAAATGATAGTTCATGATGCAGCGTCACTAACTGAGAGTAACTCAAAGGCATTTAACATAAATCCATTCATAACATTATATATCAAAAGAATCATTTAAGTACTGAAAAATTATCTATGAAAAATGAGTCATATGTAATGGATGAAATACAGGATCCCTATAAAATTCGTATGAATTTATATAATATAAATATAATTTATAAACAATATATATTTATTTATATATATACTACTTATGTAAATTATAACCTATGTTTCAGTTATTTTCAAATAAATTCAGAGACTACAGTCAGACTGCATTTCACAAGACAGAAACTCGATGCAGGTTGGAACTACACTCACCATTATCAAATACTGGTGGTGATGCAAGAGTCCTGTTATCAGGTAGTGGTGGAATTGTGGAAAACCTATTACCAAGTGCTGACAGTGTTGTTGGAATCTGATCCTCAGATACTTGTGATGTTGGAATTTGTGGCATCACAGGAGTTATATCATCTGTGTGGGTAACCACACTAAATCTACCTCGCTTTACAGCTGTTGTGGTTATTGGCTTATTACTTGTGTCTGAACTCCAAGAAGCTTGAGATGAAACTGAAGAAACGAAAAATGAATCAACTTATACCCAACCCTCCTTCCTGAAATTTCTGATGCTGAGTCTATTATCACTGCTTCTCCTCCATGCCCACAATGAAAATTTTATCATAAATAATCAAAATGTCCTCTGAGCTTCTGGACATTTGCACACTCTATTTGATTTTCAACACTAATACAGTGACAATATTATCATCAGACTTTTTATTGTTCTGATCGGAGGTCTTAAACAAAATAAATAAAATTTACAACACAAAACATATGGAAATTATATATTGTAAAGAAAATCACAAAACACTGGTACTACGTACATGAATGAAGCCAGGATGCATAATAAATCTCACCTGCCACAGACATATCCTCTTGTACAATGCTCACTTGAAATCTGGATATTCTTTTTACAGTTAAATTGTCATCTGTCTTCTTTTGTTCATGCTTTGCCTTGTGCTCCTGCTGTTTATTTTCATCAAATGACTTCTCCTCTTGTGGTTCTCTCCTTGCAGGGCCTTTGTTTTTATGTACAAGATTTGTATCTGATGTCATAGTTTGGCATTCTGTCATAAACAGATCTGCAGTTTGGGTTTCACTCTCAACCATTGCTGTATCAGAAACAACACGCTCTTGGGAATCCTCTGAAATTTCCTTGTTATAACGCAAACCCCTGGTTTGGGTCTCCAAAGCCTCAGAGTGATTCACCACTATGACAGCTTCATCTGGTGTAGTGTTAACACTGATGTCAGTAACTAGTGGCATGTTTGGATTCAGTACAGTAGGAGGGAATACCGGAGTATTTGCTGGCTGAACAGGAGTTGGTACTGCCAAGGGTACAGTAGTCAGCAGTTGAGCCATGGGCTGTGGTATTACCTGCACAGAACCCACAATTTTAATTTAAATATTGCAAGACTCCAATTTAATATTTTTAGAGGACAATGTGAACCAGGTTTGCCTTGGGCTGATCTTATGTCTGTTTATGGTCCAGACACCATTTTATGACCACAATATATCACACAAAATTTTCTGCATACCTGATAAAGTATGCAGCTATAAAAGTAAATATGATTGGTCAATTTAATTTGGATACTATAGTGAGATATTTGCAAGCAACAACATTTTTCACTTAGCCTCTCGTGTACAACTTATAGTCTTTTCAAAGTGTTTTTCTCAACCTTTGCCTAAAGCCAGAGATAAATCCAGGATACCTGGTTCCTGCCTGAGTTTTTAATTAGATAATTCCTCAATACAAGTCAGATATGTTAATGTTTAACATTATGTGCTAGATATATGCATTTCAGATACGCAAAAACTGAATATAAATCAAAAACACATGCAAAGGAAATTCATTTTATGTAACTAAACCACAATCTCACTGCAATATTTAATAAATTCATTATCACATATTTATGTATGAAACAGTAGTAACCCATACATTTTAAATTGGAAGAACCCAATGTTTCTTTGATTGAACATCCTTAAACCCCTATATTACCTGCGCTGCAGGACTAATGCCCAGCTGTATAATGCTTGGTGCCTGACTTAAAGCAACATGACGGTGGCTAGTATGTATCTTTGCCAACTCCTGAAATAGAAATGTATCACATATTTATACTGTTCAAAAGATATAATAAGAAACAAAATTAGTAACACAATATTCAAATTCAACATGTACAATAAAAAAGTAAAAAGAGGGTCAGATATGCTAAAGAATTATCACCTGTTCAAGATCGTGCAGGTCAATTGCCGCTGGTCGTGGCCTCAGTTGACGCTGAATATCTTCCTTTGATGCTATCTGACTAGGTGACATGACTCCACTACTACTATTACTGCTATCCACAAGAGGCGTTATTGACATCTGAAAGTCCAATATGTGCTAAATAACAACACAAGTTTAATGGTATCATATCATAAAATGACATACAGTAATAAAAACTATATCTACAGTTCAATCACAATTTAACTGATTAATTATGACAACACAACATAAAATGTATATTAGGAAATAAAGATGAAGTGATATGGACTGGAGAGGTCTAGTTTGATAAAAAGAGAAAGAAAGTATTACACTCGCCAAATTATTTTACCTTGTATCAAATATAATAAAGAATCCTACCTGTTGAACTGGAGCTAATACAGCCAAAGGCTGAACAATGACTGGCTGATCAGTTGGTAAAACTGCTAAGCCCTCAATGCCCATTACACCTGTCTGCATCATTGGCTGAGATATAATATCAACAGCTGTAGGAATCACAGAACTACTAGCTACAGCTGCATGTAACGTGCTCTGTGGTGACAATGGGCCCTGCAGTAAAATGAAACATCATACTCTCTGAAAATAATATTTTAAACGTATCACTTAAAGAGTAAAAGTAAAGCCATCCTGTTACATGCCAATGTTGGCACTTAGAGGAGAGGATTATACATCCTCTCCTCTAAGTGCCAACATACTCATTCATACTCATTCTCAACCTTGGCACTAAAAGGGGGTAAGTGGTAAGTGGCACACCCTGGCCACACTTTATTCCTGGGAAAGGATCCCAGTAACCATCAGACAGGATGCTGGGTGGGCCCCAGAGCTGGTCTGGACAAAGAGGCTAGAGGAACATCCTCTGCCACCCCCAGCCCATAGCCAGTCACTATACAAACTGAGCTACCCGACTCATATCACTTGAACAGACACTACTGAAACATCACCCAAGAAGGAACCAAGTATGAAAAAATACAACTTGAATGCACACAAGAATGCCAAAATAATTTCTTACATTTAATAAAACGTTTACGTTGCTATTTGAAATTTTAAAAAAAGAATGCCTTCCTCACAGGCATTTACAATGAATGGATGAGAGGAAATGTATCTCCATTCTTAACCTCTGCATTAAACATATGTAAACTGTTAGCTTCACTTCTGATTTTCAGGAAAAAGGTAACAAAATAAAGTTTCTGTTTAAAAAAGGGCTTTTCATTCTGAAAATTATGTACAAATACAAAAAATTATGCAACACTGTAACAATTACAACTAAACAACTTGCTGGGTTCTTTGTCTAAACTATAGATTTATTAATTTCACAATGCTTACAAATAAATATATTCTTGCTTGCAGTTCTTTACAGTTATGTCGTAAGTCCTGTTCATTGTATCTTCTGTCTAGTTTCTGCACTGGTATTAAGTATGCTCTTCTTGCAGTATCAAAGTCTAACCACTGCTTCTTTGCCCCATTGCTCTACTCAGTTAATAATCAACTCATGTTGTCCACAGCTAGGTTGCAACTTGTCTGTCAACTCAACACCTTAAGGACTGTGTTCAAACACTGAATAATTTACTGCTATGGCAACATTTCTCAGTGAGTCTGTTCACCCTGGGGTTACTTGAAAAACCAAGTATTTCAAACATGTCTGGCAGACTTAAATAATCTCAAAACAGAGAATATTTGAATAAATTTATGCCATATCATTAGCCATTCTTTTAGTAACCACAGCTGGCAAAATGCACTCAATTCTTAACACTACAAAATACTCAGAAATTAATGTTCTATAATGAAGAGATTATTCCAACTTTGGAACACTAGGCAACATTTTGTTATACAGCCCCGAGAACGGACATATTTATCTCCCAAGTTACAAAAACTAAGTATAATAAGTTTCAAGTTTACTCACCAGGCTGTGGCCACTAGGCATTGATATGGATGCTAGTTTCTGTTGTAATGTCTGCATGTAGCTGTCATAGGTATGCTGAACTTGAGGAGTAGCAGGGTGGGATGGGGGGGTTGCAGTCAATACACGTTCTGATGATGGCTGTGATGTAAGCTGCAGCAGCTTCTGCTGTAAATCTGCTATTGTTTGTGGGCCACTGAAATAATACATATGCACATCCTTCAAGACTTGTTTTCCACCATTCTATTTCTTATGTTAAAAAATCAACATTAGTTTTTATCTCACAACAAATACCACAGAACACAAGTTTTGTTATTAAATGTTACAGCTTATAATGTGGCAGCACAAAAAGCTAAACTTAATTTTGTATTTCAACACAAAATATTTCCAAGAAATGAAAAGTGAAATTTTGTCACTGTTCCTGTTTGTTTATACTCAGACAACTGTATCCTTTATATGGTGCAAAGGGTGTGACTTTACTTCATTCGCAATATGTCATGATTATAATTGTTTCCACCAGTCCTTGTATGATAATGATAACAGCAACAACCCCCCCCCCCCCCCACCCCCACCAGGAACTACCAGAAGCAGTGTAATATATCAGAACTTGTACTCTGTCCGAAGATGGTTGTCTTCTAGGTTGTAGCACCATTTAGTCTGGTAGAATTTTACCAACATTTCAGAGGTCTTAGCTGTTTCCATCATCAGCAAGATGATCACCCTCTCAAATGTTGATAAACATCTACCAGAAGACAGCCATCCTTGGACTCAACGCTGTGAAAATCTAAAATCCTACTTATACTCCATCCACTTGCAACAGACAGAATTATTTATTATATTACTGCTATCAATTCCACAGCCACCACCACCAGTATCACTACTACAAGGTCAGTTCAAATCTGACCCAAAATTTTAGTTTTTCTCAAAGTCTCCTCTGGTTGCAGACACAACCTAAAAATTATATCTGGAAAGAATGGTACAAATATGTACACGTAGAGGGAAAACATACTAAAAATCAACATGAAAGACAACTAATTGATATGCTATGATCAAAATTTTGAAACACATTTAAATCACTGAGTTGCTGCTGCTGCACTTGTTATAACCACCCCCACCATTACCTGTCTTTCTCCAGAGAATTCTGCTGTGACAATCTAGGATGCATTGACAATGCTTGCTGATCAACTGCAGGCATGATGGTATTCTCAGGGGTGTACTGCTGAGTTGGTGTCTGGCTGGCTCCAGGCATAGCTTGTGATGTGGATAATTGACTAGCCAGTGGAAAAGTGGTCTGCAAATTAGTTTGTTGCTGCTGCTGCTGAGGCTCTGCAGGTGAATGGCATGATGGAATGACTTCTGATGCATATTTATAGACTTCAGCTGTGTTCATAGCTTCATCAAATTCTGTTGATCTCTCAGATATAAAACTTGTTTTCCGGCTAGGGCCTTCACTTCCAGAGAGGTCGGACAATTGCGTGTCTTGTATTACTTGAGTTAAAGTCATTTTCTTTACACCCTGTTCTAGTTGTGTTCCATCCATTACCAGAACTGTGCCAAACTGTCCCTGAGTTTGTGATAAGTGAGATGGAGTTCCTTCAATAAGTTGACCATTTGAAGCCATGATATGGTCCTGTGTGGAAGGTTCAGGCATGGTGTGCATAAATGTATCAATCTCAAGCAACCCCAATTGAACATCTGGGTCATTTATGCTTGAACGTTTAGATGAATATACATCTGTAGAGGAACTCATGGATATTTCGGATTGTGTGCCTGGCATTTCAGTGTGCTGAGACTGAGATTCTGAAGAATTCAGGTCATAATTAACATCCACTGAGAATGTAGGAATGGTATCTGTAGAAGCAGATGACTGTTTCCTAACATCTTCATTGCTTAGATTCTCCCTTCCAACTGCAACTTTCTTTCCTATATTGCTGACATTTCCTTCTGTATCACTATAAATTATGGAATGGGTTTCTGTCTCTCCCAAAACTGTCCTGTCATTAGATAAGCATTTCACTTCAACCTGGTCCGCACTTTGTTTTGACAGATCGAGAGATGGTAAACGAAGAAGGGTGACAGATGGATCTGCAATCGCTGAGGAGCACACTGGAGTTGACATGGAGCCAACAAGACTAGATGAAGATGCACTTTCATCAACAGTGCTCACCATAAAGCGAGATATTAGGCGCTGCTGCAACACAAAATATATTTGCATAATTCAACATCATACTCACAATATAAGATATAACAGCTCAGAAAAGATAAGATAAAACTATGAATTTGATGTAGATAGAAGCAAGTACAGAAATGGGTAGAAAAATTTAACATAAATGAAGAAAACTTTTAAACTATATTTCTACTAAGAAATTATAACAAAATAAGCCACTTGTTTACACATGTACTCAAATTTTAATTTTAAATTAATTACAAATCAAATCTTTGGATTTTTTTTGTAGTTGTCTATTGTGGGGAACCGCATATAATTTGACTGCCTTATGTATGAAAAATTCATACCGGCAAAGGGCCAACTGTAGTACTTGAAATGGCTGCCAAAGGGTGCTGCTGTACAACATGCATGGGGCTGCTTGGCCCTGATAATGATGCTCTCTCTCTCACTATGGGATCCATCAGCTTTGCTACTGTGGCTGTTTCATCCTTCTGCAAAACACAACTTACATACACACATCTGAAACGCTTAACTTAAATTAACACATTCATTATTTTTTCATGTTCTACATAGTGTCAAAGCTAGTCTGGTATATATATATATATTTCATACTCTAACTCCAGACAGCTTCTTGGGGCTATCTTAGTAGCACTAATCAAAATATCATGTAATTTATTTGAGGTTCTAATAGTGGTGATGAGGCCAACTGTTGTCATCTAGATCAGTGTTCTACAAATGGTGTGTCACAGTACATTGGTGTGCCACCACAAGGTTTCAGGTGTGCACTTTGTAAGAAATTGTATATTCTTGCATTATAGTCAGACAAAAGCCAATACCTTTTCTTTCAAAATTATAATTTATAATACACATACACACACACACGTGCACAAATACACACAGGTTCTTCATCACTGATAATTTTATTCAACACGTGTAATGTTTTGTTTTCATATGCCTGCATTCTTTGTGGCCACGTATAGTTTCACAACCTCTTTTCAAGAGACAAAATTTAGTGGTGTGCCACAATGTTTCTGTTGAAAATGTGCCACAAGTGAAAAAGTAGCAGAACACCAATCTAGACTGAGGCATGCGGCTACCAATATTTTGCCTCCAACTTCAGGGTTGAAGTGATGTCATCTATATAGGAGGGTAGCCAGTAAGAATGGGGAGAGGCCCTGAAAAGATCATCTTAATCATATGCCAATTCATGTTACCTTCCTTCAGTTTCCCCACACCTCACATCATTTTGACTCACTCCAACCCTGAAGATGGAGGTAATTTCTTTCCAATTCATCATACATAACAATCATTCGATCTCATTTGCAATTTGAAATAAGAGAAGGAAAAGAGGAACATTCATTTATGGATCCATGGCTATTTTGAAACACAGATTACATGAGATAATAAGAGTTAAATGGAAATACCTAGGTAACAGATGCATTAACCACTAGTAGTAATTAAATTCAGTAAGTTCACATAATGCAGAATATCTTCAACAATTTATCGAAACAATTTATTTCATTAGCACACATTTATCTGATACAACTACTAGTGTCATTCTGGGTTTCTTGATAGTCATACTCTAACACATAACTGAATTTCCAGGTCTTTGTTTCCATAAAAATGTTATAACAATTCATGAGTAACATCAGATTCCAGTTCATCAACTATGTTGAATTTCTGTTTATCTACAACATACACAAACATACAAAGTAACAGACAACAGATTAATGACACATAAAGGTAATCAGTCTGAATGTAATAAACTCATATGGAGGAAACATGACCCAAAACACAAATAAGTTTAACAAGCAAATACTGAATGCAATAAAATTAATCATTGCTTTCCAAATTCATGACTGATTAACTTACCGAACGATGTCGCCTGTGACCTTTATATGAAGCCCGATGAGAACTCTGACGAGTTAGTGAAGAATGACGTACCTACAGTTAGGTCAGGTCACGAGATAATGGAGTAAGAAACTCAGCGGTGTAGGTCGTATCAAGAGGATTTTGGTTTGGTGAGAGAGGTGGGAGTTGTTTATAGATATGTTGTGGGAAGGGGTAGAGATAGTTGGACATACAAAGGTTGAAATGACAGCGAGCAGTAGAAAGAAATCAAAGTATTTAAGATATAAGAAGGTTAAAAATGAAAACAAAAAGAATGAACATTTTGGTTGACAACAAGATTAGAAAATTATGGTCAGAAATTAATGAAGATATAATGATATCATATATGGAAACCAAAAATGCACATAACACAGGAGATGTGAATATGATTTCAGAAACAGCAAAATCAGGAGAAAAAATAAATACAGGAGATTGGAAAGGAAAAGTTGAGGAAGATTGGAGGAATTAGAGAGAGAAAAGAAAGAAAAGAGAAAAGCAAAGTAAGACACATCAGAAACTAACACACACACACACACACAACGGAAATGCTTTCTGCCATATTCTCACAACAGCAAATCCATCATATATGTGCAATTATGAACTTTGCTGCACAGTTCAGATATTTATATCCAACTCTTCAAACTACAAAAAGTTCATTCTTCTTCACACCTAGCAATAAATATTTTACCCTTCAGCACTCCCTGGATGGCATGATTGCTTGCAACTCTTCTGAGTGTGCATGCGATCCAAAGGATATATTTAATGTAGATGAGTGTAGGTAATTTCTCACCTTACTCCTAGACAAAACAAAAGCTCTCAAAGGTAGCCGCTGTAATGGGAGCTACAGAAGTAAAGACATAATTACTGTGTTTGTATGTACAAATATGGATAAATCTGAAAATATGTCATTTCTGGCAAATGGACAGTCAGAGGAGCCAAGGCACTTCAAGCACTGTTAAGTCCTTGCCGTGTAGACAGACACAAAAGTAAGGTACAGATGCCTTATATGGTGTCCATGGAGTAATAAACAGGTTTGAAAAAGGAGAATGGCTAATGAATCAAAAACATTATCTTAAATTGTTTCCAGAATGTTGAATTCTATAAAACACCAGAACATCACCATGAAGATGACATTCACATCTGAAAAGTATGTACAGGATGATGACAATGTTCTTCCGTGTGCAGTTCAGGAAACTGATGACCTCTTTATTGAAGATAGAAATGTAGAAACTGACGATGCAAAAGATAAGGAAGATCAGGTAGCAGTATGCAAACCAAAAGCAATGTTTAACAAAGGAGCATAGTGTCTGAACACCTATTTCCAGTTTCTTAATGGTGTTCCTAATGAGTCAGTCAATCACTACAAATGCTTAGGAAATGAATGCTAATACATGAACTTTGTTAGAAAGAAAAGTAAAACAAATAATGCTGGATATGTTCTTTAAGAAAGAAGAACACTTCAGACAAGTCTCTTGATTTTAACCAAGATAGCAGAAGTATACAGAGTATATTTGAAAGCCTGTGCATTTAGAAAGTGTTCATAGCTACTTATTCAGTGCGATGTAATACAGCATACACACGAAAAGACATAAGGCAAAATAATTTTCATCAAAATATTATAGTACATACATACACAAACTTATAGCTGTGTTTTGTTCTTTTTAATAAACAATTCACATGCTAAATTATAGTAATCATACAATTAACAAATCATTATTATTTCACTAGTCTTCTACATAGGATAAAACTAATTTTTAAACATTATGAAACCTACCCTTTTAAATTTTCCTGTTTAAGTTTATATTACTTTGTCCCCTGGAAAACTTCTTATTAGGAACAACTATACATAGGTATTAAACAAAATATTTATTGGTAAACTAAGTTCTTAATGTTACCACAATCATGGCTTTAACAATGTATCCAGCTTAAAATGGTACTTACACAGCAATGTCAGACAAATAAATAAAACTAATAGTGACAAATTGAGCAGAACTTCTCCCATGTAATGTGGTCTTTCTTTATTACAGTACAACCACGTCGTACACAAGAAAATGGAAAAAAAGTGATTTCTCAACCACTACTGTAAATGAATGCATTATAAAATAAAAATAAAAAGTCAGTTTCATGTGGCTAAAACATGAACTCTATAACCAGCAGAGTACTCTCAATTTCAAAATATAGTATAAAAATGGAAGGAAGCCAAAAATGGTAAACCAGCATTTTCTGATGATTTTTTAATGTTCATATTTTGGAAATAGATCACCATTACAATGAGACTGTTTCTAGAATCTAGGAGGCAAGTAGATCAATAATATACTGACAATCTCTCCCCAACAAATGTTTCAATAAAGAGTGTCAAATATTTTTTCTTTATGCATTCCTCCATTTTAATAAAGCTTCTACAGAAACAAGACTATTTGCACTAAAATTATTTATGTTATATGAAAGAAAAACTTACCCTTGTCTGTGACTCAGCCAATGGATCACGTTCTCTGTCTCGCGGCTTCCTACTAGTTACAGGGCTATCTAATGGGCAGTGAGGCAACACAGGCAAACGATCAGGATTATCTTTTAACTGCTGTACAATATCTTTTATCAAGTCCACAAATATATCAGACTGGTGTTCTGGCAGAAGGTTCTCAGCCACCTAAAAAAAAAGATAAATCCACATTCTTACAGAACTACCATGGTCTGAGGTTACACTTTAAAAATAAAATACTATTCTAGTATCAAAGTATGATAAAACTGCACCATTTTCCATAGATTATTCTGCATTAGATGCAACGTTTAGAAGCTTCTGTCATACAAGAAAATCCAGTTACAGTCATTTTAAATCCAAAGAAAACAAATCATAAAAATGAAAATATGTTGACATTAAAGCTCATTAAAATGCATATAAAATCATGCAAAACACAGTGTCATGTATATTAAAGCAAAGATATTCAGTGGTTTGAGGAAGTAATTAAATTTGATAAATTTTAATAAAATGCATGATTTGTACCATAAATAATAAAATTGGTATGACACAATAAGTCACAATGCCAAGAGATTAAAGACAACCAAACGTTATAGCAAATGAAACGCAATATATATGCAATACATACTTAGCTCAATTCACTGATAGTACATACATACATACATCTTTATTACATTCCATGGATGCATAAGTTATTCAGATGACAATAGGATGTGGAAATATAAATAACAATAAGGACATAACAACAACCACAGGCAAGGCCATTTTGAGGCCTGTTAGTAGGCTTGGAATTAGCCATATTTAAAAATAAAGAAGAAAAAATGGAATGAAAACATTTTTGTAAATTACACAATTAGTTATAAAATAAACTTGACTATATCAACATTTAACTCTATGGGACATTCCAATACAGACTGTAAAAAGAAAAAATGTACATTTACTCAATCCTCAATACTCACACAAGAAACAACAGTGTGAGAAGTGACTTACCAAGTTGGTTGCAATATCCTGTGGAACCACATCTTGTATATGGAAGGTGAATGTCACCGTCCTGTGTTTGCTGGACTCCAGCTGGCATTCCACAACACCCCCACCATTACCCAAAGACAGAACAATCAATTTGGGTCCACGATCACCTACAGTCTTACGTCGTTTTGTTCCTGTTCTTTTAGAACGTTTCTCAATAGGAACTTCTGCAGCAGGAACAGCAGGAGCACTCTGTGTCTCAGAACAAGACTCCAGGTCAGATGACGATATACTGAAAGAAAAGAAGCTTGGAAAGTGGATTCTGTACTGGAATACACATAATATTCTCACATGTTCTTTGCTATATGCATTATGTGCATGTCCACAACACTAGTCATGGGACAGTAAACAGAAAAATAGCAACAAAAAATATCCCAAAATTATAGATATAAAGAAGTTTTATGTTATAACTTTGACAGTTCCTATTGTAATATATATATATTTTTTCCTGACTATTACTAAATCAAAAGTGCATCTTACAACTGATGGCGTCTTAAAATTGATGAAATACGGTTACAAACATTATCTTCATAACTGTTATATTCTCATCAATATTACCACAGAAAATTCTTTAAACTTACAGTTCTGATAAAGTAGTTCTGATACAATGTGAGGGCATTTGATCTGATGAGGTATGAGGAAGGTCACTAATTAATAATCCATTTTGGTATCCTTGTCGAGGGCTTCCGCCTTCATTCAGCTGGAAATGTTACAAAATATTTGTTATAGAGATTCAATATAAAAACACACAAATATAACATAACCAGTAAACACAAACTGTTTGCCTTAAATTCACATTAACAAGAATTACTGCATAAAGAAAACGAGATGGTGTAGCTGTCAGTATAGTGTCAGACTATGAAATGGATGAATGGGGTTTGATCCCTGGGAGCAGCAGAGGATTTTTCTTGTAGCTTCTGCATCCAGACAGGCTCTGCGGCCCACCTTACTCCCCATCTAGTGGATACTGGGGTTCCTTTCACAGGGGTAAAGCACGGTCGGTATGATGCCGACAACTCAACCCCATCTAGTGCTAAGGTCAAGCATCAGTACAAACTACACCTCCTCCCCAAAAAACACCTCCATGGCATGTAATGGGGTAGCTTTACTCTTTTATTGCTAAAATAAAGCTCAAAATCCATATAATATTACCTCTTAATGTGGTGCTTCATACAATTAAAACACATAAGAACTTACTGCCCAGTTATAGGTAAACACTAAAACTGCAGCAATATCTTTTAAAAATTACATTTATTATTAATGTTCTTGAGTTGTTTTTTTTAGAAATAAGAAGAGCTGTAATGCCAATTTTGGCAGAAATAAAATGTTAACAATAAGGAATCACTTAAAATCATTAGCACATTCAAAAGTGACACATACATATATGTACCAAGATCCCATGCATAAGATTCCATTACCAAAGAACCAAAACCATAAAAATCTACTAACTTTCAAAATATTACTTGTGTTGTCCTAAACCCAAGTGACAAATGTTCTTGGCAATCTGCAAGGTGGCACAGGCTAGTAACTGCCTTCACTCCCCAGTATATTCAACAGGTATAAGCCAAGGACATTCTCCATCCTGCAAGTGCAATAATCTTTATGGGAATATTATATATTTTGTCACATATCCATAAAGTGGGACATGTCACAGCATATAACTTGCTTTGGCTAAGGTACTTGGGGTGATATGAAGGATTCTCACAAAGATGTGTATTTAAACTGATAAATATTCTACAATATTTTCCTTTGTCTATTCATTTAAAAATACAGGTATAACCGATTTCCAACTTGGAGGATTTTATAAACAAAATTTTATGGACATTACATTATATATAAATTATAGACCATGATTCAGAATCTCCACATCCCTGAAAACAAAAGTAGTAACAGGACCAAACACTAAACAGTTTACAAATTTGAAAAAAATTATGAAATTGAACTTGCAGAATGGAGAGTTTGAAAACATACTTCTCATATTTCCATGTATGAAAATGCTGCCATTTTCTTTATTCTATTAATACACTCAGAAAAATATATACTAAGTATACTATTCAAAATATAATTTCATAGTATGCTTTGATGGCCAAAATATAATCCTACCACCAAGCTTAAAAAACTGCATTTCAATCCACTAAAAATCCAACACAGAAGAACCAGGACTTTACAATTTATCTATACAACAGCATGTAATATTTGACCAATATAAGAGCATAATGGAGCAGGGCACTTACATTTATTACCCCCAAAAGTGTTTTAAATATTCAATTCAACAATTTCAGTTCAACAGTTATTTAAAAACATTTAATATATGTTCACATTTCCTTCAAACCATTTTTTAAACAATACAAAGGAATGTAACTTTCAGTGTTAACCAAAATCCAGCAGTCAACTGCTAGCCATACAGGGTCTCAGGTAAGATACCATTTAGGATGCTATGAAGTATACTTGTAATCACACATTCTACCTACCAGCTGGTCATTGACCTGCTTAGCCTGTATTGCACAATAATACAATTTAAACCCACTTACTACTGGTCACACTTTAACTCTGGGGTTTAAGGTCATCTAGCATTATGCTCTGTGATACACAACTAGACCTTGGGTAAGCCATGGCACATGGCCAACAAAGGTTAATGCAAGACTCTAGTTTCACTCTATATACTGAAATTTCAATAAAATGAACAGAAATTTACAGAATATTTTTATTTCCCAATCATCCTTTTAAATGATTATACAGCAATTTATTATGATACTCACTGATAACTTCATGTTAATAAACACCGAGTTCCCACGTATAACTATATGCATGGGGAAGGAATAATTTTAAGTCTGCTGGATTTGAGATTTTCATAGTGATGAGTTGAGAGCATGGTCTTTTGGCTTGTTCTACTATGTAATCTTCTGGTTACAAAGCAACATAACACAAATATACTGCCTCTACCTCTCTGGGTTGAATTGAGAAAAGATGGGAAATCCTGGTTAAATATGGGGTCAGAACATGATTAGTCAATTACAGCCATAAAAGAGGGGGGCAAAGATGGAGCCAAGACTGGAAAAATAGAACAGTCCCCTTTACAGAGCAATCAGACAGGAAAGATGTGTCAAGACAAACAGGACCACAAGAAAGTACTTTGGATCAAGGAAAAATATATGCATTGTTCTTAGAAGCCTCTTCCACTTTTGGGATGTGAATATAAGGTTTCCATGACCTGTTCTGAAGAAACCTTCCACTATATTCAAGTTGTTTGGATGGAGCTCAATCTCTATAACTTATCTGATATTCCTGTCCATATGCCTGGATTTGTTAGCTAAGATACTGGTGTCATTTGACAAGATACAAAGGCCTATGTTTAATTCAGTAACAGCCTACTTCTGCAGATGACAGAACTGAATATAGCAATGGTGCTTCCAATTTGCCTATCCTCACTTCAATCAAGGAGATGGAGGTAGATGTTGATATACACCCAGAAGACTATACAGCACAACAACTCAGAAGATCACCATCTTCATCCATTGAAGTCTAATTAATACTAAGTCACACTTGTGGGTAGCTGTAATACCCACAAAGCTACAACCTAACCAGACTGTGAATTGTTCTTATCTTGGTCAAAATTTATTGAAGAAGCTACTATGAAGCAACTGTTGTCCACATAAAAAGAACAAATTGAATACAAAGATGGAATTACTTTTAAAATTACTGTAAATTCTAAATGGTAAGAACTAAATTTACGTGTCAGATGTGCCCATTACAGGAAAGCACACAAAACATTCCAGTTTGCCACCAATAATATGCAATGAGATAGCTCAAAAGAAATGCATAAAGGAGCATGTAATATTTTTGCAAGAAAACTGTGTATGTTTGATGATAACATACTTCAAATATTGTACTTATTCCAATCTAAGCCACACTTTATGTACTGTTGAATGATGTTCAGTTTTGATCACAGGTATCAACCATTCCATTCAAAATACTAATTTCCTAATAAATGTTATAACAAGTAGGATTTGAGGGTCTCAGAGTGGTGAGCATGAAGATGGCTGTTTTCCAGGTTATAGCGCCATGTAGTCTGGTAGATGTTTACCATCATTTCAGAGGTCACTGCTGCCTCCATAATCAGGGCAATGAGGCAGCAAGGACCTTTGAAATGGTGCTACAATCCAGAAGACAGTCATCTTCTAATGCAACAAGAGTAAAATTTATTAGGTATGAGTTATAATGTATAAAAGTATTCTAAGAGATAAATGTGAGAATGTACCACAAATCTTGAATTAAGTTATCAGCAATTTTGAAACTCAAGTCTGTCAAATGCAATGATCACTATGCATGAAGTAAAGAAGTTAACATAATCCAAAAGAAGAAAAAGAGATTTCCATTGTAGCGGCCACAGTGAACAAGAGAAAAACAAAACAGAAAAAACCTACATATTCACAGACAGCAAATAAACAGGAACTGTCACAAAACAATGCCTTATCACTGTCAAGCATACAAAATATTCCAAGCAAATTCTACTTTCTCAGTGAACAATTCTTAGCAGGATTGAGGTTCTCATTGCAGTAATTATGAAGATGGTTGTCTTATGGGTTCTAACATGTAGCCTGGTGGAAGTTTAGTGACACTTCAGAGGTGTTCATAGCTCTGATTAGGGAGGCAGCAAGGACCTCTGCATTGCTAATAACTTCTACCACACCACATGGTGTTACAACCGGGAAGACAGCCATCTTCTTGCTCACCATCATAAGAACCACAAATCCAGCTTAAAGGTTCATTACTGTGCACACAAGAGCCTGCCACAGGTCCCAATCCTGAACAGACAAATCCAACTCATACCCTCCAACCCAATTTTTCTAAGAAACATTCTAATACTAACCTGTTTATAGTTGTATATATTTTATATTTTAAGATATTGCTCTTCAGTACTTCCATAGCTCAAACTTCTAGTTGAGAATTTCAATGATAAACAAAATATCTGGTAATATCTTCAGTCAGTTTTTCATGGGCTTCATAACACTCACCCATTCTCAACAATGTTTTACTTTGTCATATCACAATGCTCTATCCCTTGTGTAATGATCTCTTGCATACAAATTTGAACAAGTTTTTACAAAATATGTGTGACATTATTTTAGATAAATACTTCCAATAACTGTGAATTTAAATATTTTAAAATGCAGGAATATAGCACTATTTGTTGACGAACAATGGGTATGTATTTTTCTTGCATAAAAATTACCTTGCTAACATGACAGCAAAAACCTACAACAGAGAGAAAATGAAGAGAAACTAATCTAACATAACAAAAAAGCATGAACTAACTTTCAAATGAAAAGGAAGTCTTGCTTTTTCTTCCCATTGCAACTCAATTGTTTTTTTAATTACATGACCTACTTAAGAAAAATCCATCTTCTACCTTTGTAGTGGATCTTGTTGGAGATCCTTGCACACTGGACATTGCTGAAGAATTTCTTCTATTTTGCATGTGACCCTGGGCTGCCATCTCATCAGAAACTGAAGTTGGTAATGGCAAACTTTGCAATATTTGTACTGCTTCTGATGCCTGCACAGGCTCTGCAGTATAACCCAATAATGGGTAAAGTACTGAGGAACCAGAACCAGTTTCCTTATTGGCTGGTGAATCCACCACTGTTGACCCACAGTCCAATGAAGGTGTTGTTTGTGTACCAATTTCTTCTTGGTCCTTTTTCAAACATTCAAGTGCTCTTTGTGTTTCCTCCTTATTGTGAATTTGTTGAGTACAAACATTTACTGTATTTGAGGTTTTCACACTGCTCATTTCATGGTTTATATGGGTTTTTGGGTCTAGTTTACTGCTTATACATTGATTTGCACTATGTAAGCCTTCTTCAAAGAATTCTCCTGCATTGTGAATGGCTTCTTGTTTCAAATGGTGGATTTCACTCACCTTGTTTACATCCTTTGTTTTAGCTCGAGCAGAATACTGTTTCTGTTGTAGCCTTTTCTGTGTATCAAATTGCTGGTCATGTAGTGGTAATTCATTAATTTGAATGTTCAGTAACTGATCATTAATATGACTGATACTTGTAGCATTTGACTGGTAATTCTGTGATCCAGTCACATTTACACATGACTGTGGAGTCTCATAATCTGATGTCTGATCAACTTTATCAGAATATACAACTCCCTGAAACTGGCCATGTTCTGCCTGAAAGTTTTGCACCTGATTAAATTTACAAGTCAGTTCAGCATTTTGTAAAACTGGAGAGGTTTTACTCACACAATACACATCTTTCGTTGGGATCTGTAAATTAAGGTTTAAGAATGGAGTGTTAGGAGCCCCTGGGATAGGTGTTGAAGGTGGGTTTGGTGTAGGAACTGGAGTCATGACAGGGGACAGAGCATAACTCTCACTACTGGCTGGCACAAAATCTGACATTGCATGCTGCTGTAAATGGTACTGCAGCACAGATGAAGTGTTTTGTGTGTAGGTTTCAGGAACAGAAGAAGCATCTCCATTGACTACAAAGGCTGTAGGACTAGGTTGCTGGAGAAGTATGACTGGAGCAGTCTGCTGTAAAGGCAATGGATCTACTTTTGAAAACTGGCAACATGTAAGCACCTGTGCATTAGTATTTTGCAGAAATGAAGCATATGGAATTTTTAAAGTTATTGGTTGTACGAGGTTAGTGTTAGCATTAGCATTAGGTTTGGAAGCTGTACTGCAATCAGATGAAGCTTGATTACAATTTGAATTTTGTGGCATATCCTGTAGAAAACTTACGTTTGATATGTCACTTGAAGTCACCCCTGATCCTAAGATCGGTGCAGTACTGGCACTAGTTGCAGCCATCTGTGATTCATGTTGTGGAATGTCTGGTTGAGGATGATACTGGGCAGTGTTACTGGCCCCCAGTGATTTCGTCTGATGAGGAGACTGGGATAGAATACAAAGATTTTCTGTGAGGAGATTTGACTGCTGGAAATTTTCCATCATAGATTGCTGCTGAGCAAGGTTTGGCAGCTGGTAATTCTGCTGGGAAGCCTGACTGAATGTAACTGAACTCTGAGGTTGTGATGTTGAGTTTGAAATGCTCTGGCTGGAGGTATGGTATACAGGGTCAGCAATGGTTGAAGATGGAACAGGTTGCTGGGAGTACATTAACTGTTTCTTTACAGTATTCACTGATTTCACTACACTATCAGATAACGTTGAGGCTGGTGAAATGTTTGCAACTGATGAACACTGAGAGACCTGTGTTGCAATGAAATTAGTGTCTAAAACAGTGGGTAGTGGGGTGTCCCGTGTCGCTGACACTGATAACCCTGGCATCACTGAACTCTGCTGCTGAACCTGTGGCACAAAACCTGGGATATTTTGCACCTGCAAAGTCTGTTGGGAGATATAGCTACCCACTGCTGGATGAAAACTGGGAATGTTGTGCATAGCAACAGCAGCCATATTTCCCAAAGACTGGGAGCTGGAATAAGATGCTGGGATGGATTGTACTGGTGGTGGCTGCTGGACCACATTCACTTGTACCATATTGCCAATGCCTGCATTGACATTGGAGGAACTAACTACGCAGGATGGGTGATGCAAAGGATCATACATAGGTTGGAGGAGGGGTGCTGGGGCTGACACCGACAGCTCAATGTTGCCAACCTGGAACAATAGTAATCAAGGTGTCAGGATGTCATTACAGTAACATATTTTAAATTACTACCCTTAAGGGCATGCTATTCTTTTCTCACGGTTCATGTGTAATAAACAGACAGTGGAAACAATAATTCAGTACATAAAATATGTTAATCTAAACACAAATTCCAATAACAGATCTCTCATAAATTATGCACATTAATCACCAATGATATTTTTATAGCTGTGGGAAAAATAAAATAAAGACATCAAATTATGTACTCCTGCACATGTAAATCAACATGAACAAAATTTTCAAAACAAGGTCAATTCTCAACTGCTACAGGACAGATATCAAGCAAGCAGTAACTAAATTTTCTTGGATATTGTCATTTCTAATATTCTTAATTCATTACAGCATTTGCATCAATATTCATCAGTATAAATAACATCACAAATTCAATCGGTTAATAAGGAATTTTAACCACCATAAAATTGCAGAACTTTGTGTTTTCTCCAAGCTGGAAGGACTACTTTTTCACAATTTCTTAAAAACATAGGAAGTATTATCATTACCTGCTGGTTAGTCGGCTGTTGTAAAATCACAGGTGGGACACCAGATTGCTGATAGTTAGTTGCAATATACAACTTCTGTGTCTGTTGCTGCTGGGAAGATGTCTGCTCCTGCTGCTGAGCAGCTGGTACAGTGGGCTGCTGAACTACTACATGCATTGCTTGTTGCTGGCATAACGAAGTGAACGGAGTTATATAACTGCCATGAACTATGCCAGTCTGTTGCTGCAAAGCAAAAGATGAATATATACTTTGATATCACAATTTAAACAGTTTATGTTCCTAAACTTTAAAAATATTCACTTTATGACTGATGCTTTTCATGCTTTTCCTGCCCTTTAAAAGGAATGTCAGAATAACATCTTCAAACACTTCACACCTGCTGCCTTTCAAATCTTTACCCACACATCACTCACAATCAACTTAATATAACATCTGAAACTATGCAGTCATGGAACCAAAAGTTCATTAACGAGTCACAGGTATTAAATATTCTACGAACCGTCAATATAATCACATGCGTTTTACAAGTGACAGAGCAAATATGAATCACCTTAATTATCCTTATCAAGATTTGACTAGATTCTGAGATTTGCGATTCTCACAGCAGTGACACGATGACTGTGGTCTTATGGGTTGTGATAATGAGTGCTCTTGTAGACAACCACCTACAAGACTACATGGCATCATAATCAAAAGACCAGAAATGACTCATTAGATGTGGGTACTATAAGACAGACTTTACAATATTTAGGTGTTCTTTCAGATGTTCCTCACATGGGTGGATATTTAAAATGCTTCTTTAGGATTCAGACAAATATCATTCTTTCAATTTTTCTCTAATCAATTATGGACAGTTGTATAAAACCTGTTATTTTGTAGTTGTTTCATTTTTATGTCCTGTTATTACATCAGCATGATTCAGCAAAATCCAGGCATCAAACCAATGCAATTTGGACAAAGTGTTTAAGTAAACAGAAAAATTATTCGCATCCAATCCAACAATTCTGCAAGATAATCCCAAGGAAAAAAAGACAACAAAGAAGAAAAACCAGGTCTTTGTCACCTACTCCAAAGGAAGTTTATATGACAACTATAAAAAGACATGTCTGATTTAACAGAGTAAGTTATTTTCTGATGTCAGCGTAACAAGAAAATTTGAATTTATCACAAAAATAATGTATCACACTTAATTTTTGTCTATTTTATCACTACAAAGATATGAGATTTCTGAACTAAGCAATACATGTTGGGCCAATTCTTTGACAGTGGGGAAAGGAAAAAAAGACAAAAGAGGATGAACTCTACAAGAACCTGTTGTGGTAGCACTTGCTGTGGTGGGACTTGAGGCAGCACTTGTTGCTGTTGCACGTAGAGAGTTTGACCTGTTGCCAGTGCCCTGTCTGGTTTGCTCTGAGACATATAACTGGAGTCTGGAGATATCTCTGAAATTAAACAAACATAAAATCACACAGCATTCCCGCAATATGGTTGGTATGTTAGATGACAAAATGTACAGAAATCAGACATACTGCTTTTTCACAAAATAGAGCCTAGTAAAACTGTAGTTTCATCAGAATGGTTAATCACCCAATTTAAATTTGCATACTGTGCTGCCATGTTAGTTAAATACTCTCTCTCCATTTCAGGTCCACCAAAGTTTGGCAATTCTCTTGCTGACAGTCCCCACAGATGCACAAGTTTACAGCAGTTTAGCACAATATTTAAATCCAGTTATCAATGTATTAAGACAGCAGAGTTGGGAATACCTGTCAGTCAAATACCTAGCTCAGAAATCATACAGAAACAGTCATGGGTAATTGACTATCAGACCAAACACACAAAAAAGGGACTTTTGTAATAAAAATATCACTGTTGTTATGTAAGAAACATAGTGAAGGCACTCTTCTATTATAAGAGATACGGCTCTGTCATAAACTCAAACTAATTGTACAGAATTTGCTGTACAAGTACTTGGAACCACACAGTACTAATTAATAATGTTACACAATTTAAGTATGTTTTTATTGCTGACCACAGCTGTCACTCGTTCCAAAAGTTCATACATCTAGTCCTTACATGTGGGATCAACATACCTACTACAACATCTACCTCGCGTTCCAGATGTTTCCGATCCTCCCTCTCTTTAGTCAAAGTTGAAATACTATTTTTTAACATTTTGGCTACAGCTCTGGCATCATCTTCCATTATGAGTCCAGACTTTGCCTGTAATTATTTATAATGATATTAAATTAGAAGAACAAAAAAATTAATGGGTTACACACTGAAGATGTAGGTAATGCAGTATTCCAAAACACTGGTAACCTACAAGACTAGTGTCACAACCCAAAAGACCAAATTCTACATTTTCACTGTCATGAAAACCTTGAATCTCTTATATCAAGAATATTACCTGATCATCATATATAATCTTATAGTGTCCTTTATAATGTAGGAAAAGACAGGAAAACAACCTGCAGTCCTAGTCCAGTAAATCTTGCATTCAATATAATCATCTTCCAAATAAAGACGAAAAAAAAAAAAAAAAAGATTGGGGAACACAACAGCACAAAATTAATATTTTTCAAACTAATTTTATTGAAATGGCAAAATGGAATGAAAAATAGGAATAAACGTTCATTTATTACATTACTTATATCTCAGCCATAATCAGAACTTAATTCAGCCATGACATATGTTGACACAATACAGTCTGAGCTATGGGCAAAACTGCTAATTGAAGCACAAATAAACATGAAAATAAATTGCAACCAACACTTAACATGCAGTACTACAGAATACTTAAATTTTACAATAACTTGCCATTTCACTAGCCACTTCTTCTGCATTATCTGCCTGAATGTCAAACTCAAACTGAATGGCTTCATTTTCTTTGTGCTTGTTGCTGCGTTTCTTTGGGTCTAATACTCGCAGCCTGAACTCCACCTTTGCTGAAGCAGAAGCTATCGCCTCTTCTCGTGATATAATCTCTAACCTCAATCCCAGATCTTCAGCAAAGAACTCATGAACCAACAAATCCTTTACGCCAGGCCTGTGAACACAAAAAAAATAAGGCTGATGTACATGAAAATTTTACTCCCTCTTTTAGCTCACATTGCCAGCTTTATCCTTTCCAACCTCACCTAAGTTTTCAGAGCAAACATAGAACCAACATATGGACCTCACCTGTCTTCTTTCCTAGGCCTTATACAGTGTTCAATAATATCTTTAATTTCTGGGTTTTCTACTTTCTCATAGCTCATTGGTTTTACTCCCTGAAAAGAAAAAATATTAAAACATTACATACTCTTAAAAACCATGGGTAACATTCATAGTGCATAAAAGGTCTTAGCAGAGTAATGTCATTTTCATTCTATAAGACTCCTTTCAGAAAATAAAACTACAAATATGACCATTTTTTTCTGCAACTATTCCTATGATTAACCATCATAAACAGCAAACATGCTGCTACCAACCTCTAGCTACTGCATGCCACAGACTCAGAAATATCATGGATCAAGTCACGTTCTGTTGGAGCAGAGAGGTTACCGACAACAGAAAATGTGGAAGATCTGCATGTCAATACTTTTATGGGCAGTTTATCAGAACAGAGTGTAGTGCATGAGAATGCTAGTAGCACCAATATCTGGCCTTACTAATCACATTTCTTACTGCATTCTCACACAATATGAGTAATTTTTATATTTAACCACTTTTTCCACCAGACATCAATCAATTATGTCAATTTAGACAAAGAGTAGTGCCAAACAGCTGTTAATCACTTGTTATACTTCCTAGACTGGTAGTGCTGGAAGATCAATTTTTAAAATACACACTATGCATAATACATAGTGCCTCAAAAATTAAAACCTGAGCATCTCCAAACCAATTTTTTGCCAAAACAAAGGGAAGCTGGGGAAACAGCAAACTCAGACTATCACTAGTGGTGCAACCTGTCACACTGTTCAACCCCATGCAGAATTTTGTATTCACTACTTTTTATACTCTGATTTACCATTTCAGATATTTTGAAACATTTACCTTGGTGTTAAGGGATACAGTGATTAATAAATTAAAAAGGATATAGAAGAAGGCAGTCATACGCTAATTTAAGATACTATCCTGGCATTTTCTGGTGGAAATGAGGAAAAGAACAATAAATCTTAGTTACGATACCAAGTATGAAGACTGAATTTTGAAACCATGCTCTCCTGAATACAGAACAGACCCACTTATGACATCCAGTCCAAATATAGTCTCTTCAAAGCCTTTTGGCTGCAAGGGTGTCTCTCCTAACTTCCTGCTTAAATAGCTTGCTGAAGAAATACTTCCTCCAATTACTGAATTGGATGTAAAACATTCAGTCATTTAAAGTTCTCAAACACTGGCACCCTTGCTTACAGAGAGAACAAAACAGTGAAAAATATGGAAGCTAAGTTTTTATGTAGAACTTACACTGATAACTTTTTTGTAAATCTGGGCAGGTCCTGTGCATTCTGAGTATGGATACTCTGATGTGGCCATCTCCAACATGCACATCCCAAATGCGTACACGTCCACACTCTCATCATAGTGTTCTTCATACATCTCTGGAGCCATAAATTCTGGAGTTCCTAAAAATAATACATCATATACTTTTAAAATTGTATCAAGATATTAATAAGAAACTATCCTATATAGAAGCACTTCTAAGAAACAAAAGTATTTCTAACTGTATACCCATTACATTACACAATAAGACTACCTTGTAAACATTTCTGTAATCAAGACCTCCAAGTACAACAGAAATGCTTAGATCCTGAAAATACACATTACATTAAATTTTCAGAATTGAAACCTCCACATAACATACTCCATACAGAGAACAAAATTTGTTGTTGACTGTGAAGCTAACCATTTCCCTCCATCTGATGTCATGTATATAAATGCATGGAGTTTTATCTTGGCACCAATTATGTATCTATAAGCCAAAATGTTCAGGAACAGAGATAACTTAAATTTCATATTTATTAATTCCTTAAAATCTTACAACATTCTATTCCACAAATTACTAATTAAAATCCCAGCAATGACTCTGATAAGGGCAAGAAGTTTATAACTCACCTATCACAGATTTAGCAAACGACCTGTTTTTAAGAGTTGCAAGACCAAGATCACCAATCTTGACACTGCCTGTTGTTCCCGTAATGAAGATATTGTCACATTTCAGATCACGGTGTATAATTGGTGGGGTTCTTGAATGCAGGAAGCTTAAACCCTTTAGGATTTGTCGACACCACGACTTCAAAACCTTAGGATTGATTTTCTTAAATCTCCTTAGGTAACTGGAAAAGATTTAAGAATGTTATTTTCACATTTCCTTGAGTGTTCAGCATTCTCAGCAGGGCAAAATACAAAATTACAAACATAAACAGAGTCATTTCACCAACAATCAAAATTGGGGTCAATAACATCCACAGCAACACTACTATTTATTATTTTTCAAATCATTAATAAGGTCAAACCGGCGCTACATGCATTGAAACATGGTTATATATGTTTACTCGGAACTCTTTATTGCTTAAATACAATCAAATTAACTATACTAAAAGTATATATTTAGGATCTAAATTAGAACACCTGAGTGAAATATCAGTTTTTGATACAAATGTTCTTGTAGTGACAGGTTAAAAAAATAGGACTCGTAAATCTGTACATACGTTTTGAGTGTTCCAGATGTCATGAGCTCAGTAACAAGAACAATGTACTTCCTTTTTGTCAAAGTCACCTCCCAATAGTCATAGAAGCGGACAATGTTTGGATGTTGTAAGCCTTTTAGCATCTCTGCCTCTTCTCGGAATCTCAATCGTTCAGTCTTATTCAATTTCTTCTCCTACAAAGATGAGACACATCAGAAAACATTACTTCCATTTCATTAATAAATGACTGACTAAACCAATATGGTTCTCTCCTTTGTTTTAGTATATATTAATGACACTGCGCCCACTATAAATATAATCTTCAAACTACTCTCTATGCTGATCATACTAGTATAACAAATTAAAAATTCAACAAAAAATTAACACAATATATATTTTTTCTCTAGTGGTTTCTAGCTAATAAACCCACTTTAAATTTTGAAATTTTAGCCATTCACAAGGTCCAAGATCAAATTTTAGATCCTGTCTCCATGATTACATAGACACCCAACCAAAGTGAAGAAATGTATGTAGGTCTTCATGTAAAATTCCAATTTTTTTTGGCCTATTTCAACCAAAATTTAAATGGCTTAGTAATTTTTCATAAAACTCCCCAACATCAAATTACATAGTAATGTGTTCAGTCATTCTCAAGTTGTTACCACATGGAAGGACACTCATCAATTTAAGGCATTCAGTTTTCTTTCTTGTATAAAGAAAGCCTGGTTAGGTATGTATATGTAAGCAGTATCCAAAGGACTGTCTAAGAAAATAAACAACTCAACCTTTAAGCATAAATTCATAGTGTGTATATGCAAAACCATTCTAACACACAAAATAAATATACTGGCTGATTCTCATTTTGTATTAGTTTCCAATTAGAGGCATTGTATAATTTTCATGTTTTCTGACAAGGAATAGTTAGGTCCACTATGCTGTCAGGCATGCGTGTGTGCATGCGCATATACAAGCACATTTGCTTGTACATATACACCCTTTAAAATTAAATCCGTGACATAACAGCTCCAGAGAGCCAAAGCCAACACATGCCTAAGCAGAGATGAACGATCATCCAACCAGATATAGGGTGACATGTGGTCAGCACGACGAACCCCAGCCATCGCTAGTTTTCATGACCGTATTACGCTACCCATTGTAGCTCCCCAATTTCCTCACGATGCTGGATTGGCACCAGTCCCATACACTGGTCGAAAGCTCATGAGAAAATTTCTTCTCCCCCGAGACTTGAACCAGCATGCATTCCATATCGCCGGTCTGAAGCATGATGCCTCAGACCATGTGGGACCATATACACCCTTACTGTTCTTATACAGTGAAACCTCTATCCATCGTTCCCGGAACTATCGTTTTCCCGGATGCATCGTCCGTTTTGTTCGGTCCCGAATACATCCCATATAAAATAATGTTACATTTTCCCGCTTCTATCGTTCCTCGAACTATCGTTTTATCGCATCGATCGTTCAAAAATCTTAGTCCCGGCCCACAATTTTCCCGCAATGATCGTTTCTGAGAAATTAAAATGCTGGGTTTTGAGATAAATTAATACCGAAAGACGCACAATGTTTTTGGAATACGCAGTAGCGGTAACCTGTTATATCGCCCAACCAGCACATACTTTTGGAATGAGGGTCAGCGGTGCAGGGGTGATAGTTGGAGTGAATGGAGGTGCTCATTGTCAGAAATTTTACGATTTTAATTAGGGTGCACTCATATTTCGTTCCAGCGATGCCAGATGGCATGTGCAGTGTGAATTTCTTCACAAATGCTTTTATTACAAGTACAAAGGAAAGGCTGGCGGCACTTTTCATTCTTCTGGTTCATCTCGTTTCCAGCGGTTCAGGGTCTTCTACAGCTACGTTTCGTTGAGTTCGGCAGTAATAGTATTTCCATTCTTCCTGTTATTGTCCGCAAAGGGGGTTGGAGTGGTGAGGAAGAGGAAGAAGACGAATGCGAGCCCGAAGCTTTGCCGAGTTTTGCCGAAGCACACGCTGCATTGGCGAAAGTGAAGTCGTTCTTTTATGCGCTTAATATTAGTGAACATGACGAGGAAAACATTTTGAACGTGGAAAGTGCTCTGTTTGGTCTAAAACGTAAAGTTTCGACAAACCAGTTGTCCACTAAAGACTTTTTTGGTAAAAAGAAGTAACTTTGAAAGAGAAACATTGTTTTTTTTTAAATTTTTAATGCTTTCCCGCATCTATCGTTTTCCCGCATTCATCGTTTTTATTTCCCACCCCCGCCGAAAACGATGCATCGAGGTTTCACTGTATTGCATATTCTTACCTGTAACTCACACCATGCGACTGCAACACCAGTCTGTGTGTCAAGGCCTCGGTACACGGTCTTAAAACTTCCTCTTCCAATCTCCTCCTCAAATTTAAGAAACCTTCCATCTGGAGAAACACCAATTGCCTTCTCCTCATCATCATCATCCTCAAGGGTTCCATCCACTGCTGAAGTTGATACATTACCACCAGTCAGCAATGCAGTTCCTGCTGATACAATCTCTCTACCCATTCTCTCTACCACAACAATACCGTCATCATCTGTAGGTAAACATGACTGAATTACGCAATCTAAAGTATCTTTCACTAACTGAGCAGCACCAGTAGCTTCTTCTACATCACTTGCTTTCACAGGATTTCGTGAAACTATTTCTGGAAGCTTTGCCTCTAGTTTGAAGGGTCCGACTGTAACACCAGAAGCAGAAGGTGGTAACACTTCTTGCTTATTCACTAATCCAGAATTTGCACACACTGGTGGTGATGATGCCACCTGTGCTAAATTGTCACCTGGAGTTAATATACTTGATACCTCCTTTGATATTTCATCAGCTATTGTATTTTCCTGAACTTCAGATGTAGAGGTGGTGTCAAGCTGGTGGGATTTACTTTTTTGTTTGTTTGATGCCACGGTGCTAATGATGAGAGGTAGAACTTCCTGAGTATCAGCAATTAGATTCTGAGAACTAGGACATACAGATCTTGAGCCACAGCGGGAAACTGGTGCTGATATGCGGCCAGAAAAATCTGGCAAAGATGTCTGAAACATAAACACAAATGCGTTAATTAATTATAATGATTCAAACTGAGAAAGCAAAACTGTCACCCTACATACAGATCTCTTTTTGTCATTCAGCCCCACTTTAACTTACCTCAGAACTCCTGCAATTAGTAGCAATCACCTGATGTTGGATACACCAATGTGAGTACACTTCCTCAGGACTGGATGCAATTAAGTCAATAACACTATGTCACATTTAAACAAAGTCCGAGTTCAAATACTTAGGCATACTCTCACCCCCTACTTTATTTAAAACATGACCTCAGATGACAACATAAGACTTCCAGTCTCCCTGCTACCAACATACTAGTTTGGGCACTATTATAGGAAGGGAAAATGCCATATAAAATTCCACCAGCTTTCTCACACAACTTTAACACATTTTCTGCAAAATGTAAATATCCTCTCTTTCCATTCACCACCACAGATTATGAACAGCATTGATACATAACACATTGTAAATGGATGGGTGAAACATATTTTAATTAGTCTGCAACCCCTTAAAAAGAAAACTAAAGAGCAAAATTTGTAATAGGGGTTCAATCAGCTTCCAGTGCAAACCAGTACTTTGTGCTCTGGAACAACATGTTACTTCTTACATTTACAATACACATTCTTCAAATTTGGGTATCCAATTTAATTTTCTGTGATCAAGCATAAAAATGCAATAAGTTCCGAGACCTATCTATCAATTTTAGGGAGATAAAAGAGAAAATAAATTTGTACCCACCTTTTTGTCACCACCAGAAAGTAAGGGTGTGGGGGATGGAGTACCGGTCTTATGTCGATTTCTAGATGAGCAAGACAGACTGGCAGAATTCCGGTCTTGAGTGCGGTGACTGGTAGATGCTTGACTAGAGTATGAAGTCACTACCTGAGAGGTTACTCTGCAGAAAAATAAATATATCATGCAGAATGTAATACAGTACAGTCTTTGATCAACAGGTACATATTATCTAGAAAGAAGAGCACTTACGTAATTTAGCAGTGTTTTACTTTTTCTACAGCAGTAAATTAAAGCACTAGATTCTTTAAATCTTAAACCATTAAAACAATATATGTATATGCCTAAAAGTGATCAAAATAGTTAACATTGATCTCCAAATGTTACCTGTCACCAAGAAAATATACCAAACTATACAATATCACAATGTCACTCAAAAATTACAGAACAGACCAATTCAAGTTATCCAAGGTTTTGCATACATTTGCAGTGATTGAGACCCGAAGTATGAGAATATGTAGGTATGCTTATGGATATGAATGGGTATTAACTCTCTTATAATATAAACCAAAGGTATAACAATGCTAATAATACAGCATGCCACAAACCAGATAAGTCCAGTTGCAACCCCTGCATCCTGTTTCTCATCTCCTCAATCTTAGAGTGGCTGCAGTGTAAGAAGATTCCAAAAAATCTATATGGACCACTGTTTTCATTATTATAGAATACACACTCAGCACATAATTACCTTACTGAACTGATAACTCTTAACTGTATTAGGTGAGCAGTACAATTTACACAGTTCCTAATTATATGATATTCTCTATTCCCTATTTAATTATTATCTACTACTTCCTAAAATTTTCCTCAACACTTGCATGTATGTTATATAATAAAAGACTGCATTTCACATAAAATTGTTTTATTTCAATATTTAGCTATCTCCTATTCTAAATAAGAAGACACCATCATCATCTTTGGTGCTTCGGCCCATTTTCAGGCCTTGACCTTCCCTAAAGACATCACTGCATAATAAATTCTACGGCACAAATCATATGAAAATACTTAGATATTCAGTATAATTACAAGAAATTATAAATATGTAATTATAATATAAGAGGCTGAGATCTGACATTTTCATGACACATTTCAATTAGCCTAAAAAGTGTCGTGGGAATAACAAATTCAATGTGAATGCTATACAATACTTCAATCAGAACAAAAGTCTATAAACAGTATTATGCTTCCATTACTTCTTCAGTATCTGACAAATGCAGAGTATCTATCAGTAGTTGATCTTTTCCATTCAAATAAACACTGTTGGTCCTCACCCTAATTTTAACTACATATGAATTTAACCTTGACAGAAGAATGTTAGATTCAACAATATTTTTCTGTAATTCCATATTTACTCATCAATCTACATAATTTTCACATCAGTTACAGCAGTTGCTAAAATATAATAATCTGATTATGCTATAAAATGGATGAACCTAAATGTAGACTATATTCCAATAATTTTAATAAAAGTTTCTGGAATATAAAAAATGCTGAAAGTGTCTTCTGGATTGTTGTGCTGTGTAGTCAGGTAGAAATTTACCAACATTTCAGACCTTGCTGCCTCCATCATTAGGGCAGCTAATATTAATAGCAGCAGCAAGCACCTCTGAAATGTTAGTAAACTTCTACAAGTTTACAAAGCACAACAACCCAGAAGACAGCCATCTTCATACTTACTGTCATGAGAACATGGTATCGCACATTAAAAATGTAATTTGCTTACAAAAAGAGAAATCACACTACATGTCTGTGTTACTACATAAAAAAGAGGAAAAAGTTCTCTAACCTGTCTTTATTCCGTGACTGAAACAAACTCCGAACAGTACTTCCAAGCGAATTCCTCTTTCTAGTTGGGCTGGGAGTTGGTTCATGTGTTGACCTACGGCAACCATGTCCTGTTGAGGCTAAGGAGGTGGCGTGACTGTTTCGACCTCGTTTGGTGGTGCCACCACCAGCATCACTTCTTGTTATAAGACTGCCTGCGGTCCCCGTATTGCAAATGCTGGTTTCTTGTACCTTCTTAACTAACACTTCACCACAAATGTCTCTGTTATTGTCAGTTTCCACCTGACAATTTGGATTTGCTGAAGCTGTGCTTGTATTATTCGTACTTATATTATTGTTTCCACTTCGAATCTGAAAGAATAAAACATTCTGAATTTGTATTAAAAAAAATCATAAAATGCTGGTTTGAAATGTCAACTGTCCACATAACAGAAGACAAAAGGGAAACCACGCATCTCTCTGCATTCCCTTTTTTTTTCACGTTCAGTTTCCTTGATAATTTAATTTATGTTTATTCATGATTTCATCACAACACAAGGTTTAAATTGTATTAACTGAAGCCTATGATAATCAGTATAAAGCAACCAATACTGTATAACCTCTACTTTTACTCCAATGGGAGGTGCCTAAAAATTTGTTTTCAAAAATTATTCAATATGTATTTTTTAACTAATGATCACCTTACATACCTAGAAATATAAAATAATTTGGATAACATTATGAGGTTATTTTTGTTTATCACTTCGTGGTTTATTTAACAGTGCTACCAATACCCCACATTGTATATCATCAAATGATAGAACAATTAGGAAAAATGAATTAGATAGGAGGTGAATGGAAGCAGGTGAAACAAATTTAAGTTACTATCCTAGCATTTTAAGAGGTAGTTAGGAAAACCATGAAAATCCTCAATCCAGATAGTTGGTGTCGGAGCCAAGATATGAACATGGGCCTACTGAATACAAAGCAGGAGACCTAACCACTCAACAATGATGTTCAGTAAAAGGATGAGAAGGTGTAAACACATAAGAAATGGAGGAACACAAAATAACAAAGTAATTAATCCACTAAACACCAATAAAAAATGGAGGAGGGACAAAAATGTGGTGGCAGCTGCAAGTGTCCATTCTCCTCCAATAATTTTATCTATATAATGGGTGATTTGTCATGAAACTTGATGTCTTGCCACTGGAGGTAACCCCATCCTTCTATTGTTTAATTCCTCACCATCTAAAATTCCAACGTGATGCTCATATGAGCTTCTTAGGTAAGGACGTAGGGACATACCACCATCTGTTAACAAAATATTCTAAAAAAGATGCATAAAAAATGTTTATATTTTCTAGTCACTTTAATTCTGTAGCCTAGCATATGCAGCGCCATAGATATAAAAACAACTGTAGAGTTTGTATGGCAATATTTTGTGAGACAAAACATAAAAATTGCAGCAGTTTGAACATTTGAGGTAATGATTGTAAATTTTCATGCATTGGAGCTTTATACCAAGAGAAATTCTATATACAGACAGATCATTAAGCAAATAACTGTTAAACTGTAAGTTTTGTAGGCATCTCTAATGTAAGAAAAAGTTTAAGGAAAGGAGGCATGATAAGGTTTCCCAGGATATATTGCTTCTATTTAATGTACTCACCCTATGGGTATTGCTCATGGCACATGGAGACCCACACTATTGCTGGCTCCTCTTGCTACACAGAAGTTGTTTCAATTGAAGAGTACATCACAATGAACTCTTTCTAGAATTTCTGACAGCAACACTTTCATAGCTGACTTTCTCACACAGCAACAGTATAACAATTTAATAATAGAGACTATAATATTAAACTGATTATAAACTTTGTGTTGTCTTCTAACTTAAAAGCACAGTGTATTTACAGAACTTAATTAAAATGTATGTAATTAGATATTTTAATACTCATAATAAATTAAAGATGCAGATTCACATAAACAGCATTCTATCAAAACCTAAGCTTAGTATTTTAAACTTCTATAATTTCACAATACTAATTTTTTACTAATTTTATGCATTAGTAGAAAAGTGGTGGAAAATATATTGATATGTTGAATCATCTTTCCCTGTTTTTCTGTCCTCCACCTTTTTGCTTAACTGAGACTTAGATGAAAGGTTCACAATCTGCCTCTAGGTTCAGGGAACTGATGTTTTACAACTTGTTACTATTTACTATCTCTTGGAAGAGTCCATATGGATGACATCCTTGAAGATAACATTCCTGAAAGAAAAGTGATGAGATATCATATCAATTGAACCAAACATAGAGGGCATTTGCTTCACATGGTAGTGCTTTACAGGTAATCATTTTCACGTAAAGTGGATAAATGTCCAATGTTAGTGAAAAATTTATATAACTGTTTTACGTTCAAAATCAGAATTATTTCAACAGTAAACATAAAAGGTAACAAACAATATAATTATACAGCCAGACCAGCCCATAATAGCCTCCCTCATTTCTGTAACCTAACAATACTAAAAACCCTTTACAAACCACAAGGTTCCTCATTATGAAACATCCTAAAACATTCACTTCTTCATCCTTCTTCTGCATCAAGTATTTTTTGACAACTTCATTTTCATACACTTGTTATTTATTTTCCTCCCTTGAAGCAAAAACAAAGTTAAATGGTGGGCCAATGGGCTAACTTCCAACAAAACATGGTTCACAACTTTCAAGACTTTGCCATCTGCAGAGAATGACTGTTTCTAAAAGCTCTTACAATCTTGTTATGAATAGCCAACCAAGCTTAAGTCTTATGAGTGAGCAATAAGAGTTTTAAATAAACTCTGAACAAGATTATTCAAATCAGCCCTGAAGATGGAGATGTTACTCTAAAACACTGACATCTACCTATGAGTCTACATGGTTCCAAAGCCCAGAATAACAACATCAAGACAAATCAAGCCTTGGTCATCAATCAACCTCAAGGATTGTACAAAAAGCTTTGATGCTTCAAGGAATGAAGATGACAACTGGTAAATGATGACTGATCTTTCATACAGCAGCTGCCATTTCATTCATCACCAACCAATATTATATACTTTTCAGTTGATACAGGGCTGTTAAATTAAGCAAGAATCAATGAGGATTAATCAAAATGTTGCTGAAAGTTGCTGCAAGCCTCCAAGACCAAGTATAACCACCACTATAATTTCACACTGGACAGCCAAACTGCTAAGGACCTTCACAGACATGCTTCTGCACATCCAAGAAAGTGCCTAGTGCATTAGTGAGAATCTAAACACACAATATACCTACATTAGTTTGGTTGACAATTTACTGTTTCGACCAAATCACATATGCTGATTATTTGTATTTTCTGTATCCTGTAGTTGGCTCTGTTTCTATAATGGTGTCATTCCAATTTTGCTATGACCAGCTCACAACACACCACCTTCATTATGATTCCACCCATTCTATTCATGGTTGTACCTATTTTGCCACTTTTACACTGGTTCTATAGAAGTCAATGTGATTGAGATTGTCAGTATTGAAACAGCATAAATATGACACTATATAACCTACTCACTTAAAGAAATTTAATTAAACTTAAACAAATTAATAATTAACCAGGACTAAGATGGCTGCACAGGTATTTTTGTGCAGTTATAGCATCCCTCAGCAATGTGTCTTTTAGGCATGTCACATGCAATCAATATACTGAACAAACTGGATCTCAGCACACCAAAGTGACTATTTCTTATTTACACTCTTGAAAAATATGCAGTGATAAAGAGGAATATGATAAACACACTAACTTAAACTCATAAAGATGACTTGCATCAAAATATGTTTAAGAAATGAACCGAGAGTTTTCTCCTCACTTAGTTCATGCTGTGGACTTAACCTTCACAATCAAAAGATGATCCTGGTTCCAAAGATTACCCATTAAATTACAGAATAGAATATATTTACATTTTATACAGCCTATGCCAAGGATGTCACAGGACAAATACAATATCTGTTTCTAGTACAAATATAAATTACATAGATATGTGATTTACAGTCAACTACATTATTACAGCAAAAACAATTATACAAGAATGTATGATCTTGAGCTTTCACAATGACTGTGTACAATAAAATCCTCTCAGGCCATCAGTTGCGTCAAGTGGTTAAAACATGAAGAGACCAACATTTTGAGGTCCATCTCTGTTCTTGTCCTCAGGGTACTGAAGTGGTTGGGGCTCTCAACCGTGTCATATATATATATATATATATATATATATATATATATATATATATATATATATATATATATATAGATACACACACACACACACACACCTGCTCCGGCCCCGTGTGACTGGTGGATGACAAGAAAACATAACCACCATTGCTTACATATATTTATAATAGCTACGGTTTTATGATTGAGACAATTCTTCTATGGAGTAGGAGTGAGATAGTAGATGACCTGTTCTACATACTTGGCTTAGGCCAATGAAGGATCTATGGAATGTAAATAAATTCTATTCTATACTCTTTTAGTGCTGGCTTAAACTCTTTTATATTGAGATTCAGGCTTGTTATAGTGGAGGGAAGATTACTGAATAGCTTAATTCTAGTATAGTAAACGTCTTGTTGATATTTACTCAGTTAAGTACTTGGCATATGAAAGTTATATATCTTGCACTTATACTGTGGACATCTGAGTTTGTCTGAAATTTTTCTATGTTGTCCACTAAAAATTATAATAATGAGAGCAAGAATTAGTACTGTAAATCAAATATGCATAATGTGAACCAAGATAGAACAATCAGTAAAATGATAGGCTACAGGACAGACTACTGGGGCTCAATTCTTGGCAATGAACCTTTTTTGATGTAAATATGTCTATGCGGAAGGGTCATTCGGCAAAGAAGCATAACGAAGATGTGTAACGAAGTTGTGTAAGATCCATATCAACAATGTGTAAATATGGACTGACAACAATGGTCAGCTTTTATATGAACTCCTGCATGCACTGTTATGTTACCTAATAAACTAATTGTTGCGTCATCTGTTTACTTGGCACTGTTGTGTTACATTACTGCCGTCAACAAACCGCTTTCGTTATTGCGGAAAGAGCTGAGCTGTGAATCGCTTGTAGAAGAAGTGTGTCGTAGACTAGATAATTTTGTGCTGGTAAAAACGTTTTAGAATATCACAAGTACTTATCTTATATAATAATTATTACATTTTATTACAATACAGAGACATATTTACGTCGGATTCTCCGGAATTGTGGTTCCACTGTCAACTTTCTTTTTTTGCCATCATGTCCAAACTCATTATGGGGCCTACCAAGACCCCCAAACCTCCACCAAGACCAACAATGTGCAGAGCTTATATCCATACTCACTACATACCTTCATGGCTTGGTGCTTAGAAACTGGTAACATTACCATTACCATTTACACATGCAACCAGATATGGACTTTGAAGGCTACTACAATTCTAAAATTGTGCACAAGTTCCCCTAATCTAATTTCGGCTAGGCTGACCTGGTCTTACCAAACCTAACAAAGCCAGGAAGGAGGACTGTTGAATACAAATCCACCATGTCAAATGGCATAATAATGGAATACAAACTGTATTTTGCACTTTAACTCGAAACAGCTGTCAACACAGAAACCATAAATCCTAATACCAGTCAAAATTAGAGTTCTTCTATATTATTAAATCCCACTTTGGGTTTACAATATTAAGGTGAAGTGAAGAACTTAAATTTCAATACCACTGACTACTTAAATGCAATGGCCAAAATTATTTCCAACGCTGACAATATGATATTTGATTTTATCTGCGGTTTATTTAATAATGCTGCCAGACTATATAGCATCAAATTATTTGATTAATTTAAAAGATGAAATTGGGGCATGGCCTAACATAAAGTACTATCCTGGCACTCAGAAAAACCACGAAACACTTCAGTAGAAAGATCAGGTCTCTAGGATGAGATCTGAACCAGTGACTTCACAAATATGAAACATGAGTGTTAACCACTTTACCATGATCTCAGTGCATGATAGCTACGGAAGTTGCAGAGTGGCACAAACCCAACCAACCAACACATATAAAAGCAGTTTTCTTATTAGCCCTTTATATAAACCTATACTCTACATGGAACAAACTGTACGAAAATTATATAAAGACCAGTCAGCTACTCTGCAAAGTACAAATATGTGTGAAACTGCATAAACTTTGACAACATATGCGCCAATCATCTCGTAAATATGCTGTAAAACAATGTCTTGACTTCATCGAATTCCACTATTTACATACAAATAAAAATGCTGTATTATTCGTCTAAATATGACTCCATGTGACGAACACGTACATATACTGTATTTTTCATAGACGTGTTCACATGTGTCAAAATCGAATATGACAGCGCGGAAAAACTGTTAATGACCATAAAACAATGGTGCAAATACTTTTTCAGACATTAACCGAATACTTCATCACTTTTTAATCCGCAACTAGTACAGTACGCACCCAAATCAATGCAAATAAAATACGGCTGATATAGCTCGTTGCCTTCTATACAAATGACGTCGAGCCGACTGTAGAAAAGACCCATCCCTGCGTAACCTTGCATCAGAAAACTGCTTGTAAATTTACAGATATTCAATCCATAATGATCATTTACATTTACTCTCACACGCTGTGAAGACGTACGCCTATATGGCACAGAGAAGTTACAATTTTTATAATTAAATTTGTGAAACTTACAATATTTTCGCTTTAAAGGACACTGCCTAACTTCCCCGACCTTTATTCAATCCTCTGCAATACGATTGTGATCCTATCTGGCGGAAATAATATGAGCAAAGCAGTATAAATAATGGTGGTTAAAAATGAGTAAACAAATAGTTCTGAAATAAAATCTAGCCATTACTCAGTTTATAATGAAATACAGGTATTAATAATTTGTTATTTTAGCTAGTAGGTTCTCAGTGACTAATGTTATGTGTGGTATGAAGAATGCCGTTCCCATTTATTGGGCAATTGTATAAATAAGTGGAATATTAACCTATAAATTCCTCACAAGCCAGTGAAGAATATGTAGTACTGTAATTTTATTCTGTAGTAGTGTGTGAGAATCATACTTTCGATTGGTATGCATTTTTTCAGTTCTTATTTCTGTGACATCTAAAAATGTGGCCCTTTATTTATGCCCATCTTGTGAAAATTACTTTTCACCTAATAAATAACATGTTTGAGTACTGTATTGTACTACAGATGGATGACTAAGAACATACTGAGCTTGAAAGTTTATCTCAGCTGTGGGATGTTACATTATGCACAACCTGTTTTGTCCTTCTGAGTATACACGTACAATGCCATATCACCTTGGCAAATGATTGTAATTGTTTGCATTCCCTCATAACTACTAATGGTTGTTATTTAGTTCTGTTTTATGATTGTCAGTTATGGACAAGTAATGTATCAAGACATGGCTGACAAGATTTTGTTACTAGTTTGAATCTTAAACTGCTTTCTCCATCAATATGAGAGGTCCACACAGAGGTGGGAGCCATATTATTATCTCCACATATTTACTACAATCATTTCATTTTGAGGGTTCCTCTTTATCCATAATATATTTATGTAACAAACCAAATTTACTGAGAAGTTAGGTTATAAATTCATCCTAACAAAGAAATGTGAAACAGAAAATTTTCTCTGGGTACTCAGGATGTTTTGATATGTTTGTAATTATTGAATAATTCTGATGTACATTTGGAAAGTTATCCACAGTTTAATGCCATATAGCTTCAGAATTTGTCAGCCTATGTATATTTTGTAATTGTGTGCAAAATCAATGACAAATTAAACATTTCTTACATATCACTGTCCTAGTAAGTGATAGTTATAGTGCTTCTGGAGAGTTGTGAGTTTCTTTACATTCCATAGATCCTTCTTTAGGCTAAACCAAAGGATGTTGAATATGTCATAATACAAGTACAGAACTTATTTCACATATAGATGTACATGTGTGACATGAACTAATTATTTTTGCTGATGGTAGTTTTTATCATAAATTTATTTAGCATATAGCTGTTATGCTTAATGTTAGTTGCTCAATAATCAATAAAAAGTTGTGGCTAGATGCAGATATCTCAACTCCTTCACAGAATGTAATTGTCTCTGTTAGCATAGTTGTTAAGTGAGACTCATTCATGGTTACTGCTGTTCAGAAGTGGCATTTGAACTGTACTGGTTGGTGCAAATTTGATGAACTATTGGTTCTTGGTAATGGATTTTAATAGACATTCAAGTTCAGCTATACACTTATATGATGTAAAAATTTCATTTTCTTAAAGTGATAGTGATGATTTCTTAATAGCACATCATTTATAGTCATCAGTATAGCATTAACTTAAGATATCCTTTTGGCATGGGGGCTGTAGCCAGAGTCAAGTACAGCTGCATGGAATATTATTTGTATTTCTTAGAGCTGAGTATTGAATTATTCAGTGAGCCAACTAAAAACTAAGGAGCCATTCATTCAATTCATATTAAAAATATAAAGTTAGGACGTCATTTTTTCATTTATTGTTGTTATTGTTGCTGCTGTTGTTGCAGCTAGTCATACCATGGTGGCAATGAGTGATGTAGTACTTAATTTTACTATGATACTAACCTCTTCAACTGGAGTCCCAACATCTCTTTCGCCTCTACAATCCACAGATGATGTGAATGCTACAAACATGCCTTCTGTACCTACTGTCAGTGTAGATGAATCACAAGGAATGCAATACATAATCATTCCTTTGGGTATCTTCATTCTCCTCTGCTTGCTAGCAGTTATGGTAATTTGTTTTTATTGATTCTTAGGTAAATGATGCTGTTTCATTTTCAGAGGTTATGTAGAATTAAATTAAACAGATAAATGATTATGAATGATGAATAGCAAAGGATTTATGAGGTGTTCAAGGTACTATCTCAGAACTTATCTGAAGAGAATAAGGAAAAGCATGTTACAGTCAGTTGGAGATCTGGTAATATTGCAAAGATTCAAACTCTGTTACCTCAGAATATAAGTCTAGATCATTACTGATATACCACACTGCTCTCTGGGGAACTAAATAACTACTGTGTCATTAGTATACTTCAGTGTAACATAGTACTATACTTTAATGAAGGTGAAAATAGGATATCCAATGCCCTTCTGAAAGAGCATCACAAAGTTTGTCAAGTAATGACAACATTCAAACTGGTGCTGCATAGGAATTACCAATGCTACTTCATATTCACAAGGCCCAGGGTTCATTCCCTCTCATTGGCTATTACTTTCACTAGTTTTTTTCAACAAACTCTTCTCAGGCTGGTGACAAGCACTTGTGAACAAATTAATGAACCTTCAGGTTTGAGATCTGAGGTTCTCGTGGCAGAAAATATTTCAAGTTGGTCTGGGTAGTAATGCTGTGTGAACTTGTGGGTAGATACCACTGTTTTGGAGTAACACCGGTATGAACCTACAAATCCACATGGCATTATTATCCAGACGACCAGCATCATAACCTTCAGGTTCAATATCATGTGGGTAATTTTATGAATATCTGAATGACTATCAGCTTCTCGAGGAAGACTACTCCATGGACTCCATATGACTTTTCATAGTGTCACTTGTTGGGTGCAGGTATACTTCATCATACGAAAGAAGCGCTTAGATCGTCTACGCCACCACCTGATGCCACTGTATAATTTTGACCCAACAGAGGATGGGGAAGACTGGGAAGTAGAATTGCTGGAAGAAGGCATGGATCACCGCAACATGCATCGGGTAGGTTACAAATTTTTGTATCATGTTTACACAGCTGCTACCAATCTTGTAAATAATCATAAAATGAAACTGTTACATCTGTGTCTAATTCTGTAGCATTACTGCCCACAATTTTATTCTGAGACTTAAGGGAGTACATGAACAATATTTAAAAAATATTAACAGTTAGTAAGCATTTGAGTGGAAGTACTGTATGGAACTGAGAAAGACTATGAAATTCTTTTGAACTATGTAAGCTAGAAAGGCTTTTAAGAACAAGAGATATAACTTTTGATTACTGTACATATTAACCATTCTTGGTTTACTTCTTACTAACATTATTTTAGATGCTGTTTTATCCTGTTTAAATCTACAGTTAATCACATCTTTGGAATAGTCTTTAGTGGAATATGGTGGAATGACTGTGCTTTAATTACTGAAACTGTGTACTATAACTGTAATTTTTCTCACCACTAACATCACTCCCAACTTCCATCACTAGCACATAATGCACTTTTTTTGGGAATTTTACATAGGATCTCTATCTTTCTCAGTATGGATACATTCACTTCAGTTACTGCACTGCAGTTTTATACACTGTGAACTCTCACAATTACATTTATAAAGTGTCCCAGTTGAATGTTTTTAAATCAAGTCCTACAGTTCCTTTTTCTCCCTCTTATTTCTCAGTGCCTGACAATCTTTTCTTTCAGCCAATTCTGATACATAAATGTGTAAATATTTATTTATTATTTAATAGTAATAATTATAATACATAATTCTTTTCAATAGTGTTTATCATTTTCATAAAATATATTATATAACCTCCATATTCCCTTTCTTTCTTTTATACGAATTCCTTACAACCTGCATCACAAACACTCACATTCTAACATAATAAAATGGAACAGATATTACCAAGAAATCTCTTTTTTCATTATCTTCTTCAGGTGTAAAATCACTATAATACTTACCTGATATTCTGTAAAACTTTTACCAGTTGTTACCTTATCATATGTTACTACTCAGCCCCCTGAAATTATTAATATAATCACACATCGACTACAAGAACTTCATCTGAAAGGTACATTGAAGGCAATCTTTTGATCATCAATTATTAAAGAGCTTCCAGAAGAACGGTTAAGTGAATTCCACAGCAAAACAAAATCTTTTCATTTCCTGTGTCCTAACACATGCATGCTTAAAGTTTTTAAAAACCAGAACTTCTGTAATGCTACATTTCTTCCACCACAGTAAAAATGCATATACAGCAGTTCTCTGACTTCATTATTTTGTTCAGCATAAACAATAATTATTAGACCATTTCAGAATTAAGTCTGTAATTACAGAGTTTATAACAAGATATAAACAATATAAATGAGTGATAATGTACTCAGCAGACCACTGTGCCATGAATTTCAGTTTTGATTGGGGCAGAAATTTCTTGCCAGTGCCATGCCATATGCTGAGGCTGTTTTCGTTCCCATGATTCTTTTCTAATTAGGTCAGATCAGCTAAAGGGAATTCAAACCATGTTCCACACTGTTACCCATATTTTGACAGTGACCATTAGCTGATGGCAGTCATTAAAAATTGCGTCTTATGGTTATTTCATCAAATCAAAATTCCTTCATGAGCATAAAGTTACATGTTCCCCTCCCCCTAGGTAAGCCATTTAGACTGCCTGCATTGTTGGGGACGGCCCGAACTACTAGAAACATTGTAGTAATCTAGTCAATTTTCCTGGCATGCAACAATCTGAATCCAGTTTTAGATTTGAGTCTAATCTATTTAGCTGCATGTCATTTATTGGTATGTTTGTAGTAAAATACTAAAATTAGTGCTTTGTTTCTCTCTGTTTAGGATTACAAATCAATGGATTTCCCAACAACTGAAAACACAGACCTGTTTAGAAGATAAATGCTAATCTTAATTAATTAGTACAGACACAATTAAACAGATTTTGATTGATATTTTTCAAAGAGAAATGTCACCCTTGAACAGAAGTTTAAAGCACTGTGAAATTTAAAGAGTAAGGGAACCCCCAACCTCTGTTGCACCTACTTCTGGTACAGAATATGGATACAGCAGCACTAAGGACATTAGTTATACTGTAAATAATTTTATGTTTCTTTACTGAACTTTATAATGAAGTGTTTTATTGACTTTTTTAATAACATGCTTAGTATGTTTGAAGGAATGTAACTTTTATTTAAAATTCCAAGAACATAATAATGACTAAAGATGTATTGTATCATGTGTTTCTTTGTAATGTATTCAAAATTAATGTTCTTTTTCATGTTTTAAAAAACATTTAAGACAAGAGACTGTTAGTTATTAATTCCTACACTGTTATAAGTATTATACTAATAATTATTGCACACTCAACCTTCATCTTGCAGCATTTAAATCTTACTTATGGAGAAATTTCCCACATGGCAGTAGAGTGTTAAGAATTTTTTACTGAATGTATAACTAATGAATTTATGCATAGATGAAGAGGTACAGGTCTAAATCTAATCATTCATCCTTTTAAGAACACTTACAGTGAAATTTTTTGTTTTCTCTTCAAATTCTCAGAATGGTAGATAAAAATGATATCAGTTCTTAAAATTAATAAATCAGATGATGTTCATTATTGTTGAACATAGCAATGTGCTGTTTCCTAGTTTTAATATATTTTTAAATGTTATTCAGTTATCAGTAATTGTTGTGCAAAGAAGAGTAGGAGTATCAGAATGGAAAGCTGTTCAGGGTGAAACCTGCACTTATAGTTTGAAATTAATGTCAAGTCTGTTCATCCTGTGATGACTATTTGAACCCAAAAGAAAAGATAGTATTAGGCCGGGCGCAAATGGAGCCACTAGCCACAGCCACTTGTGGCCGCCACAAGCTGCGGTCTGTATTTTGTACGGAGTTTTAATAGACTCAGCGCAGACACGGCGTTCGTAGTGGCCCGACCGGGCCACTCGCTGCGGTTGTGGCCATGTCTCACTACTTGTGGCTGCCTCCGACCACTGTTTATCCCGCTAGTGGTCGTGTTTAGCCACAAGTGGCGGCCACTAGTGGTCGTGTTTAGCCACTAGTGGCTCCGTTTGCGCCCGGCCTTAATCAATGGAAGTGTTATATTGGAAGAGTTAAAGATACACATAAAATAATAAACAACACTTAACCTCTGTCAAATGGGACAAAATTTTCTCATGTGGCAGATGTAAATGACATATATATATAAAATGAGAAATACCATGAGTCTATTATTCTGTTATACAGGCTAATATCATCTCACCCCTTTAATAAAACATGACATTTCTGCTTCTTTTCAATCCTAAAAGGATCTAGTCAATTGTAACAGTATAGCATGTGCCATGGTCATGGTATGTAAGATTTTATACAACAAAGTTGACCACAGTCTGAGCACGTTAATCTGTGTATATTAATCAGTATCTGTTTTCTTACTAAGTAACTAAATAGTTTTATAGTAGATTTATAAATTATGATTGCTTCCTACATTTCTCCATGTCAAGTGTTTCCACTATTTTTTCATAAAAGAACCTGATCCCCCCCAAAGTATTGTATAACTAAGGTGCAAACATACCTGAAGAACTTATTTATAAATATTTTCTCTTAAAAGAGAAGTGTAAATAATGTGTTTTATTAAGAGTAAAAAACATTATAAAGAAATAGTGTGTTATAAAATATATTAACCATATATTATATGTAGAGAAACTAGTTACTTAATGACTTGATTTATCTTGTTTTTATATTAATTATCAAAACTGATAAAACTTCTATTTTAAAAGAGTGTTTTAACAGCAATGTAATTACAGCACAGGTGACTCTTGTTATATGTGTAGGTTGCATTCCTGCAACTCACCATGTATATTGAGAATGTGTAAAATGGGAATCATATTACACACCTATGGATTTCCTGAGTGATCCACCATAAGAGGCCTTAATCCGTAGTCCCCAGAGTCAGAATGTTGGGACAAGTCAGTGAATCTGCGAGCACAATTCAGAGGACCTGTGTGGCACTTCGACCGTGGCCACAGATAGGATATGATACTGAAATAAAACCACAGACATGCAAAAAACTTGATAGCAAAAGTGCATATAACAAGAGTCACCCATATATTGGTTTGGTTCCTTCCTCAATTCTTAACTTCACTGCAATATTAGAAATTGGTTGCAAAGAACAAAGAAATGATTTTTCAGAATTTCATTGACTGTTCTGTAGATGACTCTGCACAGGAACTGAGTGAGTGCAGTATAAAAACATAAAAAATGAAAGAAACTTGTGTAGGGCTGAGTACAAAAGTGAAAGTATGGCTACACTTATATTTATTGTTAAAGAAATGCCTTATCATCATATTCTCATTGCATACCAAATCCCAAGTTTTGGTCCTCCCCTTAACCAATAGAACAATTAAAGTAAGATATTGGTCATGCCTGAACATTCCCTCTGTCATACATTGGAAATCCCCTGAAATATTCTAAGTCTGGAGGTTCCATGTGAGACAGCTTACTGTTCTTCACAAACAGGTTAACAGCATAGTTTTATTTTATATGGACATTTACTGAACTCTATGAAAAGTAATTCACTGCTGCAAATGTACCTAACAAATGAACAGTGTTCTGAATCTTCAAGGTCTATATGGACCTTGAATATGAAGGCAGAATGTTCCTTCAAAACACTGTTGACCATGAAGACAAAAATTAACAATTGTAATTTATGTTGTTTGAATGCAACTATAGTCCATAACCAAGTGGAAAAATTATTGTGTGTGTGTGTGTGTGTGTAGCACTTAACCTTTCTCAACCATGTGTTACAGCTTATGAGTAGTTCAGTTGACCATACATTGCAATTTATTTCATATTTATATTTAATAGGCTGTATACATTTGTTAATTACTTTGGCCTGTCATTTTCCATTCAAAACAGAGAATAAAACGTCTAGTGAATCATATAAGATACAGGTAAAGCAAGTTCCACTCATCTTTAACAGTGATTAGAAAACTGTTTCTGTGATGAGCTGATTCCACATGTTAAAAAAGCTAGCTTTTTTTAATTAAAGAAACAAAAATGTAAATGCAAGCCTTAATATCATGCGTTTGAATTCCTGTAAATAACAATCGTCAGTGATGTCTACAAATCTTTTATCTTTAGAGAAATGTTCTTCCAGAGGTCAGATATATGTCTTCATTTGCTTACTGCAATTTAGACTATTTTCTTAGCGAGATATTATGAATATTTTTTTTTTAAAGTTCCAACCCAATGAGAGGTTGCAGACTTGGAACTGATTTTTGTTAATCAACGCCCTCCATATGTGTAGTGTGAAATTCTATATTGTTCAGTGGTGAATACTAGTACACTTTAGCCAGAATTTTAATTTTCTTTCTAAGTTTTTACTGCATATTAAGAATATGCAACCATACTTAAGTGACCAAATACCAGTTTATTACATGAAGAGTACAGAGTGCCTATACATTGTAAAATTCGCTGTATTAGTTTACAGTTCATTTAAAAAGTATAAAACTGATAAGAGTAAAACAATTATTTTGAATTTAACTTTGATATTAACAGTTGTAATTCAGTTCCTTATAATTTTCAATAAAGTAGACTGAGGTGAATTTCTCTATAATTTCATGACACACAGAAATTTGTTAAAATAAAAATATATTTTCTCTCAAATGACTTCCATTGCTGTTCTAGTGTTTATGTGCCTGGTATCCAAATCAAAGTGTTTACTTTTTTGTCATATTAAAGAATCGTATTTTCCAGCTCTCTTAGTCAGAACTAATTTAGTAATTGAGTTTTAAAGTTGGAATGGTGAAAGTGTTTTTAAATAATATGTAATTATTGGTGAGCATCTTAAAAACTGTATATGGAACAAAGCATTAGAAGGAAATAAGTTCTGGAGTAGATTGATGGAAATAAACACATCTTAATACTGTTTCAAATTACAAAAAACTTTTAATTAACCTCAACTCTTAAAGTTGACCCATAAAATATCATTGTGTGTATAATATATAGGTTGTGTGGCTTATTAGTTTTTAAGCATATGTTTAAGGTTAGGGTAACAATAAAGGCAAAGATGTCCCTGTTATAACTATTCTCTCTTTACTCAAGAATGATCCGGATATAAACAAAGAGGAAAGGCCCACCACACAAATGGAAGGAGACTTGTATGCTTATGTCAACCTGCTGTACATGTACAAGAAATACTACCATTATTTAATGATCAATTCTCTTTCATATATTGACCTGGGGATTTTACAGATCATTTCATTAAATTTTCAATGTTTTTCAAGAATTTATCAATTCTCCCATGAATTAATTTTAAACATCCTGGACAAAACACATATTATCAGTTGACAAGAATACAAGGTAGTGTTGCAAAAACTTAAAAATGTGTAGCACATTTGAGTTCCTATCAATCATGTGGTGTGGCTGAGTTTTCCACCCTTCTGCTTATATCAGGATCATTTTTGGGTGAGACAACATATTAGTACCCTACTATGCAGACATATGGGGGAGTTCCACACATTTTGAAACCAGGACTTTTGGGGGAGGGGACAGTCACATCATCAGAAGAGAAAAATGTGTCATGAATACCTATCATTACCATTCACTTCTAGGAAACCTCAGACCAAATAACCATTTTGGGCACCATAACATTGTATTAAGAGAAATGTTGAATTTTGTTAGTATTAGCAAATACAATTTACTTGAATATATAAACATTTTCTCATATTTTCACTATTGTGGGTGTGTAATTAAAATCTGTCTACCACATAGGGTAGCGTCGAGGATGTAGTTGAAATGTCCAGATTACAGCTTGTTTATATCTATGTCCCACACTCATAAAATACCCATAACTGATATCAGCTGTAAACCAGAGTATGTGATTTTGAGAAAGATTAATCTTGCATATCAATAACAGGGTTTGGTCTTTGACTTGGATACCAACATTATACTTCATCTGGAAATGTAAATAACATTTTATTAATGTTTTATTTGGACATGTTGTAAGAATAAAGTCAGCTTCACTAAACAGTGTTTTGCTACGTGTAATGTTACGTCATACATCCAGTCAGCACCAGTTTTTGTATCAGATTTGTCATCTCTAGTAGGTATGACCATGGTTGTAAAAATGGAATACATTTAAAATATATAAAATCTTAAATGTCTTTGTATTATATCTGTGTGATATGCAGCTAGGTATTAAAATACTCAAAGTATTAAAAACATTTAGTTTTATAAATAATAAAACCGTGCCAAAGAAAGAACAGTCTTAGTAAGATTTCAGATTCTCTTGATGGCAAGCATGGAGATAACTGTCTTCTGGGATGTTGTGCCTTGATGGTGGCAGTAAGTATTTCTGAAACATTGGTCACTTCTACAAGACCACACACTACAACCCACAAGACAGTCATCTTCAACGTCTTTTCCTCCCTCAAAAACCCAGTGCAAGACAGGTGAGTTCATAGTAAGTACAGTTTTCAATGATGACTTTTTTCATAATAAGATTTGCCACTGTGTGGGTATGATACTGGATTGGACTATGCACAAGAATAAACTTTTTATTAAATACAGAAAGGACCAAAGGTAAATTAGTTATTATGAACACTGATTGTATAACAAAGCACTTGACATGAAATTTACATTAGTAAGTAAGAATAATGTCCTTGTTAGAAGTAAAGTGATTTTATGCTAAGCAAACTCTGAAGTTCAGGAAAACTGTGTGCATTCTAGATCTTGGCAATAGGGAGAAGTGAAATGTCATTAAATACTCAGCAAAAACAAACCCATACACACACAGATACATGTGTATATGCATAATATCTACAGAGCAGTGTCATGTTAAAATTTATATCTTTTATATGGCATTACCCATAAACTAAATTTCAGTTGGTAAATATATGTGAAAAGTGCAAATACTATTGGTCTGTAGGAATTAATGCAGATGGTGAAAGTTTTCTGTAATTCCTGCAGCTAGTCGGCTTTGGCTCTCAGAGGGCTGTTACGCCATGGATTATTATTTAATAATTCCAAATGTTGATCAATATAATTCAGTTATAAGAAAGTAACACTTGAAGAAAACTTCAGACCACATAACAGATCTTGCATGCAGAAATATGGCGAAGAGCCCATACTAAATAAAAGTAAAAGAAAATACAGCAATAGCCAAACAGTTACTGTATTTAGTTATAAAGTTTCAACCCAAATTCAATTATTTACCATCTTCATTATGAGGTGAAAATACCTCCAATTCTTTTATCTGCTTCCCTCTCTTTCTTCCACCTTGAATTGTTACTGAAAAAAATATAAGACCAGACACCAGATATACCTGCTATCTATAAAATATACTATAATTATTTTTTTATGTTTCTTCCAGTATTTTAACTATGGGTAATAACCAGTTTGATTTAAACAAATATAATCTATTATTGCTTACCTCCACAGCCCTCAGAAATTATAAATCACATTATACAGAATCCACAAGCAAACAAAGAAACAAACACAATACTGAATCTTGATGCCAGATGTTACATCAATTAAGATGGCAGCATGTGTTCAGCTAACTGAACATGAATACTTCGACACTACAATGCTTCCTTAGCCCAGTGTTTTCTTCTATTGTTATGCACACAAAACATATTGAAGGCAGGAACCAGAAATAAAATTCAAACTTAGGCCAATAAAGAGTGAAACAAATTCATGAATATAAATAGTTAAAATTAATCACAAATTTGTTGTGACTGATTTCATTCTGTCATCTAACATACTCATTACACATCTTTATTTTTACTACTTTATGACAACCATATTGAAAAGCTTAATGACTTGTGAAAAAAATATCACTATGTTTGAAAATAACATTTAAGTTAAGCTGTCCCACTATTCGCCATGTAGGTGCTTGGGGGGGGAGGGGTATAGCTCCTACTCATTCTTGACCTCAGCATAGATGGGGGTGAGTAGTCAGCATCATGCCCCGGCCATGCTTCACCCCCAGGAAAGGACCCTGGCACCCACTGGATAGGAGGCTGGGTGGGACCCAGAGCCGATCTGGATGCAGTCTACAGGAAAAATCCTCTGCTCCGTCAGGAATCGAACCCCGGTTGTCCAGTTCATAGCCAGTCACTATACTGACTGAGCTACACTGGCTCATTTTATATACATATTGCAATAAAAAATCTCATGACATTCAAGATTTAGAGAAAGGTAACTTATGAAGATGCATCCACACTTCCAGCTTCCCAATTCTATAGCAAGGCCCCTCTTATGTTGCAGGACGTACAGTGCCACAGACAATTCAAACATCAGATAACCTATGCCCAAATACTATTGTATATTTTTATCCTTTCTTTTTTCAGGGTGTTCCTGCAAGAAGGCTTTCCTTTATAGAGCCCTTGGGTCAGTAGTGATGGCATCGTCAACTTGTTGAGTCACCCCTCAAGACTGATTTTTTTTGGTTAGTATGTGACAGTTTTTCAAAACGTTTGTTATGAATGAGAACTTCATTTTAAGGTCAATTATACTGTATTATAAATCTAATTGAGTTTAACAATGACTGACAGCCTAGTATTTTATTCTGTCAGACATATTTGATTTCACAGAAGTCAATCCTTTTTCTGTTTGACATGTCTGAATTATTTATAATAATATCTTTCACTGTCACACATATTTCCTTACCTGATAAAAGTATTAATATGTTCTCGGTAGCCCTGAACTATAGTTTTATTTGTATTTGGCAAATAAGCTTCAGGATAACTTTACCTTGTAAAACAAAAGATTTCATTTATAGTGATTTGTCACATACAGATTGAAAAGCACATTCTGTACCATGCAACAAAACACAAATGTCCACCCTGACTGTCAGCAGGCCTGATTGAAGCCCAAATGCCGTCCAAGGTGGTGATGAAAAATTTCAACTCCCAATTAAAATTAGCTTAAGTTCAGTATTAAACGTATACTTATGTTTACATACAAAGTTTCCTTTTATTGTATTTGCTAGCCAGGTAATCAACCAATATGTATATACTTCTGTGATACAGTTGAGTTGCAACTGATCTTTTCATGTATCAATTGTATTTTAAATAAAGAACTGGTCTAAAGGTCACTCACTCAATGACACAGAATATTCTTTGAAAAGTCGATTGTTACTCGGCTTGTCAAAGAATAACCCACTTTCTTTAAGGAACCCACCTTCACAAAAGCCTGCCACTGGACTCTATCTTGAGCCCTAGTGTAATGGTAATGGATTTTCCATTGCAGAACTTGTGTAATCCATGGATGTCATAATCTGACACCTGGCTTGAATGAAAGGGAGAATATCCATTACCAGTAACATGCCCGAAAAATCGAAAATTAAAAACACTGGGCAAGAAACAGAGAATGATTCAGACCCTACTGTGACCTCACTGCATATATAACTCTCTTTATTTAGGTCATTGACTTCTGCAGCCAGTTTTTATGACATACTGGAAGTGCTTGCTAACCCACAAACTGCACTCTCCACAAACGACACCTAACAAATATCTGTACTCTCCACATTGTGCACTTTTCTTCCATCATAAATGGCACCTCCCCATTACATAATTTACAATATAACAATCATATTACTTAAAAGGGCTAGATCAAATATGGTATCCCACTCTATCTCCCGAGTCTTTTTAACACAAGCACTGAAGCTTGTAAACAATTCATGGTCTTTACAGTTTGCTCAAACTTATCACCAGTATCCACAATGAAAATGGTAACTGACGTTTAACACCAAACACTTGCTCTCAACCGAAAGCTAAAGTTATACATATTACAAGTACACTTCCCCCCCCAACCTTCGGAAAGAAATTCCCGTACGTACTTGTATATACTGCTTTTTTAACCCATTACAAATAGCTAGATATAATAATTACACGAGAAACTATTTCACCACAGATTGTATCAACATTAGACTGACTGATGTGTGTTCATTGCAATGAGGAACAGCGATTTAATTTCGTTTGCTTTAGCTATTCAATGTGTGCAAAAGTAGACTTCGATCGTTGATTAAGCAATATGAATACTACGCATGTCACATTACTTATATAAAGTCAGTAATATTAGTTATGAAACCTGTAAAATAAAGTAGATTGCTTGCCTTCCAATTCTAACCTTAAAAACTGGAATCCATGATATGGCTTGTAAGACAAACTCAAAACTTGATCGTTATAAAACCAAGTGTGATTTTACGTGCTACAGGTTGGCAATACACGTGGTGTATTTCACGAGCTTACGTAAATGTAAATGTATTATGCTGGCATCTATCTTCAGCGGTAGCAAACGTACTAAACGATTAGATGGTTGCAACGATCTAATTTACTCTATAACCACCAACTCATTCCCCCCCCCCCAAAAAAAAGAAAAGTTTAAATGCATAGAAAGTCCCTCTTCAACACCAGCTGTTATTTCTGGCTACCAAAACCGTATAATGCACAGCAGACATCACAGCAATCTGCTGATGGAGGCAATATCAAATCAGAAATCATGACAAGATTTGAAAACATTAATTTTATAAACACAGATGGTAAAATATGCTCACTGGGAATTTATTCTTTTTCGTTTGGGAAATGTGAATAATGCAAGTTAAAAAAGTGAAGCCACATTACTTAAATTGAACATTTATTTATAAAAGGAAAAATTGTAGTGCTTGTAGTGGTATTGTGATACATATAAACACCACTTTCCTTTTGTTCACAACATACGGCCTCTATTCTTCAGTGTCGCACAGGTTTACTAATATTGCAGACCTACTTAAAGATGAATAATCTACTTCTGAGAGTTTTAATTCTGATTACTACATTAACATATATTTAACAGAATTTAAAAAGTACAGCTAGCACAAAAATCCATTGTATTGAATACTAATAATGATTAATCTTATCCAATGATACAATAATTACACATACAAACTTTCCTTTCTAACATTTCTGATATAACTGTTTCCCAAGTATTTTTAATAAGAACAGATTTTTCCACAGCACTGAAATAAACATGATGTGATTAAAAGAAAATGTAGTAATCAAAACCATCACATTTGTCAAGAAGTTCTTGGAATTTGTTTTAAAAAGTACCTACTTCTAATTTGGCATCTTTTAAAAACATTCACATTTATTACCAAAGATCACACAAAAGAAAACATTAAAAATGGTGCTTCAATTAAGATCTTTTTCTGACGTGACTATGTATGACAAATTAAAAAGGTGTGGAAAAAAATTAGAACATGACAATTCAGAGACACACACCTATTTGAGTGAACTGCATGCTACAGTGACATCTTCAGTTATCACTGACAGGAACTGTAACAGCTGAGACTTAATTGATGACTATCAAATTAGCAGTGCAACTCTTCCTACATCTAAACCTACTATTTGTTCACCATACCTTATTAAACTCTTCTGCACTTATACTTCAGCAAATATACATTAGTTCTTGCACAAGCTAACATTACTGTTGTCTGTCATTGTAAACACTTACTCTACAAGGAGACATGATGAAGCCCACAACAGATGGTAAATCAGATGTAACTATACCATAACTATTCCAATATAAATATGGTTTCTATGTTAGATCAGAGTACTCCAATATACTTCCTCAAGGCTTTAAATATTTGGAGGCCTAAAATTACAGTATGAACATTTACATACTTCTATTTTATCAGAAAAGGACTTCATCATACCTTAGCACTATATAAAGTATATCATAAAAAAATGTGATATAATTATAGTAGCAATGGCTCACATAACAATCTTTCCATCATGGTATTAGGTAATCATTTTTCAACAGAGCCATGTTACATCTAAAAATACAATCTCTCATTCCAATTGATTCAGGCAGTTTAAATATCATATACACATAAAAAAATTCAGGGTAATTTTATTTTGCTGTTCATAAACATACAAACCCCCATCATGAAGATGGGTGGCAAAAGAATTTCCTTTATCACTTGCCTGTGTCTGGCACTGATCACACTTCAGGAGTTAAATGAGATGTAACAGACTGCTACACCACCGCAAACCTTTATTACAGAAATAATCTATGGAGTTACAGTGCAACAGGACCATATCTACTGTGCTAATACTCCATGTTTCACCACTTTCATGGGTTCTGTCATACAATGCAAATGGCAATTAGCTCAGTCCCCTATTTTCATAACTCCTTGCAGCTACCATCCTGTGGGTCTCCTAAATCCCAGAATACTAAATTATGGTGCACTTTTACACAAGTTACAAATGCCTAAAATGGGCACACAAGCCAAGAACTACTTTGAAACTTTACTGAAGACTTGTCAATACTACATGGAATAATTGGATCAACAGCCCACTTAAATGGCATTGAAACAAGCAAGGAAATGAGAATACTAGATACCAGAAATGAGACTTCTGAAGGGTGATCTCCATTATAGCTCCTTATCTGCACATAGCAAATTTAAGCAATCC